>NW_028251530.1:0-704343 GCF_964263255.1 Lissotriton vulgaris
TCTTCGTTGGCCACCTCACGGTAGCTTCGAGGCGTCGATCTTAGATAACCTAGAGATGAAGTTGTTCGAACGTAAATCAAGGCCGGCCATGTTTGATGCCTTTCGGTTGTGGCGCAAAGAAGCCCGACAGAAAGAAATCAGACAAAATAAACGTAGTCAGCGAGATAATGTTGCTACCATTGTAAAGAAAGCTGAGCAGTTTCAGCGTGATAAGGAGGATAAGGATAAGGAAGTGTTTGAGAGATTACAGCGTATGACCATAGATAAATGTTATCCTGCTTTACCTATGGAGTCGGATAAGAAGGAAGAGGCAGTTGAGGATCCTTTAATGTCCTATCTTATGAAGTCGCCACCTCCGTACGTACAGGGTATCGCAGCTCCCGTGGTCCCTGCCGTACCTGTTCTTCCACCTATTGTTCCTCCACCAGTTCCTCAACCTGCACCCGTTCCTCCGACTGTTCCTGCTCCTTCGTCTGTTTCTATTCCTACTGCTCCTCCGCTTCCACATACTCCTGCTCCCGCTACTGCTCCTGTGTTGTTAACCCCCGTTGTTGCTACTGTTTCCACTCCTTCTCTTGTTAGTCCTGTCTCTTATCTCTCTCCCTCTACTCGTAGCCGCAATTCTCCTATTGCACCAAGTTTTTTTCAGTCGCTTGGACCTGTTTTTGGGTCTGCTGGTTCTGATGGTCCTCAGAGACGTAGCCAGCTTCCTGGTAACAGGGAACGCGCTGCGCTATATAATATGGCGATGGGTTGGATGGACAATCCGCAGAGAAATCCACCCCGAGTTGTTCTTGAAACGTTTAGTCAATTCAACATACCAACTCAGAGATATGTGTTTGACGAAATGTGTAAGTTACTACATGATCAGATAGCGGCTAATGCGCCTGACGAGGTGCTGACCGCCCTGTCTAACCTCCGGCTTCAGTTCGCAACCGGACTGATAGTAGATACTAATGTCCGACGAGCTATTGAGCAGTTGCTATCCCTTCGTCCCGCTCCCATTCCACATGCACTGTTTGTTGAGGATATTGAAAAACAAGACGAGTCTGGCCAATATCCCATGCGCGAAGTTCCACCGGTTTGGGTACCAGCTGATAATACTAATGCTGGCCATCCAGTACCGGCACATTTTGAGAGAGTATGGATACACCTTCCATGGAAACGATCGGAAGTGCTTCAGGTGAAGCAATCTTTGCCCGATCCTCGTAAAAATCCTACAGGGTATTATAAGGAATTATCGCAGCTCGTTGATGCTACGGTGATGAATCTTGCCGATATCGACATGTTGTTTGGCAACGTCGTACCGCAGCCGGTATGGGCTAAGATCCGTCACCAAGATCACGCAAATGAATTAGGTGGTGATTGGGCTGCCATTACAGCGGCAGATGCTGGACATGTGGCTGCTACTAAGCCCGATCAATTGATTACTGCTCTCCCTCAAAGAATTATTACGTTAATGAAAACGCTTATGCCAGCTACAAGGGTTGTAGGAGAGTAGGGTCTGCTATCCTATGGTCACCCCAATTTTTGCTTTTTGCTTCACTGGTTTTCGACTTACTGAGGCTGTGGGCCTGCTAATCAGACCCCCAGCCTGCTGTTCTCTCTCTAAATTTATGATACATGTGCTATAGGTACATACCACAATTGGAAATGGACTCCTTGTCAGCCCCTGTACCATGCACTATAGGTGCTCAGGGCATAGGTGCCACCAAGGCCTACCGGGGGCCGAAGCATAGCTTTTGCCACCCCTGGCTGGTTCTTAAATTGACACAACTGGCTGATCACTCAGCTGGGGCAAGTGGGTGTAATCACCCCTTGCTTAGATATAGTATACCTATATCTAAACCTATATCTGGACACATATATAACCTGTGAGCCACTCCTATGGAAGGCCTCATCAATCCTGGAGGCAGAGTGCGTGGTTTTATGTGAGATGGTGCTCTGGCATGAGCTGAGCCTGTCTGCAGCTGTCGGGAACAACTCCCTAAGCTGATCCGGGATAATGCCATACCATATACTCTTAAGCGCATTATAATCCTCGCGGTTATATAGCAACTTTGGTTTGGCTTTATCAAAACATGTCGTGTAAGGTGTCATACGAATTGGAATACTATCCCCTCGCCAGTTCTGGCGACGGGGATAGCATTCCACCCTTCTAGAGGGAGAAGACATGTTACTTTACTGAAACGCGGTTGATTTAAAATGAGCCTCAGATCCACAAAATGGATGCCCCTGCCACAGACACGGGTCTGGCCTCCTGCTGCTGACCGAAACCCGGCAGAGGAGGCCTGGACAAAGAGTTTCCTGTCACAGGGCGGTGTCAAACCACCCCAGACAGGAGATAGTGGATTGGAGTAGGGAGGTTTCAAAGAAACCAGACACTGCCTGGGGAGCACAAGGCTGCCCCTTGCAGGATCCGGCCAAACCGGTTCTGGGGCCTCCCAGCCCCTGTCCCAGCGCGGCCAGGATCAAAGGAGAGGGGTGTAACCACCCCCTTCCTGGGTCCCACCCATAGGAGGGGACCTAGCAGGATGTCCAACCCCCTAGATTCGAATAAGAGGGGGAGCAGTCCCAACGGACCTCAGATCATCCTGAAGAAACATAAGAAACGAAATCTGGACCCTTCGACTTTCTACACGACGTGAGAAGACTGAAGAATCTCCCTTGTGGTCAAGGAGTGACCACCCTGTGCAAACAGGCACCATCCAGCCCTCGACCCTTGCTTTGTTGCAGTTCCCGCCGGAACTCGAGCGACAGAGATCGACGAGATCAAGCTTGCCTGCCTTCTACCTGCCCGATCCACAGTCCCTGCAGAGCTGAGACCCGTGGAGGCGACCGGAAGCGTGGGGCACGCCATCTTGAAAAGGCCACGAGACGCTGACCGTGCAGCCCACGAGTGACCCTCGAAGCTGTACACCGGGGTTTGAGAAGCCCCAGCCCCGAGCTCCACTTGCACCAAAGCTCACCCCTCCACACTCGACGAGTGCTGCGTGGGGCCCTTCTGCCTGTGTGTGCTCGACGCGTTGGCCCGGTCACTTGCCAGCTGGCTTGTGGCCCCTGTGCCGACGAACTTCGAAATACGACTTGCTTTTCTGGTTGCTCCAGATCTGCACCAGCTCCTGTAAAAAGGAGCACCCACTCTGACCCTCCTGGTTCGAGTGATAAGCAATCTCCCGGTTCCGCGTGGATTGCTTTTGCCAAGTGCTGTTTGCTACAATCTTCAAGCCGACGGTGCTGACGGCGAGAGCCTACGTGGGACAGATCGTGACCTGCTCCTGGACGTCGCAGATGCCCCAGAGCCCACGTGACAGCGGAGAGAAGCCTATCGACAACCGCCTGATTGCGCCCGACATTGCCTGGTTCCGTCCTGGTTCCACCCTGGTCACTGCTGAGTGACCCAGACTCTGTCCCCTCTGCTTTCAGGTACTTTTCTACTTCGATCCACCCTTGGATCGCACCGGACACTTCTGCTTCACAGCGCCTGCAGCTGCAACAGCTCCAAGCACCAAGAACCTGCGTGACAGAACCCGACGCCACTTCGACCCTCTGCATCCACGGCCTGTGGGTGAGGTAACTTTGCAACGCCGGTGTCCTTACACTGGCACACACCTCTAGGGTCTGTGTCTGAAGTTTTGTGTTCCTAGGTTCAGCGGAAGTATCATTTAATTCACTTTAACTAACTTTTACGCACCATTGACTTTACATTGGTGCGCGCCGCACTTTCCGTGCTGCACCCGTATCCTGTGGGCTACTCCCGACTTCTTCATTGCTTGTCCTGACTGCTCCCAGCGAATCTCTAGGCCCTAGGCCTAACCAATATTCGATAAGTGTTACTTATACCATTTTTTTAGTATATGGTCTGAGTGGCCCCCCCGCCCTCAGCCATAATTGTGCCAACTTTATATGTTTTACTGTGCTTTTGATTTAACGCTTGTGCCCCTTTCCTCATAAAGAGTACTGGGGAGTAATTTAGAAATAAATACATATATTTTTACAATATATACTTGTGTGGTGTCCCTTTCATTTGATTACAGGATTGTATGTGGTAAAACAGCTCGCTTAACACGACCTCTTAAGTTTAGCCTTTAGGCTGCTTAGTCCATGCTACCACTAGGATAGCTTGTCTAACAAGGTTGACTTACAACCAGACATCTTTGGGGTTTGTTTGGACTGATACCCAGTGGTTCCAGAATTGGAAACACTACATATCAGGCCAACTTCTCACTTTGGTGTGCAGCGGTGCGGATTTGAGCTTGCTGTTTGTTTTACCATTGCAATCTTTATCAAATTGAAAGATCACATCAAGTACCTCTAGGTACATATAAATCAAAAGCTTAGCATATTAAGTTCTACTGAACTTAGTAGTTGTAGATTAAAGGGAGTAGCACACCCTGACTACAACTCACTAGCAAGGTACAGTAGGAAACCACTTAGTGTAGGTAAGTGCACCACTTACACCTCACTAGCAGTCATGTCTGATACAGGTAGAGCCTCAGGCTCTGCTCCTGTAGAAGTTGATCCTATAGGGACAACATCCAGATATGACAACCTTAGCCACAAAGACCTGAGTGCCTTGTGCACAGCCAGGGGGCTAAAAAAGGGCAGAGGCCCTACCATTCCTTCCCTAATAGCTCTCCTAGAAAAGGATGATCTAGATAAGGTGAGTCAGGCTCCCTTAGATTCAGGTGAAGGGATAAACTCCCCTGAGAATGAGGATCTTCCTGAAGAAGAAGTGGAGGAGGAAGAGGAAGATGAAGGCTCTGATTTAGAAGAGCCTGAAGATCAGGATCAGCAGGGAAACCAGGTACAGGTTGCCAGCCTTAACCAGGCCAACTTGGACCTACATGGGAATGGGGGGGGCCAGCACCACCCCAGATCTCATAACCAAATTCTCCCAGGCAATAGAAGGGAGAGATCTCCATCAGAGGACTCTCACCTTTCTAGTGCCTCAAGAGAATCTCAAAGAGGGATGACTTCCTCCCAGAGAAAAGAGCATAGGGCCAGAATGAGGGCTGTCCAACTCCAGATAGAGAGGGAAGAGGTAGCCCTGGCTCAAGCTAAGCTTACTTTGGAACAAGCTAAACTTACCTTGGCAAGGGAGAAAAAAATAAGTGGCTTAGATGCCACTGGTGGCAGCAAAATTCCTAAAGAAAAAGACAGGGCCTATGACAATAGAAACCTGACAAAAATTGTGCCCCCCTACAAGGAAGGGGATGATATCCACAAATGGATGACTGCTCTTGAGAGGGCCTGCATGGTACAGCAGGTCCCTGAGGATCAGTGGGCAGCAATTTTATGGTACTCCTTTTCTGAGAAAGGGAGGGACAGGCTCCTCACTGTTAGACCTGAGGATGCCAAAAACTACTCTGTTCTGAAGAGTGCTCTTATTGAAGGGTTTGGCCTAACCACTGAGCAATACAGGTTGTTGTTCAGAGACACCCAAAAAGCACAGACTCAGGACTGGACTGATTTTGTAGATTGTGCCACTAAGGCTCTGGAGGGTTGGCTGCAGGGAAGTAAAGTTTCAGACTATACAGGATTGTACAATCTTATGATGAGAGAACAGATCCTTAATAACTGTCAGAACCAGCTGTTGCATCAATACCTTGTTGACTCTGATTTGACCTCTCCCCAAGAATTGGGAAAGAAGGCAGACAAATGGGTCAGAACAAGGATTAAGCAGAAAAACCAGAACCAAGGTGACCAGAAGAAAACAGACCAGAAGGGTGGGAATCAGAAAGATAAAGAAAAGGACCAGAAGTCTTCAGGCCCCCAAACTAGCAATAAGGAGGGGGGTTCCCAAAATGGAAACAAGAAAAAGAAGAATGATGGCCCAAAGAAACCTTGGTGTAATACCTGCAAATCAGTTTCACACTGGGGCAGTGAATGCACTAAGAAAAATCCAGTCCCCACCACTGCAGCTCCTAAAGCAACTGCACCCCCTAGTACAGTCAGCAGTGGTGGTACACAGCCAAAGGGTTTAGTAGGGTTGACCCTGGGTACTGAGGTGGAATCTGGCCTAGTCAGAATCCCCACACAGGCAGTTCTCCTATATGATGTGGACATATCTTTGCCCACTGCAGTAAGCCCCAGTAACCTGGGCAAATATAGGCAGACTCCCTTAATTAATGAGAAACTGGCTCAGGCCTACAGGGACACTTGTGCCAGTGTCACAATGGTGGCACCTGGCTTTGTGGACCCTGGACAGATTGTACTAGGTGAAAGTTACCTAGTGACCAATGCAAGCAACTCCACTACTTCCCATAGTGTGGCTGTTGTGAACTTCTCCTGGGGAGGGGTAGATGGCCTAAAGAAAGTTGTTGTGAGTGCAGACCTCCCAGTAGACTGTCTGTTAGGCAATGATCTTGAAAGCTCAGTGTGGTCAGAAGTGGAGTACAGGACTCATGCAGAAATGCTAGGGATTTCAGCTCATGTCCTTGCAGTGACAAGGTCTCAGGCTAAGAAGTGCCTTCCTGAACCAGTGGTGGATCTTGAAACAATAGACCAACCACAACCCAAGAGGAGGAGCAAGAGGGTTAAGGCTGTGCCTTCCCACTTGCCCCAGGTTGAGGATCAAGTTTCACAGGAAACTGATTCTGCAGTCCAAGAGGAGACTGTCTCAGATGAGCTTGAACCTGAACAGGTTGAGTTTCTGGGGACAGGGGGACCCTCAAGGGCAGACCTGGGGCAGGCCCAATTAGATTGCCCTTCACTTGAACCCCTCAGACAGCAAGCTGCTGCTGAGGCTGCAGGGAATGCTCAAGGTACCCATAAGGTGTATTGGGATGAAGGGCTCCTTTATTCAGAGGCTAGAGACCCCAAGCCTGGCACCACCAGGAGGTTGGTTATACCTTTGAAGTTTAGGGGCTTCCTTCTTACCTTGGCCCATGATATTCCCCTTGCAGGACACTTAGGCCAGAATAAGACTTGGGACAGGCTTGTTCCACACTTTCACTGGCCTCACATGTCAGAAAATGTCAAGGAGTTTTGTCGCTCCTGTGTCACTTGCCAAGCCAGTGGTAAGTCAGGTGGCACAACAAAGGCCCCCCTGATACCACTACCTGTGGTGGGGGTACCCTTTGAAAGAGTTGGAATAGACATTGTGGGTCCCATGGATCCTCAAACAGCATCTGGGCACAGATTTATACTGGTGGTAGTGGATCATGCCACCAGGTACCCAGAGGCAATTCCCCTGAGGACCACCACAGCTCCTGTGGTGGCAAAAGCCCTCATTGCAGTTTTCTCAAGAGTGGGCTTTCCAAAGGAGGTTCTTTCAGACAGAGGTACCAACTTTATGTCTGGATACTTAAAAGCAATGTGGAAAGAGTGTGGAGTAAACTATAAGTTTACCACACCCTACCATCCACAGTGCAATGGGCTTGTGGAAAGGTTCAACAAGACCCTAAAGGGAATGATAAAAGGTTTACCAGAGAAGCTTAGGCGGAAATGGGACATCCTTTTACCCTGCTTGCTCTTTGCTTACAGAGAGGTCCCACAGAAGGGGGTTGGCTACAGCCCTTTTGAACTTTTGTTTGGCCACCCTGTAAGAGGTCCATTGAGTTTGGTGAAGGAAGGATGGGAGTTACCTCTCAAAAAGCCTAAACTAGACATTGTGGACTATGTACTTGGTCTCCGCTCCAGGATGGCTGAATACATGGAGAGAGCATCCAAAAACCTTGAGGCAAGTCAGGAATTACAGAAAGCCTGGCATGACCAAAAGGCTGTTATGGTTGAGTTCCAGCCAGGACAGAAGGTGTGGGTGTTGGACCCAGTGGGGCCAGCAGCTCTCCAGGACAAATGGACTGGACCCTACCCTATCATTGAGAAGAAGGGAGAAGTCACCTACTTGGTTGACTTTGGTACCCCTAGGAGCCCCCACAGGGTGCTCCATGTGAACAGATTGAAAGCATTTGTTGACAGGGAGGACATGAGTCTCCTCATGGCCACAGATGGGGAACAGGAGGAAGAGAGTGACCCTCTCCCAGACCTGCTTTCCCAGAACCCTGATGATGGTTCAGTTGATGGAGTAGCCTTGGCAGGCAGCCTCACTGAGCAGCAACAGGTGGACTGCAGACAGGTGTTGCAGGCCCACAGACAATTGTTTTCACTCACACCCAGTCAGACTAACTGGTGCACCCATGAGGTGGACACTGGTGACAATCTGCCTGTGAAGAATAAGATCTACAGGCAACCTGACCATGTCAGGGATTGTATAAAGGCTGAGGTGCAAAAGATGTTGGAGCTTGGAGTGATTGAGCCATCAGAGAGCCCATGGGCTAGCCCAGTGGTCCTTGTGCCAAAACCTCATACCAAAGATGGGAAGAGAGAAATGAGGTTTTGTGTGGACTACAGAGGTCTCAATGCTGTCACTAGGACAGATGCTCATCCCATTCCAAGAGCAGATGAGCTCATTGATAAATTGGCTTCTGCCAAGTTTCTGAGCACATTTGATTTGACAGCTGGCTACTGGCAAATCAGACTAGCTGAGGAGTCAAAAGCCAAAACAGCATTTTCGACCCCTAGTGGACATTATCAATTTGTGGTAATGCCCTTTGGCTTGAAGAATGCACCTGCCACTTTCCAAAGGTTGGTGAACCAAGTCCTTGCTGGGTTGGATGACTTTTGTGCAGCATATCTAGATGATATTGCTGTCTTTAGCTCCACCTGGGAGGATCACCTGATCCACCTGAAGAAAGTTCTGGAGGCCCTGCAAAAGGCAGGCCTGACTATCAAGGCTACTAAGTGCCAGATAGGGCAGAGCAAGGTTGTGTACTTGGGCCACCTAGTAGGTGGGGGTCAAGTTCAACCACTGGAGAGCAAGATCCAGACCATACAGGACTGGGCTCCTCCAACTACCCAGACACAAGTCAGAGCCTTCTTGGGCCTGACTGGGTACTACAGAAAATTTGTAAAGAACTATGGGTCCATTGTGACACCATTGAATGACTTGACATCCAAGAAGATGCCCAAAAAGGTTCAGTGGACAGTTAGCTGTCAAAAGGCATTTGATGACCTGAAGAAGGCCATGTGCTCTGCACCTATCCTGAAGAGTCCTGACTACTCCAAACAGTTCATTGTACAGACAGATGCTTCTGAGTTGGGGGTGGGAGCTGTGCTTTCACAACTTAATCAAGATGGTCAAGACCAGCCCATTGCTTTTATTAGCAGAAGGCTGACCCCCAGGGAGAAACGTTGGTCAGCTATTGAGAGGGAGGCCTTTGCTGTGGTTTGGGCCCTGAAGAAGTTGAGGCCATACTTGTTTGGTACTCACTTCCTAATTCAGACAGACCATAAGCCCCTCTTGTGGCTAAATCAGATGAAGGGTGAAAATCCCAAACTGCTCAGGTGGTCCATTTCCCTACAGGGGATGGACTTTACAGTGGAGCACTGCCCAGGGACTGACCATGGTAATGCAGATGGTCTCTCCAGGTACTTCCACTTAGAACATGAAGACTTATCTGGTCAAGGTTAAGTTTAATGTCCCTGCGTTTGGGGGGGGGTTATGTAGGAGAGTAGGGTCTGCTATCCTATGGTCACCCCAATTTTTGCTTTTTGCTTCACTGGTTTTCGACTTACTGAGGCTGTGGGCCTGCTAATCAGACCCCCAGCCTGCTGTTCTCTCTCTAAATTTATGATACATGTGCTATAGGTACATACCACAATTGGAAATGGACTCCTTGTCAGCCCCTGTACCATGCACTATAGGTGCTCAGGGCATAGGTGCCACCAAGGCCTACCGGGGGCCGAAGCATAGCTTTTGCCACCCCTGGCTGGTTCTTAAATTGACACAACTGGCTGATCACTCAGCTGGGGCAAGTGGGTGTAATCACCCCTTGCTTAGATATAGTATACCTATATCTAAACCTATATCTGGACACATATATAACCTGTGAGCCACTCCTATGGAAGGCCTCATCAATCCTGGAGGCAGAGTGCGTGGTTTTATGTGAGATGGTGCTCTGGCATGAGCTGAGCCTGTCTGCAGCTGTCGGGAACAACTCCCTAAGCTGATCCGGGATAATGCCATACCATATACTCTTAAGCGCATTATAATCCTCGCGGTTATATAGCAACTTTGGTTTGGCTTTATCAAAACATGTCGTGTAAGGTGTCATACGAATTGGAATACTATCCCCTCGCCAGTTCTGGCGACGGGGATAGCATTCCACCCTTCTAGAGGGAGAAGACATGTTACTTTACTGAAACGCGGTTGATTTAAAATGAGCCTCAGATCCACAAAATGGATGCCCCTGCCACAGACACGGGTCTGGCCTCCTGCTGCTGACCGAAACCCGGCAGAGGAGGCCTGGACAAAGAGTTTCCTGTCACAGGGCGGTGTCAAACCACCCCAGACAGGAGATAGTGGATTGGAGTAGGGAGGTTTCAAAGAAACCAGACACTGCCTGGGGAGCACAAGGCTGCCCCTTGCAGGATCCGGCCAAACCGGTTCTGGGGCCTCCCAGCCCCTGTCCCAGCGCGGCCAGGATCAAAGGAGAGGGGTGTAACCACCCCCTTCCTGGGTCCCACCCATAGGAGGGGACCTAGCAGGATGTCCAACCCCCTAGATTCGAATAAGAGGGGGAGCAGTCCCAACGGACCTCAGATCATCCTGAAGAAACATAAGAAACGAAATCTGGACCCTTCGACTTTCTACACGACGTGAGAAGACTGAAGAATCTCCCTTGTGGTCAAGGAGTGACCACCCTGTGCAAACAGGCACCATCCAGCCCTCGACCCTTGCTTTGTTGCAGTTCCCGCCGGAACTCGAGCGACAGAGATCGACGAGATCAAGCTTGCCTGCCTTCTACCTGCCCGATCCACAGTCCCTGCAGAGCTGAGACCCGTGGAGGCGACCGGAAGCGTGGGGCACGCCATCTTGAAAAGGCCATGAGACGCTGACCGTGCAGCCCACGAGTGACCCTCGAAGCTGTACACCGGGGTTTGAGAAGCCCCAGCCCCGAGCTCCACTTGCACCAAAGCTCACCCCTCCACACTCGACGAGTGCTGCGTGGGGCCCTTCTGCCTGTGTGTGCTCGACGCGTTGGCCCGGTCACTTGCCAGCTGGCTTGTGGCCCCTGTGCCGACGAACTTCGAAATACGACTTGCTTTTCTGGTTGCTCCAGATCTGCACCAGCTCCTGTAAAAAGGAGCACCCACTCTGACCCTCCTGGTTCGAGTGATAAGCAATCTCCCGGTTCCGCGTGGATTGCTTTTGCCAAGTGCTGTTTGCTACAATCTTCAAGCCGACGGTGCTGACGGCGAGAGCCTACGTGGGACAGATCGTGACCTGCTCCTGGACGTCGCAGATGCCCCAGAGCCCACGTGACAGCGGAGAGAAGCCTATCGACAACCGCCTGATTGCGCCCGACATTGCCTGGTTCCGTCCTGGTTCCACCCTGGTCACTGCTGAGTGACCCAGACTCTGTCCCCTCTGCTTTCAGGTACTTTTCTACTTCGATCCACCCTTGGATCGCACCGGACACTTCTGCTTCACAGCGCCTGCAGCTGCAACAGCTCCAAGCACCAAGAACCTGCGTGACAGAACCCGACGCCACTTCGACCCTCTGCATCCACGGCCTGTGGGTGAGGTAACTTTGCAACGCCGGTGTCCTTACACTGGCACACACCTCTAGGGTCTGTGTCTGAAGTTTTGTGTTCCTAGGTTCAGCGGAAGTATCATTTAATTCACTTTAACTAACTTTTACGCACCATTGACTTTACATTGGTGCGCGCCGCACTTTCCGTGCTGCACCCGTATCCTGTGGGCTACTCCCGACTTCTTCATTGCTTGTCCTGACTGCTCCCAGCGAATCTCTAGGCCCTAGGCCTAACCAATATTCGATAAGTGTTACTTATACCATTTTTTTAGTATATGGTCTGAGTGGCCCCCCCGCCCTCAGCCATAATTGTGCCAACTTTATATGTTTTACTGTGCTTTTGATTTAACGCTTGTGCCCCTTTCCTCATAAAGAGTACTGGGGAGTAATTTAGAAATAAATACATATATTTTTACAATATATACTTGTGTGGTGTCCCTTTCATTTGATTACAGGATTGTATGTGGTAAAACAGCTCGCTTAACACGACCTCTTAAGTTTAGCCTTTAGGCTGCTTAGTCCATGCTACCACTAGGATAGCTTGTCTAACAAGGTTGACTTACAACCAGACATCTTTGGGGTTTGTTTGGACTGATACCCAGTGGTTCCAGAATTGGAAACACTACATATCAGGCCAACTTCTCACAAGGGTAAATTGGGACAAGTTGTCAGCTTGTAAACAAAAGAAAGATGAGAGTGTTTCCGACTTCTTTACGAGGTTTGAAGAAGCATTCATTGATCATAGTGGACAGGATGTGGGTACTGAGGGTGGACAGAGGTTGTTCGTGGATAAATTTGTGTCGAACTTGTTGCCCGATTTGAGCTATAAATTAAAGAATTCGGAAAGTGCATGGGCCGTATCTACTTCAGCTCAGATATTGGCTACGGCACAATATTACGAAAATAGGGAGAAAGAAGAGAATGACCGTGCTGACAAAAAGACAAAAGAGCTGAAAACTAAAGTGTTGTTGCAACAGGCGTATCCACCGCGTTCCAATCAGAATGCGCCTCAACAGAATAGGTCGCAGTCTCAATCGAATAGATCGCAGTCGCGTAACGATTCCTCTTTCCAAAGATCCTCGTTAGGGTATAATCAATGTGCTTATTGTAGACAAGAGGGACACATCAAATTCAATTGTCCTGCTCTGAATGAACGTAATAGTGGTAATTCGTCCAAAGGAGGCCGTGGTGGTGCACAGCAGGCATCACGTGGTAGAGGTCGTGGTGCTCAAAATGATCGCTCAGACAATTCATCTAGTTCTAATAATTGTTTCGATCAACGTGGATCATCGCAAGGACGATCTGCGCAGTACAATGTAGATGATTATTACGTCGATCAGGGAACTGACGACAGTAATTACTAGGACAGCCAAAGACAAAAGGAGGGAGTGGTATCAGTTCCGGTTGATCAGAGAGGGCCTTACGTCGCAGTTGCTACATCGGGCGTCGTTGAGCCTTTTCTGTTGGACACTGGTGCAGCGAAAAGTTCTATTATGCATTCGAAACTCCCTGGCGCACCTTTGTCTGGCTTAACAAATGTTTCCGTTGGATTCTCTGGCGCCCCCGTTAGCAATCCAGTTTCTCGCCCTTTGCCCCTTCAAATTGGGCCACGTGAGCTCGAAGCTCCGTTGATTTTGACCACTGGTTGTGGCGAAAATCTTTTGGGTCTGGATTTGCTTAAACGTTTGTATGCAACATTGTATTGTTCTCCTGCGGGTGTAAAGCTTACGTTAGGAGAGAGGGTTGTCTCTCCTATGTATTTGTCTCTCGACAAGCTTCCACCGGAATTGAATTCTCTTCCTGTGTCTTTGTGGGCGACGGGTCCAAATGATGTGGGCCTACTTGATATCTCCCCTTATGTTGTTCAGTTGAAAGCTAATGTGCGGCTGCCACGTATTCCCCAATATCGTATCTCCCTTGATGGTGAACGAGCACTGTTAGCGATCATTTATGATTTGATCGAGAAAGATGTTATTGAGGAGACTCGGGGAAACGTGTGCAACAGCCCTGTACTACCCATTCTTAAACGTACTGATCCTACAAAACCGCCTGTTTATCGTTTTGTTATCGATTTACGGGAGGTAAATAAAATTGTGGTTCCTCAATTTCCTGTTGTGCCTGACATCACGGCGCTACTGACTCTGATTCCAGCTACTGCATCATGGTTTTCGGTGATTGATTTGAAAAATGCGTTTTTCAGCATCCCGATTGCCGAAGAGAGCAGGGACCTTTTCGGTTTCTCTCTCGGTGGACGTAGCTTCCGGTTCAAACGCGCTCCTCAGGGCTACTGTGAAAGTCCGTCTATTTACAGTCAAGCCTTGAAGGGACAACTAGATGCGTTTAGGTTGCCGGTTGGTGCGGCCTTAATCCAATACGTCGACGACTTATTGGTGGCTGCTGATACTCAGGACATTTGCAAACTTGCTACGGTGTCGTTGCTGCAACATCTCTGTGAGTTAAATCATAAGGTGTCACCTTCTAAACTCCAATATTGTTGTCAAGAAGTAACCTATCTAGGTCACTTATTGTCAAAGGAGGGAAGGAGATTGACCCCAGAGAGAATTGCAGCGATTGCGCGAATGGCTGTGCCAAAAACCCAAAGAGATGTGCGTGCCTTTCTAGGTATCACGTCGTACTGCAGGCAGTGGATTCCTAATTTTTCATTGCTAGCGAAACCATTGGTGGCTCTTACGTGCAAGGATGTTCCAACTCCTTTACCATGGACGGAAGAATGTCAGAAAAGTTTTTCTGAACTGCGTGATTCATTGTGTTCGGCTCCTGTGTTAGGTACCCCTGACTACAGTAAGCCGTTTACGTTATATGTTCACGAGAGGGAAGGTTGTGCTTTGAGTGTCTTAACGCAACCTTTTGGTGGTAAGCAACGTCCATGTGCATATTTTTCCTCGACCTTAGACCCAGTAGCTAGAGCATTGCCGAGTTGTTTGAGAGCAACTGCGGCAGCTGCGGTCTCCATCCGACAATCAGCAGGATTGGTCATGGATAATATGCTTACGGTGATGGTTCCGCATGCAGTCGATACTCTGTTGAATCGTACGAAAACTCAGCACTTGACGAGTGCGAGGTTATCTGGGTACGAATTGACGCTTCTGGCAAGCCACATTCAGATAAAACGTTGTAATGTCCTAAATCCGGCAACTTTGTTACCAATTAGTGCAGAGTCAGATGAAGTAACAGAACATGACTGTTACTTGCGGACGGAAGAGGAAACAAAGGGTCGAGTGGACCTTAAAAACACCCCATTGGAAAATCCGGACGGCACTTTGTATGTGGATGGGTCATGTTTTAAATTGCCGAATGGCGATGTGACTACTGCTTATGCTGTTGTAACATTGAACACTGTTGTTGAAACTGCAAGATTGAGTCAGAATTCTGCCCAAGCTGCAGAGCTGATTGCGCTTACTAGAGCATGTGTGTTAGCAAAAGGGAAACGTGTGAATGTGTACACCGATAGCCAGTATGCCTTCGGTGTAGCGCATAGTTTTGGACGATTGTGGCGAGAGCGTGGTTTCTTGACGTCGCATGGCACGAAAATACAGCATGGCCAGCTTGTGAACGATCTTTTGGATGCATTGACGTTGCCTGCACAAGTTGCGATTGTTAAATGTAGTGCGCATCGTAAAGTGACGGATGATGTTGGTCGTGGTAATGCGTTTGCAGATGAGATTGCTAAGGAGACTGCCCGGAACCTTAGTACTCGAATGTATGTGACGAGTTCGGTTAGGTGGCCTACAGAATCAAGTATGTGTGTAGATACTTTTGAGAGTGTGAAAGCAATTCAGAATGAGGCCACTGAGACTGAAAAGATGAAGTGGAAAGAAAGTACGGGAAAGTTGGATGCGAATGGTTGTTGGATTGATTTGTCGGATCAGAAAAGATGGATGTTGCCTGATGCGTATGTGCTGGCCGTTGTGACAATGGCACATGGGTTAGCACATATTAACGCGAAAGGCATTTGCAAGTTGTTGGCTGATGTGTGGAAGAATGATGGCATTACAAAGTGTGCTGAACGTCTGGTGAAGAATTGTATGGTGTGTCTAATGTACAACCCTGGCAAAGGAACCCCAACTCCCCCTGGCAGTTTTGCTCCTCCTTCGTATCCCTTTGAGGTGATCCAATTGGACTTCATCCATATGGAGCGATGCAATAACCTGAAATACGTTTTGGTTGTGGTTTGCGCATTCTCCCGATGGATCGAGGCCTATCCCCTCAAAGATAATACTGCTTTGTCTACTGCGAAAATCCTACTGAAGGAATACTTTCCTCGGTATGGAATGCCTAGAGTTGTGTGGTCAGATAATGGAAGTGAGTTCGTTGGAAGTGTGATGAAGAGCGTGTGTAAGGGCCTTGGAATTAATCAGAAATTCCATAGCGCCAATCATCCCCAGTCAGCTGGATTGGTTGAAGGGTACAATGGCACCCTTAAACTAAAGTTAGCGAAGATTCAGGCTACGACTGGTCTTTCGTGGCCTGATGCTTTGCCTCTGGCATTACTGTCAACTAGGGCGACTGTACACTCCCGAATAGGGCTTAGTCCCTATGAGATAGTGTTCGGCCGTCCTGCGAATGTGTGGGGGGTTCCTAGGCCAGGAATATTCTCTGATCCTGAGTACCCGATGTTGATTGATTATTTGCATGACTTGACTGCTAAACTGAGGTTAATTCACCAACAGGTTTACGACGCCTTGCCAACGCAGACGGAGGGTCCAGGCCACCAGCTCCAGCCCGGGGATTGGGTGGTTACCCGAAACTTCTCACGCAAGAATAATCTGGACCCCCGATTCACCGGACCGTACCAGGTACTCCTGGCCACGAGGACTGCCGTTCGTCTCGAGGGGCGGAAAAATTGGGTACATGCTACCCATTGTAAGCGAGTCCCTATTCCTTTGCCGGCAGACCCGTGGGTAAGGAAAGGCATTGCGTCAACAGAAACAGAAACATTGCCGGCGTTTGTACCTTTTAGCGACGCACAGCTTGTTGGAGAACACTCAGCGCAGCAGAAAGCCACTGTTGAACATTTGTCAGCAAAAGACTCAAGACCAGAACAACGAACTGATCAGCAGGACGCTGTCTCTTCAACAGATCCTTTGTTCGACGAGCAGACACGTCCTGGGAAACATCGATATTCTTTGCGATCTCACACTAAGGACAAATAAAATTTTCTTGCTTTGCTGTAATTGACAACTGCAATATCCTCGTTTCCCATGATCAATTTTGAACATTCATATCATTGAAATTTTTTGTACATATGTCGAGCTTTTTCCTTGTATCTTTTTCCTTCCACAGCTGAGAAATATTGTGCTAATATATATACATATTGTGTATTGAGGGCCGTAGGGCCGCGCGCGTACTTCCTTCTGGACAGTAGGTCTTGACGTTAGGTTAAAGGCCGTCGGTTCCTGGGAACTCCTGGGGATTGACTATTGCTGCACAGTACGAAGTGCGTCAAGAAACGTTGCGGACGGTCGTAGGGAATGGCATTTTCGAAGCTAAATGATTTGGAAGGAGCTCAGGCATACAGATTCAAGCTGCAGCAACTCAGTCGTACTAAATGTTTCATATTTCAATTGTTTATGTTATTTCTGACTGCTTCTGCATTATTGGCGGGTGGGGTGTATTGCACTATGTCCTACTTCTTATCTGCTACTCCTACTCCTCACCCTAATCTTACCACTACTGCTTCTCCTCATTCCTTTCACATGTTACCGGAACACGAGCAGGCTAGACGTGTAGAATTCCGCAATAATTCCTTTATTCAGCTCCTCCATCAGCATCAGTTAGTGGTTAACACTACTAATTGTTGGGTGTGTGGGTTGATGCCACATACTACGGGTAAGGGAATTCCGTATCTGGTGTTACCGTATAGTTCCCAAGGGTCAGCTCGAGCATTCCAAACAATGTTTCGAAGCGCACTGGGTTTCCACCCCAATCGTGAACCACGTTCCCCCAACTCTGGTCCTACCTCGTATCAGAAGCTGCTATCAATGGCAATAGAGGATATGGAAGATGAGATCCATGATCCTTTTCTTATCCCTGAAGAAGAGGTACGAGCTTATAGGGTCCTAAGTAGAGGGGAATACAGTATGTTCACTAGTGAAAAGCAGCTTAAAAGCTCGCCTCCAATATGGGTCGTACCCCACACTGGTAATTTGTGTCTCATGGGTCGTGGCCAAAGTCCGCAAGCCCGATTTGGAGACAGTGCTTGCACTGAAACCTACGTTGTGCCAATGACCCCGTCCCCTGTGTTTCTGGCTGCCAAGGGTACATACTTTATCTGTCATGATCGTGCATACACATGGTTGCCCACAGACTTTATGGGTACATGTTTCATTGCAAATCTGTTGCCTCCGACGTTCACTGTAGATGCCGATTATCATAAGACTAGAGTTGTACGAGGCATAATTAGCGAAGAAGATACTGCCGGTCAAGAGGCAGGAGACTTTTTCAAGGGTTTCCTCCCGTTTTGGGGACCTATGGTTAATAGTAGGAACCTGAGACAGTTGACTCGAGTGGTGGAATCGACAGCTAATGTTACTGCCAGTGCCCTTGGTAATATCACCACGGAACTTCAGGCGGAGAGACTTATGACGTTACAAAACCGTATGGTTTTAGATGTCGTCTTAGCGGATCGCGGTGGGGTATGTAAGGTGATCCATTCGAGCTGCTGCATTTTCATCCCAGATAATGCTCCTACTGTCTATCAAGCCATCTCGAAGTTGCATAAGATCTCCGAATCCATACACGTGGATGTAGGGGATTGGACGCTACTTGGATGGTTTTGGGGCCTGATGTCGACTTGGGGTTGGAAGATTCTGATGATCATCGGAGTTGTGGTAGTGTTCCTGTTCACGTGTTGCCTTTGTGTGCAGTGTGGTCCTGCCTTATGTGGCCTCTGTGCTACAACGTGTATGAGACAACCATCTGTTACCAAGGGGACTCGATTGGACAGAGCTATGCTACAACAACATCTCGATGGTCTGATGAATATCGAATATGATTCCGACTAGTGCTTGCCTACATGAGGGCAAAAGGAGCGTCTGAGGTTCCGTGACAATTGTAAGTGGTGTTTTCGACTCGCACGAATATGGTCGAGTCTGGTATCTATGAACCGCAAATGACGAGTTTAGTAAGTATGCGCAGTTTCGCTGTGCTAACCTAAACCGTTCGTTTGTTATGTGGGTTTTTCATCTGTACCCACGGGTTCCATCTTAGATACGGCATCCATTTTGTCTCTTGCCCTCAAGTAGTCAGCGAACGGACGCTGTCCGCTTCGCGACCCTGGGACTCCCAAGATACTTGCGGAAGACACATGTTCTTTGTAAGTGTCTTTATGACAAGGGGGATGCTACTGTAAGGCAGGTGGCGCCGCTCGAGGCTCATCTTGCCTCACAGGCTTATTGTCTCAGCCGTGCATCTCATTAGGCACGTCCCTTTGATGCCTGTATCTCGTGCTTTCCCGACACCTCCCTTTTTACACCCTTTTCGATCTCCCCACTGTCTCCGTCTTCCTTTGCACCTGTCTTTGTTCCTATTTTCAATCTACTTTACTGCTGATTGGAATTTGCTAATGGTGGGAAGATGGGTTTTTACAGTTGGGAACCGCCAAATGTTTCCGCACTTATGATCCGGACCTCATGTGTTTGAAAGCGACCAAAGCGACCCCTCTGGGGGATGATGGTGGGAACCGGGTTGTAAACTTTTGTGTACCATGTTGTCTTATGGGTAAAAACTGTATAAAAGGAGCGATCCACAGAACCAATTTGAAGCAGTCTCCCCGAACTACACTCGATGTACTTCCTGTGACTTCTGTTTTCCCTGCAGCAAATAAACCTTGAATCTTTGACGTCAGAGGAAGTGTCCCGTGTCTCTGTGACTTGTACGCCGGAGCAGGTTACCCACGAAGGTTTCAGGTGTTGTGCCCTGGCACCGCTGGGTCCAAAAGAACCCAGTCCTTCAACTGTCTGGTGAGGGGGAGATTTCTCTTCCTCCTCCATGCTCTCAGTTTGGGTGGAGTGATCCATCATTTCAGGCTTCACAACACACATATCTGTTCGAGTTTGGGCTGTGGCCATCACAGCCCCACCAACCTTTTCAGGAGGAGACTCAGTTTGGGTTTCTGCTGTTATCATAACAGCTTTGCTATTCTGTTTTGGAAGAGCTTCTGGTAAAGATGGGGCAGAGAGTTGCTCAGCCCTACCAACCCTTTCAGGAAGGACATCTTGAATTGGGGCTATAGCCAGTACAGCCCCACTAACCTTTCCATTGGAGTTTACCATTCTAGAATGGATTTCCTGTTCAACCTCAGCCCAGGCTGAGATTTCCAAATCATTACCCAGTAGACAGTCTACAGGCAAGTGTGGTGACACTGCCACTCTCTTTGGGCCAATGACACCTCCCCAGCTGAGACTTACTACTGCCATGGGATGATTTGTTTGGATGCCATCAATGTTTGTTACCTGGTATCTGGCACCAGGTAAAAGTTGCTTAGAGGGGACTATGCAGTCAGCCACCATGGTGATGCTAGCCCCTGTGTCTCTGAAAGCTTCAACTTTCAAACCATTGATGATGGGTTCTTGTCTATATTTGCTCAAGGTATTTGGGCAAACAGAGAAGTTGGCAAACCCCATGCCAGTCTCATAAACAAGATCATTTGGGGATGGGGACCTGGCTAGGCCAGGGTCCCCTTGGGCTCCAAAAGTAAACCCACCCAGATTCCTGGGTGTGCTCCCACTTCCTGGGGGATTACTGCTGACAGTAACAGGAGGTGTTGGAGCTGGCTTTGGAGGTATGTTTTCTTCATTGCCATTCTTGGGACAACAGCTGTCTGTTTTGTAATGCCCAACCTGTTTACAGGCATGACAATAAGGCTTTTTCTCTGTTGAAGAAGTGTCGCGGGGCCCACCCTTTTCATTGGAATTTTGGGGCCCTGGGGAAGTCTTTTCTTTACTTTTATCCCCACCCTTATCTTGAGGCTTGGTAGACTCCTTCTTCTGGTTATTGTCCTGATTCTTAGGCCTAATCCTGGTTCTGACCCACTTATCTGCCCTCTTTCCCAATTCTTGGGGAGAGGTCAAATCTGAGTCCACCAGGTGCTGGTGTAAGAGCTGGTTCTGACAATTACTTAGGATCTGCTCCCTCATAATCAAATTATACAATCCTGTGAAGTCATGTACTTTGCTGCCATTTAGCCAACCCTCCAGAGCCTTAGTTGCACAATCAACAAAATCAGTCCAGTCCTGAGTCTGTGTCTTCTGGGTATCTCTGAACTTTAACCTGTACTGTTCAGTGGTTAAGCCAAACCCATCTATTAGAACACTCTTCAGGACTTTGTAATTGCTGGCATCCTCATGTCTGACAGTGAGGAGCCTATCCCTCCCTTTCTCTGAAAAGGAGTACCATAAGATTGCTGCCCACTGTTCCTCAGGAACCTGCTGTACCATGCAGGCTCTCTCCAGAGCAGTCATCCATTTGTGGATGTCATCCCCTTCCTGATAGGGGGGCACAATCTTTGTCAGGTTTCTACTATCATAGGACCTGGGTTTCTCTTTAGGAACTTTGCTGCCACCAGTGGCATCTAAGCCACACAATTTTCTTTCTCTTGCTAAAGCAAGTTTAGCTTGAGCCAAGGCTACCTCTTCCCTTTCTATTTGGAGTTGGACAGCCCTCATCCTGGCCCTATGCTCTTTTCTCTGGGAGGAAGTCATCCCTCTTTGAGATTCTCTTGAGGCACTAGAAAGATGGGAGTCCCCTGATGGAGATCTCACCCTCCTGTTGCCTGGGAGAATTTGGTTATGAGATCTGGAGTGGTGCTGGCCCTCTCCATTCTCATGTAGGTCCAGGTTGGCCTGGTTAAGCCTGGCAACCTGTACCTGGTTTCCCCTCTGATCCTGATCTTCAGGCTCTTCTAAATCAGAGTCTTCCTCTTCCTCTTCCTCCTCCACTACTTCATTGTCAGGAAGATCCTCATTCTTAGGGGAGTTTATCCCTTCACCTGATTCTAAGGGAGCCTGACTCACCTTATCTAGGTCATCCTTTTCTAGGAGAGCTATTAGGGAAGGAATGGTAGGGCCTCTGCCCTTTTTTAGCCCCCTGGCTGTGCACAAGGCACTCAGGTCTTTGTGGCTAAGGTTGTCATATCTGGATGTTGTCCCTATAGGATCAACTTCTACAGGAGCAGAGCCTGAGGCTCTATCTGTATCAAACATGACTGCTAGTGAGGTGTAAGTGATGCACTTACCTACACTAAGTGTTTTCCTACTGTACCTTGCTAGTGAGTTGTAGTCAGGGTGTGCTAATCCCTTTAATCTACAACTACTAAGTTCAGTAGAACTTAATATGCTAAGCTTTTGATTTATATGTACCTAGAGGTACTTGATGTGATCTTTCAATTTGATAAAGATTGCAATGGTAAAACAAACAGCAAGCTCAAATCCGCACCGCTGCACACCAATGTGAGAAGTTGGCCTGATATGTAGTGTTTCCAATTCTGGAACCACTGGGTATCAGTCCAAACAAACCCCAAAGATGTCAGGTTGTAAGTCAACCTTGTAGACAAGCTATCCTAGTGGTAGCATGGACTAAGCAGCCTTAAAGACTTAACTTAAGAGGTCGTGTTAAGCGAGCTTGTTTTACCACATACAATCCTGTAATCAAATGAAAGGACACCACACAAGTATATATTATAAAAATATATGTATTTATTTCTAAATTACTCCCCAGTACTCTTTATGAGGAAAGGGGCACAAGCGTTAAATCAAAAGCACAGTAAAACATATAAAGTTGCACAGTTATGGATGAGGGCGGGTGGCCACTCAGACCATATATTAAAAAAGTGGTATAAGGAACACTTATCGAACAATGGTTAGGCCTAGGGCCTAGAGATTCGCTGGGAGCAGTCAGGACAAGCAATGAAGAAGTCGGGAGTAGCCCACAGGATACGGGTGCAGCACGGAAAGTGCGGCGCGCACCAATGTAATGTCAATGGTGCGTAAAAGTTAGTTAAAGTGAATTAAATGATACTTCCGCTGAACCTAGGAACACAAAACTTTAGACACAGACCCTAGAGGTGTGTACCAGTGTAAAGACACCGGCGTTGCAAAGTTACCTCACCCACAGGCCGTGGGTGCACAGGGTCGAAGTGGCGTCGGGTTCTGTCACGCAGGTTCTTGGTGCTTGGAGCTGTTGCAGCTGCAGGCGCTGTGAAGCAGAAGTGTCCGGTGCGATCCAAGGGTGGATCGAAGTAGAAAAGTACCTGAAAGCAGAGGGGACAGAGTCTGGGTCACTCAGCAGTGACCAGGGTGGAACCAGGACGGAACCAGGCAATGTCGGGCGCAATCAGGCGGTTGTCGATAGGCTTCTCTCCGCTGTCACGTGGGCTCTGGGGCATCTGCGACGTCCAGGAGCAGGTCACGATCTGTCCCACGTAGGCTCTCGCCGTCAGCACCGTCGGCTTCAAGATTGCAGCAAACAGCACTTGGCAAAAGCAATCCACGCGGAACCGGGAGATTGCTTATCACTCGAACCAGGAGGGTCAGAGTGGGTGCTCCTTTTCACAGGAGCTGGTGCAGATCTGGAGCAACCAGAAAAGCAAGTCGGATTTCAAGTTTCGTCGGCACAGGGGCCACAAGCCAGCTGGCAAGTGACCGGGCCAACGCGTCGAGACCACACAAGCAGAAGGGCCCCACGCAGCACTCGTCGAGTGTGGAGGGGTGAGCTTTGGTGCAAGTGGAGCTCGGGGCTGGGGCTTCTCAAACCCCGGTGCACAGCTTCGAGGATCACTCGTGGGCTGCACGGTCAGCGTCTCGTGGCCTTTTCAAGATGGCGTGCCCCACGCTTCCGGTCGCCTCCACGGGTCTCAGCTCTGCAGGGACTGTGGATCGGGCAGGTAGAAGGCAGGCAAGCTTGATCTCGTCGATCTCTGTCGCTCGAGTTCCGGCGGGAACTGCAACAAAGCAAGGGTCGAGGGCTGGATGGTGCCTGTTTGCACAGGGTGGTCACTCCTTGACCACAAGGGAGATTCTTCAGTCTTCTCACGTCGTGTAGAAAGTCGAAGGGTCCAGATTTCGTTTCTTATGTTTCTTCAGGATGATCTGAGTTGCATTGGCACTGCTCCCCCTCTTATTCCAATCTGAGGGGTGGATCTCCTGCTAGGTCCCTCCCCTATGGGTGGGACCAGGAAGGGGGGTGGTTACATCCCCTTTCCTTTGTCCAGGTCTCACTGGAGCTGGGGCTGGGCTGCCCCAGAACCGGTTTGACCGGATTATGCAAGGGGAAGCCTTGTGCTCCCCAGGCACTGTCTGGTTTCATTCAAACCTCCCTGCTACAATCCACTATCTCCTGTCTGGGGTGGTGTCACACCTCCCTGTGACAGGAAATCCTTTGTCCAGGCCTCCTCTGCTGAGTTTCGGTCAGCAGCAGGAGGTCAGACATGTGTATGTGGCAGAAGCATCCATTTTGTGGATCTGAGGCTCTTTTAAAAATCAACCGCGTTTTAGCAAAAGTAACATGTCGTCCCCTCTAGAGGGGTGGAATGCTACCCCCGTCGCCAGGACTGGCGAGGGGGTAGTATTCCAAATCGTATGACACCTTACACGACATGTTTTGATAAAGCCAAACCAAAGTTGACATATAACCGCGAGGATTATAATGCACTTAATAGTATATGGTTTGGCATTATCCCGGAACAGCTAAGGGAATTGGTCCCGACAGCTGCAGACAGGCTCAGCTCATGCTAGAGCACCATCTCACATTAAACCACGCACTCTGCCTTCAGGATTGTTAAGGCCTGCCATAGGAGTGGCTCACAGGTTTATATGTGTCCAGATAGGTTTAGATATAGGCATACTATATCTAAGCAAGGGGTGATTACACCACCTTGCCCCAGCTGAGTGATCAGCCAGTTGTGTCAATTTTAGATAGCCAGCCAGGGGTGGCAAAAGATATGCTGCAGCCCCTGGTAGGCCTCGGATGCACCTATGCCCTGGGCACCTATAGTGCTCTGTACAGGGGCTGATAAGGTGACCCAAGCCAATCTAGTTATGCACCTAGGGTACATGGAATCCATTTTACAGAGAGAGCAGATAGCCTGGGGCCCTGATTAGCAGGGAACCAGGCCAACTAAGTCGAAAACCAGCTAAACACAAGGCAAAAAATCTGGGGTAACCATAGTCAGGTAGCCACCTTCCTACAGGCTCTCTGATGGCTCAATCACTCCAAGCTCCAACATCTTTTGCACCTCAGCCTTTATACAATCCCTGACATGGTCAGGTTGCCTGTAGATCTTATTCTTCACAGGCAGACTGTCACCAGTGTCCACCTCATGGGTGCACCAATTAGTCTGGCTGGGTGTGAGAGAAAACATATGTCTGTGGGCCTGCAACACCTGTCTGCAGTCCACCTGTTGCTGCTCAGTGAGGCTGCCTGCCAAGGCTACTCCATCAACTGAACCATCATCAGGGTTCTGGGAAAGCAGGTCTGGGAGAGGGTCACTCTCTTCCTCCTGTTCCCCATCTGTGGCCATGAGGAGACTCATGTCCTCCCTGTCAACAAATGCTTTCAATCTGTTTACATGGAGCACCCTGTGGGGGCTCCTAGGGGTGCCAACGTCAACCATGTAGGTGACTTCTCCCTTATTTTCAATGATAGGGTAGGGTCCAGTCCATTTGTCCTGGAGAGCTGCTGGCCCCACTGGGTCCAACACCCACACCTTCTGCCCTGGCTGGAACTCAACCAGAACAGCCTTTTGGTCATGCCAAGCTTTCTGTAATTCTTGACTGGCCTCAAGGTTTTTGGATGCTCTCTCCATGTATTCAGCCATCCTGGAGCGGAGACCAAGTACATAGTCCACAATGTCTAGTTTAGGCTTTTTGAGAGGTAACTCCCATCCTTCCTTCACCAAACTCAATGGACCCCTCACAGGGTGGCCAAACAAAAGTTCAAAAGGGCTGTAGCCAACCCCCTTCTGTGGGACCTCTCTGTAAGCAAAGAGCAAGCAGGGTAAAAGGATGTCCCATTTCCGCCTAAGCTTCTCTGGTAAACCTTTTATCATTCCCTTTAGGGTCTTGTTGAACCTTTCCACAAGCCCATTGCACTGTGGATGGTAGGGTGTGGGAAACTTGTAGTTTACTCCACACTCTTTCCACATTGCTTTTAAGTATCCAGACATGAAGTTGGTACCTCTGTCTGAAAGAACCTCCTTTGGAAAGCCCACTCTTGAGAAAACTGCAATGAGGGCTTTTGCCACCACAGGAGCTGTGGTGGTCCTCAGGGGAATTGCCTCTGGGTACCTGGTGGCATGATCCACTACCACCAGTATAAATCTGTGCCCAGATGCTGTTTGAGGATCCATGGGACCCACAATGTCTATTCCAACTCTTTCAAAGGGTACCCCCACCACAGGTAGTGGTATCAGGGGGGCCTTTGTTGTGCCACCTGACTTACCACTGGCTTGGCAAGTGACACAGGAGCGACAAAACTCCTTGACATTTTCTGACATGTGAGGCCAGTGAAAGTGTGGAACAAGCCTGTCCCAAGTCTTATTCTGGCCTAAGTGTCCTGCAAGGGGAATATCATGGGCCAAGGTAAGAAGGAAGCCCCTAAACTTCAAAGGTATGACCAACCTCCTGGTTGTGCCAGGCTTGGGGTCTCTAGCCTCTGAATAAAGGAGTCCTTCATCCCAATACACCTTATGGGTACCTTGAGCATTCCCTACAGCCTCAGCAGCAGCTTGCTGTCTGAGGGGTTCAAGTGAAGGGCAATCTAATTGAGCCTGCCCCAGGTCTGCCCTTGAGGGTTCCCCTGTCCCCAGAAACTCAACCTGTTCAGGTTCAAGCTCATCTGAGACAGTCTCCTCTTGGACTGCAGAATCAGTTTCCTGTGAAACTTGATCCTCAACCTGGGGCAAGTGGGAAGGCACAGCCTTAACCCTCTTGCTCCTTCTCTTGGGTTGTGGTTGGTCTATTGTTTCAAGATCCACCACTGGTTCAGGAAGGCACTTCTTAGCCTGAGACCTTGTCACTGCAAGGACATGAGCTGAAATCCCTAGCATTTCTGCATGAGTCCTGTACTCCACTTCTGACCAAACTGAGCTTTCAAGATCATTGCCTAACAGACAGTCTACTGTGAGGTCTGCACTCACAACAACTTTCTTTAGGCCATCTACCCCTCCCCAGGAGAAGTTCACAACAGCCACACTATGTGAAGTAGTGGAGTTGCTTGCATTGGTCACTAGGTAACTTTCACCTAGTACAATCTGACCAGGGTCCACAAAGTCAGGTGTCACCATAGTGACACTGGCACAAGTGTCCCTGTAGGCCTGAGCCAGTTTCTCATTGATTAAGGGAGTCTGCCTATATTTGCCCAGGTTACTGGGGCTTACTGCAGTGGTCAAAGATAAGTCCACATCATATAGGAGAACTGCCTGTGTGGGGATTCTGACTAGGCCAGATTCCACCTCAGTACCCAGGGTCAACCCTACGAAACCCTTTGGCTGTGTACCACCACTGCTAACTGTACTAGGGGGTGCAGGTGCTTTAGGAGCTGCAGTGGTGGGGACTGGATTTTTCTTAGTGCATTCACTGCCCCAGTGTGAAACTGATTTGCAGGTATTACACCAAGGTTTCTTTGGGCCATCATTCTTCTTTTTCTTGTTTCCATTTTGGGAACCCCCCTCCTTATTGCTAGTTTGGGGGCCTGAAGACTTCTGGTCCTTTTCTTTATCTTTCTGATTCCCACCCTTCTGGTCTGTTTTCTTCTGGTCACCTTGGTTCTGGTTTTTCTGCTTAATCCTTGTTCTGACCCATTTGTCTGCCTTCTTTCCCAATTCTTGGGGAGAGGTCAAATCAGAGTCCACAAGGTATTGATGCAACAGCTGGTTCTGACAGTTATTAAGGATCTGCTCTCTCATCATAAGATTGTACAATCCTGTATAGTCTGAAACTTTACTTCCCTGCAGCCAACCCTCCAGAGCCTTAGTGGCACAATCTACAAAATCAGTCCAGTCCTGAGTCTGTGCTTTTTGGGTATCTCTGAACAACAACCTGTATTGCTCAGTGGTTAGGCCAAACCCTTCAATAAGAGCACTCTTCAGAACAGAGTAGTTTTTGGCATCCTCAGGTCTAACAGTGAGGAGCCTGTCCCTCCCTTTCTCAGAAAAGGAGTACCATAAAATTGCTGCCCACTGGTCCTCAGGGACCTGCTGTACCATGCAGGCCCTCTCAAGAGCAGTCATCCATTTGTGGATATCATCCCCTTCCTTGTAGGGGGGCACAATTTTTGTCAGGTTTCTATTGTCATAGGCTGTAGGAGAGTAGGGTCTGCTATCCTATGGTCACCCCAATTTTTGCTTTTTGCTTCACTGGTTTTCGACTTACTGAGGCTGTGGGCCTGCTAATCAGACCCCCAGCCTGCTGTTCTCTCTCTAAATTTATAATACATGTGCTATAGGTACATACCACAATTGGAAATGGACTCCTTGTCAGCCCCTGTACCATGCACTATAGGTGCTCAGGGCATAGGTGCCACCAAGGCCTACCAGGGGCTGAAGCATAGCTTTTGCCACCCCTGGCTGGTTCTTAAATTGACACAACTGGCTGATCACTCAGCTGGGGCAAGTGGGTGTAATCACCCCTTGCTTAGATATAGTATACCTATATCTAAACCTATATCTGGACACATATATAACCTGTGAGCCACTCCTATGGAAGGCCTCATCAATCCTGGAGGCAGAGTGCGTGGTTTTATGTGAGATGGAGCTCTGGCATGAGCTGAGCCTGTCTGCAGCTGTCGGGAACAACTCCCTAAGCTGATCCGGGATAATGCCATACCATATACTCTTAAGCGCCTTATAATCCTCGCGGTTATATAGCAACTTTGGTTTGGCTTTATCAAAACATGTCGTGTAAGGTGTCATACGAATTGGAATACTACCCCCTCGCCAGTTCTGGCGACGGGGGTAGCATTCCACCCTTCTAGAGGGAGAAGACATGTTACTTTACTGAAACGCGGTTGATTTAAAATGAGCCTCAGATCCACAAAATGGATGCCCCTGCCACAGACACGGGTCTGGCCTCCTGCTGCTGACCGAAACCCGGCAGAGGAGGCCTGGACAAAGAGTTTCCTGTCACAGGGCGGTGTCAAACCACCCCAGACAGGAGATAGTGGATTGGAGTAGGGAGGTTTCAAAGAAACCAGACACTGCCTGGGGAGCACAAGGCTGCCCCTTGCAGGATCCGGCCAAACCGGTTCTGGGGCCTCCCAGCCCCTGTCCCAGCGCGGCCAGGATCAAAGGAGAGGGGTGTAACCACCCCCTTCCTGGGTCCCACCCATAGGAGGGGACCTAGCAGGATGTCCAACCCCCTAGATTCGAATAAGAGGGGGAGCAGTCCCAACGGACTTCAGATCATCCTGAAGAAACATAAGAAACGAAATCTGGACCCTTCGACTTTCTACACGACGTGAGAAGACTGAAGAATCTCCCTTGTGGTCAAGGAGTGACCACCCTGTGCAAACAGGCACCATCCAGCCCTCGACCCTTGCTTTGTTGCAGTTCCCGCCGGAACTCGAGCGACAGAGATCGACGAGATCAAGCTTGCCTGCCTTCTACCTGCCCGATCCACAGTCCCTGCAGAGCTGAGACCCGTGGAGGCGACCGGAAGCGTGGGGCACGCCATCTTGAAAAGGCCACGAGACGCTGACCGTGCAGCCCACGAGTGACCCTCGAAGCTGTACACCGGGGTTTGAGAAGCCCCAGCCCCGAGCTCCACTTGCACCAAAGCTCACCCCTCCACACTCGACGAGTGCTGCGTGGGGCCCTTCTGCCTGGGTGTGCTCGACGCGTTGGCCCGGTCACTTGCCAGCTGGCTTGTGGCCCCTGTGCCGACGAAACTTGAAATCCGACCTGCTTTTCTGGTTGCTCCAGATCTGCACCAGCTCCCGTGAAAAGGAGCACCCACTCTGACCCTCCTGGTTCGAGTGATAAGCAATCTCCCGGTTCCGCGTGGATTGCTTTTGCCAAGTGCTGTTTGCTACAATCTTCAAGCCGACGGTGCTGACGGCGAGAGCCTACGTGGGACAGATCGTGACCTGCTCCTGGACGTCGCAGATGCCCCAGAGCCCACGTGACAGCGGAGAGAAGCCTATCGACAACCGCCTGATTGCGCCCGACATTGCCTGGTTCCGTCCTGGTTCCACCCTGGTCACTGCTGAGTGACCCAGACTCTGTCCCCTCTGCTTTCAGGTACTTTTCTACTTCGATCCACCCTTGGATCGCACCGGACACTTCTGCTTCACAGCGCCTGCAGCTGCAACAGCTCCAAGCACCAAGAACCTGCGTGACAGAACCCGACGCCACTTCGACCCTGTGCACCCACGGCCTGTGGGTGAGGTAACTTTGCAACGCCGGTGTCTTTACACTGGTACACACCTCTAGGGTCTGTGTCTGAAGTTTTGTGTTCCTAGGTTCAGCGGAAGTATCATTTAATTCACTTTAACTAACTTTTACGCACCATTGACTTTACATTGGTGCGCGCCGCACTTTCCGTGCTGCACCCGTATCCTGTGGGCTACTCCCGACTTCTTCATTGCTTGTCCTGACTGCTCCCAGCGAATCTCTAGGCCCTAGGCCTAGCCATTGCTCGATAAGTGTTACTTATACCATTTTTTTAGTATATGGTCTGAGTGGCCCCCCGCCCTCAGCCATAATTGTGCCAACTTTATATGTTTAACAGTGCTTTTGATTTAACGCTTGTGCCCCTTTCCTCATAAAGAGTACTGGGGAGTAATTTAGAAATAAATACATATATTTTTACAATATATACTTGTGTGGTGTCCTTTCATTTGATTACAGGATTGTATGTGGTAAAACAGCTCGCTTAACACGACCTCTTAAGTTAAGCCTTTAAGGCTGCTTAGTCCATGCTACCATTAGGATAGCTTGTCTACAAGGTTGACTTACAACCTGACATCTTTGGGGTTTGTTTGGACTGATACCAAGTGGTTCCAGAATTGGAAACACTACCTATCAGGCCAACTTCTCACATTGGTGTGCAGCGGTGCGGATTTGAGCTTGCTGTTTGTTTTACCATTGCAATCTTTATCAAATTGAAAGATCACATCAAGTACCTCTAGGTACATATAAATCAAAAGCTTAGCATATTAAGTTCTACTGAACTTAGTAGTTGTAGATTAAAGGGATTAGCACACCCTGACTACAACTCACTAGCAAGGTACAGTAGGAAACCACTTAGTGTAGGTAAGTGCACCACTTACACCTCACTAGCAGTCATGTCTGATACAGGTAGACCCTCAGGTTCTGCTCCTGTAGAAGTTGATCCTATAGGGACAACATCCAGATATGACAACCTTAGCCACAAAGACCTGAGTGCCTTGTGCACAGCCAGGGGGCTAAAAAAGGGCAGAGGCCCTACCATTCCTTCCCTAATAGCTCTCCTAGAAAAGGATGACCTAGATAAGGTGAGTCAGGCTCCCTTAGAATCAGGTGAAGGGATAAACTCCCCTGAGAATGAGGATCTTCCAGATGATGATGTAGTGGAGGAGGAAGAGGAAGAGGAAGGCTCTGATTTAGAAGAGCCTGAAGATCAGGATCAGAGGGGAAACCAGGTACAGGTTGCCAGCCTTAACCAGGCCAACTTGGACCTACATGGGAATGGGGGGGGCCAGCACCACCCCAGATCCCATAACCTAATTCTCCCAGGCAATAGAAGGGAGAGATCTCTGTCAAGGGACTCTCACCTTTCTAGTGCCTCAAGAGAATCTCAAAGAGGAATGACTTCCTCCCAGAGAAAAGAGCATAGGGCCAGGATGAGGGCTGTCCAACTCCAAATAGAAAGGGAAGAGGTAGCCTTGGCTCAAGCTAAACTTGCTTTAGCAAGAGAGAGAAAATTGTGTGGCTTAGATGCCACTGGTGGCAGCAAAGTTCCTAAAGAAAAAGACAGGGCCTATGACAATAGAAACCTGACAAAAATTGTGCCCCCCTACAAGGAAGGGGATGATATCCACAAATGGATGACTGCTCTTGAGAGGGCCTGCATGGTACAGCAGGTCCCTGAGGATCAGTGGGCAGCAATTTTATGGTACTCCTTTTCTGAGAAAGGGAGGGACAGGCTCCTCACTGTTAGACCTGAGGATGCCAAAAACTACTCTGTTCTGAAGAGTGCTCTTATTGAAGGGTTTGGCCTAACCACTGAGCAATACAGGTTGTTGTTCAGAGACACCCAAAAAGCACAGACTCAGGACTGGACTGATTTTGTAGATTGTGCCACTAAGGCTCTGGAGGGTTGGCTGCAGGGAAGTAAAGTTTCAGACTATACAGGATTGTACAATCTTATGATGAGAGAACAGATCCTTAATAACTGTCAGAACCAGCTGTTGCATCAATACCTTGTTGACTCTGATCTGACCTCTCCCCAAGAATTGGGAAAGAAGGCAGACAAATGGGTCAGAACAAGGATTAAGCAGAAAAACCAGAACCAAGGTGACCAGAAGAAAACAGACCAGAAGGGTGGGAATCAGAAAGATAAAGAAAAGGACCAGAAGTCTTCAGGCCCCCAAACTAGCAATAAGGAGGGGGGTTCCCAAAATGGAAACAAGAAAAAGAAGAATGATGGCCCAAAGAAACCTTGGTGTAATACCTGCAAATCAGTTTCACACTGGGGCAGTGAATGCACTAAGAAAAATCCAGTCCCCACCACTGCAGCTCCTAAAGCAACTGCACCCCCTAGTACAGTCAGCAGTGGTGGTACACAGCCAAAGGGTTTAGTAGGGTTGACCCTGGGTACTGAGGTGGAATCTGGCCTAGTCAGAATCCCCACACAGGCAGTTCTCCTATATGATGTGGACATATCTTTGCCCACTGCAGTAAGCCCCAGTAACCTGGGCAAATATAGGCAGACTCCCTTAATTAATGAGAAACTGGCTCAGGCCTACAGGGACACTTGTGCCAGTGTCACAATGGTGACACCTGGCTTTGTGGACCCTGGACAGATTGTACTAGGTGAAAGTTACCTAGTGACCAATGCAAGCAACTCCACTACTTCCCATAGTGTGGCTGTTGTGAACTTCTCCTGGGGAGGGGTAGATGGCCTAAAGAAAGTTGTTGTGAGTGCAGACCTCCCAGTAGACTGTCTGTTAGGCAATGATCTTGAAAGCTCAGTTTGGTCAGAAGTGGAGTACAGGACTCATGCAGAAATGCTAGGGATTTCAGCTCATGTCCTTGCAGTGACAAGGTCTCAGGCTAAGAAGTGCCTTCCTGAACCAGTGGTGGATCTTGAAACAATAGACCAACCACAACCCAAGAGGAGGAGCAAGAGGGTTAAGGCTGTGCCTTCCCACTTGCCCCAGGTTGAGGATCAAGTTTCACAGGAAACTGATTCTGCAGTCCAAGAGGAGACTGTCTCAGATGAGCTTGAACCTGAACAGGTTGAGTTTCTGGGGACAGGGGGACCCTCAAGGGCAGACCTGGGGCAGGCCCAATTAGATTGCCCTTCACTTGAACCCCTCAGACAGCAAGCTGCTGCTGAGGCTGCAGGGAATGCTCAAGGTACCCATAAGGTGTATTGGGATGAAGGGCTCCTTTATTCAGAGGCTAGAGACCCCAAGCCTGGCACCACCAGGAGGTTGGTTATACCTTTGAAGTTTAGGGGCTTCCTTCTTACCTTGGCCCATGATATTCCCCTTGCAGGACACTTAGGCCAGAATAAGACTTGGGACAGGCTTGTTCCACACTTTCACTGGCCTCACATGTCAGAAAATGTCAAGGAGTTTTGTCGCTCCTGTGTCACTTGCCAAGCCAGTGGTAAGTCAGGTGGCACCACAAAGGCCCCCCTGATACCACTACCTGTGGTGGGGGTACCCTTTGAAAGAGTTGGAATAGACATTGTGGGTCCCATGGATCCTCAAACAGCATCTGGGCACAGATTTATACTGGTGGTAGTGGATCATGCCACCAGGTACCCAGAGGCAATTCCCCTGAGGACCACCACAGCTCCTGTGGTGGCAAAAGCCCTCATTGCAGTTTTCTCAAGAGTGGGCTTTCCAAAGGAGGTTCTTTCAGACAGAGGTACTAACTTTATGTCTGGATACTTAAAAGCAATGTGGAAAGAGTGTGGAGTAAACTATAAGTTTACCACACCCTACCATCCACAGTGCAATGGGCTTGTGGAAAGGTTCAACAAGACCCTAAAGGGAATGGTAAAAGGTTTACCAGAGAAGCTTAGGCGGAAATGGGACATCCTTTTACCCTGCTTGCTCTTTGCTTACAGAGAGGTCCCACAGAAGGGGGTTGGCTACAGCCCTTTTGAACTTTTGTTTGGCCACCCTGTAAGAGGTCCATTGAGTTTGGTGAAGGAAGGATGGGAGTTACCTCTCAAAAAGCCTAAACTAGACATTGTGGACTATGTACTTGGTCTCCGCTCCAGGATGGCTGAATACATGGAGAGAGCATCCAAAAACCTTGAGGCAAGTCAGGAATTACAGAAAGCCTGGCATGACCAAAAGGCTGTTATGGTTGAGTTCCAGCCAGGACAGAAGGTGTGGGTGTTGGACCCAGTGGGGCCAGCAGCTCTCCAGGACAAATGGACTGGACCCTACCCTATCATTGAAAAGAAGGGAGAAGTCACCTACTTGGTTGACTTTGGTACCCCTAGGAGCCCCCACAGGGTGCTCCATGTGAACAGATTGAAAGCATTTGTTGACAGGGAGGACATGAGTCTCCTCATGGCCACAGATGGGGAACAGGAGGAAGAGAGTGACCCTCTCCCAGACCTGCTTTCCCAGAACCCTGATGATGGTTCAGTTGATGGAGTAGCCTTGGCAGGCAGCCTCACTGAGCAGCAACAGGTGGACTGCAGACAGGTGTTGCAGGCCCACAGACAATTGTTTTCACTCACACCCAGTCAGACTAACTGGTGCACCCATGAGGTGGACACTGGTGACAATCTGCCTGTGAAGAATAAGATCTACAGGCAACCTGACCATGTCAGGGATTGTATAAAGGCTGAGGTGCAAATGATGTTGGAGCTTGGAGTGATTGAGCCATCAGAGAGCCCATGGGCTAGCCCAGTGGTCCTTGTGCCAAAACCTCATACCAAAGATGGGAAGAGAGAAATGAGGTTTTGTGTGGACTACAGAGGTCTCAATGCTGTCACTAGGACAGATGCTCATCCCATTCCAAGAGCAGATGAGCTCATTGATAAATTGGCTTCTGCCAAGTTTCTGAGCACATTTGATTTGACAGCTGGCTACTGGCAAATCAGACTAGCTGAGGAGTCAAAAGCCAAAACAGCATTTTCGACCCCTAGTGGACATTATCAGTTTGTGGTAATGCCCTTTGGCTTGAAGAATGCACCTGCCACTTTCCAAAGGTTGGTGAACCAAGTCCTTGCTGGGTTGGATGACTTTTGTGCAGCATATCTAGATGATATTGCTGTCTTTAGCTCCACCTGGGAGGATCACCTGATCCACCTGAAGAAGGTTCTGGAGGCCCTGCAAAAGGCAGGCCTGACTATCAAGGCTACTAAGTGCCAGATAGGGCAGAGCAAGGTTGTGTACTTGGGCCACCTAGTAGGTGGGGGTCAAGTTCAACCACTGGAGAGCAAGATCCAGACCATACAGGACTGGGCTCCTCCAACTACCCAGACACAAGTCAGAGCCTTCTTGGGCCTGACTGGGTATTACAGAAAATTTGTAAAGAACTATGGGTCCATTGTGACACCATTGAATGACTTGACATCCAAGAAGATGCCCAAAAAGGTTCAGTGGACAGTTAGCTGTCAAAAGGCATTTGATGACCTGAAGAAGGCCATGTGCTCTGCACCTATCCTGAAGAGTCCTGACTACTCCAAACAGTTCATTGTACAGACAGATGCTTCTGAGTTGGGGGTGGGAGCTGTGCTTTCACAACTTAATCAAGATGGTCAAGACCAGCCCATTGCTTTTATTAGCAGAAGGCTGACCCCCAGGGAGAAACGTTGGTCAGCTATTGAGAGGGAGGCCTTTGCTGTGGTTTGGGCCCTGAAGAAGTTGAGGCCATACTTGTTTGGTACTCACTTCCTAATTCAGACAGACCATAAGCCCCTCTTGTGGCTAAATCAGATGAAGGGTGAAAATCCCAAACTGCTCAGGTGGTCCATTTCCCTACAGGGGATGGACTTTACAGTGGAGCACCGCCCAGGGACTGACCATGGTAATGCAGATGGTCTCTCCAGGTACTTCCACTTAGAACATGAAGACTTATCTGGTCAAGGTTAAGTTTAATGTCCCTGCGTTTGGGGGGGGGTTATGTAGGAGAGTAGGGTCTGCTATCCTATGGTCACCCCAATTTTTGCTTTTTGCTTCACTGGTTTTCGACTTACTGAGGCTGTGGGCCTGCTAATCAGACCCCCAGCCTGCTGTTCTCTCTCTAAATTTATAATACATGTGCTATAGGTACATACCACAATTGGAAATGGACTCCTTGTCAGCCCCTGTACCATGCACTATAGGTGCTCAGGGCATAGGTGCCACCAAGGCCTACCAGGGGCTGAAGCATAGCTTTTGCCACCCCTGGCTGGTTCTTAAATTGACACAACTGGCTGATCACTCAGCTGGGGCAAGTGGGTGTAATCACCCCTTGCTTAGATATAGTATACCTATATCTAAACCTATATCTGGACACATATATAACCTGTGAGCCACTCCTATGGAAGGCCTCATCAATCCTGGAGGCAGAGTGCGTGGTTTTATGTGAGATGGAGCTCTGGCATGAGCTGAGCCTGTCTGCAGCTGTCGGGAACAACTCCCTAAGCTGATCCGGGATAATGCCATACCATATACTCTTAAGCGCCTTATAATCCTCGCGGTTATATAGCAACTTTGGTTTGGCTTTATCAAAACATGTCGTGTAAGGTGTCATACGAATTGGAATACTACCCCCTCGCCAGTTCTGGCGACGGGGGTAGCATTCCACCCTTCTAGAGGGAGAAGACATGTTACTTTACTGAAACGCGGTTGATTTAAAATGAGCCTCAGATCCACAAAATGGATGCCCCTGCCACAGACACGGGTCTGGCCTCCTGCTGCTGACCGAAACCCGGCAGAGGAGGCCTGGACAAAGAGTTTCCTGTCACAGGGCGGTGTCAAACCACCCCAGACAGGAGATAGTGGATTGGAGTAGGGAGGTTTCAAAGAAACCAGACACTGCCTGGGGAGCACAAGGCTGCCCCTTGCAGGATCCGGCCAAACCGGTTCTGGGGCCTCCCAGCCCCTGTCCCAGCGCGGCCAGGATCAAAGGAGAGGGGTGTAACCACCCCCTTCCTGGGTCCCACCCATAGGAGGGGACCTAGCAGGATGTCCAACCCCCTAGATTCGAATAAGAGGGGGAGCAGTCCCAACGGACTTCAGATCATCCTGAAGAAACATAAGAAACGAAATCTGGACCCTTCGACTTTCTACACGACGTGAGAAGACTGAAGAATCTCCCTTGTGGTCAAGGAGTGACCACCCTGTGCAAACAGGCACCATCCAGCCCTCGACCCTTGCTTTGTTGCAGTTCCCGCCGGAACTCGAGCGACAGAGATCGACGAGATCAAGCTTGCCTGCCTTCTACCTGCCCGATCCACAGTCCCTGCAGAGCTGAGACCCGTGGAGGCGACCGGAAGCGTGGGGCACGCCATCTTGAAAAGGCCACGAGACGCTGACCGTGCAGCCCACGAGTGACCCTCGAAGCTGTACACCGGGGTTTGAGAAGCCCCAGCCCCGAGCTCCACTTGCACCAAAGCTCACCCCTCCACACTCGACGAGTGCTGCGTGGGGCCCTTCTGCCTGTGTGTGCTCGACGCGTTGGCCCGGTCACTTGCCAGCTGGCTTGTGGCCCCTGTGCCGACGAAACTTGAAATCCGACCTGCTTTTCTGGTTGCTCCAGATCTGCACCAGCTCCCGTGAAAAGGAGCACCCACTCTGACCCTCCTGGTTCGAGTGATAAGCAATCTCCCGGTTCCGCGTGGATTGCTTTTGCCAAGTGCTGTTTGCTACAATCTTCAAGCCGACGGTGCTGACGGCGAGAGCCTACGTGGGACAGATCGTGACCTGCTCCTGGACGTCGCAGATGCCCCAGAGCCCACGTGACAGCGGAGAGAAGCCTATCGACAACCGCCTGATTGCGCCCGACATTGCCTGGTTCCGTCCTGGTTCCACCCTGGTCACTGCTGAGTGACCCAGACTCTGTCCCCTCTGCTTTCAGGTACTTTTCTACTTCGATCCACCCTTGGATCGCACCGGACACTTCTGCTTCACAGCGCCTGCAGCTGCAACAGCTCCAAGCACCAAGAACCTGCGTGACAGAACCCGACGCCACTTCGACCCTGTGCACCCACGGCCTGTGGGTGAGGTAACTTTGCAACGCCGGTGTCTTTACACTGGTACACACCTCTAGGGTCTGTGTCTGAAGTTTTGTGTTCCTAGGTTCAGCGGAAGTATCATTTAATTCACTTTAACTAACTTTTACGCACCATTGACTTTACATTGGTGCGCGCCGCACTTTCCGTGCTGCACCCGTATCCTGTGGGCTACTCCCGACTTCTTCATTGCTTGTCCTGACTGCTCCCAGCGAATCTCTAGGCCCTAGGCCTAACCATTGCTCGATAAGTGTTACTTATACCATTTTTTTAGTATATGGTCTGAGTGGCCCCCCGCCCTCAGCCATAATTGTGCCAACTTTATATGTTTAACAGTGCTTTTGATTTAACGCTTGTGCCCCTTTCCTCATAAAGAGTACTGGGGAGTAATTTAGAAATAAATACATATATTTTTACAATATATACTTGTGTGGTGTCCTTTCATTTGATTACAGGATTGTATGTGGTAAAACAGCTCGCTTAACACGACCTCTTAAGTTAAGCCTTTAAGGCTGCTTAGTCCATGCTACCATTAGGATAGCTTGTCTACAAGGTTGACTTACAACCTGACATCTTTGGGGTTTGTTTGGACTGATACCAAGTGGTTCCAGAATTGGAAACACTACCTATCAGGCCAACTTCTCACATAGGCCCTGTCTTTTTCTTTAGGAACTTTGCTGCCACCAGTGGCATCTAAGCCACTTAATTTCTGTTCCCTAGCCAAGGTAAGTTTAGCTTGAGCCAAGGTAAGTTTAGCTTGAGCCAGAGCTACCTCCTCCCTCTCTATCTGGAGTTGGACAGCCCTCATTCTGGCCCTATGCTCTTTCCTCTGGGAGGGAGTCATCCCTCTCTGAGATTCTCTTGAGGCACTAGAAAGGTGAGAGTCCCTTGATTGAGATCTCACCCTCCTGTTACCTGGGAGAATTTGGTTATGAGATCTGGAGTGGTGCTGGCCCTCTCCATTCTCATGTAGGTCCAGGTTGGCCTGGTTAAGCCTGGCAACCTGTACCTGGTTTCCCCTCTGATCCTGATCTTCAGGTTCTTCTAAATCTGAGTCTTCCTCTTCCTCCTCCTCTACTACTTCATCTTCAGGAAGATCCTCATTCTCAGGGGAGTTTATCCCTTCACCTGTTTCTAAGGGAGCCTGACTCACCTTATCTAAGTCATCCTTTTCTAGGAGAGCTACTAGGGAAGGAATGGTAGGGCCTCTGCCCTTTTTTAGCCCCCTGGCTGTGCACAAGGCACTCAGGTCTTTGTGGCTAAGGTTGTCATATCTGGATGTTGTCCCTATAGGATCAACTTCTACAGGAGCAGAGCCTGAGGCTCTATCTGTATCAGACATGACTGCTAGTGAGGTGTAAGTGATGCACTTACCTACACTAAGTGTTTTCCTACTGTACCTTGCTAGTGAGTTGTAGTCAGGGTGTGCTAATCCCTTTAATCTACAACTACTAAGTTCAGTAGAACCTAATATGCTAAGCTTTTGATTTATATGTACCTAGAGGTACTTGATGTGATCTTTCAATTTGATAAAGATTGCAATGGTAAAACAAACAGCAAGCTCAAATCCGCACCGCTGCACACCAATGTGAGAAGTTGGCCTGATATGTAGTGTTTCCAATTCTGGAACCACTGGGTATCAGTCCAAACAAACCCCAAAGATGTCAGGTTGTAAGTCAACCTTGTTAGACAAGCTATCCTAGTGGTAGCATGGACTAAGCAGCCTTAAAGGCTTAACTTAAGAGGTCGTGTTAAGCGAGCTGTTTTACCACATACAATCCTGTAATCAAATGAAAGGACACCACACAAGTATATATTGTAAAAATATATGTATTTATTTCTAAATTACTCCCCAGTACTCTTTATGAGGAAAGGGGCACAAGCGTTAAATCAAAAGCACAGTAAAACATATAAAGTTGCACAATTATGGATGAGGGCGGGTGGCCACTCAGACCATATACTAAAAAAGTGGTATAAGGAACACTTATCGAACAATGGTTAGGCCTAGGGCCTAGAGATTCGCTGGGAGCAGTCAGGACTAGCAATGCTGAAGTCGGGAGTAGCCCACAGGAGACGGGTGCAGCACGGAAAGTGCGGCTCGCACCAATGTAAAGTCAATGGTGCGTAAAAGTTGGATAAAGTGAATTAAAAGATACTTCCGCTGAACCTAGAGGAACAAAACTTTAGACACAGACCCTAGAGGTGTGTACCAGTGTAAGAACACCGGCGTTGCAAAGTTACCTCACCCACAGGCCGTGGGTGCACAGGGTCGAAGTGGCGTCGGGTTCTGTCACGCAGGTTCTTGGTGCTTGAAGCTGTTGCAGCTGCAGGCGCTGTGAAGCAGAAGTGTCCGGTGCGATCCAAGGGTGGATTGAAGGAGAAAAGTACCTGAAAGCAGAGGGGACAGAGTCTGGGTCACTCAGCAGTGACCAGGGTGGAACCAGGACGGAACCAGGCAATGTCGGGCGCAATCAGGCGGTTGTCGATAGGCTTCTCTCCGCTGTCACGTGGGCTCTGGGGCATCTGCGACGTCCAGGAGCAGGTCACGATCTGTCCCACGTAGGCTCTCGCCGTCAGCACCGTCGGCTTCAAGATTGCAGCAAACAGCACTTGGCAAAAGCAATCCACGCGGAACCGGGAGATTGCTTATCACTCAAACCCGGAGGGTCAGAGTGGGGGCTCCTTTTCACAGGAGCTGGTGCAGGTCTGGAGCAACCAGAAAAGCAAGTCGTATTTCAGTTTTCGTCGGCACAGGGGCCACAAGCCAGCTGGCAAGTGACCGGGCCAACGCGTCGAGCCAACACAAGCAGAAGGGCCCCACGCAGCACTCGTCGAGTGTGGAGGGGTGAGCTTTGGTGCAAGTGGAGCTCGGGGCTGGGGCTTCTCAAACCCCGGTGTACAGCTTCGAGGATCACTCGTGGGCTGCACGGTCAGCGTCTTGTGGCCTTTTCAAGATGGCGTGCCCCACACTTCCGGTCGCCTCCACTGGTCTCAGCTCTGCAGGGACTGTGGATCGGGCAGGGAGAAGGCAGGCAAGCTTAATCTCGTCAATCTCTGTCGCTCGAGTCCCGGCGGGGACTGCAACAAAGCAAGGGTCGAGGGCTGGATGGTACCTGTTTGCACAGGGTGGTCACTCCTTGACCACAAGGGAGATTCTTCAGTCTTCTCACGTCGTGTAGAAAGTCGAAGGGTCCAGAATTCGTTTCTTATGTTTCTTCAGGATGATCTGAGTTGCATTGGCACTGCTCCCCCTCTTATTCGAATCTGGGGGGTTGGACATCCTGCTAGGTCCCCTCCTATGGGTGGGACCCAGGAAGGGGGTGGTTACACCCCTTTCCTGTGATCCTGGCCGCGCTGGGACAGGGGCTGGGAGGCCCCAGAACCGGTTTGGCCGGATTATGCAAGGGGCAGCCTTGTGCTCCCCAGGCAGTGTCTGGTTTCTTTGAAACCTCCCTACTACAATCCACTATCTCCTGTCTGGGGTGGTTTGACACCGCCCTGCGACAGGAAACCCTTTGTCCAGGCCACCATATGCTGAGTTTCGGTCAGCAGCAGGAGGCCAGACCCGTGTCTGTGGCAGGGGCATCCATTTTGTGGATCTGAGGCTCATTTTAAATCAACCGCGTTTCAGTAAAGTAACATGTCTTATCCCTCTAGAAGGGTGGAATGCTACCCCCGTCGCCAGAACTGGCGAGGGGGTAGTATTCCAATTCGTATGACACCTTACACGACATGTTTTGATAAAGCCAAACCAAAGTTGCTATATAACCGCGAGGATTATAAGGCGCTTAAGAGTATATGGTATGGCATTATCCCGGATCAGCTTAGGGAGTTGTTCCCGACAGCTGCAGACAGGCTCAGCTCATGTCAGAGCTCCATCTCACATAAAACCACGCACTCTGCCTCCAGGATTGATGAGGCCTTCCATAGGAGTGGCTCACAGGCTATATATGTGTCCAGATATAGGTTTAGATATAGGTATACTATATCTAAGCAAGGGGTGATTACACCCACTTGCCCCAGCTGAGTGATCAGCCAGTTGTGTCAATTTAAGAACCAGCCAGGGGTGGCAAAAGCTATGCTTCAGCCCCTGGTAGGCCTTGGTGGCACCTATGCCCTGAGCACCTATAGTGCATGGTACAGGGGCTGACAAGGAGTCCATTTCCAATTGTGGTATGTACCTATAGCACATGTATTATAAATTTAGAGAGAGAACAGCAGGCTGGGGGTCTGATTAGCAGGCCCACAGCCTCAGTAAGTCGAAAACCAGTGAAGCAAAAAGCAAAAATTGGGGTGACCATAGGATAGCAGACCCTACTCTCCTACAGGGTCATGTGTCATAATGTGTCATTTGGTGTCATGTGTCGTCATGTGTCGTCATGTGTCATCATGTGTCGCCATGTGCCGTCATGTGTTGCCATGTGGGGTCATGTGGGGTCATGTGTCATCATGTGTCATGTGATGTCATGTGGTGTCATGTGTCATCATGTGTCATCATGTGTCATCATGTGTCGCAATATGGGGTCATGTGGGGTCATGTGTCATGTGGTATCATGTGGTGTTATGTGGTGTCATGTGGTGTCATGTGTCATCATGTGGTGTCATGTGGTGTCATGTGTCATCATGCGTCATCATGTGTCATCATGCGTCATCATGTGTCATGTGGTGTCATGTGGTGTCATGCGTCATCATAAGTCATGTGGTGTCATGTGTTGTCATGTGTCATCATGCGTCATCATGTGTAATGTGGTGTCATGTGGTGTCATGTGTCATCATGTGTCATGTGGTATCATGTGGTGTCATATGGTGTCATGTGGTGTCATGTGTCATCATGTGGTGTCATGTGGTGTCATGTGTCATCATGCGCTCATCATGTGTCATCATGTGTCGTCATGTGTCGCAATTTGGGGTCATGTGGGGTCATGTTGTGGTAAATAAAATTACCGGGACTATTTTTCTATACATTAAATGACAATAAGAATAGCTCAATAAAATGAGAGGCAGAGTCCGTGGTATCTGAGTCATACGGGCTTTATTTAAGTGGTTCGAGACACTGGACATCGGGTTCCATCACCACTAAGGTTCAGGAAGGGATATTCAACATTTTATTAACATCACACATTATCCTCTTCGCCGCTAATGACAAGGGTAACTCGTCATGGACTTTCCATTGATTTCAATGGAAATTACACCACAAGTGCAATTGTACCTTAGCAGCCAAGTGGTTATATATAGTAAAACTGTATAATGGAAATGAATACAGTAGGCGTAACAAGTGAAAAAGGGAGAAGAGATAAGAACACATGGGCGTAAAAGAAGGCGTGTACAGGGGCGTACACGGAGGTGTGTGCTGTAAGCGTCAAAGAAGTGTCATAGGTGGGTGGATGCATAGAGAAATTCTGCAGGGTCAGCTGAAACCTTTACCCTGGATGCGTGCGCAACTGAGCATGACGTGTAACTGGGGAGAGCTGGGGGGCTTGACTTTAGCACCAGCAGAGGAGTCTGGTGTCTGGGATGTCAGAAAGACCTGCACCTATAGCATATCTGGTATCTTATGTTTGGAGGATGTGTTATCTGAAGAAAAAGGTCTCTCGGGCAGAGGCCGTTCAAGACTGAATGCCAGTGCGTGCATATGGTTCTTCATGCAATGCGCGGGGGCCATGGGCCTACCATGGTAACGGGTGCAGTCAATTACTTGCAAGGAGACAGGAAGGCCGGGCCCCTTGCTCTGCAGGCTGGAATATGTTTACCTATTTCACTGGACTGGAATGTGTTTTTGCGGAGGCTTGAACAGATAACTGTAGGCAAAATACTGTCTTGGCAGGCAGGCCAGGCCGAGCCGGGCACCGCTCGCCTGAGCAGGAAGTAAGGTAGAGGTCAGGGATGCATACCTAAACTGCAGCTTTCGGAGACAGAAAAGACTCGGAGCCTCAATTAAGGGCCTGGCTCGACTGAGCCAGAAAAACGTGTGCTTCGCGTTATTCCAAACGTGTAACATGGAAATGCATTGGAAAAGCAGGCCTTGGTGCAGGATTAACGTTACATTCAGGGAAGGCCTAATAACTGACATGTCAATGTTAGACGGAAATGCAATTGCGTATTCGTGGCAGGCACGGAAAGGAAATTACATGACATACATGGGGCACGGGTGCATGGATAGGGTGCGAGTGGGGGTCACACTGACTACCTAAAAAATTCTATTTCCTCAATGTCCCATCATGTGTCATGTGGTATCATGTGGTGTCATATGGTGTCATGTGTTGTCATGTGTCATCATGTGGTGTCATGTGGTGTCATGTGTCATCATGCGTCATGTGGTGTCATGTGTCATTTGGTGTAATGTGTTGTCATGTGTTGTCATGTGGTGTCAAGTCTCATGTGGTGTCATGTGTCTTGTGGTGTCATGTCTCATGTGGTGTCATGTATCATGTGTCTTGTGGTGTCATGTGGTGTCATGTGTTGTCATGTGTCATCACGTGTCATGTGTCATGTGGTGTCATGTGTTATGTGGTGTCATGTGTCACCATGTGTTGTCATGTGTCATCATGTGTCATCATGTGTCATCATGTGTCGCCATGTGTCATCATGTGTCATGTGTCATCATGTGTTGCCATGTGTCGCCATGTGTCGCCATGTGTCGCCATGTGTCGCCATGTGTCATGTGTCGTCATGTGTCATCATGTGTCATGTTGCCATGTGTCGTCATGTGTCATCATGTGTCATGTGGTGTCATGTGGTGTCATGTGTCATGTGGTGTCATGTGGTATCATGTGTCATGTGGTGTCATGTGTCATCATGTGTCATGTGGGTCATGTATTGTCATGTGTCATCATGTGTCATGTGGGTCATGTGGTGTCATGTGTCATCATGTGTCATGTGGGTCATGTGGTCTAATGTGTCATCATGTGTCATCATGTGTCATGTGTTGTCATGTGTCATCACGTGTCATGTGTCATCATGTGGTGTCATGTGTTGTCATATGTCGCCGTGTGGGGTCATTTGGGGTCATGTGTCATAATGTGTCATGTGGTGTCATGTGTCATCATGTGTCGTCATGTGTCATCATATGTCGCCATGTGGGGTCATTTGGGGTCATGTGTCATTTGGTGTCATGTGTCGTCATGTGTCGTCATGTGTCATCATGTGTCGTCATGTGTCGCCATGTGCCGTCATGTGTTGCCATGTGGGGTAATGTGGGGTCATGTGTCATCATGTGTCATGTGGTGTCATGTGATGTCATGTGGTGTCATGTGTCATCATGTGTGTAGGAAGGTGGCTACCTGACTATGGTTACCCCAGATTTTTGCCTTGTGTTTAGCTGGTTTTCGACTTAGTTGGCCTGGTTCCCTGCTAATCAGGGCCCCAGGCTATCTGCTCTCTCTGTAAAATGGATTCCATGTACCCTAGGTGCATAACTAGATTGGCTTGGGTCACCTTATCAGCCCCTGTACAGAGCACTATAGGTGCCCAGGGCATAGGTGCATCCAAGGCCTACCAGGGGCTGCAGCCTATCTTTTGCCACCCCTGGCTGGCTATCTAAAATTGACACAACTGGCTGATCACTCAGCTGGGGCAAGGTGGTGTAATCACCCCTTGCTTAGATATAGTATGCCTATATCTAAACCTATCTGGACACATATAAACCTGTGAGCCACTCCTATGGCAGGCCTTAACAATCCTGAAGGCAGAGTGCGTGGTTTAATGTGAGATGGTGCTCTAGCATGAGCTGAGCCTGTCTGCAGCTGTCGGGACCAATTCCCTTAGCTGTTCCGGGATAATGCCAAACCATATACTATTAAGTGCATTATAATCCTCGCGGTTATATGTCAACTTTGGTTTGGCTTTATCAAAACATGTCCTGTAAGGTGTCATACGATTTGGAATACTACCCCCTCGCCAGTCCTGGCGACGGGGGTAGCATTCCACCCCTCTAGAGGGGACGACATGTTACTTTTGCTAAAACGCGGTTGATTTTTAAAAGAGCCTCAGATCCACAAAATGGATGCTTCTGCCACAGACACATGTCTGACCTCCTGCTGCTGACCGAAACTCAGCAGAGGAGGCCTGGACAAAGGATTTCCTGTCACAGGGAGGTGTGACACCACCCCAGACAGGAGATAGTGGATTGTAGCAGGGAGGTTTGAATGAAACCAGACAGTGCCTGGGGAGCACAAGGCTTCCCCTTGCATAATCCGGTCAAACCGGTTCTGGGGCAGCCCAGCCCCAGCTCCAGTGAGACCTGGACAAAGGAAAGGGGGTGTAACCACCCCCCTTCCTGGTCCCACCCATAGGGGAGGGACCTAGCAGGAGATCCACCCCTCAGATTGGAATAAGAGGGGGAGCAGTGCCAATGCAACTCAGATCATCCTGAAATCAACTTTAAACTAAGAAGACGACTGGACTTCGACATTCTGATGATAGAAGACTGAAGAGCATCTCCCTTGTGGCCTAGGAGGGGCCACCCTGTGAACACAGGCACCACCCAGCACCTCGACGTCTGCTTTGCCGCTGCCTCCCGCCGGAGCCCGAGTGCAGAGCCTGACAAGACACAGCTTCCCAGACTTCTCCCAGCCCGATCCACAGTCCCTGCAAAGAAGGGACCCGTGGAGGCACCGAGAGACGTGAGAGCGGCCATCTTGAAAGACCCCCGAGACGCTGACTGCGCAGCACCCGAGGCACCCTCGACTCTGTGCTTTGGGGTTTTAAAAGCCCCATAACCGAGCAGCATTTGCACCAAAGATCAGCCCTCCAGCATCTCCACGATCTGCGTGGGGCCCTTTTGTTTTGTGCCACTCGACTCGCCATCCCGTCCGCTTGTCACGTGGTCAGCGGCCATCTTGGCGACGAAATCTACGATTTACACTGTGGGTCTGGTTGCTTCAGACCTGCCCTCGCTCCTGTAGAAAGGAGTACCCGCTCTGACCTTGCTGGTCTGAGTAATAAGCCTTTTTCACTTTCCCCGTGGCTTGCATTAGCCAAGGCTTGTTTGCTTCAATCGAGTTGCCGACACTGCCATCCGCTAGAGCCTTTGAGGGACAGCTCGTGATCGACTCCTGGACGTCCTTGACCTCTTCGTGTCTACGCAGCTGCAGAGAGAAGCAACCCCTGATCACCTGTTTGCACCCGACTTTGCCTGGTTCCAATCTGGTTCCACGGTGGTCACTGGTCAGTGACTTTGAACATTGTCCCCTCTGCTTTCAGGTCTTCACCACTTCAGATCCACCCTTGGATCCACCGGACACTTCTGCTTCACAGCGCCTGCAGCTGCAACAGCTTCAAGCACCAAGGACCTGCGTGACAGAACCCGACGCCACTTCGACCCTGTGCACCCACGGCCTGTGGGTGAGGTAACATTGCAACGCCGGTGTTCCCACACTGGTACACACCTCTAGGGTCTGTGTCTAAAGTTTTGTGTTCCTAGGTTCAGCGGAAGTATCTTTTAATTCACTTTATGCAACTTTTACGCACCATTGACATTGCATTGGTGCGCGCCGCACTTTCCGTGCTGCACCCGTCTCCTGTGGGCTACTCCCGACTTCAGCATTGCTAGTCCTGACTGCTCCCAGCGAATCTCTAGGCCCTAGGCCTAACCACTGTTCGATAAGTGTTCCTTATACCACTTTTTTAGTATATGGTTTGAGTGGCCACCCGCCCTCATCCATAATTGTGCAACTTTATATGTTTTACTGTGCTTTTGATTTAACGCTTGTGCCCCTTTCCTCATAAAGAGTACTGGGGAGTAATTTAGAAATAAATACATATATTTTTACAATATATACTTGTGTGGTGTCCTTTCATTTGATTACAGGATTGTATGTGGTAAAACAGCTCGCTTAACACGACCTCTTAAGTTAAGCCTTTAAGGCTGCTTAGTCCATGCTACCACTAGGATAGCTTGTCTACAAGGTTGACTTACAACCTGACATCTTTGGGGTTTGTTTGGACTGATACCCAGTGGTTCCAGAATTGGAAACACTACATATCAGGCCAACTTCTCACATTGGTGTGCAGCGGTGCGGATTTGAGCTTGCTGTTTGTTTTACCATTGCAATCTTTATCAAATTGAAAGATCACATCAAGTACCTCTAGGTACATATAAATCAAAAGCTTAGCATATTAAGTTCTACTGAACTTAGTAGTTGTAGATTAAAGGGATTAGCACACCCTGACTACAACTCACTAGCAAGGTACAGTAGGAAAACACTCAGTGTAGGTAAGTGCATCACTTACACCTCACTAGCAGTCATGTCTGATACAGGTAGAGCCTCAGGCTCTGCTCCTGTAATAGTTGATCCTATAGGGACAACATCCAGATATGACAACCTTAGCCACAAAGACCTGAGTGCCTTGTGCACAGCCAGGGGGCTAAAAAAGGGCAGAGGCCCTACCATTCCTTCCCTAGTAGCTCTCCTAGAAAAGGATGACTTAGATAAGGTGAGTCAGGCTCCCTTAGAAACAGGTGAAGGGATAAACTCCCCTGAGAATGAGGATCTTCCTGAAGATGAAGTAGAGGAAGAGGAAGGCTCTGATTTAGAAGAGCCTGAAGATCAGGATCAGAGGGGAAACCAGGTACAGGTTGCCAGGCTTAACCAGGCCAACCTGGACCTACATGAGAATGGAGAGGGCCAGCACCACTCCAGATCTCATAACCAAATTCTCCCAGGTAACAGGAGGGTGAGATCTCCATCAGGGGACTCTCATCTTTCTAGTGCCTCAAGAGAATCTCAAAGAGGGATGACTCCCTCCCAGAGGAAAGAGCATAGGGCCAGAATGAGGGCTGTCCAACTCCAAATAGAGAGGGAGGAGGTAGCTCTGGCTCAAGCTAAACTTACCTTGGCTCAAGCTAAACTTACCTTGGCTAGGGAACAGAAATTAAGTGGCTTAGATGCCACTGGTGGCAGCAATATTCCTAAAGAGAAACCCAGGTCCTATGATAGTAGAAACCTGACAAAGATTGTGCCCCCCTATCAGGAAGGGGATGACATCCACAAATGGATGACTGCTCTGGAGAGAGCCTGCATGGTACAGCAGGTTCCTGAGGAACAGTGGGCAGCAATCTTATGGTACTCCTTTTCAGAGAAAGGGAGAGATAGGCTCCTCACTGTCAGACATGAGGATGCCAGCAATTACAGAGTCCTGAAGAGTGTCCTAATAGATGGGTTTGGCTTAACCACTGAACAGTACAGGTTAAAGTTCAGAGACACCCAGAAGACACAGACTCAGGACTGGACTGATTTTGTTGATTGTGCAACTAAGGCTCTGGAGGGTTGGCTAAATGGCAGCAAAGTACATGACTTCAAAGGATTGTATAATTTGATTATGAGGGAGCAGATCCTAAGTAATTGTCAGAACCAGCTCTTACACCAGCACCTGGTGGACTCAGATTTGACCTCTCCCCAAGAATTGGGAAAGAGGGCAGATAAATGGGTCAGAACCAGGATTAGGCCTAAGAATCAGGACAGTAACCAGAAGAAGGAGTCTACCAAGCCTCAAGATAAGGGTGGGGATAAAAGTAAAGAAAAGACTTCCCCAGGGCCCCAAAACTCCAAGAATGGGGGTGGGTCCCAAGACACTTCATCAACTGAGAAAAAGCCTTATTGTCATGCCTGTAAACAGGTTGGGCATTACAAAACAGACAGCTGTTGTCCCAAGAATGGCAATAAAGAAAACATACCTCCAAAGCCAGCTCCAACACCTCCTGTTACTGTCAGCAGTAATCCCCCAGGAAGTGGGAGCACACCCAGGAATGTGGGTGGGTTTACTTTTGGAGCCCAAGGGGACCCTGGCCTATCCAGGTCCCCATCCCCAAATGATCTTGTTTATGAGACTGGCATGGGGTTTGCCAACTTCTCTGTTTGCCCAAATACCTTGAGCAAATATAGACAAGAACCCATCATCAATGGTTTGAAAGTTGAAGCTTTCAGAGACACAGGGGCTAGCATCACCATGGTGGCTGACTGTATAGTCCCCTCTAAGCAACTTTTACCTGGTGCCAGATACCAGGTAACAAACATTGATGGCATCCAAACAAATCATCCCATGGCAGTAGTAAGTCTCAGCTGGGGAGGTGTCATTGGCCCAAAGAGAGTGGCAGTGTCACCAAACTTGCCTGTAGACTGTCTACTGGGTAATGATTTGGAAATCTCAGCCTGGGCTGAGGTTGAACAGGAAATCCATTCTAGAATGGTAAACTCCAATGGAAAGGTTAGTGGGGCTGTACTGGCTATAGCCCCAATTCAAGATGTCCCTCCTGAAAGGGTTGGTAGGGCTGAGCAACTCTCTGCCCCATCTTTACCAGAAGCTCTTCCAAAACAGAATAGCAAAGCTGTTATGATAACAGCAGAAACCCAAACTGAGTCTCCTCCTGAAAAGGTTGGTGGGGCTGTGATGGCCACAGCCCAAACTCAAACAGATATGTGTGTTGTGAAGCCTGAAATGATGGATCACTCCACCCAAACTGAGAGCATGGAGGAGGAAGAGAAATCTCCCCCTCACCAGACAGTAGGACAGGATCAGCCTCCTCAGGGAACTGATCTTACCCCTGATGAAGGAACTGCCCCAGAGGTTGTTAGGCCTGGCCTGACAGAGCCTCTGATGGCAGTGGACCCTTCTCAGGTGGGATCCAGTCTGGAGCAGGTAACCTGCCCCTCTCTACCTTGCCTTAGTCAGCCCAGGGCTGCAGAGGACAAGAAGGACAGTGAGACCCAGAGGGCCCCCTGTCAAATAAAGCACCCCCATCAACAGATTAGGGGCACCAAAACTAGTAGGCCTAGTAAGGTGAAAACTTTAAAAACTCCTGAGGGAGCCCCCTTAAAAACAGTTAGGGACCTCCCACAGATGGATTCTGTTGGGCACAGCCAAACCTGGGACCCAAAGGGCCCAAACCTGAACTGTCCCTCCAGCAAGCCAAACAGAGGGACCCAGCCTCCAGCTTTAGGTAGCCAGAGGTTGACCCTGAGAGCTCAGTGCAACTCAGTTGAAGAAAGAAAGGCACACATGGTGGAAGATAATTGGAGGAAGTTGAGCCCAAAAATAGTGGAGCCTCACTTCAATGCTCCATATCCAAACCAGCCTTTAACTTTGCATAAACACACCCAAGGTAGTGATTCCCTATGGTGGAGACCCTCTAATACCCCTAGGGTGAGGGACTGCTTAGTGGACCATGAGACAGGGGGTACCCATGCTAGTGCAGGTACTTCCTTATATGGCCACTCAGGCAATAAAGGCTTACCTGGCCAAGGATAGCCTTATCTCCTTTCGTTTGGGGGGGGGTTATGTAGGAAGGTGGCTACCTGACTATGGTTACCCCAGATTTTTGCCTTGTGTTTAGCTGGTTTTCGACTTAGTTGGCCTGGTTCCCTGCTAATCAGGGCCCCAGGCTATCTGCTCTCTCTGTAAAATGGATTCCATGTACCCTAGGTGCATAACTAGATTGGCTTGGGTCACCTTATCAGCCCCTGTACAGAGCACTATAGGTGCCCAGGGCATAGGTGCATCCAAGGCCTACCAGGGGCTGCAGCCTATCTTTTGCCACCCCTGGCTGGCTATCTAAAATTGACACAACTGGCTGATCACTCAGCTGGGGCAAGGTGGTGTAATCACCCCTTGCTTAGATATAGTATGCCTATATCTAAACCTATCTGGACACATATAAACCTGTGAGCCACTCCTATGGCAGGCCTTAACAATCCTGAAGGCAGAGTGCGTGGTTTAATGTGAGATGGTGCTCTAGCATGAGCTGAGCCTGTCTGCAGCTGTCGGGACCAATTCCCTTAGCTGTTCCGGGATAATGCCAAACCATATACTATTAAGTGCATTATAATCCTCGCGGTTATATGTCAACTTTGGTTTGGCTTTATCAAAACATGTCCTGTAAGGTGTCATACGATTTGGAATACTACCCCCTCGCCAGTCCTGGCGACGGGGGTAGCATTCCACCCCTCTAGAGGGGACGACATGTTACTTTTGCTAAAACGCGGTTGATTTTTAAAAGAGCCTCAGATCCACAAAATGGATGCTTCTGCCACAGACACATGTCTGACCTCCTGCTGCTGACCGAAACTCAGCAGAGGAGGCCTGGACAAAGGATTTCCTGTCACAGGGAGGTGTGACACCACCCCAGACAGGAGATAGTGGATTGTAGCAGGGAGGTTTGAATGAAACCAGACAGTGCCTGGGGAGCACAAGGCTTCCCCTTGCATAATCCGGTCAAACCGGTTCTGGGGCAGCCCAGCCCCAGCTCCAGTGAGACCTGGACAAAGGAAAGGGGGTGTAACCACCCCCCTTCCTGGTCCCACCCATAGGGGAGGGACCTAGCAGGAGATCCACCCCTCAGATTGGAATAAGAGGGGGAGCAGTGCCAATGCAACTCAGATCATCCTGAAATCAACTTTAAACTAAGAAGACGACTGGACTTCGACATTCTGATGATAGAAGACTGAAGAGCATCTCCCTTGTGGCCTAGGAGGGGCCACCCTGTGAACACAGGCACCACCCAGCACCTCGACGTCTGCTTTGCCGCTGCCTCCCGCCGGAGCCCGAGTGCAGAGCCTGACAAGACACAGCTTCCCAGACTTCTCCCAGCCCGATCCACAGTCCCTGCAAAGAAGGGACCCGTGGAGGCACCGAGAGACGTGGGAGCGGCCATCTTGAAAGACCCCCGAGACGCTGACTGCGCAGCACCCGAGGCACCCTCGACTCTGTGCTTTGGGGTTTTAAAAGCCCCATAACCGAGCAGCATTTGCACCAAAGATCAGCCCTCCAGCATCTCCACGATCTGCGTGGGGCCCTTTTGTTTTGTGCCACTCGACTCGCCATCCCGTCCGCTTGTCACGTGGTCAGCGGCCATCTTGGCAACGAAATCTACGATTTACACTGTGGGTCTGGTTGCTCCAGACCTGCCCTCGCTCCTGTAGAAAGGAGTACCCGCTCTGACCTTGCTGGTCTGAGTAATAAGCCTTTTTCACTTTCCCCATGGCTTGCATTAGCCAAGGCTTGTTTGCTTCAATCGAGTTGCCGACACTGCCATCCGCTAGAGCCTTCGAGGGCCAGCTCGTGATCGACTCCTGGACGTCCTTGACCTCTTCGTGTCCACGCAGCTGCAGAGAGAAGCAACCCCTGATCACCTGTTTGCACCCGACTTTGCCTGGTTCCAATCTGGTTCCACGGTGGTCACTGGTCAGTGACTTTGAACATTGTCCCCTCTGCTTTCAGGTCTTCACCACTTCAGATCCACCCTTGGATCCACCGGACACTTCTGCTTCACAGCGCCTGCAGCTGCAACAGCTTCAAGCACCAAGGACCTGCGTGACAGAACCCGACGCCACTTCGACCCTGTGCACCCACGGCCTGTGGGTGAGGTAACATTGCAACGCCGGTGTTCCCACACTGGTACACACCTCTAGGGTCTGTGTCTAAAGTTTTGTGTTCCTAGGTTCAGCGGAAGTATCTTTTAATTCACTTTATGCAACTTTTACGCACCATTGACATTGCATTGGTGCGCGCCGCACTTTCCGTGCTGCACCCGTCTCCTGTGGGCTACTCCCGACTTCAGCATTGCTAGTCCTGACTGCTCCCAGCGAATCTCTAGGCCCTAGGCCTAACCACTGTTCGATAAGTGTTCCTTATACCACTTTTTTAGTATATGGTTTGAGTGGCCACCCGCCCTCATCCATAATTGTGCAACTTTATATGTTTTACTGTGCTTTTGATTTAACGCTTGTGCCCCTTTCCTCATAAAGAGTACTGGGGAGTAATTTAGAAATAAATACATATATTTTTACAATATATACTTGTGTGGTGTCCTTTCATTTGATTACAGGATTGTATGTGGTAAAACAGCTCGCTTAACACGACCTCTTAAGTTAAGCCTTTAAGGCTGCTTAGTCCATGCTACCACTAGGATAGCTTGTCTACAAGGTTGACTTACAACCTGACATCTTTGGGGTTTGTTTGGACTGATACCCAGTGGTTCCAGAATTGGAAACACTACATATCAGGCCAACTTCTCACAATGTGTCGTCATGTGTCATCATGTGTCACAATATGGGGTCATGTGGGGTCATGTGTCATGTGATATCATGTGGTGTCATGTGGTGTCATGTGTCATCATGTAGTGTCATGTGGTGTCATGTGTCATCATGCGTCATCATGTGTCATGTGGTATCATGTGGTGTCATTTGTCATCATAAGTCATGTGGTGTCATGTGTTGTCATGTGTCATCATGCGTCATCATGTGGCATGTGGTGTCATGTGGTGTTATGTGTCATCATGTGTCATGTGGTATCATATGGTGTCATGTGATGTCATGTGTCATCATGTGGTGTCATGTGGTGTCATGTGTTGTCATGTGTCATCATGCGTCATGTGGTGTCATGTGTTGTCATGTGTCATCATGCGTCATCATGTGTCATCATGTGTTGTCATGTGTCGCAATGTGGGGTCATGTGGGGTCATGTGTCATCATGTGTCATGTGGTATCATGTGGTGTCATATAGTGTCATGTGGTGTCATGTGTCATCATGTGGTGTCATGTGGTGTCATGTGTCATCATGCGTCATCATGTGTCATGTGGTGTCATGTGGTGTCATGTGGTGTCATGTGGTGTCGTGTGATGTCATATGTCATTTGGTGTCATGTGTTGTCATGTGGTGTCATGTGGTTTCATGTTGTGTCATGTCTCATGTGGTGTCATGTGTCTTGTGGTGTCATGTCTCATGTGGTGTCACGTATCATGTGTCTTGTGGGGTCATGTGGTGTCATGTGGTGTCATGTGGTGTCATATGGTGTCATGTGGTATCAAGTGTCATGTGTCATGTGTTGTCATGTGTCATCACGTGTCATGTGTGATGTGGTGTCATGTGTCATGTGGTGTCATGTGTCGCCAAGTGTTGTCATGTGTCATCATGTGTCGTCATGTGTCATCATGTGTCGCCATGTGTCGCCATGTGTCATCATGTGTCATGTGTCATCATGTGTTGCCATGTGTTGCCATGTGTCGCCATGTTTCGCCATGTGTCATCATGTGTCGCCATGTGTCGTCATGTGTCGTCATGTGTTGCCATGTGTCGCCATGTGCCGCCATGTGTCGCCATGTGTCATCATGTGTCATGTGTCATCATGTGTCATCATGTCATGTTGCCATGTGTCGTCATGTGTCATGTGGTGTCATGTGGTGTCAAGTGGTGTCATGTGGTGTCATGTGGTGTCATGTGGTGTCATGTGTCATGTGGTGTCATGTGGTATCATGTGTCATGTGGTGTCATGTGTCATCATGTGTCACATGGGTCATGTGGTGTCATATGTCATCATGTGTCATGTGAGTCATGTGGTGTCATGTGTCATCATGTGTCATGTGGGTCATGTGGTCTCATGTGTCATCATGTGTCATCATGTGTCATGTGGGTCATGTGTTGTCATGTGTCATCATGTGTCATGTGTCATGTGTCATCATGTGGTGTCATGTGGTGTCATGTCTCATGTGGTGTCATGTGTCTTGTGGTGTCATGTCTCATGTGGTGTCACGTATCATGTGTCTTGTGGTGTCATGTGGTGTCAAGTGTTGTCATGTGGTGTCATGTGATGTCATGTGGTATCATGTGTCATCATGTGTCATGTGGGTCATGTGTTGTCATGTCTCATCACGTGTCATGTGTCATGTGGTGTCATGTGTCATGTGGTGTCATGTGTCGCCATGTGTTGTCATGTGTCATCATGTGTCATGTGGTGTCATGTGTTGTCATGTGTCATCATGCATCATCATGTGTCATGTGGTGTCATGTGGTGTAATGTGGTGTCATGTGTCATCATGTGTCATGTGGTGTCATATGTTGTCATGTGTCATCATGCGTCATGTGGTGTCATGTGGTGTCATGTGTCATGTGGTATCATGTGGTGTCATATGGTGTCATGTGGTGTCATGTGTCATGTGGTGTCATGTGGTGCCATGTGTCATCATGCGTCATCATGTGTCATTATGTGTTGTCATGTGTCACAATGTGAGGTCATGTGGGGTCATGTGTTATCATGTGTCATGTGGTATCATGTGGTGTCATATGGTGTCATGTGGTGTCATGTGTCATCATGTGTCGTGTGGTGTCATGTTTTGTCATTTGTCATCATGTGTCATGTGGTGTCATGTGTTGTCATGTGTCATCATGCGTCATGTAGTGTCATGTGTCATCATGTGCCATGTGGTATCATGTGGTGTCATATGGTGTCATGTGGTGTCATGTGTCATGTGGTATCATGTGGTGTCATGTGTCATCATGCGTCATCATGTGTCATCATGTGTTGTCATGTGTCGCAATGTGGGGTCATGTGGGGTCATGTGTCATCATGTGTCATGTGGTATCATGTGGTGTCATATGGTGTCATGTGGTGTCATGTGTCATCATGTGGTGTCATGTGGTGTCATGTGTCATCATGCGTCATCATGTGTCATGTGGTGTCATGTGGTGTCATGTGGTGTCGTGTGGTGTCATGTGTCATTTGGTGTCATGTGTTGTCATGTGGTGTCATGTGGTGTCATGTGGTGTCATGTCTCATGTGGTGTCATGTGTCTTGTGGTCTCATGTCTCATGTGGTGTCACGTATCATGTGTCTTGTGGTGTCATGTGGTGTCATGTGGTGTCATGTGGTGTCATGTGGTATCATGTGTCATCATGTGTCATGTGTTGTCATGTGTCATCACTTGTCATGTGTCATGTGGTGTCATGTGTCATGTGGTGTCATGTTTCGCCAAGTGTTGTCATGTGTCATCATGTGTCGTCATTTTTCATCATGTGTCGCCATGTGTCGCCATGTGTCGTCATGTGTCATCATGTGTTGCCATGTGTCGCCATGTGTCGCCATGTGTCGCCATGTGTCGTCATGTGTCGCCATGTGTCGCCATGTGTCGCCATGTGTCATCATGTGTCATGTGTTGTCATGTGTCATCATGTCATGCTGCCATGTGTCATGTGGTGTCATGTGGTGTCAAGTGGTGTCATGTGGTGTCATGTGGTGTCATGTGTCATGTGGTGTCATGTGTCATGTGTCATGTGGGTCATGTGGTGTCATGTGTCATGTTGGTCATGTGGTGTCATGTGTCATCATGTGTCATGTGGGTCATGTGGTCTCATGTGTCATCCTGTGTCATTATGTGTCATGTGGGTCATGTGTTGCCATGTGTCATCACGTGTCATGTGTCATCTTGTGGTGTCATGTGTCGTCATATGTCGCCATGTGGGGTCATTTGGGGTCATGTGTCATAATGTGTCATGTGGTGTCATGTGTCGTCATATGTCGCCATGTGGGGTCATTTGGGGTCATGTGTCATGTGGTGTCATGTGGTTTCATGTGTCATGTGGTGTTATGTGGTGTCATGTGGTGTCATGTGGTGTCATGTGTCATCATGTGGTGTAATGTGGTGTCATGTGTCATCATGCATCATCATGTGTCATGCGGTGTCATGTGGTGTCATGTGTCATCATGTGTCATGTGGTGTCAAGTGTTGTCATGTGTAATCATGCGTCATCATGTGTCATGTGGTGTCATGTCGTGTCATGTGTCATCATGTGTCATATGGTATCATGTGGTGTCATATGGTGTCATGTGTCATCATGTGTCATGTGGTATCATGTGGTGTCATATGGTGTCATGTGGTGTCATCATGTGGTGTCATGTGGGGTCATGTGTCATCATGCGTCATCATGTGTCATCATGTGTCGTCATGTGTCGCAATGTGGGGTCATGTGGGGTCATGTCCCATCATGTGTCATGTGGTATCATGTGGTGTCATATGGTGTCATGTGGTGTCATGTGTCATCATGTGGTGTCATGTGGTGTCATGTGTCATCATGCGTCATGTGGTGTCATGTGGTGTCATGTGGTGTCATGTGGTGTCATGTGGTGTCATGTGGTGTCAAGTCTCATGTGGTGTCATGTGTCTTGTGGTGTCATGTCTCATGTGGTGTCACATATCATGTGTCTTGTGGTGTCATGTGGTGTCATGTGGTGTCATGTGGTGTCATGTGGTATCATGTGTCATCATGTGTCACGTGGGTCATGTGTTGTCATGTCTCATCACGTGTCATGTGTCATGTGGTGTCATGTGTCATGTGGTGTCATGTGTCGCCATGTGTTGTCATGTGTCATCATGTGTCATGTGTTGTCATGTGTCATCATGCATCATCATGTGTCATGTGGTGTCATGTGGTGTAATGTGGTGTCATGTGTCATCATGTGTCATGTGGTGTCATATGTTTTCATGTGTCATCATGCGTCATGTGGTGTCATGTGTCATGTGGTATCATGTGGTGTCATATGGTGTCATGTGGTGTCATGTGTCATGTGGTGTCATGTGGTGTCATGTGTCATCATGCGTCATCATGTGTCATTATGTGTTGTCATGTGTCACAATGTGAGGTCATGTGGGGTCATGTGTTATCATGTGTCATGTGGTATCATGTGGTGTCATATGGTGTCATGTGGTGTCATGTGTCATCATGTGTCATGTGGTGTCATGTGTTGTCATTTGTCATCATGTGTCATGTGCTGTCATGTGTTGTCATGTGTCATCATCCGTCATGTAGTGTCATGTGTCATCATGTGCCATGTGGTATCATGTGGTGTCATATGGTGTCATGTGGTGTCATGTGTCATGTGGTATCATGTGGTGTCATGTGTCATCATGTGTCATCATGTGTCATCATGTGTTGTCATGTGTCGCAATGTGGGGTCATGTGGGGTCATGTGTCATCATGTGTCATGTGGTATCATGTGGTGTCATATGGTGTCATGTGGTGTCATGTGTCATCATGTGGTGTCATGTGGTGTCATGTGTCATCATGCGTCATCATGTGTCATGTGGTGTCATGTGGTGTCGTGTGATGTCGTGTGGTGTCATGTGTCATTTGGTGTCATGTGTTGTCATGTGGTGTCATGTGGTGTCATGTGGTGTCATGTCTCATGTGGTGTCATGTGTCTTGTGGTCTCATGTCTCATGTGGTGTCACGTATCATGTGTCTTGTGGTGTCATGTGGTGTCATGTGGTGTCATGTGGTGTCATGTGGTATCATGTGTCATCATGTGTCATGTGTTGTCATGTGTCATCACTTGTCATGTGTCATGTGGTGTCATGTGTCATGTGGTGTCATGTTTCGCCAAGTGTTGTCATGTGTCATCATGTGTCGTCATTTTTCATCATGTGTCGCCATGTGTCGCCATGTGTCGTCATGTGTCATCATGTGTTGCCATGTGTCGCCATGTGTCGCCATGTGTCGTCATGTGTCACCATGTGTCATCATGTGTCGCCATGTGTCGCCATGTGTCGCCATGTGTCATCATGTGTCATGTGTCGTCATGTGTCATCATGTCATGCTGCCATGTGTCGTCATGTGTCATGTGGTGTCATGTGGTGTCAAGTGGTGTCATGTGGTGTCATGTGGTGTCATGTGTCATCATGTGTCATGTGGGTCATGTGGTGTCATGTGTCATGTTGGTCATGTGGTGTCATGTGTCATCATGTGTCATGTGGGTCATGTGGTCTCATGTGTCATCCTGTGTCATTATGTGTCATGTGGGTCATGTGTTGCCATGTGTCATCACTTGTCATGTGTCATGTGTCATCATGTGGTGTCATGTGTCGTCATATGTCGCCATGTGGGGTCATTTGGGGTCATGTGTCATAATGTGTCATGTGGTGTCATGTGTCGTCATATGTCGCCATGTGGGGTCATTTGGGGTCATGTGTCATGTGGTGTCATGTGGTTTCATGTGTCATGTGGTGTTATGTGGTGTCATGTGGTGTCATGTGGTGTCATGTGTCATCATGTGGTGTAATGTGGTGTCATCTGTCATCATGCATCATCATGTGTCATGTGGTGTCATGTGGTGTCATGTGTCATCATGTGTCATGTGGTGTCAAGTGTTGTCATGTGTAATCATGCGTCATCATGTGTCATGTGGTGTCATGTCGTGTCATGTGTCATCATGTGTCATATGGTATCATGTGGTGTCATATGGTGTCATGTGTCATCATGTGTCATGTGGTATCATGTGGTGTCATATGGTGTCATGTGGTGTCATGTGTCATCATGTGGTGTCATGTGGGGTCATGTGTCATCATGCGTCATCATGTGTCGTCATGTGTCGCAATGTGGGGTCATGTGGGGTCATGTCCCATCATGTGTCATGTGGTATCATGTGGTGTCATATGGTGTCATGTGGTGTCATGTGTCATCATGTGGTGTCATGTGGTGTCATGTGTCATCATGCGTCATGTGGTGTCATGTGGTGTCATGTGGTGTCATGTGGTGTCATGTGGTGTCATGTGGTGTCAAGTCTCATGTGGTGTCATGTGTCTTGTGGTGTCATGTCTCATGTGGTGTCACATATCATGTGTCTTGTGGTGTCATGTGGTGTCATGTGGTGTCATGTGGTGTCATGTGGTATCATGTGTCATCATGTGTCACGTGGGTCATGTGTTGTCATGTCTCATCACGTGTCATGTGTCATGTGGTGTCATGTGTCATGTGGTGTCATGTGTCGCCATGTGTTGTCATGTGTCATCATGTGTCGTCATGTGTCATCATGTGTCATCATGTGTCACTGTAGGAAGGTGGCTACCTGACTATGGTTACCCCAGATTTTTTGCCTTGTGTTTAGCTGGTTTTCGACTTAGTTGGCCTGGTTCCCTGCTAATCAGGGCCCCAGGCTATCTGCTCTCTCTGTAAAATGGATTCCATGTACCCTAGGTGCATAACTAGATTGGCTTGGGTCACCTTATCAGCCCCTGTACAGAGCACTATAGGTGCCCAGGGCATAGGTGCATCCAAGGCCTACCAGGGGCTGCAGCATATCTTTTGCCACCCCTGGCTGGCTATCTAAATTGACACAACTGGCTGATCACTCAGCTGGGGCAAGTGGGTGTAATCACCCCTTGCTTAGATATAGTATACCTATATCTAAACCTATATCTGGACACATATAAACCTGTGAGCCACTCCTATGGCAGGCCTTAACAATCCTGGAGGCAGAGTGCGTGGTTTAATGTGAGATGGTGCTCTAGCATGAGCTGAGCCTGTCTGCAGCTGTCGGGACCAATTCCCTTAGCTGTTCCGGGATAATGCCAAACCATATACTCTTAAGCGCATTATAATCCTCGCGGTTATATAGCAACTTTGGTTTGGCTTTATCAAAACATGTCGTGTAAGGTGTCATACGAATTGGAATACTATCCCCTCGCCAGTTCTGGCGACGGGGATAGCATTCCACCCTTCTAGAGGGAGAAGACATGTTACTTTGCTGAAACGCGGTTGATTTAAAATGAGCCTCAGATCCACAAAATGGATGCCCCTGCCACAGACACGGGTCTGGCCTCCTGCTGCTGACCGAAACCCGGCAGAGGAGGCCTGGACAAAGAGTTTCCTGTCACAGGGCGGTGTCAAACCACCCCAGACAGGAGATAGTGGATTGGAGTAGGGAGGTTTCAAAGAAACCAGACACTGCCTGGGGAGCACAAGGCTGCCCCTTGCAGGATCCGGCCAAACCGGTTCTGGGGCCTCCCAGCCCCTGTCCCAGCGCGGCCAGGATCAAAGGAGAGGGGTGTAACCACCCCCTTCCTGGGTCCCACCCATAGGAGGGGACCTAGCAGGATGTCCAACCCCCTAGATTCGAATAAGAGGGGGAGCAGTCCCAACGGACCTCAGATCATCCTGAAGAAACATAAGAAACGAAATCTGGACCCTTCGACTTTCTACACGACGTGAGAAGACTGAAGAATCTCCCTTGTGGTCAAGGAGTGACCACCCTGTGCAAACAGGCACCATCCAGCCCTCGACCCTTGCTTTGTTGCAGTTCCCGCCGGAACTCGAGCGACAGAGATCGACGAGATCAAGCTTGCCTGCCTTCTACCTGCCCGATCCACAGTCCCTGCAGAGCTGAGACCCGTGGAGGCGACCGGAAGCGTGGGGCACGCCATCTTGAAAAAGGCCACGAGACGCTGACCGTGCAGCCCACGAGTGACCCTCGAAGCTGTACACCGGGGTTTGAGAAGCCCCAGCCCCGAGCTCCACTTGCACCAAAGCTCACCCCTCCACACTCGACGAGTGCTGCGTGGGGCCCTTCTGCCTGTGTGTGCTCGACGCGTTGGCCCGGTCACTTGCCAGCTGGCTTGTGGCCCCTGTGCCGACGAACTTCGAAATACGACTTGCTTTTCTGGTTGCTCCAGATCTGCACCAGCTCCTGTAAAAAGGAGCACCCACTCTGACCCTCCTGGTTCGAGTGATAAGCAATCTCCCGGTTCCGCGTGGATTGCTTTTGCCAAGTGCTGTTTGCTACAATCTTCAAGCCGACGGTGCTGACGGCGAGAGCCTACGTGGGACAGATCGTGACCTGCTCCTGGACGTCGCAGATGCCCCAGAGCCCACGTGACAGCGGAGAGAAGCCTATCGACAACCGCCTGATTGCGCCCGACATTGCCTGGTTCCGTCCTGGTTCCACCCTGGTCACTGCTGAGTGACCCAGACTCTGTCCCCTCTGCTTTCAGGTACTCTTCTACTTCGATCCACCCTTGGATCGCACCGGACACTTCTGCTTCACAGCGCCTGCAGCTGCAACAGCTCCAAGCACCAAGAACCTGCGTGACAGAACCCGACGCCACTTCGACCCTGTGCACCCACGGCCTGTGGGTGAGGTAACTTTGCAACGCCGGTGTCCTTACACTGGCACACACCTCTAGGGTCTGTGTCTGAAGTTTTGTGTTCCTAGGTTCAGCGGAAGTATCATTTAATTCACTTTAACTAACTTTTACGCACCATTGACTTTACATTGGTGCGCGCCGCACTTTCCGTGCTGCACCCGTATCCTGTGGGCTACTCCCGACTTCTTCATTGCTTGTCCTGACTGCTCCCAGCGAATCTCTAGGCCCTAGGCCTAACCAATATTCGATAAGTGTTACTTATACCATTTTTTTAGTATATGGTCTGAGTGGCCCCCCGCCCTCAGCCATAATTGTGCCAACTTTATATGTTTAACAGTGCTTTTGATTTAACGCTTGTGCCCCTTTCCTCATAAAGAGTACTGGGGAGTAATTTAGAAATAAATACATATATTTTTACAATATATACTTGTGTGGTGTCCTTTCATTTGATTACAGGATTGTATGTGGTAAAACAGCTCGCTTAACACGACCTCTTAAGTTTAGCCTTTAGGCTGCTTAGTCCATGCTACCACTAGGATAGCTTGTCTAACAAGGTTGACTTACAACCAGACATCTTTGGGGTTTGTTTGGACTGATACCCAGTGGTTCCAGAATTGGAAACACTACATATCAGGCCAACTTCTCACATTGGTGTGCAGCGGTGCGGATTTGAGCTTGCTGTTTGTTTTACCATTGCAATCTTTATCAAATTGAAAGATCACATCAAGTACCTCTAGGTACATATAAATCAAAAGCTTAGCATATTAAGTTCTACTGAACTTAGTAGTTGTAGATTAAAGGGAGTAGCACACCCTGACTACAACTCACTAGCAAGGTACAGTAGGAAACCACTTAGTGTAGGTAAGTGCACCACTTACACCTCACTAGCAGTCATGTCTGATGCAGATAGAGCCTCAGGCTCTGCTCCTGTAGAAGTTGATCCTATAGGGACAACATCCAGATATGACAACCTTAGCCACAAAGACCTGAGTGCCTTGTGCACAGCCAGGGGGCTAAAAAAGGGCAGAGGCCCTACCATTCCTTCCCTAATAGCTCTCCTAGAAAAGGATGACCTAGATAAGGTGAGTCAGGCTCCCTTAGAATCAGGTGAAGGGATAAACTCCCCTGAGAATGAGGATCTTCCAGATGATGATGTAGTAGAGGAGGAAGAGGAAGAGGAAGGCTCTGATTTAGAAGAGCCTGAAGATCAGGATCAGCAGGGAAACCAGGTACAGGTTGCCAGCCTTAACCAGGCCAACTTGGACCTACATGGGAATGGGGGGGGCCAGCACCACCCCAGATCTCATAACCAAATTCTCCCAGGCAATAGAAGGGAGAGATCTCCATCAGAGGACTCTCACCTTTCTAGTGCCTCAAGAGAATCTCAAAGAGGGATGACTTCCTCCCAGAGAAAAGAGCATAGGGCCAGAATGAGGGCTGTCCAACTCCAGATAGAGAGGGAAGAGGTAGCCCTGGCTCAAGCTAAGCTTACTTTGGAACAAGCTAAACTTACCTTGGCAAGGGAGAAAAAAATAAGTGGCTTAGATGCCACTGGTGGCAGCAAAATTCCTAAAGAGAAACCCAGGTCCTATGATAGTAGAAACCTGACAAAGATTGTGCCCCCCTATCAGGAAGGGGATGACATCCACAAATGGATGACTGCTCTGGAGAGAGCCTGCATGGTACAGCAGGTTCCTGAGGAACAGTGGGCAGCAATCTTATGGTACTCCTTTTCAGAGAAAGGGAGAGATAGGCTCCTCACTGTCAGACATGAGGATGCCAGCAATTACAAAGTCCTGAAGAGTGTCCTAATAGATGGGTTTGGCTTAACCACTGAACAGTACAGGTTAAAGTTCAGAGATACCCAGAAGACACAGACTCAGGACTGGACTGATTTTGTTGATTGTGCAACTAAGGCTCTGGAGGGTTGGCTGAATGGCAGCAAAGTACATGACTTCACAGGATTGTATAATTTGATTATGAGGGAGCAGATCCTTAGTAATTGTCAGAACCAGCTCTTACACCAGCACCTGGTGGACTCAGATTTGACCTCTCCCCAAGAATTGGGAAAGAGGGCAGATAAGTGGGTCAGAACTAGGATTAGGCCTAAGAATCAGGACAATAACCAGAAGAAGGAGTCTACCAAGCCTCAAGATAAGGGTGGGGATAAAGGTAAAGAAAACACTTCCCCAGGGCCCCAAAACTCCAAGAAGGGGGGTGGGTCCCAAGACACTTCTTCAACAGAGAAAAAGCCTTATTGCCATGCCTGTAAACAGGTTGGGCATTACAAAACAGACAGCTGTTGTCCCAAGAATGGCAATAAAGAAAACATACCTCCAAAGCCAGCTCCAACACCTCCTGTTACTGTCAGCAGTAATCCCCCAGGAAGTGGGAGCACACCCAGGAATCTGGGTGGGTTTACTTTTGGAGCCCAAGGGGACCCTGGCCTATCCAGGTCCCCATCCCCAAATAATCTTGTTCATGAGACTGGCATGGGGTTTGCCAACTTCTCTGTTTGCCCAAATACATTGAGCAAATATAGACAAGAACCCATCATCAATGGTTTGAAAGTTGAAGCTTTTAGAGACACAGGGGCTAGCATCACCATGGTGGCTGACTGTATAGTCCCCTCTAAACAACTTTTACCAGGTGCCACATACCAGGTAACAAACATTGATGGCATCCAAACAAATCATCCCATGGCAGTAGTAAGTCTCAGCTGGGGAGGTGTCACTGGCCCAAAGAGAGTGGCAGTGTCACCAAACTTGCCTGTAGACTGTCTACTGGGTAATGATTTGGAAATCTCAGCCTGGGCTGAGGTTGAACAGGAAATCCATTCTAGAATGGTAAATTCCAATGGAAAGGTTAGTGGGGCTGTACTAGCTATAGCCCCAATTCAAGATGTCCTTCCTGAAAAGGTTGGTAGGGCTGAGCAACTCTCTGCCCCATCTTTACCAGAAGCTCTTCCAAGACAGAATAGCAAAGCTGTTATGATAACAGCAGAGACCCAAACTGAGTCTCCACCTGAAAAGGTTGGTGGGGCTGTGATGGCCACAGCCCAAACTCAAACAGATATGTGTGTTGTGAAGCCGGAAATGATGGATCACTCCACCCAAACTGAGAGCATGGAGGAGGAAGAGAAATCTCCCCCTCACCAGACAGTGGGACAGGATCAGCCTCCTCAGGGAACTGATCTTACCCCTGATGAAGGAACTGCCCCAGAGGTTGTTAGGCCTGGCCTGACAGAGCCTCTGATGGCAGTGGACCCTTCTCAGGTGGGATCCAGTCTGGAGCAGGTAACCTGCCCCTCTCTACCTTGCCTCAGTCAGCCCAGGGCTGCAGAGGACAAGAAGGACAGTGAGACCCAGAGGGCTCCCTGTCAAATAAAGCACCCCCATCAACAGATTAGGGGCACCAAAACTAGTAGGCCTAGTAAGGTGAAAACTTTAAAAACTCCTGAGGGAGCCCCCTTAAAAGTAGTTAGGGACCTCCCACAGATGGATTCTGTTGGGCACAGCCAAACCTGGGACCCAAAGGGCCCAAACCTGAACTGTCCCTCCAGCAAGCCAAACAGAGGGACCCAGCCTCCAGCTTTAGGTAGCCAGAGGTTGACCCTGAGAGCTCAGTGCAACTCAGTTGAAGAAAGAAAGGCACACATGGTGGAAGATCATTGGAGGAAGTTGAGCCCAAAAATAGTGGAGCCTCACTTCAATACTCCATATCCAAACCAGCCTTTAACTTTGCATAAACACACCCAAGGTAGTGATTCCCTATGGTGGAGACCCTCTAATACCCCTAGGGTGAGGGACTGCTTAGTGGACCATGAGACAGGGGGTACCCATGCTAGTGCAGGTACTTCCTTATATGGCCACTCAGGCAATAAAGGCTTACCTGGCCAAGGATAGCCTTATCTCCTTTCGTTTGGGGGGGGGTTATGTAGGAAGGTGGCTACCTGACTATGGTTACCCCAGATTTTTTGCCTTGTGTTTAGCTGGTTTTCGACTTAGTTGGCCTGGTTCCCTGCTAATCAGGGCCCCAGGCTATCTGCTCTCTCTGTAAAATGGATTCCATGTACCCTAGGTGCATAACTAGATTGGCTTGGGTCACCTTATCAGCCCCTGTACAGAGCACTATAGGTGCCCAGGGCATAGGTGCATCCAAGGCCTACCAGGGGCTGCAGCATATCTTTTGCCACCCCTGGCTGGCTATCTAAATTGACACAACTGGCTGATCACTCAGCTGGGGCAAGTGGGTGTAATCACCCCTTGCTTAGATATAGTATACCTATATCTAAACCTATATCTGGACACATATAAACCTGTGAGCCACTCCTATGGCAGGCCTTAACAATCCTGGAGGCAGAGTGCGTGGTTTAATGTGAGATGGTGCTCTAGCATGAGCTGAGCCTGTCTGCAGCTGTCGGGACCAATTCCCTTAGCTGTTCCGGGATAATGCCAAACCATATACTCTTAAGCGCATTATAATCCTCGCGGTTATATAGCAACTTTGGTTTGGCTTTATCAAAACATGTCGTGTAAGGTGTCATACGAATTGGAATACTATCCCCTCGCCAGTTCTGGCGACGGGGATAGCATTCCACCCTTCTAGAGGGAGAAGACATGTTACTTTGCTGAAACGCGGTTGATTTAAAATGAGCCTCAGATCCACAAAATGGATGCCCCTGCCACAGACACGGGTCTGGCCTCCTGCTGCTGACCGAAACCCGGCAGAGGAGGCCTGGACAAAGAGTTTCCTGTCACAGGGCGGTGTCAAACCACCCCAGACAGGAGATAGTGGATTGGAGTAGGGAGGTTTCAAAGAAACCAGACACTGCCTGGGGAGCACAAGGCTGCCCCTTGCAGGATCCGGCCAAACCGGTTCTGGGGCCTCCCAGCCCCTGTCCCAGCGCGGCCAGGATCAAAGGAGAGGGGTGTAACCACCCCCTTCCTGGGTCCCACCCATAGGAGGGGACCTAGCAGGATGTCCAACCCCCTAGATTCGAATAAGAGGGGGAGCAGTCCCAACGGACCTCAGATCATCCTGAAGAAACATAAGAAACGAAATCTGGACCCTTCGACTTTCTACACGACGTGAGAAGACTGAAGAATCTCCCTTGTGGTCAAGGAGTGACCACCCTGTGCAAACAGGCACCATCCAGCCCTCGACCCTTGCTTTGTTGCAGTTCCCGCCGGAACTCGAGCGACAGAGATCGACGAGATCAAGCTTGCCTGCCTTCTACCTGCCCGATCCACAGTCCCTGCAGAGCTGAGACCCGTGGAGGCGACCGGAAGCGTGGGGCACGCCATCTTGAAAAAGGCCACGAGACGCTGACCGTGCAGCCCACGAGTGACCCTCGAAGCTGTACACCGGGGTTTGAGAAGCCCCAGCCCCGAGCTCCACTTGCACCAAAGCTCACCCCTCCACACTCGACGAGTGCTGCGTGGGGCCCTTCTGCCTGTGTGTGCTCGACGCGTTGGCCCGGTCACTTGCCAGCTGGCTTGTGGCCCCTGTGCCGACGAACTTCGAAATACGACTTGCTTTTCTGGTTGCTCCAGATCTGCACCAGCTCCTGTAAAAAGGAGCACCCACTCTGACCCTCCTGGTTCGAGTGATAAGCAATCTCCCGGTTCCGCGTGGATTGCTTTTGCCAAGTGCTGTTTGCTACAATCTTCAAGCCGACGGTGCTGACGGCGAGAGCCTACGTGGGACAGATCGTGACCTGCTCCTGGACGTCGCAGATGCCCCAGAGCCCACGTGACAGCGGAGAGAAGCCTATCGACAACCGCCTGATTGCGCCCGACATTGCCTGGTTCCGTCCTGGTTCCACCCTGGTCACTGCTGAGTGACCCAGACTCTGTCCCCTCTGCTTTCAGGTACTCTTCTACTTCGATCCACCCTTGGATCGCACCGGACACTTCTGCTTCACAGCGCCTGCAGCTGCAACAGCTCCAAGCACCAAGAACCTGCGTGACAGAACCCGACGCCACTTCGACCCTGTGCACCCACGGCCTGTGGGTGAGGTAACTTTGCAACGCCGGTGTCCTTACACTGGCACACACCTCTAGGGTCTGTGTCTGAAGTTTTGTGTTCCTAGGTTCAGCGGAAGTATCATTTAATTCACTTTAACTAACTTTTACGCACCATTGACTTTACATTGTCGCGCGCCGCACTTTCCGTGCTGCACCCGTATCCTGTGGGCTACTCCTGACTTCTTCATTGCTTGTCCTGACTGCTCCCAGCGAATCTCTAGGCCCTAGGCCTAACCAATATTCGATAAGTGTTACTTATACCATTTTTTTAGTATATGGTCTGAGTGGCCCCCCGCCCTCAGCCATAATTGTGCCAACTTTATATGTTTAACAGTGCTTTTGATTTAACGCTTGTGCCCCTTTCCTCATAAAGAGTACTGGGGAGTAATTTAGAAATAAATACATATATTTTTACAATATATACTTGTGTGGTGTCCTTTCATTTGATTACAGGATTGTATGTGGTAAAACAGCTCGCTTAACACGACCTCTTAAGTTTAGCCTTTAGGCTGCTTAGTCCATGCTACCACTAGGATAGCTTGTCTAACAAGGTTGACTTACAACCAGACATCTTTGGGGTTTGTTTGGACTGATACCCAGTGGTTCCAGAATTGGAAACACTACATATCAGGCCAACTTCTCACAGTCACCATGTGTCGCCATGTGTTGCCATGTGTCGTCATGTGTCTTGTGTCATCATGTGTTGCCATGTGTTGCCATGTGTCGCCGTGTGTCATCATGTGTCGCCATGTGTCACCATGTGTCGCCATGTGTCACCATGTGTCGCCATGTGTCATCATGTGTCATATGTCGTCATGTGTTGTCATGTGTCGTCATGTGTCATGTTGCCATGTGTCATCATGCATCATCATGTGTCATGTGGTGTCATGTGGTGTCAAGTGGTGTCATGTGGTGTCATGTGGTGTCATGTGGTGTCATGTGGTGTCATGTGTCATGTGGTGTCATGTGGTATCATGTGTCATGTGGTGTCATGTGTCATCATGTGTCATGTGGGTCATGTGGTGTCATGTGTCATCATGTGTCATGTGGGTCATGTGGTCTCATGTGTCATCATGTGTCATTATGTGTCATGTGGGTCATGTGTTGCCATGTGTCATCACGTGTCATGTGTCATGTGTCGTCATGTGGTGTCATGTGTCGTCATGTGTCACCATGTGGGGTCATTTGGGGTCATGTGTCATAATGTGTCATGTGGTGTCATATGTCGCCATGTGGGGTCATTTGGGGTCATGTGTCATGTGGTGTCATGTGGTTTCATTTGTCATGTGGTATTATGTGGTGTCATGTGGTGTCATGTGGTGTCATGTGTCATCATGTGGTGTAATGTGTTGTCATGTATCATCATGCGTCATCATGTGTCATGTGGTGTCATGTGGTGTCATGTGTCATCATGTGTCATGTGGTGTCATGTGTTGTCATGTGTCATCATGCGTCATCATGTGTCATGTGGTGTCATGTGGTGTCATGTGGTGTCATGTGTCATCATGTGTCATGTGGTATCTTGTGGTGTCATATGGTGTCATGTGGTGTCATATGTCATGTGGTGTCATGTGATGTCATGTGTCATGCGTCATCATGTGTCATCATGTGTTGTCATGTGTTGCAATGTGGGGTCATGTGGGGTCATGTGTCATCTTGTGTCATGTGGTATCATGTGGTGTCATATGGTGTCATGTGGTGTCATGTGTCGTCATGTGGTGTCATGTGGTGTCATGTGTCATCATGCGTCATCATGTGTCATGTGGTGTCATGTGGTGTCATGTGGTGTCATGTGTTGTCATGTGGTGTCATATGTCATTTGGTGTCATGTGTTGTCATGTGTCGCCATGTGTCGTCATGTGTCATGTGTCATCATGTGTTGCCATGTGTCGCCATGTGTCGCCATGTGTCGTCATGTGTCGCCATGTGTCGTCATGTGTCGTCTTGTGTCGCCATGTGTCGCCATGTGTCGCCATGTGTCGCCATGTGTCATCATGTGTCATGTGTCGTCATGTGTCATCATGTCATGTTGCCATGTGTCGTCATGTGTCATGTGGTGTCATGTGGTGTCAAGTGGTGTCATGTGGTGTCATGTGGTGTCATGTGGTGTCATGTGTCATGTGGTGTCATGTGGTGTCATGTCTCATGTGGTGTCATGTGTATTGTGGTGTCATGTCTCATGTGGTGTCACGTATCATGTGTCTTGTGGTGTCATGTGGTGTCATGTGGTGTCATGTGGTGTCATGTGGTATCATGTGTCATCATGTGTCATGTGTTGTCATGTGTCATCACGTGTCATGTGTCATGTGGTGTCATGTGTCATGTGGTGTCATGTGTCATCATGTGTCGTCATGTGTCATGTGTCGCCATGTGTCGTCATGTGTCTTGTGTCATCATGTGTTGCCATGTGTCACCATGTGTCGCCATGTGTCGTCATGTGTCGCCATGTGTCGTCATGTGTTGTCTTGTGTCGCCATGTGTCGCCATGTGTCGCCATGTGTCATCATGTGTCATGTGTCATCATGTGTCATCATGTCATGTTGCCATGTGGTGTCATGTGTCATGTGGTGTCATGTGGTGTCAAGTGGTGTCATGTGGTGTCATGTGGTGTCATGTGGTGTCATGTGTCATGTGGTGTCATGTGGTATCATGTGTCATGTGGTGTCATGTGTCATCATGTGTCATGTGGGTCATGTGGTGTCATGTGTCATCATGGGTCATGTGGGTCATGTGGTGTCATGTGTCATCATGTGTCATGTGGGTCATGTGGTCTCATGTGTCATCATGTGTCATCATGTGTCATTTGTTGTCATGTGTCATCATGTGTCATGTGTCGTCATGTGGTGTCATGTGTATTCATATGTTGCCATGTGGGGTCATTTGGAGTCATGTGTCATAATGTGTCATGTGGTGTCATGTGTCGTCATGTGTCGTCATATGTCGCCATGTGGGGTCATTTGGGGTCATGTGTCATAATGTGTCATTTGGTGTCATGTGTCGTCATGTGTCATCATGTGTCATCATGTGTCGCCATGTGCCGTCATGTGTTGCCATGTGGGGTCATGTGGGGTCATGTGTCATCATGTGTCATGTGATGTCATGTGGTGTCATGTGTCATCATGTGTCATCATGTGTCGCAATATGGGGTCATGTGGGGTCATGTGTCATGTGGTATCATGTGGTGTTATGTGGTGTCATGTGGTGTCATGTGTCATCATGTGGTGTCATGTGGTGTCATGTGTCATCATGCGTCATCATGTGTCATCATGCGTCATCATGTGTCATGTGGTGTCATGTGGTGTCATGTGTCATCATAAGTCATGTGGTGTCATGTGTTGTCATGTGTCATCATGCGTCATCATGTGTAATGTGGTGTCATGTGGTGTCATGTGGTATCATGTGGTGTCATATGGTGTCATGTGGTGTCATGTGTCATCATGTGGTGTCATGTGGTGTCATGTGTCATCATGCGTAACCATGTGTCATCATGTGTCGTCATGTGTCGCAATGTGGGGTCATGTGGGGTCATGTTGTTTTCTATACATTAAATGACAATAAGAATAGCTCAATAAAATGAGAGGCAGAGTCCGTGGTATCTGAGTCATACGGGCTTTATTTAAGTGGTTCGAGACACTGGACATCGGGTTCCATCACCACTAAGGTTCAGGAAGGGATATTCAACATTTTATTAACATCACACATTATATATAGTAAAACTGTATAATGGAAATGAATACAGTAGGCGTAACAAGTGAAAAAGGGAGAAGAGATAAGAACACATGGGCGTAAAAGAAGGCGTGTACAGGGGCGTACACGGAGGTGTGTGCTGTAAGCGTCACAGAAGTGTCATAGGTGGGTGGATGCATAGAGAAATTCTGCAGGGTCAGCTGAAACCTTTACCCTGGATGCGTGCGCAACTGAGCATGACGTGTAACTGGGGAGAGCTGGGGGGCTTGACTTTAGCACTAGCAGAGGAGTCTGGTGTCTGGGATGTCAGAACGACCTGCACCTATAGCATATCTGGTATCTTATGTTTGGAGGATGTGTTATCTGGAGAAAAAGGTCTCTCGGGCAGAGGCCATTCAAGACTGAATGCCAGTGCGTGCATATGGTTCTTCATGCAATGCGCGGGGGCCATGGGCCTACCATGGTAACGGGTGCATTCAATTACTTGCAAGGAGACAGGAAGGCCGGGCCCCTTGCTCTGCAGGCTGGAATATGTTTACCTATTTCACTGGACTGGAATGTGTTTTTGCGGAGGCTTGAACAGATAACTGTAGGCAAAATACTGTCTTGGCAGGCAGGCCAGGCCGAGCCGGGCACCGCTCGCCTGAGCAGGAAGTAAGGTAGAGGTCAGGGATGCATACCTAAACTGCAGCTTTCAGAGACAGAAAAGACTCGGAGCCTCAATTAAGGGCCTGGCTCGACTGAGCCAGAAAAATGTGTGCTTCGCGTTATTCCAAACGTGTAACATGGAAATGCATTGGAAAAGCAGGCCTTGGTGCAGGATTAACGTTACATTCAGGGAAGGCCTAATAACTGACATGTCAATGTTAGATGGAAATGCAAATGCGTCTTCGTGGCAGGCACGGAAAGGAAATTACATGACATACATGGGGCATGGGTGCATGGATAGGGTGCGAATGGGGGTCACACTGACTACCTAAAAATTTCTATTTCCTCAATGTCCCATCATGTGTCATGTGGTATCATGTGGTGTCATATGGTGTCATGTGTTGTCATGTGTCATCATGTGGTGTCATGTAGTGTCATGTGTCATCATGCGTCATGTGGTGTCATGTGGTGTCATGTGTCATTTGGTGTAATGTGTTGTCATGTGTTGTCATGTGGTGTCAAGTCTCATGTGGTGTCATGTGTCTTGTGGTGTCATTTCTCATGTGGTGTCATGTATCATGTGTCTTGTGGTGTCATGTGGTGTCATGTGGTGTCATGTGTCATGTGTTGTCATGTGTCATCACGTGTCATGTGTCATGTGGTGTCATGTGTTATGTGGTGTCATGTGTCACCATGTGTTGTCATGTGTCATCATGTGTCGCCATCTGTCATCATGTGTCATGTGTCATCATGTGTTGCCATGTGTTGCCATGTGTCGCCATGTGTCGCCATGTGTCGCCATGTGTCGCCATGTGTCATCATGTGTCACCATGTGTCATCATGTGTCATGTGTCATGTGTCATCATGTGTCATGTTGCCATGTGGTGTCATGTGTCATCATGTGTCATGTGGTGTCATGTGGTGTCATGTGTCATGTGGTGTCATGTGGTATCATGTGTCATGTGGTGTCATGTGTCGTCATGTGTCATGTGGGTCATGTATTGTCATGTGTCATCATGTGTCATGTGGGTCATGTGGTGTCATGTGTCATCATGTGTCATGTGGGTCATGTGGTCTCATGTGTCATCATGTGTCATCATGTGTCATGTGTTGTCATGTGTCATCACGTGTCATGTGTCATCATGTGGTGTCATGTGTTGTCATATGTCGCCATGTGGGGTCATTTGGGGTCATGTGTCATAATGTGTCATGTGGTGTCATGTGTCATCATGTGTCGTCATGTGTCATCATATGTCGCCATGTGGGGTCATTTGGGGTCATGTGTTGTGAGAAGTTGGCCTGATATGTAGTGTTTCCAATTCTGGAACCACTGGGTATCAGTCCAAACAAACCCCAAAGATGTCAGGTTGTAAGTCAACCTTGTAGACAAGCTATCCTAATGGTAGCATGGACTAAGCAGCCTTAAAGGCTTAACTTAAGAGGTCGTGTTAAGCGAGCTGTTTTACCACATACAATCCTGTAATCAAATGAAAGGACACCACACAAGTATATATTGTAAAAATATATGTATTTATTTCTAAATTACTCCCCAGTACTCTTTATGAGGAAAGGGGCACAAGCGTTAAATCAAAAGCACAGTAAAACATATAAAGTTGCACAGTTATGGATGAGGGCGGGTGGCCACTCGGACCATATATTAAAAAAGTGGTATAAGGAACACTTATCGAACAATGGTTAGGCCTAGGGCCTAGAGATTCGCTGGGAGCAGTCAGGACTAACAATGATGAAGTCGGGAGTAGCCCACAGGAGACGGGTGCAGCACGGAAAGTGCGGCGCGCACCAATGTAAAGTCAATGGTGCGTAAAAGTTGGATAAAGTGAATTAAATGATACTTCCGCTGAACCTAGGAACACAAAACTTTAGTCACAGACCCTAGAGGTGTGTACCAGTGTAAGGACACCGGCGTTGCAAAGTTACCTCACCCACAGGCCGTGGGTGCACAGGGTCGAAGTGGCGTCGGGTTCTGTCACGCAGGTTCTTGGTGCTTGGAGCTGTTGCAGCTGCAGGCGCTGTGAAGCAGAAGTGTCCGGTGCGATCCAAGGGTGGATCGAAGTAGAAAAGTACCTGAAAGCAGAGGGGACAGAGTCTGGGTCACTCAGCAGTGACCAGGGTGGAACCAGGACGGAACCAGGCAATGTCGGGCGCAATCAGGCGGTCGTCGATAGGCTTCTCTCCGCTGTCACGTGGGCTCTGGGGCATCTGCGACGTCCAGGAGCAGGTCACGATCTGTCCCACGTAGGCTCTCGCCGTCAGCACCGTCGGCTTCAAGATTGCAGCAAACAGCACTTGACAAAAGCAATCCACGCGGAACCGGGAGATTGCTTATCACTCGAACCAGGAGGGTCAGAGTGGGTGCTCCTTTTCACAGGAGCTGGTGCAGATCTGGAGCAACCAGAAAAGCAAGTTGTATTTCAAGTTTCGTCGGCACAGGGGCCACAAGCCAACTGGCAAGTGACCGGGCCAACGCGTCGAGCGCACACAAGCAGAAGGGCCCCACGCAGCACTCGTCGAGTATGGAGGGGTGAGCTTTGGTGCAAGTGGAGCTCGGGGCTGGGGTTTCTCAAACCCCGGTGTACAACTTCGAGGGTCACTCGTGGGCTGCACGGTCAGCGTCTCGTGGCCTTTTCAAGATGGCGTGCCCCACGCTTCCGGTCGCGTCCACGGGTCTCAGCTCTGCAGGGACTGTGGATCGGGCAGGTAGAAGGCAGGCAAGCTTGATCTCGTCGATCTCTGTCGCTCGAGTTCCGGCGGGAACTGCAACAAAGCAAGGGTCGAGGGCTGGATGGTGCCTGTTTGCACAGGGTGGTCACTCCTTGACCACAAGGGAGATTCTTCAGTCTTCTCACGTCGTGTAGAAAGTCGAAGGGTCCAGATTTTGTTTCTTATGTTTCTTCAGGATGATCTGAAGTCCGTTGGGACTGCTCCCCCTCTTATTCGAATCTAGGGGGTTGGACATCCTGCTAGGTCCCCTCCTATGGGTGGGACCCAGGAAGGGGGTGGTTACACCCCTCTCCTTTGATCCTGGCCGCGCTGGGACAGGGGCTGGGAGGCCCCAGAACCGGTTTGGCCGGATCCTGCAAGGGGCAGCCTTGTGCTCCCCAGGCAGTGTCTGGTTTCTTTGAAACCTCCCTACTCCAATCCACTATCTCCTGTCTGGGGTGGTTTGACACCGCCCTGTGACAGGAAACTCTTTGTCCAGGCCTCCTCTGCCGGGTTTCGGTCAGCAGCAGGAGGCCAGACCCGTGTCTGTGGCAGGGGCATCCATTTTGTGGATCTGAGGCTCATTTTAAATCAACCGCGTTTCAGTAAAGTAACATGTCTTCTCCCTCTAGAAGGGTGGAATGCTACCCCCGTCGCCAGAACTGGCGAGGGGGTAGTATTCCAATTCGTATGACACCTTACACGACATGTTTTGATAAAGCCAAACCAAAGTTGCTATATAACCGCGAGGATTATAAGGCGCTTAAGAGTATATGGTATGGCATTATCCCGGATCAGCTTAGGGAGTTGTTCCCGACAGCTGCAGACAGGCTCAGCTCGTGCCAGAGCTCCATCTCACATAAAACCACGCACTCTGCCTCCAGGATTGATGAGGCCTTCCATAGGAGTGACTCACAGGCTATATATGTGTCCAGATATAGGTTTAGATATAGGTATACTATATCTAAGCAAGGGGTGATTACACCCACTTGCCCCAGCTGAGTGATCAGCCAGTTGTGTCAATTTAAGAACCCGCCAGTGGTGGCAAAAGCTATGCTTCAGCCCCTGGTAGGCCTTGGTGGCACCTATGCCCTGAGCACCTATAGTGCATGGTACAGGGGCTGACAAGGAGTCCATTTCCAATTGTGGTATGTACCTATAGCACATGTATTATAAATTTAGAGAGAGAACAGCAGGCTGGGGGTCTGATTAGCAGGCCCACAGCCTCAGTAAGTCGAAAACCAGTGAAGCAAAAAGCAAAAATTGGGGTGACCATAGGATAGCAGACCCTACTCTCCTACATAACCCCCCCCAAACGCAGGGACATTAAACTTAACCTTGACCAGATAAGTCTTCATGTTCTAAGTGGAAGTACCTGGAGAGACCATCTGCATTACCATGGTCAGTCCCTGGGCGGTGCTCCACTGTAAAGTCCATCCCCTGTAGGGAAATGGACCACCTGAGCAGTTTGGGATTTTCACCCTTCATCTGATTTAGCCACAAGAGGGGCTTATGGTCTGTCTGAATTAGGAAGTGAGTACCAAACAAGTATGGCCTCAACTTCTTCAGGGCCCAAACCACAGCAAAGGCCTCCCTCTCAATAGCTGACCAACGTTTCTCCCTGGGGGTCAGCCTTCTGCTAATAAAAGCAATGGGCTGGTCTTGACCATCTTGATTAAGTTGTGAAAGCACAGCTCCCACCCCCAACTCAGAAGCATCTGTCTGTACAATGAACTGTTTGGAGTAGTCAGGACTCTTCAGGATAGGTGCAGAGCACATGGCCTTCTTCAGGTCTTCAAATGCCTTTTGACATCTAACTGTCCACTGAACCTTTTTGGGCATCTTGTTGGATGTCAAGTCATTCAATGGTGTCACAATGGACCCATAGTTCTTTACAAATTTTCTGTAATACCCAGTCAGGCCCAAGAAGGCTCTGACTTGTGTCTGGGTAGTTGGAGGAGCCCAGTCCTGTATGGTCTGGATCTTGCTCTCCAGTGGTTGAACTTGACCCCCACCTACTAGGTGGCCCAAGTACACAACCTTGCTCTGCCCTATCTGGCACTTAGTAGCCTTGATAGTCAGGCCTGCCTTTTGCAGGGCCTCCAGAACCTTCTTCAGGTGGATCAGGTGATCCTCCCAGGTGGAGCTAAAGACAGCAATATCATCTAGATATGCTGCACAAAAGTCATCCAACCCAGCAAGGACTTGGTTCACCAACCTTTGGAAAGTGGCAGGTGCATTCTTCAAGCCAAAGGGCATTACCACAAACTGATAATGTCCACTAGGGGTCGAAAATGCTGTTTTGGCTTTTGACTCCTCAGCTAGTCTGATTTGCCAGTAGCCAGCTGTCAAATCAAATGTGCTCAGAAACTTGGCAGAAGCCAATTTATCAATGAGCTCATCTGCTCTTGGAATGGGATGAGCATCTGTCCTCGTGACAGCATTGAGACCTCTGTAGTCCACACAAAACCTCATTTCTCTCTTCCCATCTTTGGTATGAGGTTTTGGCACAAGGACCACTGGGCTAGCCCATGGGCTCTCTGATGGCTCAATCACTCCAAGCTCCAACATCTTTTGCACCTCAGCCTTTATACAATCCCTGACATGGTCAGGTTGCCTGTAGATCTTATTCTTCACAGGCAGATTGTCACCAGTGTCCACCTCATGGGTGCACCAGTTAGTCTGACTGGGTGTGAGTGAAAACAAGTGTCTGTGGGCCTGCAACACCTGTCTGCAGTCCACCTGTTGCTGCTCAGTGAGGCTGCCTGCCAAGGCTACTCCATCAACTGAACCATCATCAGGGTTCTGGGAAAGCAGGTCTGGGAGAGGGTCACTCTCTTCCTCCTGTTCCCCATCTGTGGCCATGAGGAGACTCATGTCCTCCCTGTCAACAAATGCTTTCAATCTGTTCACATGGAGCACCCTGTGGGGGCTCCTAGGGGTACCAAAGTCAACCAAGTAGGTGACTTCTCCCTTCTTTTCAATGATAGGGTAGGGTCCAGTCCATTTGTCCTGGAGAGCTGCTGGCCCCACTGGGTCCAACACCCACACCTTCTGTCCTGGCTGGAACTCAACCATAACAGCCTTTTGGTCATGCCAGGCTTTCTGTAATTCCTGACTTGCCTCAAGGTTTTTGGATGCTCTCTCCATGTATTCAGCCATCCTGGAGCGGAGACCAAGTACATAGTCCACAATGTCTAGTTTAGGCTTTTTGAGAGGTAACTCCCATCCTTCCTTCACCAAACTCAATGGACCTCTTACAGGGTGGCCAAACAAAAGTTCAAAAGGGCTGTAGCCAACCCCCTTCTGTGGGACCTCTCTGTAAGCAAAGAGCAAGCAGGGTAAAAGGATGTCCCATTTCCGCCTGAGCTTCTCTGGTAAACCTTTTATCATTCCCTTTAGGGTCTTGTTGAACCTTTCCACAAGCCCATTGCACTGTGGATGGTAGGGTGTGGTAAACTTATAGTTTACTCCACACTCTTTCCACATTGCTTTTAAGTATCCAGACATAAAGTTAGTACCTCTGTCTGAAAGAACCTCCTTTGGAAAGCCCACTCTTGAGAAAACTGCAATGAGGGCTTTTGCCACCACAGGAGCTGTGGTGGTCCTCAGGGGAATTGCCTCTGGGTACCTGGTGGCATGATCCACTACCACCAGTATAAATCTGTGCCCAGATGCTGTTTGAGGATCCATGGGACCCACAATGTCTATTCCAACTCTTTCAAAGGGTACCCCCACCACAGGTAGTGGTATCAGGGGGGCCTTTGTTGTGCCACCTGACTTACCACTGGCTTGGCAAGTGACACAGGAGCGACAAAACTCCTTGACATTTTCTGACATGTGAGGCCAGTGAAAGTGTGGAACAAGCCTGTCCCAAGTCTTATTCTGGCCTAAGTGTCCTGCAAGGGGAATATCATGGGCCAAGGTAAGAAGGAAGCCCCTAAACTTCAAAGGTATGACCAACCGCCTGGTTGTGCCAGGCTTGGGGTCTCTAGCCTCTGAATAAAGGAGTCCTTCATCCCAATACACCTTATGGGTACCTTGAGCATTCCCTGCAGCCTCAGCAGCAGCTTGCTGTCTGAGGGGTTCAAGTGAAGGGCAATCTAATTGAGCCTGCCCCAGGTCTGCCCTTGAGGGTCCCCCTGTCCCCAGAAACTCAACCTGTTCAGGTTCAAGCTCATCTGAGACAGTCTCCTCTTGGACTGCAGAATCAGTTTCCTGTGAAACCTGATCCTCAACCTGGGGCAAGTGGGAAGGCACAGCCTTAACCCTCTTGCTCCTCCTCTTGGGTTGTGGTTGGTCTATTGTTTCAAGATCCACCACTGGTTCAGGAAGGCACTTCTTAGCCTGAGACCTTGTCACTGCAAGGACATGAGCTGAAATCCCTAGCATTTCTGCATGAGTCCTGTACTCCACTTCTGACCAAACTGAGCTTTCAAGATCATTGCCTAACAGACAGTCTACTGGGAGGTCTGCACTCACAACAACTTTCTTTAGGCCATCTACCCCTCCCCAGGAGAAGTTCACAACAGCCACACTATGGGAAGTAGTGGAGTTGCTTGCATTGGTCACTAGGTAACTTTCACCTAGTACAATCTGTCCAGGATCCACAAAGCCAGGTGTCACCATTGTGACACTGGCACAAGTGTCCCTGTAGGCCTGAGCCAGTTTCTCATTAATTAAGGGAGTCTGCCTATATTTGCCCAGGTTACTGGGGCTTACTGCAGTGGGCAAAGATAAGTCCACATCATATAGGATAACTGCCTGTGTGGGGGTTCTGACTAGGCCAGATTCCACCTCAGTACCCAGGGTCAACCCTACTAAACCCTTTGGCTGTGTACCACCACTGTTAACTGTACTAGGGGGTGCAGGTGCTTTAGGAGCTGCAGTGGTGGGGACTGGATTTTTCTTAGTGCATTCACTGCCCCAGTGTGAAACTGATTTGCAGGTATTACACCAAGGTTTCTTTGGGCCATCATTCTTCTTTTTCTTGTTTCCATTTTGGGAACCCCCCTCCTTATTGCTAGTTTGGGGGCCTGAAGACTTCTGGTCCTTTTCTTTATCTTTCTGATTCCCACCCTTCTGGTCTGTTTTCTTCTGGTCACCTTGGTTCTGGTTTTTCTGCTTAATCCTTGTTCTGACCCATTTGTCTGCCTTCTTTCCCAATTCTTGGGGAGAGGTCAAATCAGAGTCAACAAGGTATTGATGCAACAGCTGGTTCTGACAGTTATTAAGGATCTGTTCTCTCATCATAAGATTGTACAATCCTGTATAGTCTGAAACTTTACTTCCCTGCAGCCAACCCTCCAGAGCCTTAGTGGCACAATCTACAAAATCAGTCCAGTCCTGAGTCTGTGCTTTTTGGGTGTCTCTGAACAACAACCTGTATTGCTCAGTGGTTAGGCCAAACCCTTCAATAAGAGCACTCTTCAGAACAGAGTAGTTTTTGGCATCCTCAGGTCTAACAGTGAGGAGCCTGTCCCTCCCTTTCTCAGAAAATGAGTACCATAAAATTGCTGCCCACTGATCCTCAGGGACCTGCTGTACCATGCAGGCCCTCTCAAGAGCAGTCATCCATTTGTGGATATCATCCCCTTCCTTGTAGGGGGGCACAATTTTTGTCAGGTTTCTATTGTCATAGGCCCTGTCTTTTTCTTTAGGAATTTTGCTGCCACCAGTGGCATCTAAGCCACTTATTTTTTTCTCCCTTGCCAAGGTAAGTTTAGCTTGTTCCAAGGTAAGCTTAGCTTGAGCCAGGGCTACCTCTTCCCTCTCTATCTGGAGTTGGACAGCCCTCATTCTGGCCCTATGCTCTTTTCTCTGGGAGGAAGTCATCCCTCTTTGAGATTCTCTTGAGGCACTAGAAAGGTGAGAGTCCCCTGATAGAGACCTCTCCCTCCTATTACCTGGGAGAATTTGGTTATGAGATCTGGGGTGGTGCTGGCCCTCCCCATTCCCATGTAGGTCCAAGTTGGCCTGGTTAAGGCTGGCAACCTGTACCTGGTTTCTCCTCTGATCCTGATCTTCAGGCTCTTCTAAATCAGAGCCTTCCTCTTCCTCTTCCTCCTCCTCTTCTTCTTCTGGAAGATTCTCATTCTCAGGGGAGTTTATCCCTTCACCTGATTCTAAGGGAGCCTGACTCACCTTATCTAGGTCATCCTTTTCTAGGAGAGCTATTAGGGAAGGAATGGTAGGGCCTCTGCCCTTTTTTAGCCCCCTGGCTGTGCACAAGGCACTCAGGTCTTTGTGGCTAAGGTTGTCATATCTGGATGTTGTCCCTATAGGATCAACTTCTACAGGAGCAGAGCCTGCGGCTCTATCTGTATCAGACATGACTGCTAGTGAGGTGTAAGTGATGCACTTACCTACACTAAGTGGTTTCCTACTGTACCTTGCTAGTGAGTTGTAGTCAGGGTGTGCTAATCCCTTTAATCTACAACTACTAAGTTCAGTAGAACTTAATATGCTAAGCTTTTGATTTATATGTACCTAGAGGTACTTGATGTGATCTTTCAATTTGATAAAGATTGCAATGGTAAAACAAACAGCAAGCTCAAATCCGCACCGCTGCACACCAATGTGAGAAGTTGGCCTGATATGTAGTGTTTCCAATTCTGGAACCACTGGGTATCAGTCCAAACAAACCCCAAAGATGTCAGGTTGTAAGTCAACCTTGTAGACAAGCTATCCTAATGGTAGCATGGACTAAGCAGCTGTAGGAAGGTGGCTACCTGACTATGGTTACCCCAGATTTTTTGCCTTGTGTTTAGCTGGTTTTCGACTTAGTTGGCCTGGTTCCCTGCTAATCAGGGCCCCAGGCTATCTGCTCTCTCTGTAAAATGGATTCCATGTACCCTAGGTGCATAACTAGATTGGCTTGGGTCACCTTATCAGCCCCTGTACAGAGCACTATAGGTGCCCAGGGCATAGGTGCATCCAAGGCCTACCAGGGGCTGCAGCATATCTTTTGCCACCCCTGGCTGGCTATCTAAAATTGACACAACTGGCTGATCACTCAGCTGGGGCAAGGTGGTGTAATCACCCCTTGCTTAGATATAGTATGCCTATATCTACACCTATCTGGACACATATAAACCTGTGAGCCACTCCTATGGCAGGCCTTAACAATCCTGAAGGCAGAGTGCGTGGTTTAATGTGAGATGGTGCTCTAGCATGAGCTGAGCCTGTCTGCAGCTGTCGGGACCAATTCCCTTAGCTGTTCCGGGATAATGCCAAACCATATACTATTAAGTGCATTATAATCCTCGCGGTTATATGTCAACTTTGGTTTGGCTTTATCAAAACATGTCGTGTAAGGTGTCATACGATTTGGAATACTACCCCCTCGCCAGTCCTGGCGACGGGGGTAGCATTCCACCCCTCTAGAGGGGACGACATGTTACTTTTGCTAAAACGCGGTTGATTTTTAAAAGAGCCTCAGATCCACAAAATGGATGCTTCTGCCACAGACACATGTCTGACCTCCTGCTGCTGACCGAAACTCAGCAGAGGAGGCCTGGACAAAGGATTTCCTGTCACAGGGAGGTGTGACACCACCCCAGACAGGAGATAGTGGATTGTAGCAGGGAGGTTTGAATGAAACCAGACAGTGCCTGGGGAGCACAAGGCTTCCCCTTGCATAATCCGGTCAAACCGGTTCTGGGGCAGCCCAGCCCCAGCTCCAGTGAGACCTGGACAAAGGAAAGGGGGTGTAACCACCCCCCTTCCTGGTCCCACCCATAGGGGAGGGACCTAGCAGGAGATCCACCCCTCAGATTGGAATAAGAGGGGGAGCAGTGCCAATGCAACTCAGATCATCCTGAAATCAACTTTAAACTAAGAAGACGACTGGACTTCGACATTCTGATGATAGAAGACTGAAGAGAATCTCCCTTGTGGCCTAGGAGGGGCCACCCTGTGAACACAGGCACCACCCAGCACCTCGACGTCTGCTTTGCCGCCGCCTCCCGCCGGAGCCCGAGTGCAGAGCCTGACAAGACCCAGCTTCCCAGACTTCTCCCAGCCCGATCCACAGTCCCTGCAAAGAAGGGACCCGTGGAGGCACCGAGAGACGTGGGAGCGGCCATCTTGAAAGACCCCCGAGACGCTGACTGCGCAGCACCCGAGGCACCCTCGACTCTGTGCTTTGGGGTTTGAGAAGCCCCATAACCGAGCAGCATTTCCACCAAAGATCAGCCCTCCAGCATCTCCACGATCTGCGTGGGGCCCTTTTGTTTAGTGCCACTCGACTCGCCATCCCGTCCGCTTGTCACGTGGTCAGCGGCCATCTTGGCGACGAAATCTACGATTTACACTGTGAGTCTGGTTGCTCCAGACCTGCCCTCGCTCCTGTAGAAAGGAGTACCCGCTCTGACCTTGCTGGTCCGAGTAATAAGCCTTTTTCACTTTCCCCGTGGCTTGCATTAGCCAAGGCTTGTTTGCGTCAATCGAGTTGCCGACACCGCCATCAGCTAGAGCCTTCGAGGGACAGCTCGTGATCGACTCCTGGACGTCCTTGACCTCTTCGTGTCCACGTGGCTGCAGAGAGAAGCAACCCCTGATCACCTGTTTGCACCCGACTTTGCCTGGTTCCAATCTGGTGCCACGGTGGTCACTGGTCAGTGACTTTGAACATTGTCCCCTCTGCTTTCAGGTCTTCACCACTTCAGATCCACCCTTGGATCGCACCGGACACTTCTGCTTCACAGCGCCTGCAGCTGCAACAGCTTCAAGCACCAAGAACCTGCGTGACAGAACCCGACGCCACTTCGACCCTGTGCACCCACGGCCTGTGGGTGAGGTAACTTTGCAACGCCGGTGTCCTTACACTGGTACACACCTCTAGGGTCTGTGTCTAAAGTTTTGTGTTCCTAGGTTCAGCGGAAGTATCATTTAATTCACTTTATCCAACTTTTACGCACCATTGACTTTACATTGGTGCGCGCCGCACTTTCCGTGCTGCACCCGTCTCCTGTGGGCTACTCCCGACTTCATCATTGCTAGTCCTGACTGCTCCCAGCGAATCTCTAGGCCCTAGGCCTAACCATTGTTCGATAAGTGTTCCTTATACCATTTTTTTAGTATATGGTCTGAGTGGCCCCCCGCCCTCAGCCATAATTGTGCCAACTTTATATGTTTAACAGTGCTTTTGATTTAACGCTTGTGCCCCTTTCCTCATAAAGAGTACTGGGGAGTAATTTAGAAATAAATACATATATTTTTACAATATATACTTGTGTGGTGTCCTTTCATTTGATTACAGGATTGTATGTGGTAAAACAGCTCGCTTAACACGACCTCTTAAGTTAAGCCTTTAAGGCTGCTTAGTCCATGCTACCACTAGGATAGCTTGTCTACAAGGTTGACTTACAACCTGACATCTTTGGGGTTTGTTTGGTCTGATACCCAGTGGTTCCAGAATTGGAAACACTACATATCAGGCCAACTTCTCACATTGGTGTGCAGCGGTGCGGATTTGAGCTTGCTGTTTGTTTTACCATTGCAATCTTTATCAAATTGAAAGATCACATCAAGTACCTCTAGGTACATATAAATCAAAAGCTTAGCATATTAAGTTCTACTGAACTTAGTAGTTGTAGATTAAAGGGATTAGCACACCCTGACTACAACTCACTAGCAAGGTACAGTAGGAAACCACTTAGTGTAGGTAAGTGCACCACTTACACCTCACTAGCAGTCATGTCTGATACAGGTAGACCCTCAGGCTCTGCTCCTGTAGAAGTTGATCCTATAGGGACAACATCCAGATATGACAACCTTAGCCACAAAGACCTGAGTGCCTTGTGCACAGCCAGGGGGCTAAAAAAGGGCAGAGGCCCTACCATTCCTTCCCTAATAGCTCTCCTAGAAAAGGATGACCTAGATAAGGTGAGTCAGGCTCCCTTAGAATCAGGTGAAGGGATACACTCCCCTGAGAATGAGAATCTTCCAGAAGATGAAGAGGAGGAGGAAGAGGAAGAGGAAGGCTCAGATTTAGAAGAGCCTGAAGATCAGGATCAGAGGGGAAACCAGGTACAGGTTGCCAGGCTTAACCAGGCCAACCTGGACCTACATGAGAATGGAGAGGGCCAGCACCACTCCAGGTCTCATAACCAAATTCTCCCAGGCAACAGGAGGGTGAGATCTCCATCAGGGGACTCTCATCTTTCTAGTGCCTCAAGAGAATCTCAAAGAGGGATGACTTCCTCCCAGAGAAAAGAGCATAGGGCCAGAATGAGGGCTGTCCAACTCCAAATAGAAAGGGAAGAGGTAGCCTTGGCTCAAGCTAAACTTGCTTTAGCAAGAGAAAGAAAATTGTGTGGCTTAGATGCCACTGGTGGCAGCAAAGTTCCTAAAGAGAAACCCAGGTCCTATGATAGTAGAAACCTGACAAAGATTGTGCCCCCCTACAAGGAAGGGGATGACATCCACAAATGGATGACTGCTCTTGAGAGAGCCTGCATGGTACAGCAGGTTCCTGAGGAACAGTGGGCAGCAATCTTATGGTACTCCTTTTCAGAGAAAGGGAGAGATAGGCTCCTCACTGTCAGACATGAGGATGCCAGCAATTACAAAGTCCTGAAGAGTGTTCTAATAGATGGGTTTGGCTTAACCACTGAACAGTACAGGTTAAAGTTCAGAGACACCCAGAAGACACAGACTCAGGACTGGACTGATTTTGTTGATTGTGCAACTAAGGCTCTGGAGGGTTGGCTAAATGGCAGCAAAGTACATGACTTCACAGGATTGTATAATTTGATTATGAGGGAGCAGATCCTAAGTAATTGTCAGAACCAGCTCTTACACCAGCACCTGGTGGACTCAGATTTGACCTCTCCCCAAGAATTGGGAAAGAGGGCAGATAAGTGGGTCAGAACCAGGATTAGGCCTAAGAATCAGGACAATAACCAGAAGAAGGAGTCTACCAAGCCTCAAGATAAGGGTGGGGATAAAAGTAAAGAAAACACTTCCCCAGGGCCCCAAAACTCCAAGAAGGGGGGTGGGTCCCAAGACACTTCATCAACTGAGAAAAAGCCTTATTGTCATGCCTGTAAACAGGTTGGGCATTACAAAACAGACAGCTGTTGTCCTAAGAATGGCAATAAAGAAAACCTACCTCCAAAGTCAGCTCCAACACCTCCTGTTACTGTCAGCAGTAATCCCCCAGGAAGTGGGAGCACACCCAGGAATCTGGGTGGGTTTACTTTTGGAGCCCAAGGGGACCCTGGCCTATCCAGGTCCCCATCCCCAAATGATCTTGTTTATGAGACTGGCATGGGGTTTGCCAACTTCTCTGTTTGCCCAAATACCTTGAGCAAATATAAACAAGAACCCATCATCAATGGTTTGAATGTTGAAGCTTTTAGAGACACAGGGGCTAGCATCACCATGGTGGCTGACTGTATAGTCCCCTCTAAGCAACTTTTACCAGGTGCCACATACCAGGTAACAAACATTGATGGTATCCAAACAAATCATCCCATGGCAGTAGTAAGTCTCAGCTGGGGAGGTGTCACTGGCCCAAAGAGAGTGGCAGTGTCACCAAACTTGCCTGTAGACTGCCTACTGGGCAATGATTTAGAAATCTCAGCCTGGGCTGAGGTTGAACAGGAAATCCATTCTAGAATGGTAAACTCCAATGGAAAGGTTAGTGGGGCTGTACTGGCTATAGCCCCAATTCAAGATGTCCCTCCTGAAAGGGTTGGTAGGGCTGAGCAACTCTCTGCCCCATCTTTAACAGAAGCTCTTCCAAAACAGAATAGCAAAGCTGTTATGATAACAGCAGAAACCCAAACTGAGTCTCCTCCTGAAAAGGTTGGTGGGGCTGTGATGGCCACAGCCCAAACTCAAACAGATATGTGTGTTGTGAAGCCTGAAATGATGGATCACTCCACCCAAACTGAGAGCATGGAGGAGGAAGAGAAATCTCCCCCTCACCAGACAGTAGGACAGGATCAGCCTCCTCAGGGAACTGATCTTACCCCTGATGAAGGAACTGCCCCAGAGGTTGTTAGGCCTGGCCTGACAGAGCCTCTGATGGCAGTGGACCCTTCTCAGGTGGGATCCAGTCTGGAGCAGGTAACCTGCCCCTCTCTACCTTGCCTTAGTCAGCCCAGGGCTGCAGAGGACAAGAAGGACAGTGAGACCCAGAGGGCCCCCTGTCAAATAAAGCACCCCCATCAACAGATTAGGGGCACCAAAACTAGTAGGCCTAGTAAGGTGAAAACTTTAAAAACTCCTGAGGGAGCCCCCTTAAAAACAGTTAGGGACCTCCCACAGATGGATTCTGTTGGGCACAGCCAAACCTGGGACCCAAAGGGCCCAAACCTGAACTGTCCCTCCAGCAAGCCAAACAGAGGGACCCAGCCTCCAGCTTTAGGTAGCCAGAGGTTGACCCTGAGAGCTCAGTGCAACTCAGTTGAAGAAAGAAAGGCACACATGGTGGAAGATAATTGGAGGAAGTTGAGCCCAAAAATAGTGGAGCCTCACTGCAATGCTCCATATCCAAACCATCCTTTAACTTTGCATAAACACACCCAAGGTAGTGATTCCCTATGGTGGAGACCCTCTAATACCCCTAGGGTGAGGGACTGCTTAGTGGACCATGAGACAGGGGGTACCCATGCTAGTGCAGGTACTTCCTTATATGGCCACTCAGGCAATAAAGGCTTACCTGGCCAAGGATAGCCTTATCTCCTTTCGTTTGGGGGGGGGTTATGTAGGAAGGTGGCTACCTGACTATGGTTACCCCAGATTTTTTGCCTTGTGTTTAGCTGGTTTTCGACTTAGTTGGCCTGGTTCCCTGCTAATCAGGGCCCCAGGCTATCTGCTCTCTCTGTAAAATGGATTCCATGTACCCTAGGTGCATAACTAGATTGGCTTGGGTCACCTTATCAGCCCCTGTACAGAGCACTATAGGTGCCCAGGGCATAGGTGCATCCAAGGCCTACCAGGGGCTGCAGCATATCTTTTGCCACCCCTGGCTGGCTATCTAAAATTGACACAACTGGCTGATCACTCAGCTGGGGCAAGGTGGTGTAATCACCCCTTGCTTAGATATAGTATGCCTATATCTACACCTATCTGGACACATATAAACCTGTGAGCCACTCCTATGGCAGGCCTTAACAATCCTGAAGGCAGAGTGCGTGGTTTAATGTGAGATGGTGCTCTAGCATGAGCTGAGCCTGTCTGCAGCTGTCGGGACCAATTCCCTTAGCTGTTCCGGGATAATGCCAAACCATATACTATTAAGTGCATTATAATCCTCGCGGTTATATGTCAACTTTGGTTTGGCTTTATCAAAACATGTCGTGTAAGGTGTCATACGATTTGGAATACTACCCCCTCGCCAGTCCTGGCGACGGGGGTAGCATTCCACCCCTCTAGAGGGGACGACATGTTACTTTTGCTAAAACGCGGTTGATTTTTAAAAGAGCCTCAGATCCACAAAATGGATGCTTCTGCCACAGACACATGTCTGACCTCCTGCTGCTGACCGAAACTCAGCAGAGGAGGCCTGGACAAAGGATTTCCTGTCACAGGGAGGTGTGACACCACCCCAGACAGGAGATAGTGGATTGTAGCAGGGAGGTTTGAATGAAACCAGACAGTGCCTGGGGAGCACAAGGCTTCCCCTTGCATAATCCGGTCAAACCGGTTCTGGGGCAGCCCAGCCCCAGCTCCAGTGAGACCTGGACAAAGGAAAGGGGGTGTAACCACCCCCCTTCCTGGTCCCACCCATAGGGGAGGGACCTAGCAGGAGATCCACCCCTCAGATTGGAATAAGAGGGGGAGCAGTGCCAATGCAACTCAGATCATCCTGAAATCAACTTTAAACTAAGAAGACGACTGGACTTCGACATTCTGATGATAGAAGACTGAAGAGAATCTCCCTTGTGGCCTAGGAGGGGCCACCCTGTGAACACAGGCACCACCCAGCACCTCGACGTCTGCTTTGCCGCCGCCTCCCGCCGGAGCCCGAGTGCAGAGCCTGACAAGACCCAGCTTCCCAGACTTCTCCCAGCCCGATCCACAGTCCCTGCAAAGAAGGGACCCGTGGAGGCACCGAGAGACGTGGGAGCGGCCATCTTGAAAGACCCCCGAGACGCTGACTGCGCAGCACCCGAGGCACCCTCGACTCTGTGCTTTGGGGTTTGAGAAGCCCCATAACCGAGCAGCATTTCCACCAAAGATCAGCCCTCCAGCATCTCCACGATCTGCGTGGGGCCCTTTTGTTTAGTGCCACTCGACTCGCCATCCCGTCCGCTTGTCACGTGGTCAGCGGCCATCTTGGCGACGAAATCTACGATTTACACTGTGAGTCTGGTTGCTCCAGACCTGCCCTCGCTCCTGTAGAAAGGAGTACCCGCTCTGACCTTGCTGGTCCGAGTAATAAGCCTTTTTCACTTTCCCCGTGGCTTGCATTAGCCAAGGCTTGTTTGCGTCAATCGAGTTGCCGACACCGCCATCAGCTAGAGCCTTCGAGGGACAGCTCGTGATCGACTCCTGGACGTCCTTGACCTCTTCGTGTCCACGTGGCTGCAGAGAGAAGCAACCCCTGATCACCTGTTTGCACCCGACTTTGCCTGGTTCCAATCTGGTGCCACGGTGGTCACTGGTCAGTGACTTTGAACATTGTCCCCTCTGCTTTCAGGTCTTCACCACTTCAGATCCACCCTTGGATCGCACCGGACACTTCTGCTTCACAGCGCCTGCAGCTGCAACAGCTTCAAGCACCAAGAACCTGCGTGACAGAACCCGACGCCACTTCGACCCTGTGCACCCACGGCCTGTGGGTGAGGTAACTTTGCAACGCCGGTGTCCTTACACTGGTACACACCTCTAGGGTCTGTGTCTAAAGTTTTGTGTTCCTAGGTTCAGCGGAAGTATCATTTAATTCACTTTATCCAACTTTTACGCACCATTGACTTTACATTGGTGCGCGCCGCACTTTCCGTGCTGCACCCGTCTCCTGTGGGCTACTCCCGACTTCATCATTGCTAGTCCTGACTGCTCCCAGCGAATCTCTAGGCCCTAGGCCTAACCATTGTTCGATAAGTGTTCCTTATACCATTTTTTTAGTATATGGTCTGAGTGGCCCCCCGCCCTCAGCCATAATTGTGCCAACTTTATATGTTTAACAGTGCTTTTGATTTAACGCTTGTGCCCCTTTCCTCATAAAGAGTACTGGGGAGTAATTTAGAAATAAATACATATATTTTTACAATATATACTTGTGTGGTGTCCTTTCATTTGATTACAGGATTGTATGTGGTAAAACAGCTCGCTTAACACGACCTCTTAAGTTAAGCCTTTAAGGCTGCTTAGTCCATGCTACCACTAGGATAGCTTGTCTACAAGGTTGACTTACAACCTGACATCTTTGGGGTTTGTTTGGTCTGATACCCAGTGGTTCCAGAATTGGAAACACTACATATCAGGCCAACTTCTCACAGCAGCCTTAAAGGCTTAACTTAAGAGGTCGTGTTAAGCGAGCTGTTTTACCACATACAATCCTGTAATCAAATGAAAGGACACCACACAAGTATATATTGTAAAAATATATGTATTTATTTCTAAATTACTCCCCAGTACTCTTTATGAGGAAAGGGGCACAAGCGTTAAATCAAAAGCACAGTAAAACATATAAAGTTGCACAGTTATGGATGAGGGCGGGTGGCCACTCGGACCATATATTAAAAAAGTGGTATAAGGAACACTTATCGAACAATGGTTAGGCCTAGGGCCTAGAGATTCGCTGGGAGCAGTCAGGACTAACAATGATGAAGTCGGGAGTAGCCCACAGGAGACGGGTGCAGCACGGAAAGTGCGGCGCGCACCAATGTAAAGTCAATGGTGCGTAAAAGTTGGATAAAGTGAATTAAATGATACTTCCGCTGAACCTAGGAACACAAAACTTTAGTCACAGACCCTAGAGGTGTGTACCAGTGTAAGGACACCGGCGTTGCAAAGTTACCTCACCCACAGGCCGTGGGTGCACAGGGTCGAAGTGGCGTCGGGTTCTGTCACGCAGGTTCTTGGTGCTTGGAGCTGTTGCAGCTGCAGGCGCTGTGAAGCAGAAGTGTCCGGTGCGATCCAAGGGTGGATCGAAGTAGAAAAGTACCTGAAAGCAGAGGGGACAGAGTCTGGGTCACTCAGCAGTGACCAGGGTGGAACCAGGACGGAACCAGGCAATGTCGGGCGCAATCAGGCGGTCGTCGATAGGCTTCTCTCCGCTGTCACGTGGGCTCTGGGGCATCTGCGACGTCCAGGAGCAGGTCACGATCTGTCCCACGTAGGCTCTCGCCGTCAGCACCGTCGGCTTCAAGATTGCAGCAAACAGCACTTGACAAAAGCAATCCACGCGGAACCGGGAGATTGCTTATCACTCGAACCAGGAGGGTCAGAGTGGGTGCTCCTTTTCACAGGAGCTGGTGCAGATCTGGAGCAACCAGAAAAGCAAGTCGTATTTCAAGTTTCGTCGGCACAGGGGCCACAAGCCAACTGGCAAGTGACCGGGCCAACGCATTGAGCGCACACAAGCAGAAGTGCCCCACGCAGCACTCGTCGAGTATGGAGGGGTGAGCTTTGGTGCAAGTGGAGCTCGGGGCTGGGGTTTCTCAAACCCCGGTGTACAGCTTCGAGGGTCACTCGTGGGCTGCACGGTCAGCGTCTCGTGGCCTTTTCAAGATGGCGTGCCCCACGCTTCCGGTCGCCTCCACGGGTCTCAGCTCTGCAGGGACTGTGGATCGGGCAGGTAGAAGGCAGGCAAGCTTGATCTCGTCGATCTCTGTCACTCGAGTTCCGGCGGGAACTGCAACAAAGCAAGGGTCGAGGGCTGGATGGTGCCTGTTTGCACAGGGTGGTCACTCCTTGACCACAAGGGAGATTCTTCAGTCTTCTCACGTCGTGTAGAAAGTCGAAGGGTCCAGATTTCGTTTCTTATGTTTCTTCAGGATGATCTGAAGTCCGTTGGGACTGCTCCCCCTCTTATTCGAATCTAGGGGGTTGGACATCCTGCTAGGTCCCCTCCTATGGGTGGGACCCAGGAAGGGGGTGGTTACACCCCTCTCCTTTGATCCTGGCCGCGCTGGGACAGGGGCTGGGAGGCCCCAGAACCGGTTTGGCCGGATCCTGCAAGGGGCAGCCTTGTGCTCCCCAGGCAGTGTCTGGTTTCTTTGAAACCTCCCTACTCCAATCCACTATCTCCTGTCTGGGGTGGTTTGACACCGCCCTGTGACAGGAAACTCTTTGTCCAGGCCTCCTCTGCCGGGTTTCGGTCAGCATCAGGAGGCCAGACCCGTGTCTGTGGCAGGGGCATCCATTTTGTGGATCTGAGGCTCATTTTAAATCAACCGCGTTTCAGTAAAGTAACATGTCTTCTCCCTCTAGAAGGGTGGAATGCTACCCCCGTCGCCAGAACTGGCGAGGGGGTAGTATTCCAATTCGTATGACACCTTACACGACATGTTTTGATAAAGCCAAACCAAAGTTGCTATATAACCGCGAGGATTATAAGGCGCTTAAGAGTATATGGTATGGCATTATCCCGGATCAGCTTAGGGAGTTGTTCCCGACAGCTGCAGACAGGCTCAGCTCGTGCCAGAGCTCCATCTCACATAAAACCACGCACTCTGCCTCCAGGATTGATGAGGCCTTCCATAGGAGTGACTCACAGGCTATATATGTGTCCAGATATAGGTTTAGATATAGGTATACTATATCTAAGCAAGGGGTGATTACACCCACTTGCCCCAGCTGAGTGATCAGCCAGTTGTGTCAATTTAAGAACCCGCCAGGGGTGGCAAAAGCTATGCTTCAGCCCCTGGTAGGCCTTGGTGGCACCTATGCCCTGAGCACCTATAGTGCATGGTACAGGGGCTGACAAGGAGTCCATTTCCAATTGTGGTATGTACCTATAGCACATGTATTATAAATTTAGAGAGAGAACAGCAGGCTGGGGGTCTGATTAGCAGGCCCACAGCCTCAGTAAGTCGAAAACCAGTGAAGCAAAAAGCAAAAATTGGGGTGACCATAGGATAGCAGACCCTACTCTCCTACATGTGTCATTTGGTGTCATGTGTCGTCATGTGTCGTCATGTGTCATCATGTGTCGTCATGTGTCGCCATGTGCCGTCATGTGTTGCCATGTGGGGTAATGTGGGGTCATGTGTCATCATGTGTCATGTGGTGTCATGTGATGTCATGTGGTGTCATGTGTCATCATGTGTCGTTGTAGGAGAGTAGGGTCTGCTATCCTATGGTCACCCCAATTTTTGCTTTTTGCTTCACTGGTTTTCGACTTACTGAGGCTGTGGGCCTGCTAATCAGACCCCCAGCCTGCTGTTCTCTCTCTAAATTTATGATACATGTGCTATAGGTACATACCACAATTGGAAATGGACTCCTTGTCAGCCCCTGTACCATGCACTATAGGTGCTCAGGGCATAGGTGCCACCAAGGCCTACCAGGGGCTGAAGCATAGCTTTTGCCACCCCTGGCTGGTTCTTAAATTGACACAACTGGCTGATCACTCAGCTGGGGCAAGTGGGTGTAATCACCCCTTGCTTAGATATAGTATACCTATATCTAAACCTATATCTGGACACATATATAACCTGTGAGCCACTCCTATGGAAGGCCTCATCAATCCTGGAGGCAGAGTGCGTGGTTTTATGTGAGATGGTGCTCTGGCATGAGCTGAGCCTGTCTGCAGCTGTCGGGAACAACTCCCTAAGCTGATCCGGGATAATGCCATACCATATACTCTTAAGCGCATTATAATCCTCGCGGTTATATAGCAACTTTGGTTTGGCTTTATCGAAACATGTCGTGTAAGGTGTCATACGAATTGGAATACTATCCCCTCGCCAGTTCTGGCGACGGGGATAGCATTCCACCCTTCTAGAGGGAGAAGACATGTTACTTTACTGAAACGCGGTTGATTTAAAATGAGCCTCAGATCCACAAAATGGATGCCCCTGCCACAGACACGGGTCTGGCCTCCTGCTGCTGACCGAAACCCGGCAGAGGAGGCCTGGACAAAGAGTTTCCTGTCACAGGGCGGTGTCAAACCACCCCAGACAGGAGATAGTGGATTGGAGTAGGGAGGTTTCAAAGAAACCAGACACTGCCTGGGGAGCACAAGGCTGCCCCTTGCAGGATCCGGCCAAACCGGTTCTGGGGCCTCCCAGCCCCTGTCCCAGCGCGGCCAGGATCAAAGGAGAGGGGTGTAACCACCCCCTTCCTGGGTCCCACCCATAGGAGGGGACCTAGCAGGATGTCCAACCCCCTAGATTCGAATAAGAGGGGGAGCAGTCCCAACGGACCTCAGATCATCCTGAAGAAACATAAGAAACGAAATCTGGACCCTTCGACTTTCTACACGACGTGAGAAGACTGAAGAATCTCCCTTGTGGTCAAGGAGTGACCACCCTGTGCAAACAGGCACCATCCAGCCCTTGACCCTTGCTTTGTTGCAGTTCCCGCCGGAACTCGAGCGACAGAGATCGACGAGATCAAGCTTGCCTGCCTTCTACCTGCCCGATCCACAGTCCCTGCAGAGCTGAGACCCGTGGAGGCGACCGGAAGCGTGGGGCACGCCATCTTGAAAAGGCCACGAGACGCTGACCGTGCGGCCCACGAGTGACCCTCGAAGCTGTACACCGGGGTTTGAGAAGCCCCAGCCCCGAGCTCCACTTGCACCAAAGCTCACCCCTCCACACTCGCTGAGTGCTGCGTGGGGCCCTTCTGCTTGTGTGCGCTCGACGCGTTGGCCCGGTCACTTGCCAGCTGGCTTGTGGCCCCTGTGCCGACGAACTTTGAAATCCGACTTGCTTTTCTGGTTGCTCCAGATCTGCACCAGCTCCTGTGAAAAGGAGCACCCACTCTGACCCTCCCGGTTCGAGTGATAAGCAATCTCCCGGTTCCGCGTGGATTGCTTTTGCCAAGTGCTGTTTGCTACAATCTTCAAGCCGACGGTGCTGACGGCGAGAGCCTACGTGGGACAGATCGTAACCCGCTCCTGGACGTCGCAGATGCCCCAGAGCCCACGTGACAGCGGAGAGAAGCCTATCGACAACTGCCTGATTGCGCCCGACATTGCCTGGTTCCGTCCTGGTTCCACCCTGGTCACTGCTGAGTGACCCAGACTCTGTCCCCTCTGCTTTCAGGTACTTTTCTACATCGATCCACCCTTGGATCGCACCGGACACTTCCGCTTCACAGCGCCTGCAGCTGCAACAGCTCCAAGCACCCAGAACCTGCGTGACAGAACCCGACGCCACTTCGACCCTGTGCACCCACGGCCTGTGGGTGAGGTAACTTTGCAACGCCGGTGTCTTTACACTGGTACACACCTCTAGGGTCTGTGTCTGAAGTTTTGTGTTCCTAGGTTCAGCGGAAGTATCATTTAATTCACTTTAACTAACTTTTACGCACCATTGACTTTACATTGGTGCGCGCCGCACTTTCCGTGCTGCACCCGTATCCTGTGGGCTACTCCCGACTTCTTCATTGCTTGTCCTGACTGCTCCCAGCGAATCTCTAGGCCCTAGGCCTAACCAATATTCGATAAGTGTTACTTATACCATTTTTTTAGTATATGGTCTGAGTGGGCCCCCGCCCTCAGCCATAATTGTGCCAACTTTATATGTTTAGCAGTGCTTTTGATTTAACGCTTGTGCCCCTTTCCTCATAAAGAGTACTGGGGAGTAATTTAGAAATAAATACATATATTTTTACAATATATACTTGTGTGGTGTCCTTTCATTTGATTACAGGATTGTATGTGGTAAAACAGCTCGCTTAACACGACCTCTTAAGTTTAGCCTTTAGGCTGCTTAGTCCATGCTACCACTAGGATAGCTTGTCTAACAAGGTTGACTTACAACCTGACATCTTTGGGGTTTGTTTGGACTGATAACCAGTGGTTCCAGAATTGGAAACACTACCTATCAGGCCAACTTCTCACATTGGTGGCAGCGGTGGGATTTGAGCTTGCTGTTTGTTTTACCATTGCAATCTTTATCAAATTGAAAGATCACATCAAGTACCTCTAGGTACATATAAATCAAAAGCTTAGCATATTAAGTTCTACTGAACTTAGTAGTTGTAGATTAAAGGGAGTAGCACACCCTGACTACAACTCACTAGCAAGGTACAGTAGGAAACCACTTAGTGTAGGTAAGTGCACCACTTACACCTCACTAGCAGTCATGTCTGATACAGGTAGAGCCTCAGGCTCTGCTCCTGTAGAAGTTGATCCTATAGGGACAACATCCAGATATGACAACCTTAGCCACAAAGACCTGAGTGCCTTGTGCACAGCCAGGGGGCTAAAAAAGGGCAGAGGCCCTACCATTCCTTCCCTAATAGCTCTCCTAGAAAAGGATGACCTAGATAAGGTGAGTCAGGCTCCCTTAGAATCAGGTGAAGGGATAAACTCCCCTGAGAATGAGGGTCTTCCAGATGATGATGTAGTAGAGGAGGAAGAGGAAGAGGAAGGCTCTGATTTAGAAGAGCCTGAAGATCAGGATCAGCAGGGAAACCAGGTACAGGTTGCCAGCCTTAACCAGGCCAACTTGGACCTACATGGGAATGGGGGGGGCCAGCACCACCCCAGATCTCATAACCAAATTCTCCCAGGCAATAGAAGGGAGAGATCTCTATCAGGGGACTCTCACCTTTCTAGTGCCTCAAGAGAATCTCAAAGAGGGATGACTTCCTCCCAGAGAAAAGAGCATAGGGCCAGGATGAGGGCTGTCCAACTCCAGATAGAGAGGGAAGAGGTAGCCCTGGCTCAAGCTAAGCTTACTTTGGAACAAGCTAAACTTACCTTGGCAAGGGAGAAAAAAATAAGTGGCTTAGATGCCACTGGTGGCAGCAAAATTCCTAAAGAAAAAGACAGGGCCTATGACAATAGAAACCTGACAAAAATTGTGCCCCCCTACAAGGAAGGGGATGATATCCACAAATGGATGACTGCTCTTGAGAGGGCCTGCATGGTACAGCAGGTCCCTGAGGATCAGTGGGCAGCAATTTTATGGTACTCCTTTTCTGAGAAAGGGAGGGACAGGCTCCTCACTGTTAGACCTGAGGATGCCAAAAACTACTCTGTTCTGAAGAGTGCTCTTATTGAAGGGTTTGGCCTAACCACTGAGCAATACAGGTTGTTGTTCAGAGACACCCAAAAAGCACAGACTCAGGACTGGACTGATTTTGTAGATTGTGCCACTAAGGCTCTGGAGGGTTGGCTGCAGGGAAGTAAAGTTTCAGACTATACAGGATTGTACAATCTTATGATGAGAGAACAGATCCTTAATAACTGTCAGAACCAGCTGTTGCATCAATACCTTGTTGACTCTGATTTGACCTCTCCCCAAGAATTGGGAAAGAAGGCAGACAAATGGGTCAGAACAAGGATTAAGCAGAAAAACCAGAACCAAGGTGACCAGAAGAAAACAGACCAGAAGGGTGGGAATCAGAAAGATAAAGAAAAGGACCAGAAGTCTTCAGGCCCCCAAACTAGCAATAAGGAGGGGGGTTCCCAAAATGGAAACAAGAAAAAGAAGAATGATGGCCCAAAGAAACCTTGGTGTAATACCTGCAAATCAGTTTCACACTGGGGCAGTGAATGCACTAAGAAAAATCCAGTCCCCACCACTGCAGCTCCTAAAGCAACTGCACCCCCTAGTACAGTCAGCAGTGGTGGTACACAGCCAAAGGGTTTAGTAGGGTTGACCCTGGGTACTGAGGTGGAATCTGGCCTAGTCAGAATCCCCACACAGGCAGTTCTCCTATATGATGTGGACATATCTTTGCCCACTGCAGTAAGCCCCAGTAACCTGGGCAAATATAGGCAGACTCCCTTAATTAATGAGAAACTGGCTCAGGCCTACAGGGACACTTGTGCCAGTGTCACAATGGTGGCACCTGGCTTTGTGGACCCTGGACAGATTGTACTAGGTGAAAGTTACCTAGTGACCAATGCAAGCAACTCCACTACTTCCCATAGTGTGGCTGTTGTGAACTTCTCCTGGGGAGGGGTAGATGGCCTAAAGAAAGTTGTTGTGAGTGCAGACCTCCCAGTAGACTGTCTGTTAGGCAATGATCTTGAAAGCTCAGTTTGGTCAGAAGTGGAGTACAGGACTCATGCAGAAATGCTAGGGATTTCAGCTCATGTCCTTGCAGTGACAAGGTCTCAGGCTAAGAAGTGCCTTCCTGAACCAGTGGTGGATCTTGAAACAATAGACCAACCACAACCCAAGAGGAGGAGCAAGAGGGTTAAGGCTGTGCCTTCCCACTTGCCCCAGGTTGAGGATCAAGTTTCACAGGAAACTGATTCTGCAGTCCAAGAGGAGACTGTCTCAGATGAGCTTGAACCTGAACAGGTTGAGTTTCTGGGGACAGGGGGACCCTCAAGGGCAGACCTGGGGCAGGCCCAATTAGATTGCCCTTCACTTGAACCCCTCAGACAGCAAGCTGCTGCTGAGGCTGCAGGGAATGCTCAAGGTACCCATAAGGTGTATTGGGATGAAGGGCTCCTTTATTCAGAGGCTAGAGACCCCAAGCCTGGCACCACCAGGAGGTTGGTTATACCTTTGAAGTTTAGGGGCTTCCTTCTTACCTTGGCCCATGATATTCCCCTTGCAGGACACTTAGGCCAGAATAAGACTTGGGACAGGCTTGTTCCACACTTTCACTGGCCTCACATGTCAGAAAATGTCAAGGAGTTTTGTCGCTCCTGTGTCACTTGCCAAGCCAGTGGTAAGTCAGGTGGCACAACAAAGGCCCCCCTGATACCACTACCTGTGGTGGGGGTACCCTTTGAAAGAGTTGGAATAGACATTGTGGGTCCTATGGATCCTCAAACAGCATCTGGGCACAGATTTATACTGGTGGTAGTGGATCATGCCACCAGGTACCCAGAGGCAATTCCCCTGAGGACCACCACAGCTCCTGTGGTGGCAAAAGCCCTCATTGCAGTTTTCTCAAGAGTGGGCTTTCCAAAGGAGGTTCTTTCAGACAGAGGTACCAACTTTATGTCTGGATACTTAAAAGCAATGTGGAAAGAGTGTGGAGTAAACTATAAGTTTACCACACCCTACCATCCACAGTGCAATGGGCTTGTGGAAAGGTTCAACAAGACCCTAAAGGGAATGATAAAAGGTTTACCAGAGAAGCTTAGGCGGAAATGGGACATCCTTTTACCCTGCTTGCTCTTTGCTTACAGAGAGGTCCCACAGAAGGGGGTTGGCTACAGCCCTTTTGAACTTTTGTTTGGCCACCCTGTAAGAGGTCCATTGAGTTTGGTGAAGGAAGGATGGGAGTTACCTCTCAAAAAGCCTAAACTAGACATTGTGGACTATGTACTTGGTCTCCGCTCCAGGATGGCTGAATACATGGAGAGAGCATCCAAAAACCTTGAGGCAAGTCAGGAATTACAGAAAGCCTGGCATGACCAAAAGGCTGTTATGGTTGAGTTCCAGCCAGGACAGAAGGTGTGGGTGTTGGACCCAGTGGGGCCAGCAGCTCTCCAGGACAAATGGACTGGACCCTACCCTATCATTGAAAAGAAGGGAGAAGTCACCTACTTGGTTGACTTTGGTACCCCTAGGAGCCCCCACAGGGTGCTCCATGTGAACAGATTGAAAGCATTTGTTGACAGGGAGGACATGAGTCTCCTCATGGCCACAGATGGGGAACAGGAGGAAGAGAGTGACCCTCTCCCAGACCTGCTTTCCCAGAACCCTGATGATGGTTCAGTTGATGGAGTAGCCTTGGCAGGCAGCCTCACTGAGCAGCAACAGGTGGACTGCAGACAAGTGTTGCAGGCCCACAGACAATTGTTTTCACTCACACCCAGTCAGACTAACTGGTGCACCCATGAGGTGGACACTGGTGACAATCTGCCTGTGAAGAATAAGATCTACAGGCAACCTGACCATGTCAGGGATTGTATAAAGGCTGAGGTGCAAAAGATGTTGGAGCTTGGAGTGATTGAGCCATCAGAGAGCCCATGGGCTAGCCCAGTGGTCCTGGTGCCAAAACCTCATACCAAAGATGGGAAGAGAGAAATGAGGTTTTGTGTGGACTACAGAGGTCTCAATGCTGTCACTAGGACAGATGCTCATCCCATTCCAAGAGCAGATGAGCTCATTGATAAATTGGCTTCTGCCAAGTTTCTGAGCACATTTGATTTGACAGCTGGCTACTGGCAAATCAGACTAGCTGAGGAGTCAAAAGCCAAAACAGCATTTTCGACCCCTAGTGGACATTATCAATTTGTGGTAATGCCCTTTGGCTTGAAGAATGCACCTGCCACTTTCCAAAGGTTGGTGAACCAAGTCCTTGCTGGGTTGGATGACTTTTGTGCAGCATATCTAGATGATATTGCTGTCTTTAGCTCCACCTGGGAGGATCACCTGATCCACCTGAAGAAGGTTCTGGAGGCCCTGCAAAAGGCAGGCCTGACTATCAAGGCTACTAAGTGCCAGATAGGGCAGAGCAAGGTTGTGTACTTGGGCCACCTGGTAGGTGGGGGTCAAGTTCAACCACTGGAGAGCAAGATCCAGACCATACAGGACTGGGCTCCTCCAACTACCCAGACACAAGTCAGAGCCTTCTTGGGCCTGACTGGGTATTACAGAAAATTTGTAAAGAACTATGGGTCCATTGTGACACCATTGAATGACTTGACATCCAAGAAGATGCCCAAAAAGGTTCAGTGGACAGTTAGCTGTCAAAAGGCATTTGATGACCTGAAGAAGGCCATGTGCTCTGCACCTATCCTGAAGAGTCCTGACTACTCCAAACAGTTCATTGTACAGACAGATGCTTCTGAGTTGGGGGTGGGAGCTGTGCTTTCACAACTTAATCAAGATGGTCAAGACCAGCCCATTGCTTTTATTAGCAGAAGGCTGACCCCCAGGGAGAAACGTTGGTCAGCTATTGAGAGGGAGGCCTTTGCTGTGGTTTGGGCCCTGAAGAAGTTGAGGCCATACTTGTTTGGTACTCACTTCCTAATTCAGACAGACCATAAGCCCCTCTTGTGGCTAAATCAGATGAAGGGTGAAAATCCCAAACTGCTCAGGTGGTCCATTTCCCTACAGGGGATGGACTTTACAGTGGAGCACCGCCCAGGGACTGACCATGGTAATGCAGATGGTCTCTCCAGGTACTTCCACTTAGAACATGAAGACTTATCTGGTCAAGGTTAAGTTTAATGTCCCTGCGTTTGGGGGGGGGTTATGTAGGAGAGTAGGGTCTGCTATCCTATGGTCACCCCAATTTTTGCTTTTTGCTTCACTGGTTTTCGACTTACTGAGGCTGTGGGCCTGCTAATCAGACCCCCAGCCTGCTGTTCTCTCTCTAAATTTATGATACATGTGCTATAGGTACATACCACAATTGGAAATGGACTCCTTGTCAGCCCCTGTACCATGCACTATAGGTGCTCAGGGCATAGGTGCCACCAAGGCCTACCAGGGGCTGAAGCATAGCTTTTGCCACCCCTGGCTGGTTCTTAAATTGACACAACTGGCTGATCACTCAGCTGGGGCAAGTGGGTGTAATCACCCCTTGCTTAGATATAGTATACCTATATCTAAACCTATATCTGGACACATATATAACCTGTGAGCCACTCCTATGGAAGGCCTCATCAATCCTGGAGGCAGAGTGCGTGGTTTTATGTGAGATGGTGCTCTGGCATGAGCTGAGCCTGTCTGCAGCTGTCGGGAACAACTCCCTAAGCTGATCCGGGATAATGCCATACCATATACTCTTAAGCGCATTATAATCCTCGCGGTTATATAGCAACTTTGGTTTGGCTTTATCGAAACATGTCGTGTAAGGTGTCATACGAATTGGAATACTATCCCCTCGCCAGTTCTGGCGACGGGGATAGCATTCCACCCTTCTAGAGGGAGAAGACATGTTACTTTACTGAAACGCGGTTGATTTAAAATGAGCCTCAGATCCACAAAATGGATGCCCCTGCCACAGACACGGGTCTGGCCTCCTGCTGCTGACCGAAACCCGGCAGAGGAGGCCTGGACAAAGAGTTTCCTGTCACAGGGCGGTGTCAAACCACCCCAGACAGGAGATAGTGGATTGGAGTAGGGAGGTTTCAAAGAAACCAGACACTGCCTGGGGAGCACAAGGCTGCCCCTTGCAGGATCCGGCCAAACCGGTTCTGGGGCCTCCCAGCCCCTGTCCCAGCGCGGCCAGGATCAAAGGAGAGGGGTGTAACCACCCCCTTCCTGGGTCCCACCCATAGGAGGGGACCTAGCAGGATGTCCAACCCCCTAGATTCGAATAAGAGGGGGAGCAGTCCCAACGGACCTCAGATCATCCTGAAGAAACATAAGAAACGAAATCTGGACCCTTCGACTTTCTACACGACGTGAGAAGACTGAAGAATCTCCCTTGTGGTCAAGGAGTGACCACCCTGTGCAAACAGGCACCATCCAGCCCTTGACCCTTGCTTTGTTGCAGTTCCCGCCGGAACTCGAGCGACAGAGATCGACGAGATCAAGCTTGCCTGCCTTCTACCTGCCCGATCCACAGTCCCTGCAGAGCTGAGACCCGTGGAGGCGACCGGAAGCGTGGGGCACGCCATCTTGAAAAGGCCACGAGACGCTGACCGTGCGGCCCACGAGTGACCCTCGAAGCTGTACACCGGGGTTTGAGAAGCCCCAGCCCCGAGCTCCACTTGCACCAAAGCTCACCCCTCCACACTCGCTGAGTGCTGCGTGGGGCCCTTCTGCTTGTGTGCGCTCGACGCGTTGGCCCGGTCACTTGCCAGCTGGCTTGTGGCCCCTGTGCCGACGAACTTTGAAATCCGACTTGCTTTTCTGGTTGCTCCAGATCTGCACCAGCTCCTGTGAAAAGGAGCACCCACTCTGACCCTCCCGGTTCGAGTGATAAGCAATCTCCCGGTTCCGCGTGGATTGCTTTTGCCAAGTGCTGTTTGCTACAATCTTCAAGCCGACGGTGCTGACGGCGAGAGCCTACGTGGGACAGATCGTGACCCGCTCCTGGACGTCGCAGATGCCCCAGAGCCCACGTGACAGCGGAGAGAAGCCTATCGACAACTGCCTGATTGCGCCCGACATTGCCTGGTTCCGTCCTGGTTCCACCCTGGTCACTGCTGAGTGACCCAGACTCTGTCCCCTCTGCTTTCAGGTACTTTTCTACATCGATCCACCCTTGGATCGCACCGGACACTTCCGCTTCACAGCGCCTGCAGCTGCAACAGCTCCAAGCACCCAGAACCTGCGTGACAGAACCCGACGCCACTTCGACCCTGTGCACCCACGGCCTGTGGGTGAGGTAACTTTGCAACGCCGGTGTCTTTACACTGGTACACACCTCTAGGGTCTGTGTCTGAAGTTTTGTGTTCCTAGGTTCAGCGGAAGTATCATTTAATTCACTTTAACTAACTTTTACGCACCATTGACTTTACATTGGTGCGCGCCGCACTTTCCGTGCTGCACCCGTATCCTGTGGGCTACTCCCGACTTCTTCATTGCTTGTCCTGACTGCTCCCAGCGAATCTCTAGGCCCTAGGCCTAACCAATATTCGATAAGTGTTACTTATACCATTTTTTTAGTATATGGTCTGAGTGGGCCCCCGCCCTCAGCCATAATTGTGCCAACTTTATATGTTTAGCAGTGCTTTTGATTTAACGCTTGTGCCCCTTTCCTCATAAAGAGTACTGGGGAGTAATTTAGAAATAAATACATATATTTTTACAATATATACTTGTGTGGTGTCCTTTCATTTGATTACAGGATTGTATGTGGTAAAACAGCTCGCTTAACACGACCTCTTAAGTTTAGCCTTTAGGCTGCTTAGTCCATGCTACCACTAGGATAGCTTGTCTAACAAGGTTGACTTACAACCTGACATCTTTGGGGTTTGTTTGGACTGATAACCAGTGGTTCCAGAATTGGAAACACTACCTATCAGGCCAACTTCTCACAACCCGTCTCCTGTGGGCTACTCCCGACTTCTTCATTGCTTGTCCTGACTGCTCCCAGCGAATCTCTAGGCCCTAGGCCTAACCATTGCTCGATAAGTGTTACTTATACCATTTTTTTAGTATATGGTCTGAGTGGCCCCCCGCCCTCAGCCATAATTGTGCCAACTTTATATGTTTAACAGTGCTTTTGATTTAACGCTTGTGCCCCTTTCCTCATAAAGAGTACTGGGGAGTAATTTAGAAATAAATACATATATTTTTACAATATATACTTGTGTGGTGTCCTTTCATTTGATTACAGGATTGTATGTGGTAAAACAGCTCGCTTAACACGACCTCTTAAGTTAAGCCTTTAAGGCTGCTTAGTCCATGCTACCACTAGGATAGCTTGTCTACAAGGTTGACTTACAACCTGACATCTTTGGGGTTTGTTTGGACTGATACCCAGTGGTTCCAGAATTGGAAACACTACATATCAGGCCAACTTCTCACACATGACGACACATGACACCAAATGATGAGACATGACACCACATGACAACACATGACACTTACATGTGATGACACATGACAACACATGACCCACATGACACATGATGACAAATGATGACACATGAGACCACATAACCCACATGACACATGATGACACATGACACCACATGACCCACATGACACATGATGACACATGACACCACATGACCCACATGACACATGACACCACATGACACATGATACCACATGACACATGACACCACATGACACCACATGACACCACTTGACACCACATGACACATGATGACACATGATGACACATGACGACACATGACGATATGACACATAATGACACATGATGACACATGGCGACACATGGCGACACATGATGACACATGGCGACACATGACGACACATGGTGACACATGCGACACATGGCAACACATGGCAACACAGGATGACACATGACACATGACAACACATGGCGACACATGGCGACACATGGCAACACATGATGACACATGACGACACACGATGACACATGACAACACATGGCAACACATGACACCACATGACACATGACACCACATAACACATGACACGTGATGACACATGAGACATGACAACACAAGACACATGACACCACATGACACCATATGACACCACATGATACCACATGACACATGATGACACATGACCCCACAAGACACCATATGACACCACATGATACCACATGACACATGATGACACATGACCCCACATGACCCCACATTGCGACACATGACAACACATGATGACACATGATGACACATGATGACAAATGACACCACATGACATGACATGATGACACATGACACCACATGACACCATATGGCACCACATGATACCACATGACACATGATGACACATGACACCACATGACACCACATGACACATGATGAAGCATGATGACACATGACACCACATGACACCACATGATGACACATGACACCACATGACACCACATGATACCACATGACACATGACCCCACATTACCCCATATTGCAACACATAATGACACATGACGACACATGATGACACATGACACCACATGACACCACATGACAACACATGACACCAAATGACACATGACACCACACGACACCACATGACACCACATGACACCACATGACACATGATTACGCATGATGACACATGACACCACATGACACCACATGATGACACAAGACACCACATGACACCATATGACACCACATGATACCACATGACACATGATGACACATGACCCCACATGACCCCACATTGCGACACATGACAACACATGATGACACATGATGACACATGATGACACATGACACCACATGGCACCACATGATGACACATGACACCACATGACACCATATGGCACCACATGATACCACATGACACATGATGACACATGACACCACATGACACATGATGACGCATGATGACACATGACACCACATGACACCACATGATGACACATGACACCACATGACACCACATGACACCACATGATACCACATGACACATAACCCCACATGACCCCATATTGCGACACATGATGACACATGACGACACATGATGACACATGACACCACATGACATCACATGACCCCACATGACACATGATGACACATGACCCCACATGACCCCACATGGCAACACATGACGGCACATGGCGACACATGACGACACATGGTGACACATGACGACACATGACGAAACATGACACCACATGACACATTATGGCACATGACCCCAAATGACCCCACATGGTGACATATGACGACACATGACACCACATGACGACACATGATACATGACACGTGATGACACATGACAACACATGACCCACATGACACATAATGACACATGATGACACATGAGAGCACATGACCCACATGACACATGATGACACATGATGCCACATGACCCACATGGCACATGATGACACATGACACCACATGACACATGATGACACATGATGACACATGACACCACATGACACAGGATACCACATGACACCACATGACACATGACACCACATGAAGCCACATGACACCACATGACACCACATGACACCACTTTACACCACATGACACCACATGACACATGATGACACATGACGACACATGGCAACATGACACATGATGACACATGATGACACATGACGACACATGACACATGATGACACATGGTGACACATGGCGACACATGGTGACACATGGCGACACATGGCGGCACATGGCGACACATGACGACACACTGCAACACATGTAGACACATGGCGACACATGGCAACACATGGCAACACATGGCAACACATGATGACACATGACACATGATGACACATGGCGACACATGGCGACACATGATGACACATGACGACACATGATGACACATGACAACACATGGCGACACATGACACCACATGACACGTGATGACACATGACAACACATGACCCACATGACACATGATGACACATGATACCACATGACACCACATGACACCACATGACACCACATGACACCACAAGACACATGATATGTGACACCACATGAGACATGACACCACAAGACACATGACACCACATGAGACATGACACCACATGACACCACATGACACCACATGACACCACATGACACCACATGACACCAAATGACACATGACACCACATGACACCACATGACACCACATGACACCACATGACACATGATGACGCATGATGACACATGACACCACATGACACCACATGATGACACATGACACCACATGACAACCTATGACACCACATGATACCACATGACACATGATGACACATGACCCCACATTGCGACACATGACGACACATGATGACACATGATGACACATGACACACATGACACCACATGATGACACATGACACCACATGACACCATATGACACCACATGACACTTGATGACACATGACACCACATTTATTTATTTATTTATTTTTAGCAATTTTTAAAGCGCAACAAATACCCATAAGGGTGTCTCGGCGTTAATTCACAGAACTCACTAGAGGGTGTCAGGGGAGTCTAGACAGAGGAGTAGGAGAAAAGAATAGCCATGTCTTGAGGCTTTTACGAAATTTTAGAAGCGTGGGAGCAGTTTTGATGTGGAGAGGTAAAGTGTTCCACAGTTTGGCCGTGGCAATGGTGAAGCGTCTATCTCCCCAGTTGGCCCTTTTAGTTCGATGGACTTTCAACAGAAAGGCTGAAGAAGACCGTAGAATCCTATGTTGTTCAACTGGACGGAGAGCTTCTTTTAAAAACTGTGGTCCAGTATTGTTCAGGGTCTTATAAGCTATACACATAGCTTTAAATTTAATTCGGCTCCTGATGGGGAGCCAGTGGAGTTTTCTAATGTACGGGGAAATGGATGAGAATTTAGGGATGGACAGTAGCGTTCTGGCTGCAGCATTTTGTACTGTTTGTAGTTTATTGAGAACTCCTTCCTGCGCATTCAGACACGTGATGACACATGAGACATGACAACACAAGACACATGACACCACATGACACATGATGACGCATGATGACACATGACAACACATGGCACCACATGACACATGATGACACATGACACCACATGACACATGATGACACATGATGACACATGACACCACATGATGACACATGACACCACAAAACACCATATGATACCACATGACACATGACCCCACATGACCCCATATTGCGACACATGATGACACATGACGACACATGATGACACATGGCAACACATGATGGCACATGGCGACACATGATGACACATGACGACACATGACGACACATGACACCACATGACACATTATGACACATGACCCCAAATGACCCCACATGGCGACATATGACGACACATGACGACACATGACAACGCATGACGACACATGACACCACATGACACATGACCCCAAATGACCCCACATGGCGACATATGACACATGATGACACATGACACCACATGACACATGATGACACATGATGACACATGACACCACATGATGACACATGACACCACAAAACACCACATGATACCACTTGACGACACATGACACGTGATGACACATGACAACACATGACCCACATGACACATGATGACACATGATGACACATGAGACCACATGACCCACATGACACATGGTGACACATGACAACACATGACCCACATGACACATGATGACACATGACACCACATGACCAACATGACACATGATGACACATGACACCACATGACACATGACACCACATGACACATGACACGTGATGACACATGAGACATGACAACACAAGACACATGACACCACATGACACCATATGACACCACATGATACCACATGACACATGATGACACATGACCCCACATGACACCATATGACACCACATGATACCACATGACACATGATGACACATGAGACATGACAACACAAGACACATGACACCACATGACACCATATGACACCAGATGATACCACATGACACATGATGACACCACATGACACCACATGATGACACATGACACCACATGACACCATATGGCACCACATGATACCACATGACACATGATGACACATGACACCACATGACACCACATGACACATGATGACGCATGATGACACATGACAACACATGACACCACATGACACATGACACATGACACCACATGACACCACATGACACATGATGAAGCATGATGACACATGACACCACATGACACCACATGATGACACATGACACCACATGATACCACATGACACCACATGATACCACATGACACATGACCCCACATGACCCCATATTGTGACACATGATGTCACATGACGACACATGATAACACATGACACCACATGAGATCACATGACAACACATGACACCAAATGATGACACATGACACCACATGACACCACATGACACCACATGATACCACATGACACATGACCCCACATGACCCCATATTGCGACACATGATGACACATGATGACACATGATGACACATGACACCACATGACATAACATGACACCACATGACACATGATGACACATGACCCCACATGACCCCACATGGCAACACATGACGGCACATGGCGACACATGACGACACATGGTGACACATGACGACACATGACGAAACATGACACCACATGACACATTATGGCACATGACCCCAAATGACCCCACATGGTGACATATGACGACACATGACACCACATGACGACACATGATACATGACATGTGATGACACATGACAACACATGACCCACATGACACATAATGACACATGATGACACATGAGACCACATGACCCATGACACCACATGACACATGACACGTGATGACACATGAGACATGACAACACAAGACACATGACACCACATGACACCATATGACACCACATGATACCACATGACACATGATGACACATGACCCCACATGACACCATATGACACCACATGATACCACATGACACATGATGACACATGACCCCCATGACCCCACATTGCGACACATGACAACACATGATGACACATGATGACACATGATGACACATGACACCACATGACACCACATGATGACACATGACACCACATGACACCATATGGCACCACATGATACCACATGACACATGATGACACATGACACCACATGACACCACATGACACATGATGAAGCATGATGACACATGACACCACATGACACCACATGATGACACATGACACCACATGACACCACATGATACCACATGACACATGACCCCACATGACCCCATATTGCGACAAATGATGACACATGATGACACAGGATGACACATGACACCACATGTCATCACATGACACCAAATGACACATGATGACACATGACCCCACATGACCCCACATGACACCACATGACACCACATGACACATGACACCTCATGACACCACATGACACCACATGACACCACATGACACCACTTGACACCACATGACACCACATGACACATGATGACACATGACGACACATGGCAACATGACACATGATGACACATGACGACACATGACGACACATGACACATGATGACACATGGTGACACATGGCAACACATGGTGACACATGGCGACACATGGCGACACATGGCGACACATGACGGCACACGGCGACACATGACGACACATGGCGACACATGGCAACACATGGCAACACATGACAACACATGATGACACATGACACATGACGACACATGGCGACACATGGCGACACATGGCGACACATGATGACACATGACGACACATGATGACACATGACAACACATGGCGACACATGACACCACATGACACATGACACGTGATGACACATGACAACAAATGACCCACATGACACATGATGACACATGATACCACATGACACCACATGACACCACATGACACCACATGACACCACAAGACACATGATACGTGACACCACATGAGACATGACACCACAAGACACATGACACCACATGAGACATGACACCACATGACACCACATGACACCACATGACACCAAATGACACATGACACCTCATGACACCACATGACACCACATGACACCACATGACACCACATGACACATGATGACGCATGATGACACATGACACCACACGACACCACATGATGACACATGACACCATATGACACCACATGATACCACATGACACATGATGACACATGACCCCACATTGCGACACATGACAACACATGATGACACATGATGACACATGATGACACATGACACCACATGACACCACATGATGACACATGACACCACAAGACACCATATGACACCACATGACACTTGATGACACATGACACCATATGACACCACATGACACCACATGACACATGATGACGCATGATGACACATGACAACACATGACACCACATGACACCACATGACACATGATGAAGTATGATGACACATGACACCACATGACACCACATGATGACACATGACACCACATGATACCACATGACACCACATGATACCACATGACACATGACCCCACATGACCCCATATTGTGACACATGATGTCACATGACGACACATGATAACACATGACACCACATGAGATCACATGACAACACATGACACCAAATGATGACACATGACACCACATGACACCACATGACACCACATGACACCACATGATACCACATGACACATGACCCCACATGACCCCATATTGCGACACATGATGACACATGATGACACATGATGACACATGACACCACATGACATAACATGACACCACATGACACATGATGACACATGACCCCACATGACCCCACATGGCAACACATGACGGCACATGGCGACACATGACGACACATGGCGACACATGACGACACATGACGAAACATGACACCACATGACACATTATGGCACATGACCCCAAATGACCCCACATGGTGACATATGACGACACATGACACCACATGACGACACATGATACATGACATGTGATGACACATGACAACACATGACCCACATGACACATAATGACACATGATGACACATGAGACCACATGACCCATGACACCACATGACACATGACACGTGACGACACATGGCAACACATGGCGACACATGGCGACACATGATGACACATGACGACACATGATGACACATGACAACACATGGCGACACATGACACCACATGACACATGACACGTGATGACACATGACAACACATGACCCACATGACACATGATGACACATGATACCACATGACACCACATGACACCACATGACACCACATGACACCACAAGACACATGATACGTGACACCACATGAGACATGACACCACAAGACACATGACACCACATGAGACATGACACCACATGACACCACATGACACCACATGACACCAAATGACACATGACACCTCATGACACCACATGACGCCACATGACACCACATGACACCACATGACACATGATGACGCATGATGACACATGACACCACATGACACATGATGACACATGACACCACATGATGACACATGAGACCACATGACCCACATGACACATGATGACACATGACACCACATGACCCACATGACACATGACACCACATGACACCACAGGACACCACATGACACCACATGACACCACATGACACATGATGAAGCATGATGACACATGACACCACATGACACCACATGATGACACATGACACCACATGACACCACATGATACCACATGACACATGACCCCACATGACCCCATATTGCGACACATGATGACACATGACGACACATGATGACACATGACACCACATGACACCACATGACAACACATGACACCAAATGACACATGACACCACACGACACCACATGACACCACATGACACCACATGACACATGATTACGCATGATGACACATGACACCACATGACACCACATGATGAGACATGACACCACATGACACCATATGACACCACATGATACAACATGACACATGATGACACATGACCCCACATGACCCCACATTGCGACACATGACAACACATGATGAAACATGATGACACATGATGACACATGACACCACATGACACCACATGATGACACATGACACCACATGACACCATATGGCACCACATGATACCACATGACACATGATGACACATGACACCACATGACACCACATGACACATGATGATGCATGATGACACATGACAACACATGACACCACATGACACACATGACACATGACACCACATGACACCACATGACACATGATGACGCATGATGACACATGACACCACATGACACCACATGATGACACATGACACCACATGACACCACATGACACCACATGATACCACATGACACATGACCCCACATGAACCCATATTGCGACACATGATGACACAACGACACATGATGACACATGACACCACATGACATCACATGACACCACATGACACATGATGACACATGACCCCACATGACCCCACATGGCAACACATGACGGCACATGGCGACACATGACGACACATGGCGACACATGACGACACATGACGAAACATGACACCACATGACACATTATGGCACATGACCCCAAATGACCCCACATGGTGACATATGACGACACATGACACCACATGACGACACATGATACATGACACGTGATGACACATGACAACACATGACCCACATGACACATAATGACACATGATGACACATGAGACCACATGACCCACATGACACATGATGACACATGACACCACATGACCCACATGACACATGATGACACATGACACCACATGACCCATGATGACACATGATGACACATGACACCACATGACACATGATACCACATGACACCACATGACACATGACACCACATGACACCACATGACACCACATGACACATGATGACACATGACGACACATGGCAACATGACACATGATGACACATGACGACACATGACGACACATGACACATGATGACACATGGTGACACATGGTGACACATGGTGACACATGGCGACACATGGTGACACATGGCGACACATGACGACACACGGCGACACATGACGACACATGGCGACACATGGCAACACATGGCAACACATGGCAACACATGATGACACATGACACATGACGACACATGGCGACACATGGCGACACATGATGACACATGACGACACATGATGACACATGACAACACATGGAAACACATGACTCCACATGATACATGACACGTGATGACACATGACAACACATGACCCACATGACACATGATGACACATGATACCACATGACACCACATGACACCACATGACACCACATGACACCACAAGACACATGATACGTGACACCACATGAGACATGACACCACAAGACACATGACACCACATGAGACATGACACCACATGACACCACATGACACCAAATGACACATGACACCACATGACACCACATGACATCACATGACACCACATGACACCACATGACACCACATGACACATGATGACGCATGATGACACATGACACCACATGACACCACATGATGACACATGACACCACATGACACCATATGACACCACATGATACCACATGACACATGATGACATATGACCCCACACATGATGACACATGACGACACATGACGACACATGACACATGATGACACATGGTGACACATGGTGACACATGGTGACACATGGCGACACATGGTGACACATGGCGACACATGACGACACACGGCGACACATGACGACACATGGCGACACATGGCAACACATGGCAACACATGGCAACACATGATGACACATGACACATGACGACACATGGCAACACATGGCGACACATGATGACACATGACGACACATGATGACACATGACAACACATGGAAACACATGACACCACATGACACATGACACGTGATGACACATGACAACACATGACCCACATGACACATGATGACACATGATACCACATGACACCACATGACACCACATGACACCACATGACACCACAAGACACATGATACGTGACACCACATGAGACATGACACCACAAGACACATGACACCACATGAGACATGACACCACATGACACCACATGACACCAAATGACACATGACACCACATGACACCACATGACATCACATGACACCACATGACACCACATGACACCACGTGACACATGATGACGCATGATGACACATGACACCACATGACACCACATGATGACACATGACACCACATGACACCATATGACACCACATGATACCACATGACACAGGATGACACATGACCCCACATTGCGGCACATGACGACACATGATGACACATGATGACACATGACACCACATGACACCACATGATGACACATGACACCACATGACACCATATGACACCACATGACACTTGATGACACATGACACCACATGACACCACAAGACACATGATGACGCATGATGACACATGACAACACATGACACCACATGACACATGATGACACATGACACCACATGACACATGATGACTGTAGGAGAGTAGGGTCTGCTATCCTATGGTCACCCCAATTTTTGCTTTTTGCTTCACTGGTTTTCGACTTACTGAGGTTGTGGGCCTGCCAATCAGAACCCCAGCCTGCTGTTCTCTCTCTAAATTTATAATACATGTGCTATAGGTGCATACCACAATTGGAAATGGACTCCTTGTCAGCCCCTGTACCATGCACTATAGGTGCTCAGGGCATAGGTGCCACCAAGGCCTACCAGGGGCTGAAGCATAGCTTTTGCCACCCCTGGCTGGTTCTTAAATTGACACAACTGGCTGATCACTCAGCTGGGGCAAGTGGGTGTAATCACCCCTTGCTTAGATATAGTATACCTATATCTAAACCTATATCTGGACACATATATAGCCTGTGAGCCACTCCTATGGAAGGCCTCATCAATCCTGGAGGCAGAGTGCGTGGTTTTATGTGAGATGGAGCTCTGGCGTGAGCTGAGCCTGTCTGCAGCTGTCGGGAACAACTCCCTAAGCTGATCCGGGATAATGCCATACCATATACTCTTAAGCGCCTTATAATCCTCGCGTGTGAGAAGTTGGCCTGATATGTAGTGTTTCCAATTCTGGAACCACTTGGTATCAGTCCAAACAAACCCCAAAGATGTCAGGTTGTAAGTCAACCTTGTTAGACAAGCTATCCTAGTGGTAGCATGGACTAAGCAGCCTTAAAGGCTTAACTTAAGAGGTCGTGTTAAGCGAGCTGTTTTACCACATACAATCCTGTAATCAAATGAAAGGACACCACACAAGTATATATTGTAAAAATATATGTATTTATTTCTAAATTACTCCCCAGTACTCTTTATGAGGAAAGGGGCACAAGCGTTAAATCAAAAGCACAGTAAAACATATAAAGTTGCACAATTATGGATGAGGGCGGGTGGCCACTCAAACCATATACTAAAAAAATGGTATAAGGAACACTTATTGAACAATGGTTAGGCCTAGGGCCTAGAGATTCGCTGGGAGCAGTCAGGACTAGCAATGCTGAAGTCGGGAGTAGCCCACAGGAGACGGGTGCAGCACGGAAAGTGCGGCTCGCACCAATGTAAAGTCAATGGTGCGTAAAAGTTGGATAAAGTGAATTAAAAGATACTTCCGCTGAACCTAGAGGAACAAAACTTTAGACACAGACCCTAGAGGTGTGTACCAGTGTAAGAACACCGGCGTTGCAAAGTTACCTCACCCACAGGCCGTGGGTGCACAGGGTCGAAGTGGCGTCGGGTTCTGTCACGCAGGTTCTTGGTGCTTGAAGCTGTTGCAGCTGCAGGCGCTGTGAAGCAGAAGTGTCCGGTGCGATCCAAGGGTGGATCGAAGTAGAAAAGTACCTGAAAGCAGAGGGGACAGAGTCTGGGTCACTCAGCAGTGACCAGGGTGGAACCAGGACGGAACCAGGCAATGTCGGGCGCAATCAGGCAGTTGTCGATAGGCTTCTCTCCGCTGTCACGTGGGCTCTGGGGCATCTGCGACGTCCAGGAGCAGGTCACGATCTGTCCCACGTAGGCTCTCGCCGTCAGCACCGTCGGCTTCAAGATTGCAGCAAACAGCACTTGGCAAAAGCAATCCACGCGGAACCGGGAGATTGCTTATCACTCGAACCCGGAGGGTCAGAGTGGGGGCTCCTTTTCACAGGAGCTGGTGCAGATCTGGAGCAACCAGAAAAGCAAGTCGTATTTCAGTTTTCGTCGGCACAGGGGCCACAAGCCAGCTGGCAAGTGACCGGGCCAACGCGTCAAGCCAACACAAGCAGAAGGGCCCCACGCAGCACTCGTCGAGTGTGGAGGGGTGAGCTTTGGTGCAAGTGGAGCTCGGGGCTGGGGCTTCTCAAACCCCGGTGTACAGCTTCGAGGATCACTCGTGGGCTGCACGGTCAGCGTATCGTGGCCTTTTCAAGATGGCGTGCCCCACACTTCCGGTCGCCTCCACGGGTCTCAGCTCTGCAGGGACTGTGGATCGGGCAGGGAGAAGGCAGGCAAGCTTGATCTCGTCGATCTCTGTCGCTCGAGTCCCGGCGGGGACTGCCACAAAGCAAGGGTCGAGGGCTGGATGGTACCTGTTTGCACAGGGTGGTCACTCCTTGACCACAAGGGAGATTCTTCAGTCTTCTCACGTCGTGTAGAAAGTCGAAGGGTCCAGAATTCGTTTCTTATGTTTCTTCAGGATGATCTGAGTTGCATTGGCACTGCTCCCCCTCTTATTCGAATCTGGGGGGTTGGACATCCTGCTAGGTCCCCTCCTATGGGTGGGACCCAGGAAGGGGGTGGTTACACCCCTTTCCTTTGATCCTGGCCGCGCTGGGACAGGGGCTGGGAGGCCCCAGAACCGGTTTGGCCGGATTATGCAAGGGGCAGCCTTGTGCTCCCCAGGCAGTGTCTGGTCTCTTTGAAACCTCCCTACTACAATCCACTATCTCCTGTCTGGGGTGGTTTGACACCGCCCTGCGACAGGAAACCCTTTGTCCAGGCCACCATATGCTGAGTTTCGGTCAGCAGCAGGAGGCCAGACCCGTGTCTGTGGCAGGGGCATCCATTTTGTGGATCTGAGGCTCATTTTAAATCAACCACGTTTCAGTAAAGTAACATGTCTTATCCCTCTAGAAGGGTGGAATGCTACCCCCGTCGCCAGAACTGGCGAGGGGGTAGTATTCCAATTCGTATGACACCTTACACGACATGTTTTGATAAAGCCAAACCAAAGTCGCTATATAACCGCGAGGATTATAAGGCGCTTAAGAGTATATGGTATGGCATTATCCCGGATCAGCTTAGGGAGTTGTTCCCGACAGCTGCAGACAGGCTCAGCTCATGCCAGAGCTCCATCTCACATAAAACCACGCACTCTGCCTCCAGGATTGATGAGGCCTTCCATAGGAGTTGCTCACAGGCTATATATGTGTCCAGATATAGGTTTAGATATAGGTATACTATATCTAAGCAAGGGGTGATTACACCACCTTGCCCCAGTTGAGTGATCAGCCAGTTGTGTCAATTTTAGATAGCCAGCCAGGGGTGGCAAAAGATATGCTGCAGCCCCTGGTAGGCCTTGGATGCACCTATGCCCTGGGCACCTATAGTGCTCTGTACAGGGGCTGATAAGGTGACCCAAGCCAATCTAGTTATGCACCTAGGGTACATGGAATCCATTTTACAGAGAGAGCAGATAGCCTGGGGCCCTGATTAGCAGGGAACCAGGCCAACTAAGTCGAAAACCAGCTAAACACAAGGCAAAAAAATCTGGGGTAACCATAGTCAGGTAGCCACCTTCCTACATAACCCCCCCCCCCCAAACGAAAGGAGATAAGGCTATCCTTGGCCAGGTAAGCCTTTATTGCCTGAGTGGCCATATAAGGAAGTACCTGCACTAGCATGGGTACCCCCTGTCTCATGGTCCACTAAGCAGTCCCTCACCCTAGGGGTATTAGAGGGTCTCCACCATAGGGAATCACTACCTTGGGTGTGTTTATGCAAAGTTAAAGGCTGATTTGGATATGGAGTATTGAAGTGAAGCTCCACTATTTTTGGGCTCAACTTCCTCCAATTATCTTCCACCATGTGTGCCTTTCTTTCTTCAACTGAGTTGCACTGAGCTCTCAGGGTCAACCTCTGGCTACCTAAAGCTGGAGGCTGGGTCCCTCTGTTTGGCTTGCTGGAGGGACAGTTCAGGTTTGGGCCCTTTGGGTCCCAGGTTTGGCTGTGCCCAACAGAATCCATCTGTGGGAGGTCCCTAACTGTTTTTAAGGGGGCTCCCTCAGGAGTTTTTAAAGTTTTCACCTTACTAGGCCTACTAGTTTTGGTGCCCCTAATCTGTTGATGGGGGTGCTTTATTTGACAGGGGGCCCTCTGGGTCTCACTGTCCTTCTTGTCCTCTGCAGCCCTGGGCTGACTGAGGCAAGGTAGAGAGGGGCAGGTTACCTGCTCCAGACTGGATCCCACCTGAGAAGGGTCCACTGCCATCAGGGGCTCTGTCAGGCCAGGCCTAACAACCTCTGGGGCAGTTCCTTCATCAGGGGTAAGATCAGTTCCCTGAGGAGGCTGATCCTGTCCTACTGTCTGGTGAGGGGGAGATTTCTCTTCCTCCTCCATGCTCTCAGTTTGGGTGGAGTGATCCATCATTTCAGGCTTCACAACACACATATCCGTTTGAGTTTGGGCTGTGGCCATCACAGCCCCACCAACCTTTTCAGGAGGAGACTCAGTTTGGGTTTCTGTTGTTATCATAACAGCTTTGCTATTCTGTTTGGGAAGAGCTTCTGTTAAAGATGGGGCAGAGAGTTGCTCAGTGTAGGAGAGTAGGGTCTGCTATCCTATGGTCACCCCAATTTTTGCTTTTTGCTTCACTGGTTTTCGACTTACTGAGGCTGTGGGCCTGCTAATCAGACCCCCAGCCTGCTGTTCTCTCTCTAAATTCATAATACATGTGCTATAGGTACATACCACAATTGGAAATGGACTCCTTGTCAGCCCCTGTACCATGCACTATAGGTGCTCAGGGCATAGGTGCCACCAAGGCCTACCAGGGGCTGAAGCATAGCTTTTGCCACCCCTGGCTGGTTCTTAAATTGACACAACTGGCTGATCACTCAGCTGGGGCAAGTGGGTGTTGTGAGAAGTTGGCCTGATATGTAGTGTTTCCAATTCTGGAACCACTTGGTATCAGTCCAAACAAACCCCAAAGATGTCAGGTTGTAAGTCAACCTTGTTAGACAAACTATCCTAGTGGTAGCATGGACTAAGCAGCCTTAAAGGCTTAACTTAAGAGGTCGTGTTAAGCGAGCTGTTTTACCACATACAATCCTGTAATCAAATGAAAGGACACCACACAAGTATATATTTATAAAAATATATGTATTTATTTCTAAATTACTCCCCAGTACTCTTTATGAGGAAAGGGGCACAAGCGTTAAATCAAAAGCACAGTAAAACATATAAAGTTGCACAATTATGGATGAGGGCGGGTGGTCACTCAGACCATATACTAAAAAAGTGGTATAAGGAACACTTATCCAACAATGGTTAGGCCTAGGGCCTAGAGATTCGCTGGGAGCAGTCAGGACTAGCAATGCTGAAGTCGGGAGTAGCCCACAGGAGACGGGTGCAGCACGGAAAGTGCGGCTCGCACCAATGTAAAGTCAATGGTGCGTAAAAGTTGGATAAAGTGAATTAAATGATACTTCCGTTGAACCTAGGAACACAAAACTTTAGACACAGACCCTAGAGGTGTGTACCAGTGTAAGGACACCGACGTTGCAAAGTTACCTCACCCACAGGCCGTGGGTGCACAGGGTCGAAGTGGCGTCGGGTTCTGTCACGCAGGTTCTTGGTGCTTGAAGCTGTTGCAGCTGCAGGCGCTGTGAAGCAGAAGTGTCCGGTGCGATCCAAGGGTGGATCGAAGTAGAAAAGTACCTGAAAGCAGAGGGGACAGAGTCTGGGTCACTCAGCAGTGACCAGGGTGGAACCAGGACGGAACCAGGCAATGTCGGGCGCAATCAGGCGGTTGTCGATAGGCTTCTCTCCGCTGTCACGTGGGCTCTGGGGCATCTGCGACGTCCAGGAGCAGGTCACGATCTGTCCCACGTAGGCTCTCGCCGTCAGCACTGTCGGCTTCAAGATTGCAGCAAACAGCACTTGGCAAAAGCAATCCACTCAGAACCGGGAGATTGCTTATCACTCGAACCAGGAGGGTCAGAGTGGGGGCTCCTTTTTACAGGAGCTGGAGCTGATCTGGAGCAACCAGAAAAGCGAGTCGTATTTCAAGTTTCGTCGGCACAGGGGCCACAAGCCAGCTGGCAAGTGACCGGGCCAACGGGTCGAGCACACACAGGCAGAAGGGCCCCACGCAGCACTCGTCGAGTGTGGAGGGGTGAGCTTTGGTGCAAGTGGAGCTCGGGGCTGGGGCTTCTCAAACCCCGGTGTACAGCTTCGAGGGTCACTCGTGGGCTGCACGGTCAGCGTCTCGTGGCCTTTTCAAGATGGCGTGCCCCACGCATCCGGTCGCCTCCACGGGTCTCAGCTCTGCAGGGACTGTGGATCGGGCAGGTAGAAGGCAGGCAAGCTTGATCTCGTCGATCTCTGTCGCTCGAGTTCCGGCGGGAACTGCAACAAAGCAAGGGTCGAGGGCTGGATGGTGCCTGTTTGCACAGGGTGGTCACTCCTTGACCACAAGGGAGATTCTTCAGTCTTCTCACGTCGTGTAGAAAGTCGAAGGGTCCAGATTTCGTTTCTTATGTTTCTTCAGGATGATCTGAGGTCCGTTGGGACTGCTCCCACTCTTATTCGAATCTAGGGGGTTGGACATCCTGCTAGGTCCCCTCCTATGGGTGGGACCCAGGAAGGGGGTGGTTACACCCCTCTCCTTTGATCCTGGCCGCGCTGGGACAGGGGCTGGGAGGCCCCAGAACCGGTTTGGCCGGATCCTGCAAGGGGCAGCCTTGTGCTCCCCAGGCAGTGTCTGGTTTCTTTGAAACCTCCCTACTCCAATCCACTATCTCCTGTCTGGGGTGGTTTGACACCGCCCTGTGACAGGAAACTCTTTGTCCAGGCCTCCTCTGCCGGGTTTCGGTCAGCAGCAGGAGGCCAGACCCGTGTCTGTGGCAGGGGCATCCATTTTGTGGATCTGAGGCTCATTTTAAATCAACCGCGTTTCAGTAAAGTACATGTCTTCTCCCTCTAGAAGGGTGGAATGCTACCCCCGTCGCCAGAACTGGCGAGGGGGTAGTATTCCAATTCGTATGACACCTTACACAACATGTTTTGATAAAGCCAAACCAAAGTTGCTATATAACCGCGAGGATTATAAGGCGCTTAAGAGTATATGGTATGGCATTATCCCGGATCAGCTTAGGGAGTTGTTCCCGACAGCTGCAGACAGGCTCAGCTCATGCCAGAGCTCCATCTCACATAAAACCACGCACTCTGCCTCCAGGATTGATGAGGCCTTCCATAGGAGTGGCTCACAGGTTATATATGTGTCCAGATATAGGTTTAGATATAGGTATACTATATCTAAGCAAGGGGTGATTACACCCACTTGCCCCATCTGAGTGATCAGCCAGTTGTGTCAATTTAGATAGCCAGCCAGGGGTGGCAAAAGATATGCTGCAGCCCCTGGTAGGCCTTGGATGCACCTATGCCCTGGGCACCTATAGTGCTCTGTACAGGGGCTGATAAGGTGACCCAAGCCAATCTAGTTATGCACCTAGGGTACATGGAATCCATTTTACAGAGAGAGCAGATAGCCTGGGGCCCTGATTAGCAGGGAACCAGGCCAACTAAGTCGAAAACCAGCTAAACACAAGGCAAAAAATCTGGGGTAACCATAGTCAGGTAGCCACCTTCCTACATAACCCCCCCCCCCCAAACGAAAGGAGATAAGGTTATCCTTGGCCAGGTAAGCCTTTATTGCCTGAGTGGCCATATAAGGAAGTACCTGCACTAGCATGGGTACCCCCTGTCTCATGGTCCACTAAGCAGTCCCTCACCCTAGGGGTATTAGAGGGTCTCCACCATAGGGAATCACTACCTTGGGTGTGTTTATGCAAAGTTAAAGGCTGGTTTGGATATGGAGTACTGAAGTGAGGCTCCACTATTTTTGGGCTCAACTTCCTCCAATTATCTTCCACCATGTGTGCCTTTCTTTCTTCAACTGAGTTGCACTGAGCTCTCAGGGTCAACCTCTGTCTACCTAAAGCTGGAGGCTGGGTCCCTCTGTTTGGCTTGCTGGAGGGACAGTTCAGGTTTGGGCCCTTTGGGTCCCAGGTTTGGCTGTGCCCAACAGAATCCATCTGTGGGAGGTCCCTAACTGTTTTTAAGGGGGCTCCCTCAGGAGTTTTTAAAGTTTTCACCTTACTAGGCCTACTAGTTTTGGTGCCCCTAATCTGTTGATGGGGGTGCTTTATTTGACAGGGGGCCCTCTGGGTCTCACTGTCCTTCTTGTCCACTGCAGCCCTGGGCTGACTGAGGCAAGGTAGAGAGGGGCAGGTTACCTGCTCCAGACTGGATCCCACCTGAGAAGGGTCCACTGCCATCAGAGGCTCTGTCAGGCCAGGCCTAACAACCTCTGGGGCAGTTCCTTCATCAGGGGTAAGATCAGTTCCCTGAGGAGGCTGATCCTGTCCTACTGTCTGGTGAGGGGGAGATTTCTCTTCCTCCTCCATGCTCTCAGTTTGGGTGGAGTGATCCATCATTTCAGGCTTCACAACACACATATCTGTTTGAGTTTGGGCTGTGGCCATCACAGCCCCACCAACCTTTTCAGGAGGAGACTCAGTTTGGGTTTCTGCTGTTATCATAACAGCTTTGCTATTCTGTCTTGGAAGAGCTTCTGGAAAAGATGGGGCAGAGAGTTTCTCAGCCCTACCAACCTTTTCAGGAAGGACATCTTGAATTGGGGCTATAGCCAGTACAGCCCCACTAACCTTTCCATTGGAATTTACCATTCTAGAATGGATTTCCTGTTCAACCTCAGCCCAGGCTGAGATTTCCAAATCATTACCCAGTAGACAGTCTACAGGCAAGTTTGGTGACACTGCCACTCTCTTTGGGCCAATGACACCTCCCCAGCTGAGACTTACTACTGCCATGGGATGATTTGTTTGGATGCCATCAATGTTTGTTACCTGGTATGTGGCACCAGGTAAAAGTTGCTTAGAAGGGACTATACAGTCAGCCACCATGGTGATGCTAGCCCCTGTGTCTCTAAAAGCTTCAACTTTCAAACCATTGATGATGGGTTCTTGTCTATATTTGCTCAAGGTATTTGGGCAAACAGAGAAGTTGGCAAACCCCATGCCAGTCTCATAAACAAGATCATTTGGGGATGGGGACCTGGATAGGCCAGGGTCCCCTTGGGCTCCAAAAGTAAACCCACCCAGATTTCTGGGTGTGCTCCCACTTCCTGGGGGATTACTGCTGACAGTAACAGGAGGGGTTGGAGCTGGCTTTGGAGGTATGTTTTCTTTATTGCCATTCTTGGGACAACAGCTGTCTGTTTTGTAATGCCCAACCTGTTTACAGGCATGACAATAAGACTTTTTGTCAGTTGATGAAGTGTCTTGGGACCCACCCCCCTTCTTGGAGTTTTGGGGCCCTGGGGAAGTGTTTTCTTTACTTTTATCCCCACCCTTATCTTGAGGCTTGGTAGACTCCTTCTTCTGGTTATTGTCCTGATTCTTAGGCCTAATCCTGGTTCTGACCCACTTATCTGCCCTCTTTCCCAATTCTTGGGGAGAGGTCAAATCTGAGTCCACCAGGTGCTGGTGTAAGAGCTGGTTCTGACAATTACTTAGGATCTGCTCCCTCATAATCAAATTATACAATCCTGTGAAGTCATGTACTTTGCTGCCATTTAGCCAACCCTCCAGAGCCTTAGTTGCACAATCAACAAAATCAGTCCAGTCCTGAGTCTGTGTCTTCTGGGTATCTCTGAACTTTAACCTGTACTGTTGAGTGGTTAAGCCAAACCCATCTATCAGAACACTCTTCAGGACTTTGTAATTGCTGGCATCCTCATGTCTGACAGTGAGGAGCCTATCTCTCCCTTTCTCTGAAAAGGAGTACCATAAGATTGCTGCCCACTGTTCCTCAGGAACCTGCTGTACCATGCAGGCTCTCTCCAGAGCAGTCATCCATTTGTGGATGTCATCCCCTTCCTGATAGGGGGGCACAATCTTTGTCAGGTTTCTACTATCATAGGACCTGTCTTTATGAATTTTGCTGCCACCAGTGGCATCTAAGCCACTTAATTTCTGTTCCCTAGCCAAGGTAAGTTTAGCTTGAGCCAAGGTAAGTTTAGCTTGAGCCAGAGCTACCTCCTCCCTCTCTATCTGGAGTTGGACAGCCCTCATTCTGGCCCTATGCTCTTTCCTCTGGGAGGGAGTCATCCCTCTCTGAGATTCTCTTGAGGCACTAGAAAGGTGAGAGTACCCTGATAGAGATCTCTCCCTTCTGTTACCTGGGAGAATTTGGTTATGAGACCTGGGGAGGTGCTGGCCCTCTCCATTCCCATGTAGGTCTAGGTTGGCCTGGTTAAGCCTGGCAACCTGTACCTGGTTTCCCCTCTGATCCTGATCTTCAGGCTCTTCTACATCAGAGCCTTCCTCTTCCTCTTCCTCCTCCTCTTCTTCTTCTGGAAGATTCTCATTCTCAGGGGAGTTTATCCCTTCACCTGATTCTAAGGGAGCCTGACTCACCTTATCTAGGTCATCCTTTTCTAGGAGAGCTATTAGGGAAGGAATGGTAGGGCCTCTGCCCTTTTTTAGCCCCCTGGCTGTGCACAAGGCACTCAGGTCTTTGTGGCTAAGGTTGTCATATCTGGATGTTGTCCCTATAGGATCAACTTCTACAGGAGCAGAGCCTGAGGCTCTACCTGTATCAGACATGACTGCTAGTGAGGTGTAAGTGATGCACTTACCTACACTAAGTGTTTTCCTACTGTACCTTGCTAGTGAGTTGTAGTCAGGGTGTGCTAATCCCTTTAATCTACAACTACTAAGTTCAGTAGAACTTAATATGCTAAGCTTTTGATTTATATGTACCTAGAGGTACTTGATGTGATCTTTCAATTTGATAAAGATTGCAATGGTAAAACAAACAGCAAGCTCAAATCCGCACCGCTGCACACCAATGTGAGAAGTTGGCCTGATATGTAGTGTTTCCAATTCTGGAACCACTTGGTATCAGTCCAAACAAACCCCAAAGATGTCAGGTTGTAAGTCAACCTTGTTAGACAAACTATCCTAGTGGTAGCATGGACTAAGCAGCCTTAAAGGCTTAACTTAAGAGGTCGTGTTAAGCGAGCTGTTTTACCACATACAATCCTGTAATCAAATGAAAGGACACCACACAAGTATATATTTATAAAAATATATGTATTTATTTCTAAATTACTCCCCAGTACTCTTTATGAGGAAAGGGGCACAAGCGTTAAATCAAAAGCACAGTAAAACATATAAAGTTGCACAATTATGGATGAGGGCGGGTGGTCACTCAGACCATATACTAAAAAAGTGGTATAAGGAACACTTATCGAACAATGGTTAGGCCTAGGGCCTAGAGATTCGCTGGGAGCAGTCAGGACTAGCAATGCTGAAGTCGGGAGTAGCCCACAGGAGACGGGTGCAGCACGGAAAGTGCGGCTCGCACCAATGTAAAGTCAATGGTGCGTAAAAGTTGGATAAAGTGAATTAAATGATACTTCCGCTGAACCTAGGAACACAAAACTTTAGACACAGACCCTAGAGGTGTGTACCAGTGTAAGGACACCGGCGTTGCAAAGTTACCTCACCCACAGGCCGTGGGTGCACAGGGTCGAAGTGGCGTTGGGTTCTGTCACGCAGGTTCTTGGTGCTTGAAGCTGTTGCAGCTGCAGGCGCTGTGAAGCAGAAGTGTCCGGTGCGATCCAAGGGTGGATCGAAGTAGAAAAGTACCTGAAAGCAGAGGGGACAGAGTCTGGGTCACTCAGCAGCGACCAGGGTGGAACCAGGACGGAACCAGGCAATGTCGGGCGCAATCAGGCGGTTGTCGATAGGCTTCTCTCCGCTGTCACGTGGGCTCTGGGGCATCTGCGACGTCCAGGAGCAGGTCACGATCTGTCCCACGTAGGCTCTCGCCGTCAGCACCGTCGGCTTCAAGATTGCAGCAAACAGCACTTGGCAAAAGCAATCCACGCAGAACCGGGAGATTGCTTATCACTCGAACCAGGAGGGTCAGAGTGGGGGCTCCTTTTTACAGGAGCTGGTGCAGATCTGGTGCAACCAGAAAAGCGAGTCGTATTTCAAGTTTCGTCGGCACAGGGGCCACAAGCCAGCTGGCAAGTGACTGGGCCAACGCGTCGAGCACACACAGGCAGAAGGGCCCCACGCAGCACTCGTCGAGTGTGGAGGGGTGAGCTTTGGTGCAAGTGGAGATCGGGGCTGGGGCTTCTCAAACCCCGGTGTACAGCTTCGAGGGTCACTCGTGGGCTGCACGGTCAGCGTCTCGTGGCCTTTTCAAGATGGCGTGCCCCACGCTTCCGGTCGCCTCCACGGGTCTCAGCTCTGCAGGGACTGTGGATCGGGCAGGTAGAAGGCAGGCAAGCTTGATCTCGTCGATCTCTGTCGCTCGAGTTCCGGCGGGAACTGCAACAAAGCAAGGGTCGAGGGCTGGATGGTGCCTGTTTGCACAGGGTGGTCACTCCTTGACCACAAGGGAGATTCTTCAGTCTTCTCACGTCGTGTAGAAAGTCGAAGGGTCCAGATTTCGTTTCTTATGTTTCTTCAGGATGATCTGAGGTCCGTTGGGACTGCTCCCCCTCTTATTCGAATCTAGGGGGTTGGACATCCTGCTAGGTCCCCTCCTATGGGTGGGACCCAGGAAGGGGGTGGTTACACCCCTCTCCTTTGATCCTGGCCACGCTGGGACAGGGGCTGGGAGGCCCCAGAACCGGTTTGGCCGGATCCTGCAAGGGGCAGCCTTGTGCTCCCCAGGCAGTGTCTGGTTTCTTTGAAACCTCCCTACTCCAATCCACTATCTCCTGTCTGGGGTGGTTTGACACCGCCCTGTGACAGGAAACTCTTTGTCCAGGCCTCCTCTGCCGGGTTTCGGTCAGCAGCAGGAGGCCAGACCCGTGTCTGTGGCAGGGGCATCCATTTTGTGGATCTGAGGCTCATTTTAAATCAACCGCGTTTCAGTAAAGTACATGTCTTCTCCCTCTAGAAGGGTGGAATGCTACCCCCGTCGCCAGAACTGGCGAGGGGGTAGTATTCCAATTCGTATGACACCTTACACGACATGTTTTGATAAAGCCAAACCAAAGTTGCTATATAACCGCGAGGATTATAAGGCGCTTAAGAGTATATGGTATGGCATTATCCCGGATCAGCTTAGGGAGTTGTTCCCGACAGCTGCAGACAGGCTCAGCTCATGCCAGAGCTCCATCTCACATAAAACCACGCACTCTGCCTCCAGGATTGATGAGGCCTTCCATAGGAGTGGCTCACAGGTTATATATGTGTCCAGATATAGGTTTAGATATAGGTATACTATATCTAAGCAAGGGGTGATTACACCCACTTGCCCCATCTGAGTGATCAGCCAGTTGTGTCAATTTAGATAGCCAGCCAGGGGTGGCAAAAGATATGCTGCAGCCCCTGGTAGGCCTTGGATGCACCTATGCCCTGGGCACCTATAGTGCTCTGTACAGGGGCTGATAAGGTGACCCAAGCCAATCTAGTTATGCACCTAGGGTACATGGAATCCATTTTACAGAGAGAGCAGATAGCCTGGGGCCCTGATTAGCAGGGAACCAGGCCAACTAAGTCGAAAACCAGCTAAACACAAGGCAAAAAAATCTGGGGTAACCATAGTCAGGTAGCCACCTTCCTACATAACCCCCCCCCCCAAACGAAAGGAGATAAGGCTATCCTTGGCCAGGTAAGCCTTTATTGCCTGAGTGGCCATATAAGGAAGTACCTGCACTAGCATGGGTACCCCCTGTCTCATGGTCCACTAAGCAGTCCCTCACCCTAGGGGTATTAGAGGGTCTCCACCATAGGGAATCACTACCTTGGGTGTGTTTATGCAAAGTTTTTACATAGAGAGCAGATAGCCTGGGGCCCTGATTAGCAGGGAACCAGGCCAACTAAGTCGAAAACCAGCAAACACAAGGCAAAAAATCTGGGGTAACCATAGTCAGGTAGCCACCTTCCTACAGGTGTACTCACCCCTTGCTTAGATATAGTATACCTATATCTAAACCTATATCTGGACACATATATAACCTGTGAGCCACTCCTATGGAAGGCCTCATCAATCCTGGAGGCAGAGTGCGTGGTTTTATGTGAGATGGAGCTCTGGCATGAGCTGAGCCTGTCTGCAGCTGTCGGGAACAACTCCCTAAGCTGATCCGGGATAATGCCATACCATATACTCTTAAGCGCCTTATAATCCTCGCGGTTATATAGCAACTTTGGTTTGGCTTTATCAAAACATGTCGTGTAAGGTGTCATACGAATTGGAATACTACCCCCTCGCCAGTTCTGGCGACGGGGGTAGCATTCCACCCTTCTAGAGGGAGAAGACATGTTACTTTACTGAAACGCGGTTGATTTAAAATGAGCCTCAGATCCACAAAATGGATGCCCCTGCCACAGACACGGGTCTGGCCTCCTGCTGCTGACCGAAACTCAGCATATGGTGGCCTGGACAAAGGGTTTCCTGTCGCAGGGCGGTGTCAAACCACCCCAGACAGGAGATAGTGGATTGTAGTAGGGAGGTTTCAAAGAAACCAGACACTGCCTGGGGAGCACAAGGCTGCCCCTTGCATAATCCGGCCAAACCGGTTCTGGGGCCTCCCAGCCCCTGTCCCAGCGCGGCCTGGATCAAAGGAAAGGGGTGTAACCACCCCCTTCCTGGGTCCCACCCATAGGAGGGGACCTAGCAGGATGTCCAACCCCCCAGATTCGAATAAGAGGGGGAGCAGTGCCAATGCAACTCAGATCATCCTGAAGAAACATAAGAAACAAATTCTGGACCCTTCGACTTTCTACACGACGTGAGAAGACTGAAGAATCTCCCTTGTGGTCAAGGAGTGACCACCCTGTGCAAACAGGTACCATCCAGCCCTCGACCCTTGCTTTGTTGCAGTTCCCGCCGGAACTCGAGCGACAGAGATTGACGAGATCAAGCTTGCCTGCCTTCTACCTGCCCGATCCACAGTCCCTGCAGAGCTGAGACCCGTGGAGGCGACCGGAAGCGTGGGGCACGCCATCTTGAAAAGGCCACGAGACGCTGACCGTGCAGCCCACGAGTGACCCTCGAAGCTGTACACCGGGGTTTGAGAAGCCCCAGCCCCGAGCTCCACTTGCACCAAAGCTCACCCCTCCACACTCGACGAGTGCTGCGTGGGGCCCTTCTGCCTGTGTGTGCTCGACGCGTTGGCCCGGTCACTTGCCAGCTGGCTTGTGGCCCCTGTGCCGACGAAACTTGAAATACGACTCGCTTTTCTGGTTGCTCCAGATCTGCACCAGCTCCTGTGAAAAGGAGCCCCCACTCTGACCCTCCTGGTTCGAGTGATAAGCAATCTCCCGGTTCCGCGTGGATTGCTTTTGCCAAGTACTGTTTGCTGCAATCTTGAAGCCGACGGTGCTGACGGCGAGAGCCTACGTGGGACAGATCGTGACCCGCTCCTGGACGTCGCAGATGCCCCAGAGCCCACGTGACAGCGGAGAGAAGCCTATCGACAACCGCCTGATTGCGCCCGACATTGCCTGGTTCCGTCCTGGTTCCACCCTGGTCACTGCTGAGTGACCCAGACTCTGTCCCCTCTGCTTTCAGGTACTTTTCTACTTCGATCCACCCTTGGATCGCACCGGACACTTCTGCTTCACAGCGCCTGCAGCTGCAACAGCTCCAAGCACCAAGAACCTGCGTGACAGAACCCGACGCCACTTCGACCCTGTGCACCCACGGCCTGTGGGTGAGGTAACTTTGCAACGCCGGTGTCCTTACACTGGTACACACCTCTAGGGTCTGTGTCTAAAGTTTTGTGTTCCTAGGTTCAGCGGAAGTATCATTTAATTCACTTTATCCAACTTTTACGCACCATTGACTTTGCATTGGTGCGAGCCGCACTTTCCGTGCTGCACCCGTCTCCTGTGGGCTACTCCCGACTTCAGCATTGCTAGTCCTGACTGCTCCCAGCGAATCTCTAGGCCCTAGGCCTAACCATTGTTCGATAAGTGTTCCTTATACCACTTTTTTAGTATATGGTCTGAGTGGCCACCCGCCCTCATCCATAATTGTGCAACTTTATATGTTTTACTGTGCTTTTGATTTAACGCTTGTGCCCCTTTCCTCATAAAGAGTACTGGGGAGTAATTTAGAAATAAATACATATATTTTTACAATATATACTTGTGTGGTGTCCTTTCATTTGATTACAGGATTGTATGTGGTAAAACAGCTCGCTTAACACGACCTCTTAAGTTAAGCCTTTAAGGCTGCTTAGTCCATGCTACCACTAGGATAGCTTGTCTACAAGGTTGACTTACAACCTGACATCTTTGGGGTTTGTTTGGACTGATACCCAGTGGTTCCAGAATTGGAAACACTACATATCAGGCCAACTTCTCACATTGGTGTGCAGCGGTGCGGATTTGAGCTTGCTGTTTGTTTTACCATTGCAATCTTTACATCAAATTGAAAGATCACATCAAGTACCTCTAGGTACATATAAATCAAAAGCTTAGCATATTAAGTTCTACTGAACTTAGTAGTTGTAGATTAAAGGGATTAGCACACCCTGACTACAACTCACTAGCAAGGTACAGTAGGAAAACACTTAGTGTAGGTAAGTGCATCACTTACACCTCACTAGCAGTCATGTCTGATACAGGTAGAGCCTCAGGCTCTGCTCCTGTAGAGGTTGATCCTATAGGGACAACATCCAGATATGACAACCTTAGCCACAAAGACCTGAGTGCCTTGTGCACAGCCAGGGGGCTAAAAAAGGGCAGAGGCCCTACCATTCCTTCCCTAATAGCTCTCCTAGAAAAGGATGACCTAGATAAGGTGAGTCAGGCTCCCTTAGAATCAGGTGAAGGGATAAACTCCCCTGAGAATGAGAATCTTCCAGAAGAAGAAGAGGAGGAGGAAGAGGAAGAGGAAGGCTCTGATGTAGAAGAGCCTGAAGATCAGGATCAGAGGGGAAACCAGGTACAGGTTGCCAGGCTTAACCAGGCCAACCTAGACCTACATGGGAATGGAGAGGGCCAGCACCTCCCCAGATCTCATAACCAAACTCTCCCAGGTAACAGAAGGGAGAGATCTCTATCAGGGGACTCTCACCTTTCTAGTGCCTCAAGAGAATCTCAGAGAGGGATGACTCCCTCCCAGAGGAAAGAGCATAGGGCCAGAATGAGGGCTGTCCAACTCCAGATAGAGAGGGAGGAGGTAGCTCTGGCTCAAGCTAAACTTACCTTGGCTCAAGCTAAACTTACCTTGGCTAGGGAACAGAAATTAAGTGGCTTAGATGCCACTGGTGGCAGCAAAGTTCCTAAAGAAAAAGACAGGGCCTATGACAATAGAAACCTGACAAAAATTGTGCCCCCCTACAAGGAAGGGGATGATATCCACAAATGGATGACTGCTCTTGAGAGGGCCAGCATGGTACAGCAGGTCCCTGAGGACCAGTGGGCAGCAATTTTATGGTACTCCTTTTCTGAGAAAGGGAGGGACAGGCTCCTCACTGTTAGACCTGAGGATGCCAAAAACTACTCTGTTCTGAAGAGTGCTCTTATTGAAGGGTTTGGCCTAACCACTGAGCAATACAGGTTGTTGTTCAGAGATACCCAAAAAGCACAGACTCAGGACTGGACTGATTTTGTAGATTGTGCCACTAAGGCTCTGGAGGGTTGGCTGCAGGGAAGTAAAGTTTCAGACTATACAGGATTGTACAATCTTATGATGAGAGAACAGATCCTTAATAACTGTCAGAACCAGCTGTTGCATCAATACCTTGTTGACTCTGATCTGACCTCTCCCCAAGAATTGGGAAAGAAGGCAGACAAATGGGTCAGAACAAGGATTAAGCAGAAAAACCAGAACCAAGGTGACCAGAAGAAAACAGACCAGAAGGGTGGGAATCAGAAAGATAAAGAAAAAGACCAGAAGTCTTCAGGCCCCCAAACTAGCAATAAGGAGGGGGGTTCCCAAAATGGAAACAAGAAAAAGAAGAATGATGGCCCAAAGAAACCTTGGTGTAATACCTGCAAATCAGTTTCACACTGGGGCAGTGAATGCACTAAGAAAAATCCAGTCCCCACCACTGCAGCTCCTAAAGCACCTGCACCCCCTAGTACAGCTAGCAGTGGTGGTACACAGCCAAAGGGTTTAGTAGGGTTGACCCTGGGTACTGAGGTGGAATCTGGCCTAGTCAGAATCCCCACACAGGCAGTTCTCCTATATGATGTGGACTTATCTTTGACCACTGCAGTAAGCCCCAGTAACCTGGGCAAATATAGGCAGACTCCCTTAATCAATGAGAAACTGGCTCAGGCCTACAGGGACACTTGTGCCAGTGTCACTATGGTGACACCTGACTTTGTGGACCCTGGTCAGATTGTACTAGGTGAAAGTTACCTAGTGACCAATGCAAGCAACTCCACTACTTCACATAGTGTGGCTGTTGTGAACTTCTCCTGGGGAGGGGTAGATGGCCTAAAGAAAGTTGTTGTGAGTGCAGACCTCCCAGTAGACTGTCTGTTAGGCAATGATCTTGAAAGCTCAGTTTGGTCAGAAGTGGAGTACAGGACTCATGCAGAAATGCTAGGGATTTCAGCTCATGTCCTTGCAGTGACAAGGTCTCAGGCTAAGAAGTGCCTTCCTGAACCAGTGGTGGATCTTGAAACAATAGACCAACCACAACCCAAGAGGAGGAGCAAGAGGGTTAAGGCTGTGCCTTCCCACTTGCCCCAGGTTGAGGATCAAGTTTCACAGGAAACTGATTCTGCAGTCCAAGAGGAGACTGTCTCAGATGAGCTTGAACCTGAACAGGTTGAGTTTCTGGGGACAGGGGGACCCTCAAGGGCAGACCTGGGGCAGGCCCAATTAGATTGCCCTTCACTTGAACCCCTCAGACAGCAAGCTGCTGCTGAGGCTGCAGGGAATGCTCAAGGTACCCATAAGGTGTATTGGGATGAAGGACTCCTTTATTCAGAGGCTAGAGACCCCAAGCCTGGCACAACCAGGAGGTTGGTTATACCTTTGAAGTTTAGGGGCTTCCTTCTTACCTTGGCCCATGATATTCCCCTTGCAGGACACTTAGGCCAGAATAAGACTTGGGACAGGCTTGTTCCACACTTTCACTGGCCTCACATGTCAGAAAATGTCAAGGAGTTTTGTCGCTCCTGTGTCACTTGCCAAGCCAGTGGTAAGTCAGGTGGCACAACAAAGGCCCCCATGATACCACTACCTGTGGTGGGGGTACCCTTTGAAAGAGTTGGAATAGACATTGTGGGTCCCATGGATCCTCAAACAGCATCTGGGCACAGATTTATACTGGTGGTAGTGGATCATGCCACCAGGTACCCAGAGGCAATTCCCCTGAGGACCACCACAGCTCCTGTGGTGGCAAAAGCCCTCATTGCAGTTTTCTCAAGAGTGGGCTTTCCAAAGGAGGTTCTTTCAGACAGAGGTACTAACTTTATGTCTGGATACTTAAAAGCAATGTGGAAAGAGTGTGGAGTAAACTATAAGTTTACCACACCCTACCATCCACAGTGCAATGGGCTTGTGGAAAGGTTCAACAAGACCCTAAAGGGAATGATAAAAGGTTTACCAGAGAAGCTTAGGCGGAAATGGGACATCCTTTTACCCTGCTTGCTCTTTGCTTACAGAGAGGTCCCACAGAAGGGGGTTGGCTACAGCCCTTTTGAACTTTTGTTTGGCTACCCTGTAAGGGGTCCATTGAGTTTGGTGAAGGAAGGATGGGAGTTACCTCTCAAAAAGCCTAAACTAGACATTGTGGACTATGTACTTGGTCTCCGCTCCAGGATGGCTGAATACATGGAGAGAGCATCCAAAAACCTTGAGGCAAGCCAAGAATTACAGAAAGCTTGGCATGACCAAAAGGCTGTCATGGTTGAGTTCCAGCCAGGACAGAAGGTGTGGGTGTTGGACCCAGTGGGGCCAGCAGCTCTCCAGGACAAATGGACTGGACCCTACCCTATCATTGAAAAGAAGGGAGCAGTCACCTACATGGTTGACTTTGGCACCCCTAGGAGCCCCCACAGGGTGCTCCATGTAAACAGATTGAAAGCATTTGTTGACAGGGAGGACATGAGTCTCCTCATGGCCACAGATGGGGAACAGGAGGAAGAGAGTGACCCTCTCCCAGACCTGCTTTCCCAGAACCCTGATGATGGTTCAGTTGATGGAGTAGCCTTGGCAGGCAGCCTCACTGAGCAGCAACATGTGGACTGCAGACAGGTGTTGCAGGCCCACAGACATTTGTTTTCACTCACACCCAGTCAGACTAACTGGTGCACCCATGAGGTGGACACTGGTGACAATCTGCCTGTGAAGAATAAGATCTACAGGCAACCTGACCATGTCAGGGATTGTATAAAGGCTGAGGTACAAAAGATGTTGGAGCTTGGAGTGATTGAGCCATCAGAGAGCCCATGGGCTAGCCCAGTGGTCCTTGTGCCAAAACCTCATACCAAAGATGGGAAGAGAGAAATGAGGTTTTGTGTGGACTACAGAGGTCTCAATGCTGTCACTAGGACAGATGCTCATCCCATTCCAAGAGCAGATGAGCTCATTGATAAATTGGCTTCTGCCAAGTTTCTGAGCACATTTGATTTGACAGCTGGCTACTGGCAAATCAGACTAGCTGAAGAGTCAAAAGCCAAAACAGCATTTTCGACCCTTAGTGGACATTATCAATTTGTGGTAATGCCCTTTGGTTTGAAGAATGCACCTGCCACCTTCCAAAGGTTGGTGAATCAAGTCCTTGCTGGGTTGGATGACTTTTGTGCAGCATATCTAGATGATATTGCTGTCTTTAGCTCCACCTGGGAGGATCACCTGATCCACCTGAAGAAGGTTCTGGAGGCCCTGCAAAAGGCAGGCCTGACTATCAAGGCTACTAAGTGCCAGATAGGGCAGAGCAAGGTTGTGTACTTGGGCCACCTAGTAGGTGGGGGTCAAGTTCAACCACTGGAGAGCAAGATCCAGACCATACAGGACTGGGCTCCTCCAACTACCCAGACACAAGTCAGAGCCTTCTTGGGCCTGACTGGGTATTACAGAAAATTTGTAAAGAACTATGGGTCCATTGTGACACCATTGAATGACTTGACATCCAAGAAGATGCCCAAAAAGGTTCAGTGGACAGTTAGCTGTCAAAAGGCATTTGATGACCTGAAGAAGGCCATGTGCTCTGCACCTATCCTGAAGAGTCCTGACTACTCCAAACAGTTAATTGTACAGACAGATGCTTCTGAGTTGGGGGTGGGAGCTGTGCTTTCACAACTTAATCAAGATGGTCAAGACCAGCCCATTGCTTTTATTAGCAGAAGGCTGACCCCCAGGGAGAAACGTTGGTCAGCTATTGAGAGGGAGGCCTTTGCTGTGGTTTGGGCCCTGAAGAAGTTGAGGCCATACTTGTTTGGTACTCACTTCCTAATTCAGACAGACCATAAGCCCCTCTTGTGGCTAAATCAGATGAAGGGTGAAAATCCCAAACTGCTCAGGTGGTCCATTTCCCTACAGGGGATGGACTTTACAGTGGAGCACCGCCCAGGGACTGACCATGGTAATGCAGATGGTCTCTCCAGGTACTTCCACTTAGAACATGAAGACTTATCTGGTCAAGGTTAAGTTTAATGTCCCTGCGTTTGGGGGGGGGGGGGGTTATGTAGGAGAGTAGGGTCTGCTATCCTATGGTCACCCCAATTTTTGCTTTTTGCTTCACTGGTTTTCGACTTACTGAGGCTGTGGGCCTGCTAATCAGACCCCCAGCCTGCTGTTCTCTCTCTAAATTCATAATACATGTGCTATAGGTACATACCACAATTGGAAATGGACTCCTTGTCAGCCCCTGTACCATGCACTATAGGTGCTCAGGGCATAGGTGCCACCAAGGCCTACCAGGGGCTGAAGCATAGCTTTTGCCACCCCTGGCTGGTTCTTAAATTGACACAACTGGCTGATCACTCAGCTGGGGCAAGTGGGTGTACTCACCCCTTGCTTAGATATAGTATACCTATATCTAAACCTATATCTGGACACATATATAACCTGTGAGCCACTCCTATGGAAGGCCTCATCAATCCTGGAGGCAGAGTGCGTGGTTTTATGTGAGATGGAGCTCTGGCATTAGCTGAGCCTGTCTGCAGCTGTCGGGAACAACTCCCTAAGCTGATCCGGGATAATGCCATACCATATACTCTTAAGCGCCTTATAATCCTCGCGGTTATATAGCAACTTTGGTTTGGCTTTATCAAAACATGTCGTGTAAGGTGTCATACGAATTGGAATACTACCCCCTCGCCAGTTCTGGCGACGGGGGTAGCATTCCACCCTTCTAGAGGGAGAAGACATGTTACTTTACTGAAACGCGGTTGATTTAAAATGAGCCTCAGATCCACAAAATGGATGCCCCTGCCACAGACACGGGTCTGGCCTCCTGCTGCTGACCGAAACTCAGCATATGGTGGCCTGGACAAAGGGTTTCCTGTCGCAGGGCGGTGTCAAACCACCCCAGACAGGAGATAGTGGATTGTAGTAGGGAGGTTTCAAAGAAACCAGACACTGCCTGGGGAGCACAAGGCTGCCCCTTGCATAATCCGGCCAAACCGGTTCTGGGGCCTCCCAGCCCCTGTCCCAGCGCGGCCTGGATCAAAGGAAAGGGGTGTAACCACCCCCTTCCTGGGTCCCACCCATAGGAGGGGACCTAGCAGGATGTCCAACCCCCCAGATTCGAATAAGAGGGGGAGCAGTGCCAATGCAACTCAGATCATCCTGAAGAAACATAAGAAACGAATTCTGGACCCTTCGACTTTCTACACGACGTGAGAAGACTGAAGAATCTCCCTTGTGGTCAAGGAGTGACCACCCTGTGCAAACAGGTACCATCCAGCCCTCGACCCTTGCTTTGTTGCAGTTCCCGCCGGAACTCGAGCGACAGAGATTGACGAGATCAAGCTTGCCTGCCTTCTACCTGCCCGATCCACAGTCCCTGCAGAGCTGAGACCCGTGGAGGCGACCGGAAGCGTGGGGCACGCCATCTTGAAAAGGCCACGAGACGCTGACCGTGCAGCCCACGAGTGACCCTCGAAGCTGTACACCGGGGTTTGAGAAGCCCCAGCCCCGAGCTCCACTTGCACCAAAGCTCACCCCTCCACACTCGACGAGTGCTGCGTGGGGCCCTTCTGCCTGTGTGTGCTCGACGCGTTGGCCCGGTCACTTGCCAGCTGGCTTGTGGCCCCTGTGCCGACGAAACTTGAAATACGACTCGCTTTTCTGGTTGCTCCAGATCTGCACCAGCTCCTGTGAAAAGGAGCCCCCACTCTGACCCTCCTGGTTCGAGTGATAAGCAATCTCCCGGTTCCGCGTGGATTGATTTTGCCAAGTGCTGTTTGCTGCAATCTTGAAGCCGACGGTGCTGACGGCGAGAGCCTACGTGGGACAGATCGTGACCCGCTCCTGGACGTCGCAGATGCCCCAGAGCCCACGTGACAGCGGAGAGAAGCCTATCGACAACCGCCTGATTGCGCCCGACATTGCCTGGTTCCGTCCTGGTTCCACCCTGGTCACTGCTGAGTGACCCAGACTCTGTCCCCTCTGCTTTCAGGTACTTTTCTACTTCGATCCACCCTTGGATCGCACCGGACACTTCTGCTTCACAGCGCCTGCAGCTGCAACAGCTCCAAGCACCAAGAACCTGCGTGACAGAACCCGACGCCACTTCGACCCTGTGCACCCACGGCCTGTGGGTGAGGTAACTTTGCAACGCCGGTGTCCTTACACTGGTACACACCTCTAGGGTCTGTGTCTAAAGTTTTGTGTTCCTAGGCTCAGCGGAAGTATCTTTTAATTCACTTTAACTGACTTTTACGCACCATTGACAGTGCATTGGTGCGCGCCGCACTTTCCGTGCTGCACCCGTCTCCTGTGGGCTACTCCCGACTTCATCATTGCTAGTCCTGACTGCTCCCAGCGAATCTCTAGGCCCTAGGCCTAACCATTGTTCGATAAGTGTTACTTATACCACTTTTTTAGTTTATGGTTTGAGTGGCCACCCGCCCTCATCCATAATTGTGCAACTTTATATGTTTAACAGTGCTTTTGATTTAACGCTTGTGCCCCTTTCCTCATAAAGAGTACTGGGGAGTAATTTAGAAATAAATACATATATTTTTACAATATATACTTGTGTGGTGTCCTTTCATTTGATTACAGGATTGTATGTGGTAAAACAGCTCGCTTAACACGACCTCTTAAGTTAAGCCTTTAAGGCTGCTTAGTCCATGCTACCACTAGGATAGCTTGTCTAACAAGGTTGACTTACAACCAGACATCTTTGGGGTTTGTTTGGACTGATACCAAGTGGTTCCAGAATTGGAAACACTACATATCAGGCCAACTTCTCACAATCCCTGACATGGTCAGGTTGCCTGTAGATCTTATTCTTCACAGGCAGATTGTCACCAGTATCCACCTCATGGGTGCACCAGTTAGTCTGACTGGGTGTGAGTGAAAACAAATGTCTGTGGGCCTGCAACACCTGTCTGCAGTCCACCTGTTGCTGCTCAGTGAGGCTGCCTGCCAAGGCTACTCCATCAACTGAACCATCATCAGGGTTCTGGGAAAGCAGGTCTGGGAGAGGGTCACTCTCTTCCTCCTGTTCCCCATCTGTGGCCATGAGGAGACTCATGTCCTCCCTGTCAACAAATGCTTTCAATCTGTTCACATGGAGCACCCTGTGGGGGCTCCTAGGGGTACCAAAGTCAACCAAGTAGGTGACTTCTCCCTTCTTTTCAATGATAGGGTAGGGTCCAGTCCATTTGTCCTGGAGAGCTGCTGGCCCCACTGGGTCCAACACCCACACCTTCTGTCCTGGCTGGAACTCAACCATAACAGCCTTTTGGTCATGCCAGGCTTTCTGTAATTCCTGACTTGCCTCAAGGTTTTTGGATGCTCTCTCCATGTATTCAGCCATCCTGGAGCGGAGACCAAGTACATAGTCCACAATGTCTAGTTTAGGCTTTTTGAGAGGTAACTCCCATCCTTCCTTCACCAAACTCAATGGACCTCTTACAGGGTGGCCAAACAAAAGTTCAAAAGGGCTGTAGCCAACCCCCTTCTGTGGGACCTCTCTGTAAGCAAAGAGCAAGCAGGGTAAAAGGATGTCCCATTTCCGCCTGAGCTTCTCTGGTAAACCTTTTATCATTCCCTTTAGGGTCTTGTTGAACCTTTCCACAAGCCCATTGCACTGTGGATGGTAGGGTGTGGTAAACTTATAGTTGACTCCACACTCTTTCCACATTGCTTTTAAGTATCCAGACATAAAGTTAGTACCTCTGTCTGAAAGAACCTCCTTTGGAAAGCCCACTCTTGAGAAAACTGCAATGAGGGCTTTTGCCACCACAGGAGCTGTGGTGGTCCTCAGGGGAATTGCCTCTGGGTACCTGGTGGCATGATCCACTACCACCAGTATAAATCTGTGCCCAGATGCTGTTTGAGGATCCATGGGACCCACAATGTCTATTCCAACTCTTTCAAAGGGTACCCCCACCACAGGTAGTGGTATCAGGGGGGCCTTTGTTGTGCCACCTGACTTACCACTGGCTTGGCAAGTGACACAGGAGCGACAAAACTCCTTGACATTTTCTGACATGTGAGGCCAGTGAAAGTGTGGAACAAGCCTGTCCCAAGTCTTATTCTGGCCTAAGTGTCCTGCAAGGGGAATATCATGGGCCAAGGTAAGAAGGAAGCCCCTAAACTTCAAAGGTATGACCAACCTCCTGGTTGTGCCAGGCTTGGGGTCTCTAGCCTCTGAATAAAGGAGCCCTTCATCCCAATACACCTTATGGGTACCTTGAGCATTCCCTGCAGCCTCAGCAGCAGCTTGCTGTCTGAGGGGTTCAAGTGAAGGGCAATCTAACTGAGCCTGCCCCAGGTCTGCCCTTGAGGGTCCCCCTGTCCCCAGAAACTCAACCTGTTCAGGTTCAAGCTCATCTGAGACAGTCTCCTCTTGGACTGCAGAATCAGTTTCCTGTGAAACTTGATCCTCAACCTGGGGCAAGTGGGAAGGCACAGCCTTAACCCTCTTGCTCCTCCTCTTGGGTTGTGGTTGGTCTATTGTTTCAAGATCCACCACTGGTTCAGGAAGGCACTTCTTAGCCTGAGACCTTGTCACTGCAAGGACATGAGCTGAAATCCCTAGCATTTCTGCATGAGTCCTGTACTCCACTTCTGACCAAACTGAGCTTTCAAGATCATTGCCTAACAGACAGTCTACTGGGAGGTCTGCACTCACAACAACTTTCTTTAGGCCATCTACCCCTCCCCAGGAGAAGTTCACAACAGCCACACTATGGGAAGTAGTGGAGTTGCTTGCATTGGTCACTAGGTAACTTTCACCTAGTACAATCTGTCCAGGATCCACAAAGCCAGGTGTCACCATTGTGACACTGGCACAAGTGTCCCTGTAGGCCTGAGCCAGTTTCTCATTAATTAAGGGAGTCTGCCTATATTTGCCCAGGTTACTGGGGCTTACTGCAGTGGGCAAAGATAAGTCCACATCATATAGGAGAACTGCCTGTGTGGGGATTCTGACTAGGCCAGATTCCACCTCAGTACCCAGGGTCAACCCTACTAGACCCTTTGGCTGTGTACCACCACTGTTAACTGTACTAGGGGGTGCAGGTGCTTTAGGAGCTGCAGTGGTGGGGACTGGATTTTTCTTAGTGCATTCACTGCCCCAGTGTGAAACTGATTTGCAGGTATTACACCAAGGTTTCTTTGGGCCATCATTCTTCTTTTTCTTGTTTCCATTTTGGGAACCCCCCTCCTTATTGCTAGTTTGGGGGCCTGAAGACTTCTGGTCCTTTTCTTTATCTTTCTGATTCCCACCCTTCTGGTCTGTTTTCTTCTGGTCACCTTGGTTCTGGTTTTTCTGCTTAATCCTTGTTCTGACCCATTTGTCTGCCTTCTTTCCCAATTCTTGGGGAGAGGTCAAATCAGAGTCAACAAGGTATTGATGCAACAGCTGGTTCTGACAGTTATTAAGGATCTGTTCTCTCATCATAAGATTGTACAATCCTGTATAGTCTGAAACTTTACTTCCCTGCAGCCAACCCTCCAGAGCCTTAGTGGCACAATCTACAAAATCAGTCCAGTCCTGAGTCTGTGCTTTTTGGGTGTCTCTGAACAACAACCTGTATTGCTCAGTGGTTAGGCCAAACCCTTCAATAAGAGCACTCTTCAGAACAGAGTAGTTTTTGGCATCCTCAGGTCTAACAGTGAGGAGCCTGTCCCTCCCTTTCTCAGAAAAGGAGTACCATAAAATTGCTGCCCACTGATCCTCAGGGACCTGCTGTACCATGCAGGCCCTCTCAAGAGCAGTCATCCATTTGTGGATATCATCCCCTTCCTTGTAGGGGGGCACAATTTTTGTCAGGTTTCTATTGTCATAGGCCCTGTCTTTTTCTTTAGGAATTTTGCTGCCACCAGTGGCATCTAAGCCACTTATTTTTTTTTCCCTTGCCAAGGTAAGTTTAGCTTGTTCCAAGGTAAGCTTAGCTTGAGCCAGGGCTACCTCTTCCCTCTCTATCTGGAGTTGGACAGCCCTCATTCTGGCCCTATGCTCTTTTCTCTGGGAGGAAGTCATCCCTCTTTGAGATTCTCTTGAGGCACTAGAAAGGTGAGAGTCCCCTGATAGAGACCTCTCCCTCCTATTACCTGGGAGAATTTGGTTATGAGATCTGGGGTGGTGCTGGCCCTCCCCATTCCCATGTAGGTCCAAGTTGGCCTGGTTAAGGCTGGCAACCTGTACCTGGTTTCTCCTCTGATCCTGATCTTCAGGCTCTTCTAAATCAGAGCCTTCCTCTTCCTCTTCCTCCTCCTCTTCTTCTTCTGGAAGATTCTCATTCTCAGGGGAGTTTATCCCTTCTCCTGATTCTAAGGCAGCCTGACTCACCTTATCTAGGTCATCCTTTTCTAGGAGAGCTATTAGGGAAGGAATGGTAGGGCCTCTGCCCTTTTTTAGCCCCCTGGCTGTGCACAAGGCACTCAGGTCTTTGTGGCTAAGGTTGTCATATCTGGATGTTGTCCCTATAGGATCAACTTCTACAGGAGCAGAGCCTGCGACTCTATCTGTATCAGACATGACTGCTAGTGAGGTGTAAGTGATGCACTTACCTACACTAAGTGGTTTCCTACTGTACCTTGCTAGTGAGTTGTAGTCAGGGTGTGCTAATCCCTTCAATCTACAACTACTAAGTTCAGTAGAACTTAATATGCTAAGCTTTTGATTTATATGTACCTAGAGGTACTTGATGTGATCTTTCAATTTGATAAAGATTGCAATGGTAAAACAAACAGCAAGCTCAAATCCGCACCGCTGCACACCAATGTGAGAAGTTGGCCTGATATGTAGTGTTTCCAATTCTGGAACCACTGGGTATCAGTCCAAACAAACCCCAAAGATGTCAGGTTGTAAGTCAACCTTGTAGACAAGCTATCCTAGTGGTAGCATGGACTAAGCAGCCTTAAAGGCTTAACTTAAGAGGTCGTGTTAAGCGAGCTTGTTTTACCACATACAATCCTGTAATCAAATGAAAGGACACCACACAAGTATATATTATAAAAATATATGTATTTATTTCTAAATTACTCCCCAGTACTCTTTATGAGGAAAGGGGCACAAGCGTTAAATCAAAAGCACAGTAAAACATATAAAGTTGCACAGTTATGGATGAGGGCGGGTGGCCACTCAGACCATATATTAAAAAAGTGGTATAAGGAACACTTATCGAACAATGGTTAGGCCTAGGGCCTAGAGATTCGCTGGGAGCAGTCAGGACTAGCAATGATGAAGTCGGGAGTAGCCCACAGGAGACGGGTGCAGCACGGAAAGTGCGGCGCGCACCAATGTAAAGTCAATGGTGCGTAAAAGTTGGATAAAGTGAATTAAATGATACTTCCGCTGAACCTAGGAACACAAAACTTTAGACACAGACCCTAGAGGTGTGTACCAGTGTAAGGACACCGGCGTTGCAAAGTTACCTCACCCACAGGCCGTGGGTGCACAGGGTCGAAGTGGCGTCGGGTTCTGTCACGCAGGTTCTTGGTGCTTGGAGCTGTTGCAGCTGCAGGCGCTGTGAAGCAGAAGTGTCCGGTGCGATCCAAGGGTGGATCGAAGTAGAAAAGTACCTGAAAGCAGAGGGGACAGAGTCTGGGTCACTCAGCAGTGACCAGGGTGGAACCAGGACGGAACCAGGCAATGTCGGGCGCAATCAGGCGGTTGTCGATAGGCTTCTCTCCGCTGTCACGTGGGCTCTGGGGCATCTGCGACGTCCAGGAGCAGGTCACGATCTGTCCCACGTAGGCTCTCGCCGTCAGCACCGTCGGCTTCAAGATTGCAGCAAACAGCACTTGGCAAAAGCAATCCACGCAGAACCGGGAGATTGCTTATCACTCAAACCAGGAGGGTCAGAGTGGGTGCTCCTTTTCACAGGAGCTGGTGCAGATCTGGAGCACCCAGAAAAGCAAGTCGTATTTCAAGTTTCGTCGGCACAGGGGCCACAAGCCAGCTGGCAAGTGACCGGGCCAACGCGTCGAGCGCACACAAGCAGAAGGGCCCCACGCAGCACTCGTCGAGTGTGGAGGGGTGAGCTTTGGAGCAAGTGGAGCTCGGGGCTGGGGCTTCTCAAACCCCGGTGTACAGCTTCGAGGGTCACTCGTGGGCTGCACGGTCAGCGTCTCGTGGCCTTTTCAAGATGGCGTGCCCCACGCTTCCGGTCGCCTCCACGGGTCTCAGCTCTGCAGGGACTGCGGATCGGGCAGGTAGAAGGCAGGCAAGCTTGATCTCGTCGATCTCTGTCGCTCGAGTTCCGGCGGGAACTGCAACAAAGCAAGGGTCGAGGGCTGGATGGTGCCTGTTTGCACAGGGTGGTCACTCCTTGACCACAAGGGAGATTCTTCAGTCTTCTCACGTCGTGTAGAAAGTCGAAGGGTCCAGATTTCGTTTCTTATGTTTCTTCAGGATGATCTGAAGTCCGTTGGGACTGCTCCCCCTCTTATTCGAATCTAGGGGGTTGGACATCCTGCTAGGTCCCCTCCTATGGGTGGGACCCAGGAAGGGGGTGGTTACACCCCTCTCCTTTGATCCTGGCCGCGCTGGGACAGGGGCTGGGAGGCCCCAGAACCGGTTTGGCCGGATCCTGCAAGGGGCAGCCTTGTGCTCCCCAGGCAGTGTCTGGTTTCTTTGAAACCTCCCTACTCCAATCCACTATCTCCTGTCTGGGGTGGTTTGACACCGCCCTGTGACAGGAAACTCTTTGTCCAGGCCTCCTCTGCCGGGTTTCGGTCAGCAGCAGGAGGCCAGACCCGTGTCTGTGGCAGGGGCATCCATTTTGTGGATCTGAGGCTCATTTTAAATCAACCGCGTTTCAGTAAAGTAACATGTCTTCTCCCTCTAGAAGGGTGGAATGCTACCCCCGTCGCCAGAACTGGCGAGGGGGTAGTATTCCAATTCGTATGACACCTTACACGACATGTTTTGATAAAGCCAAACCAAAGCTGCTATATAACCGCGAGGATTATAAGGCGCTTAAGAGTATATGGTATGGCATTATCCCGGATCAGCTTAGGGAGTTGTTCCCGACAGCTGCAGACAGGCTCAGCTCGTGCCAGAGCTCCATCTCACATAAAACCACGCACTCTGCCTCCAGGATTGATGAGGCCTTCCATAGGAGTGACTCACAGGCTATATATGTGTCCAGATATAGGTTTAGATATAGGTATACTATATCTAAGCAAGGGGTGATTACACCCACTTGCCCCAGCTGAGTGATCAGCCAGTTGTGTCAATTTAAGAACCCGCCAGGGGTGGCAAAAGCTATGCTTCAGCCCCTGGTAGGCCTTGGTGGCACCTATGCCCTGAGCACCTATAGTGCATGGTACAGGGGCTGACAAGGAGTCCATTTCCAATTGTGGTATGTACCTATAGCACATGTATTATAAATTTAGAGAGAGAACAGCAGGCTGGGGGTCTGATTAGCAGGCCCACAGCCTCAGTAAGTCGAAAACCAGTGAAGCAAAAAGCAAAAATTGGGGTGACCATAGGATAGCAGACCCTACTCTCCTACAATGACACATGACACCACATGACCCACATGACACATGATGACACATGACACCACATGACCCATGATGACACATGATGACACATGACACCACATGACACATGATACCACATGACACCACATGACACATGACACCACATGACACCACATGACACCACATGACACCACATGACACCACTTGACACCACATGACACCACATGACACATGATGACACATGACGACACATGGCAACATGACACATGACACATGACGACACATGACGACACATGACACATGATGACACATGGTGACACATGGCGACACATGGTGACACATGGCGACACATGGCGACACATGGCGACACATGACGACACACGGCGACACATGACGACACATGGCGACACATGGCAACACATGGCAACACATGGCAACACATGATGACACATGACACATGACAACACATGGCGACACATGGCGACACATGATGACACATGACGACACATGATGACACATGACAACACATGGCGACACATGACACCACATGGCACATGACACGTGATGACACATTGTGAGAAGTTGGCCTGATATGTAGTGTTTCCAATTCTGGAACCACTGGGTATCAGTCCAAACAAACCCCAAAGATGTCTGGTTGTAAGTCAACCTTGTTAGACAAGCTATCCTAGTGGTAGCATGGACTAAGCAGCCTAAAGGCTAAACTTAAGAGGTCGTGTTAAGCGAGCTGTTTTACCACATACAATCCTGTAATCAAATGAAAGGACACCACACAAGTATATATTGTAAAAATATATGTATTTATTTCTAAATCACTCCCCAGTACTCTTTATGAGGAAAGGGGCACAAGCGTTAAATCAAAAGCACTGTTAAACATATAAAGTTGGCACAATTATGGCTGAGGGCGGGGGGCCACTCAGACCATATACTAAAAAAATGGTATAAGTAACACTTATCGAGCAATGGTTAGGCCTAGGGCCTAGAGATTCGCTGGGAGCAGTCAGGACAAGCAATGAAGAAGTCGGGAGTAGCCCACAGGATACGGGTGCAGCACGGAAAGTGCGGCGCGCACCAATGTAAAGTCAATGGTGCGTAAAAGTTAGTTAAAGTGAATTAAATGATACTTCCGCTGAACCTAGGAACACAAAACTTCAGACACAGACCCTAGAGGTGTGTGCCAGTGTAAGGACACCGGCGTTGCAAAGTTACCTCACCCACAGGCCGTGGGTGCACAGGGTCGAAGTGGCGTCGGGTTCTGTCACGCAGGTTCTTGGTGCTTGGAGCTGTTGCAGCTGCAGGCGCTGTGAAGCAGAAGTGTCCGGTGCGATCCAAGGGTGGATCGAAGTAGAAAAGTACCTGAAAGCAGAGGGGACAGAGTCTGGGTCACTCAGCAGTGACCAGGGTGGAACCAGGACGGAACCAGGCAATGTCGGGCGCAATCAGGCGGTTGTCGATAGGCTTCTCTCCGCTGTCACGTGGGCTCTGGGGCATCTGCGACGTCCAGGAGCCGGTCACGATCTGTCCCACGTAGGCTCTCGCCGTCAGCACCGTCGGCTTGAAGATTGTAGCAAACAGCACTTGGCAAAAGCAATCCACGCGGAACCGGGAGATTGCTTATCACTCGAACCAGGAGGGTCAGAGTGGGAGCTCCTTTTCACAGGAGCTGGTGCAGATCTGGAGCAACCAGAAAAGCAAGTCGGATTTCAAGTTTCGTCGGCACAGGGGCCACAAGCCAGCTGGCAAGTGACCGGGCCAACGCGTCGAGCACACACAGGCAGAAGGGCCCCACGCAGCACTCGTCGAGTGTGGAGGGGTGAGCTTTGGTGCAAGTGGAGCTCGGGGCTGGGGCTTCTCAAACCCCGGTGTACAGCTTCGAGGGTCACTCGTGGGCTGCACGGTCAGCGTCTCGTGGCCTTTACAAGATGGCGTGCCCCACGCTTCCGGTCGCCTCCACGGGTCTCAGCTCTGCAGGGACTGTGGATCGGGCAGGTAGAAGGCAGGCAAGCTTGATCTCGTCGATCTCTGTAGCTCGAGTTCCGGCGGGAACTGCAACAAAGCAAGGGTCGAGGGCTGGATGGTGCCTGTTTGTACAGGGTGGTCACTCCTTGACCACAAGGGAGATTCTTCAGCCTTCTCACGTCGTGTAGAAAGTCGAAGGGTCCAGATTTCGTTTCTTATGTTTCTTCAGGATGATCTGAAGTCCGTTGGGACTGCTCCCCCTCTTATTCGAATCTAGGGGGTTGGACATCCTGCTAGGTCCCCTCCTATGGGTGGGACCCAGGAAGGGGGTGGTTACACCCCTCTCCTTTGATCCTGGCCGCGCTGGGACAGGGGCTGGGAGGCCCCAGAACCGGTTTGGCCGGATCCTGCAAGGGGCAGCCTTGTGCTCCCCAGGCAGTGTCTGGTTTCTTTGAAACCTCCCTACTCCAATCCACTATCTCCTGTCTGGGGTGGTTTGACACCGCCCTGTGACAGGAAACTCTTTGTCCAGGCCTCCTCTGCCGGGTTTCGGTCAGCAGCAGGAGGCCAGACCCGTGTCTGTGGCAGGGGCATCCATTTTGTGGATCTGAGGCTCATTTTAAATCAACCGCGTTTCAGTAAAGTAACATGTCTTCTCCCTCTAGAAGGGTGGAATGCTACCCCCGTCGCCAGAACTGGCGAGGGGGTAGTATTCCAATTCGTATGACACCTTACACGACATGTTTTGATAAAGCCAAACCAAAGTTGCTATATAACCGCGAGGATTATAAGGCGCTTAAGAGTATATGGTATGGCATTATCCCGGATCAGCTTAGGGAGTTGTTCCCGACAGCTGCAGACAGGCTCAGCTCATGCCAGAGCTCCATCTCACATCAAACCACGCACTCTGCCTCCAGGATTGATGAGGCCTTCCATAGGAGTGGCTCACAGGTTATATATGTGTCCAGATATAGGTTTAGATATAGGTATACTATATCTAAGCAAGGGGTGATTACACCCACTTGCCCCAGCTGAGTGATCAGCCAGTTGTGTCAATTTAAGAACCAGCCAGGGGTGGCAAAAGCTATGCTTCAGCCCCTGGTAGGCCTTGGTGGCACCTATGCCCTGAGCACCTATAGTGCATGGTACAGGGGCTGACAAGGAGTCCATTTCCAATTGTGGTATGTACCTATAGCACATGTATTATAAATTTAGAGAGAGAACAGCAGGCTGGGGGTCTGATTAGCAGGCCCACAGCCTCAGTAAGTCGAAAACCAGTGAAGCAAAAAGCAAAAATTGGGGTGACCATAGGATAGCAGACCCTACTCTCCTACATAACCCCCCCCCAAACACAGGGACATTAAACTTAACCTTGACCAGATAAGTCTTCATGTTCTAAGTGGAAGTACCTGGAGAGACCATCTGCATTACCATGGTCAGTCCCTGGGCGGTGCTCCACTGTAAAGTCCATCCCCTGTAGGGAAATGGACCACCTGAGCAGTTTGGGATTTTCACCCTTCATCTGATTTAGCCACAAGAGGGGCTTATGGTCTGTCTGAATTAGGAAGTGAGTACCAAACAAGTATGGCCTCAACTTCTTCAGGGCCCAAACCACAGCAAAGGCCTCCCTCTCAATAGCTGACCAACGTTTCTCCCTGGGGGTCAGCCTTCTGCTAATAAAAGCAATGGGCTGGTCTTGACCATCTTGATTAAGTTGTGAAAGCACAGCTCCCACCCCCAACTCAGAAGCATCTGTCTGTACAATGAACTGTTTGGAGTAGTCAGGACTCTTCAGGATAGGTGCAGAGCACATGGCCTTCTTCAGGTCATCAAATGCCTTTTGACAGCTAACTGTCCACTGAACCTTTTTGGGCATCTTCTTGGATGTCAAGTCATTCAATGGTGTCACAATGGACCCATAGTTCTTTACAAATTTTCTGTAATACCCAGTCAGGCCCAAGAAGGCTCTGACTTGTGTCTGGGTAGTTGGAGGAGCCCAGTCCTGTATGGTCTGGATCTTGCTCTCCAGTGGTTGAACTTGACCCCCACCTACTAGGTGGCCCAAGTACACAACCTTGCTCTGCCCTATCTGGCACTTAGTAGCCTTGATAGTCAGGCCTGCCTTTTGCAGGGCCTCCAGAACCTTCTTCAGGTGGATCAGGTGATCCTCCCAGGTGGAGCTAAAGACAGCAATATCATCTAGATATGCTGCACAAAAGTCATCCAGCCCAGCAAGGACTTGGTTCACCAACCTTTGGAAAGTGGCAGGTGCATTCTTCAAGCCAAAGGGCATTACCACAAATTGATAATGTCCACTAGGGGTCGAAAATGCTGTTTTGGCTTTTGACTCCTCAGCTAGTCTGATTTGCCAGTAGCCAGCTGTCAAATCAAATGTGCTCAGAAACTTGGCAGAAGCCAATTTATCAATGAGCTCATCTGCTCTTGGAATGGGATGAGCATCTGTCCTAGTGACAGCATTGAGACCTCTGTAGTCCACACAAAACCTCATTTCTCTCTTCCCATCTTTGGTATGAGGTTTTGGCACAAGGACCACTGGGCTAGCCCATGGGCTCTCTGATGGCTCAATCACTCCAAGCTCCAACATCTTTTGCACCTCAGCCTTTATACAATCCCTGACATGGTCAGGTTGCCTGTAGATCTTATTCTTCACAGGCAGATTGTCACCAGTGTCCACCTCATGGGTGCACCAGTTAGTCTGACTGGGTGTGAGTGAAAACAATTGTCTGTGGGCCTGCAACACCTGTCTGCAGTCCACCTGTTGCTGCTCAGTGAGGCTGCCTGCCAAGGCTACTCCATCAACTGAACCATCATCAGGGTTCTGGGAAAGCAGGTCTGGGAGAGGGTCACTCTCTTCCTCCTGTTCCCCATCTGTGGCCATGAGGAGACTCATGTCCTCCCTGTCAACAAATGCTTTCAATCTGTTCACATGGAGCACCCTGTGGGGGCTCCTAGGGGTACCAAAGTCAACCAAGTAGGTGACTTCTCCCTTCTTTTCAATGATAGGGTAGGGTCCAGTCCATTTGTCCTGGAGAGCTGCTGGCCCCACTGGGTCCAACACCCACACCTTCTGTCCTGGTTGGAACTCAACCATAACAGCCTTTTGGTCATGCCAGGCTTTCTGTAATTCCTGACTTGCCTCAAGGTTTTTGGATGCTCTCTCCATGTATTCAGCCATCCTGGAGCGGAGACCAAGTACATAGTCCACAATGTCTAGTTTAGGCTTTTTGAGAGGTAACTCCCATCCTTCCTTCACCAAACTCAATGGACCTCTTACAGGGTGGCCAAACAAAAGTTCAAAAGGGCTGTAGCCAACCCCCTTCTGTAGGACCTCTCTGTAAGCAAAGAGCAAGCAGGGTAAAAGGATGTCCCATTTCCGCCTAAGCTTCTCTGGTAAACCTTTTATCATTCCCTTTAGGGTCTTGTTGAACCTTTCCACAAGCCCATTGCACTGTGGATGGTAGGGTGTGGTAAACTTATAGTTTACTCCACACTCTTTCCACATTGCTTTTAAGTATCCAGACATAAAGTTAGTACCTCTGTCTGAAAGAACCTCCTTTGGAAAGCCCACTCTTGAGAAAACTGCAATGAGGGCTTTTGCCACCACAGGAGCTGTGGTGGTCCTCAGGGGAATTGCCTCTGGGTACCTGGTGGCATGATCCACTACCACCAGTATAAATCTGTGCCCAGATGCTGTTTGAGGATCCATGGGACCCACAATGTCTATTCCAACTCTTTCAAAGGGTACCCCCACCACAGGTAGTGGTATCAGGGGGGCCTTTGTTGTGCCACCTGACTTACCACTGGCTTGGCAAGTGACACAGGAGCGACAAAACTCCTTGACATTTTCTGACATGTGAGGCCAGTGAAAGTGTGGAACAAGCCTGTCCCAAGTCTTATTCTGGCCTAAGTGTCCTGCAAGGGGAATATCATGGGCCAAGGTAAGAAGGAAGCCCCTAAACTTCAAAGGTATAACCAACCTCCTGGTGGTGCCAGGCTTGGGGTCTCTAGCCTCTGAATAAAGGAGCCCTTCATCCCAATACACCTTATGGGTACCTTGAGCATTCCCTGCAGCCTCAGCAGCAGCTTGCTGTCTGAGGGGTTCAAGTGAAGGGCAATCTAATTGGGCCTGCCCCAGGTCTGCCCTTGAGGGTCCCCCTGTCCCCAGAAACTCAACCTGTTCAGGTTCAAGCTCATCTGAGACAGTCTCCTCTTGGACTGCAGAATCAGTTTCCTGTGAAACTTGATCCTCAACCTGGGGCAAGTGGGAAGGCACAGCCTTAACCCTCTTGTAGGAAGGTGGCTACCTGACTATGGTTACCCCAGATTTTTTGCCCTGTGTTTAGCTGGTTTTCGACTTAGTTGGCCTGGTTCCCTGCTAATCAGGGCCCCAGGCTATCTGCTCTCTCTGTAAAATGGATTCCATGTACCCTAGGTGCATAACTAGATTGGCTTGGGTCACCTTATCAGCCCCTGTACAGTGCACTATAGGTGCCCAGGGCATAGGCGCATCCAAGGCCTACCAGGGGCTGCAGCATATCTTTTGCCACCCCTGGCTGGCTATCTAAATTGACACAACTGGCTGATCACTCAGCTGGGGCAAGTGGGTGTAATCACCCCTTGCTTAGATATAGTATACCTATATCTAAACCTATATCTGGACACATATATAACCTGTGAGCCACTCCTATGGAAGGCCTCATCAATCCTGGAGGCAGAGTGCGTGGTTTTATGTGAGATGGAGCTCTGGCATGAGCTGAGCCTGTCTGCAGCTGTCGGGAACAACTCCCTAAGCTGATCCGGGATAATGCCATACCATATACTCTTAAGCGCCTTATAATCCTCGCGGTTATATAGCAACTTTGGTTTGGCTTTATCAAAACATGTCGTGTAAGGTGTCATACGAATTGGAATACTACCCCCTCGCCAGTTCTGGCGACGGGGGTAGCATTCCACCCTTCTAGAGGGAGAAGACATGTTACTTTGCTGAAACGCGGTTGATTTAAAATGAGCCTCAGATCCACAAAATGGATGCCCCTGCCACAGACACGGGTCTGGCCTCCTGCTGCTGACCGAAACCCGGCAGAGGAGGCCTGGACAAAGAGTTTCCTGTCACAGGGCGGTGTCAAACCACCCCAGACAGGAGATAGTGGATTGGAGTAGGGAGGTTTCAAAGAAACCAGACACTGCCTGGGGAGCACAAGGCTGCCCCTGGCAGGATCCGGCCAAACCGGTTCTGGGGCCTCCCAGCCCCTGTCCCAGCGCGGCCAGGATCAAAGGAGAGGGGTGTAACCACCCCCTTCCTGGGTCCCACCCATAGGAGGGGACCTAGCAGGATGTCCAACCCCCTAGATTCGAATAAGAGGGGGAGCAGTCCCAACGGACCTCAGATCATCCTGAAGAAACATAAGAAACGAAATCTGGACCCTTCGACTTTCTACACGACGTGAGAAGACTGAAGAATCTCCCTTGTGGTCAAGGAGTGACCACCCTGTGCAAACAGGCACCATCCAGCCCTCGACCCTTGCTTTGTTGCAGTTCCCGCCGGAACTCGAGCGACAGAGATCGACGAGATCAAGCTTGCCTGCCTTCTACCTGCCCGATCCACAGTCCCTGCAGAGCTGAGACCCGTGGAGGCGACCGGAAGCGTGGGGCACGCCATCTTGAAAAGGCCACGAGACGCTGACCGTGCAGCCCACGAGTGACCCTCGAAGCTGTACACCGGGGTTTGAGAAGCCCCAGCCCCGAGCTCCACTTGCACCAAAGCTCACCCCTCCACACTCGACGAGTGCTGCGTGGGGCCCTTCTGCCTGTGTGTGCTCGACGCGTTGGCCCGGTCACTTGCCAGCTGGCTTGTGGCCCCTGTGCCAACGAACTTCGAAATACGACTTGCTTTTCTGGTTGCTCCAGATCTGCACCAGCTCCTGTAAAAAGGAGCACCCACTCTGACCCTCCTGGTTCGAGTGATAAGCAATCTCCCGGTTCCGCGTGGATTGCTTTTGCCAAGTGCTGTTTGCTACAATCTTCAAGCCGACGGTGCTGACGGCGAGAGCCTACGTGGGACAGATCGTGACCTGCTCCTGGACGTCGCAGATGCCCCAGAGCCCACGTGACAGCGGAGAGAAGCCTATCGACAACCGCCTGATTGCGCCCGACATTGCCTGGTTCCGTCCTGGTTCCACCCTGGTCACTGCTGAGTGACCCAGACTCTGTCCCCTCTGCTTTCAGGTACTTTTCTACTTCGATCCACCCTTGGATCGCACCGGACACTTCTGCTTCACAGCGCCTGCAGCTGCAACAGCTCCAAGCACCAAGAACCTGCGTGACAGAACCCGACGCCACTTCGACCCTGTGCACCCACGGCCTGTGGGTGAGGTAACTTTGCAACGCCGGTGTCCTTACACTGGCACACACCTCTAGGGTCTGTGTCTGAAGTTTTGTGTTCCTAGGTTCAGCGGAAGTATCATTTAATTCACTTTAACTAACTTTTACGCACCATTGACTTTACATTGGTGCGCGCCGCACTTTCCGTGCTGCACCCGTATCCTGTGGGCTACTCCCGACTTCTTCATTGCTTGTCCTGACTGCTCCCAGCGAATCTCTAGGCCCTAGGCCTAACCAATATTCGATAAGTGTTACTTATACCATTTTTTTAGTATATGGTCTGAGTGGCCCCCCGCCCTCAGCCATAATTGTGCCAACTTTATATGTTTAACAGTGCTTTTGATTTAACGCTTGTGCCCCTTTCCTCATAAAGAGTACTGGGGAGTAATTTAGAAATAAATACATATATTTTTACAATATATACTTGTGTGGTGTCCTTTCATTTGATTACAGGATTGTATGTGGTAAAACAGCTCGCTTAACACGACCTCTTAAGTTTAGCCTTTAGGCTGCTTAGTCCATGCTACCACTAGGATAGCTTGTCTAACAAGGTTGACTTACAACCAGACATCTTTGGGGTTTGTTTGGACTGATACCCAGTGGTTCCAGAATTGGAAACACTACATATCAGGCCAACTTCTCACATTGGTGTGCAGCGGTGCGGATTTGAGCTTGCTGTTTGTTTTACCATTGCAATCTTTATCAAATTGAAAGATCACATCAAGTACCTCTAGGTACATATAAATCAAAAGCTTAGCATATTAAGTTCTACTGAACTTAGTAGTTGTAGATTAAAGGGAGTAGCACACCCTGACTACAACTCACTAGCAAGGTACAGTAGGAAACCACTTAGTGTAGGTAAGTGCACCACTTACACCTCACTAGCAGTCATGTCTGATGCAGATAGAGCCTCAGGCTCTGCTCCTGTAGAAGTTGATCCTATAGGGACAACATCCAGATATGACAACCTTAGCCACAAAGACCTGAGTGCCTTGTGCACAGCCAGGGGGCTAAAAAAGGGCAGAGGCCCTACCATTCCTTCCCTAATAGCTCTCCTAGAAAAGGATGACCTAGATAAGGTGAGTCAGGCTCCCTTAGAATCAGGTGAAGGGATAAACTCCCCTGAGAATGAGGATCTTCCAGATGATGATGTAGTAGAAGAGGAAGAGGAAGGCTCTGATTTAGAAGAGCCTGAAGATCAGGATCAGCAGGGAAACCAGGTACAGGTTGCCAGCCTTAACCAGGCCAACTTGGACCTACATGGGAATGGGGGGGGCCAGCACCACCCCAGATCTCATAACCAAATTCTCCCAGGCAATAGAAGGGAGAGATCTCTATCAGGGGACTCTCACCTTTCTAGTGCCTCAAGAGAATCTCAAAGAGGGATGACTTCCTCCCAGAGAAAAGAGCATAGGGCCAGAATGAGGGCTGTCCAACTCCAGATAGAGAGGGAAGAGGTAGCCCTGGCTCAAGCTAAGCTTACTTTGGAACAAGCTAAACTTACCTTGGCAAGGGAGAAAAAAATAAGTGGCTTAGATGCCACTGGTGGCAGCAAAATTCCTAAAGAGAAACCCAGGTCCTATGATAGTAGAAACCTGACAAAGATTGTGCCCCCCTATCAGGAAGGGGATGACATCCACAAATGGATGACTGCTCTGGAGAGAGCCTGCATGGTACAGCAGGTTCCTGAGGAACAGTGGGCAGCAATCTTATGGTACTCCTTTTCAGAGAAAGGGAGGGATAGGCTCCTCACTGTCAGACATGAGGATGCCAGCAATTACAAAGTCCTGAAGAGTGTTCTGATAGATGGGTTTGGCTTAACCACTGAACAGTACAGGTTAAAGTTCAGAGATACCCAGAAGACACAGACTCAGGACTGGACTGATTTTGTTGATTGTGCAACTAAGGCTCTGGAGGGTTGGCTAAATGGCAGCAAAGTACATGACTTCACAGGATTGTATAATTTGATTATGAGGGAGCAGATCCTTAGTAATTGTCAGAACCAGCTCTTACACCAGCACCTGGTGGACTCAGATTTGACCTCTCCCCAAGAATTGGGAAAGAGGGCAGATAAGTGGGTCAGAACCAGGATTAGGCCTAAGAATCAGGACAATAACCAGAAGAAGGAGTCTACCAAGCCTCAAGATAAGGGTGGGGATAAAAGTAAAGAAAACACTTCCCCAGGGCCCCAAAACTCCAAGAAGGGGGGTGGGTCCCAAGACACTTCTTCAACAGAGAAAAAGCCTTATTGCCATGCCTGTAAACAGGTTGGGCATTACAAAACAGACAACTGTTGTCCCAAGAATGGCAATAAAGAAAACATACCTCCAAAGCCAGCTCCAACACCTCCTGTTACTGTCAGCAGTAATCCCCCAGGAAGTGGGAGCACACCCAGGAATCTGGGTGGGTTTACTTTTGGAGCCCAAGGGGACCCTGGCCTATCCAGGTCTCCATCCCCAAATGATCTTGTCTATGAGACTGGCATGGGGTTTGCCAACTTCTCTGTTTGCCCAAATACCTTGAGCAAATATAGACAGGAACCCATCATCAATGGTTTGAAAGTTGAAGCTTTTAGAGACACAGGGGCTAGCATCACCATGGTGGCTGACTGTATAGTCCCCTCTAAGCAACTTTTACCAGGTGCCACATACCAGGTAACAAACATTGATGGCATCCAAACAAATCATCCCATGGCAGTAGTAAGTCTCAGCTGGGGAGGTGTCATTGGCCCAAAGAGAGTGGCAGTGTCACCAAACTTGCCTGTAGACTGTCTACTGGGTAATGATTTGGAAATCTCAGCCTGGGCTGAGGTTGAACAGGAAATCCATTCTAGAATGGTAAACTCCAATGGAAAGGTTAGTGGGGCTGTACTGGCTATAGCCCCAATTCAAGATGTCCTTCCTGAAAAGGTTGGTAGGGCTGAGCAACTCTCTGCCCCATCTTTACCAGAAGCTCTTCCAAGACAGAATAGCAAAGCTGTTATGATAACAGCAGAAACCCAAACTGAGTCTCCACCTGAAAAGGTTGGTGGGGCTGTGATGGCCACAGCCCAAACTCAAACAGATATGTGTGTTGTGAAGCCTGAAATGATGGATCACTCCACCCAAACTGAGAGCATGGAGGAGGAAGAGAAATCTCCCCCTCACCAGACAGTAGGACAGGATCAGCCTCCTCAGGGAACTGATCTTACCCCTGATGAAGGAACTGCCCCAGAGGTTGTTAGGCCTGGCCTGACAGAGCCTCTGATGGCAGTGGACCCTTCTCAGGTGGGATCCAGTCTGGAGCAGGTAACCTGCCCCTCTCTACCTTGCCTTAGTCAGCCCAGGGCTGCAGAGGACAAGAAGGACAGTGAGACCCAGAGGGCCCCCTGTCAAATAAAGCACCCCCATCAACAGATTAGGGGCACCAAAACTAGTAGGCCTAGTAAGGTGAAAACTTTAAAAACTCCTGAGGGAGCCCCCTTAAAAATAGTTAGGGACCTCCCACAGATGGATTCTGTTGGGCACAGCCAAACCTGGGACCCAAAGGGCCCAAACCTGAACTGTCCCTCCAGCAAGCCAAACAGAGGGACCCAGCCTCCAGCTTTAGGTAGCCAGAGGTTGACCCTGAGAGCTCAGTGCAACTCAGTTGAAGAAAGAAAGGCACATATGGTGGAAGATAATTGGAGGAAGTTGAGCCCAAAAATAGTGGAGCCTCACTTCAACACTCCATATCCAAACCAGCCTTTAACTTTGCATAAACACACCCAAGGTAGTGATTCCCTATGGTGGAGACCCTCTAATACCCCTAGGGTGAGGGACTGCTTAGTGGACCATGAGACAGGGGGTACCCATGCTAGTGCAGGTACTTCCTTATATGGCCACTCAGGCAATATAGGCTTACCTGGCCAAGGATAGCCTTATCTCCTTTCGTTTGGGGGGGGGGTTATGTAGGAAGGTGGCTACCTGACTATGGTTACCCCAGATTTTTTGCCCTGTGTTTAGCTGGTTTTCGACTTAGTTGGCCTGGTTCCCTGCTAATCAGGGCCCCAGGCTATCTGCTCTCTCTGTAAAATGGATTCCATGTACCCTAGGTGCATAACTAGATTGGCTTGGGTCACCTTATCAGCCCCTGTACAGTGCACTATAGGTGCCCAGGGCATAGGCGCATCCAAGGCCTACCAGGGGCTGCAGCATATCTTTTGCCACCCCTGGCTGGCTATCTAAATTGACACAACTGGCTGATCACTCAGCTGGGGCAAGTGGGTGTAATCACCCCTTGCTTAGATATAGTATACCTATATCTAAACCTATATCTGGACACATATATAACCTGTGAGCCACTCCTATGGAAGGCCTCATCAATCCTGGAGGCAGAGTGCGTGGTTTTATGTGAGATGGAGCTCTGGCATGAGCTGAGCCTGTCTGCAGCTGTCGGGAACAACTCCCTAAGCTGATCCGGGATAATGCCATACCATATACTCTTAAGCGCCTTATAATCCTCGCGGTTATATAGCAACTTTGGTTTGGCTTTATCAAAACATGTCGTGTAAGGTGTCATACGAATTGGAATACTACCCCCTCGCCAGTTCTGGCGACGGGGGTAGCATTCCACCCTTCTAGAGGGAGAAGACATGTTACTTTGCTGAAACGCGGTTGATTTAAAATGAGCCTCAGATCCACAAAATGGATGCCCCTGCCACAGACACGGGTCTGGCCTCCTGCTGCTGACCGAAACCCGGCAGAGGAGGCCTGGACAAAGAGTTTCCTGTCACAGGGCGGTGTCAAACCACCCCAGACAGGAGATAGTGGATTGGAGTAGGGAGGTTTCAAAGAAACCAGACACTGCCTGGGGAGCACAAGGCTGCCCCTGGCAGGATCCGGCCAAACCGGTTCTGGGGCCTCCCAGCCCCTGTCCCAGCGCGGCCAGGATCAAAGGAGAGGGGTGTAACCACCCCCTTCCTGGGTCCCACCCATAGGAGGGGACCTAGCAGGATGTCCAACCCCCTAGATTCGAATAAGAGGGGGAGCAGTCCCAACGGACCTCAGATCATCCTGAAGAAACATAAGAAACGAAATCTGGACCCTTCGACTTTCTACACGACGTGAGAAGACTGAAGAATCTCCCTTGTGGTCAAGGAGTGACCACCCTGTGCAAACAGGCACCATCCAGCCCTCGACCCTTGCTTTGTTGCAGTTCCCGCCGGAACTCGAGCGACAGAGATCGACGAGATCAAGCTTGCCTGCCTTCTACCTGCCCGATCCACAGTCCCTGCAGAGCTGAGACCCGTGGAGGCGACCGGAAGCGTGGGGCACGCCATCTTGAAAAGGCCACGAGACGCTGACCGTGCAGCCCACGAGTGACCCTCGAAGCTGTACACCGGGGTTTGAGAAGCCCCAGCCCCGAGCTCCACTTGCACCAAAGCTCACCCCTCCACACTCGACGAGTGCTGCGTGGGGCCCTTCTGCCTGTGTGTGCTCGACGCGTTGGCCCGGTCACTTGCCAGCTGGCTTGTGGCCCCTGTGCCGACGAACTTCGAAATACGACTTGCTTTTCTGGTTGCTCCAGATCTGCACCAGCTCCTGTAAAAAGGAGCACCCACTCTGACCCTCCTGGTTCGAGTGATAAGCAATCTCCCGGTTCCGCGTGGATTGCTTTTGCCAAGTGCTGTTTGCTACAATCTTCAAGCCGACGGTGCTGACGGCGAGAGCCTACGTGGGACAGATCGTGACCTGCTCCTGGACGTCGCAGATGCCCCAGAGCCCACGTGACAGCGGAGAGAAGCCTATCGACAACCGCCTGATTGCGCCCGACATTGCCTGGTTCCGTCCTGGTTCCACCCTGGTCACTGCTGAGTGACCCAGACTCTGTCCCCTCTGCTTTCAGGTACTTTTCTACTTCGATCCACCCTTGGATCGCACCGGACACTTCTGCTTCACAGCGCCTGCAGCTGCAACAGCTCCAAGCACCAAGAACCTGCGTGACAGAACCCGACGCCACTTCGACCCTGTGCACCCACGGCCTGTGGGTGAGGTAACTTTGCAACGCCGGTGTCCTTACACTGGCACACACCTCTAGGGTCTGTGTCTGAAGTTTTGTGTTCCTAGGTTCAGCGGAAGTATCATTTAATTCACTTTAACTAACTTTTACGCACCATTGACTTTACATTGGTGCGCGCCGCACTTTCCGTGCTGCACCCGTATCCTGTGGGCTACTCCCGACTTCTTCATTGCTTGTCCTGACTGCTCCCAGCGAATCTCTAGGCCCTAGGCCTAACCAATATTCGATAAGTGTTACTTATACCATTTTTTTAGTATATGGTCTGAGTGGCCCCCCGCCCTCAGCCATAATTGTGCCAACTTTATATGTTTAACAGTGCTTTTGATTTAACGCTTGTGCCCCTTTCCTCATAAAGAGTACTGGGGAGTAATTTAGAAATAAATACATATATTTTTACAATATATACTTGTGTGGTGTCCTTTCATTTGATTACAGGATTGTATGTGGTAAAACAGCTCGCTTAACACGACCTCTTAAGTTTAGCCTTTAGGCTGCTTAGTCCATGCTACCACTAGGATAGCTTGTCTAACAAGGTTGACTTACAACCAGACATCTTTGGGGTTTGTTTGGACTGATACCCAGTGGTTCCAGAATTGGAAACACTACATATCAGGCCAACTTCTCACACCTCTTGCTCCTCCTCTTGGGTTGTGGTTGGTCTATTGTTTCAAGATCCACCACTGGTTCAGGAAGGCACTTCTTAGCCTGAGACCTTGTCACTGCAAGGACATGAGCTGAAATCCCTAGCATTTCTGCATGAGTCCTGTACTCCACTTCTGACCAAACTGAGCTTTCAAGATCATTGCCTAACAGACAGTCTACTGGGAGGTCTGCACTCACAACAACTTTCTTTAGGCCATCTACCCCTCCCCAGGAGAAGTTCACAACAGCCACACTATGGGAAGTAGTGGAGTTGCTTGCATTGGTCACTAGGTAACTTTCACCTAGTACAATCTGTCCAGGGTCCACAAAGCCAGGTGTCACCATTGTGACACTGGCACAAGTGTCCCTGTAGGCCTGAGCCAGTTTCTCATTAATTAAGGGAGTCTGCCTATATTTGCCCAGGTTACTGGGGCTTACTGCAGTGGGCAAAGATATGTCCACATCATATAGGAGAACTGCCTGTGTGGGGATTCTGACTAGGCCAGATTCCACCTCAGTACCCAGGGTCAACCCTACTAAACCCTTTGGCTGTGTACCACCACTGCTGACTGTACTAGGGGGTGCAGTTGCTTTAGGAGCTGCAGTGGTGGGGACTGGATTTTTCTTAGTGCATTCACTGCCCCAGTGTGAAACTGATTTGCAGGTATTACACCAAGGTTTCTTTGGGCCATCATTCTTCTTTTTCTTGTTTCCATTTTGGGAACCCCCCTCCTTATTGCTAGTTTGGGGGCCTGAAGACTTCTGGTCCTTTTCTTTATCTTTCTGATTCCCACCCTTCTGGTCTGTTTTCTTCTGGTCACCTTGGTTCTGGTTTTTCTGCTTAATCCTTGTTCTGACCCATTTGTCTGCCTTCTTTCCCAATTCTTGGGGAGAGGTCAAATCAGAGTCAACAAGGTATTGATGCAACAGCTGGTTCTGACAGTTATTAAGGATCTGTTCTCTCATCATAAGATTGTACAATCCTGTATAGTCTGAAACTTTACTTCCCTGCAGCCAACCCTCCAGAGCCTTAGTGGCACAATCTACAAAATCAGTCCAGTCCTGAGTCTGTGCTTTTTGGGTGTCTCTGAACAACAACCTGTATTGCTCAGTGGTTAGGCCAAACCCTTCAATAAGAGCACTCTTCAGAACAGAGTAGTTTTTGGCATCCTCAGGTCTAACAGTGAGGAGCCTGTCCCTCCCTTTCTCAGAAAAGGAGTACCATAAAATTGCTGCCCACTGATCCTCAGGGACCTGCTGTACCATGCAGGCCCTCTCAAGAGCAGTCATCCATTTGTGGATATCATCCCCTTCCTTGTAGGGGGGCACAATTTTTGTCAGGTTTCTATTGTCATAGGCCCTGTCTTTTTCTTTAGGAATTTTGCTGCCACCAGTGGCATCTAAGCCACTTATTTTTTTTTCCCTTGCCAAGGTAAGTTTAGCTTGTTCCAAGGTAAGCTTAGCTTGAGCCAGGGCTACCTCTTCCCTCTCTATCTGGAGTTGGACAGCCCTCATTCTGGCCCTATGCTCTTTTCTCTGGGAGGAAGTCATCCCTCTTTGAGATTCTCTTGAGGCACTAGAAAGGTGAGAGTCCCCTGATAGAGACCTCTCCCTCCTATTACCTGGGAGAATTTGGTTATGAGATCTGGGGTGGTGCTGGCCCTCCCCATTCCCATGTAGGTCCAAGTTGGCCTGGTTAAGGCTGGCAACCTGTACCTGGTTTCCCCTCTGATCCTGATCTTCAGGCTCTTCTAAATCAGAGCCTTCCTCTTCCTCTTCCTCCTCCTCTTCTTCTTCTGGAAGATTCTCATTCTCAGGGGAGTTGTTTCCTTCACCTGAATCTAAGGGAGCCTGACTCACCTTATCTAGATCATCCTTTTTTAGGAGAGCTATTAGGGAAGGAATGGTAGGGCCTCTGCCCTTTTTTAGCCCCCTGGCTGTGCACAAGGCACTCAGGTCTTTGTGGCTAAGGTTGTCATATCTGGATGTTGTCCCTATAGGATCAACTTCTACAGGAGCAGAGCCTGAGGCTCTATCTGCATCAGACATGACTGCTAGTGAGGTGTAAGTGGTGCACTTACCTACACTAAGTGGTTTCCTACTGTACCTTGCTAGTGAGTTGTAGTCAGGGTGTGCTACTCCCTTTAATCTACAACTACTAAGTTCAGTAGAACTTAATATGCTAAGCTTTTGATTTATATGTACCTAGAGGTACTTGATGTGATCTTTCAATTTGATAAAGATTGCAATGGTAAAACAAACAGCAAGCTCAAATCCGCACCGCTGCACACCAATGTGAGAAGTTGGCCTGATATGTAGTGTTTCCAATTCTGGAACCACTGGGTATCAGTCCAAACAAACCCCAAAGATGTCTGGTTGTAAGTCAACCTTGTTAGACAAGCTATCCTAGTGGTAGCATGGACTAAGCAGCCTAAAGGCTAAACTTAAGAGGTCGTGTTAAGCGAGCTGTTTTACCACATACAATCCTGTAATCAAATGAAAGGACACCACACAAGTATATATTGTAAAAATATATGTATTTATTTCTAAATCACTCCCCAGTACTCTTTATGAGGAAAGGGGCACAAGCGTTAAATCAAAAGCACTGTTAAACATATAAAGTTGGCACAATTATGGCTGAGGGCGGGGGGCCACTCAGACCATATACTAAAAAAATGGTATAAGTAACACTTATCGAGCAATGGTTAGGCCTAGGGCCTAGAGATTCGCTGGGAGCAGTCAGGACAAGCAATGAAGAAGTCGGGAGTAGCCCACAGGATACGGGTGCAGCACGGAAAGTGCGGCGCGCACCAATGTAAAGTCAATGGTGCGTAAAAGTTAGTTAAAGTGAATTAAATGATACTTCCGCTGAACCTAGGAACACAAAACTTCAGACACAGACCCTAGAGGTGTGTGCCAGTGTAAGGACACCGGCGTTGCAAAGTTACCTCACCCACAGGCCGTGGGTGCACAGGGTCGAAGTGGCGTCGGGTTCTGTCACGCAGGTTCTTGGTGCTTGGAGCTGTTGCAGCTGCAGGCGCTGTGAAGCAGAAGTGTCCGGTGCGATCCAAGGGTGGATCGAAGTAGAAAAGTACCTGAAAGCAGAGGGGACAGAGTCTGGGTCACTCAGCAGTGACCAGGGTGGAACCAGGACGGAACCAGGCAATGTCGGGCGCAATCAGGCGGTTGTCGATAGGCTTCTCTCCGCTGTCACGTGGGCTCTGGGGCATCTGCGACGTCCAGGAGCCGGTCACGATCTGTCCCACGTAGGCTCTCGCCGTCAGCACCGTCGGCTTGAAGATTGTAGCAAACAGCACTTGGCAAAAGCAATCCACGCGGAACCGGGAGATTGCTTATCACTCGAACCAGGAGGGTCAGAGTGGGTGCTCCTTTTCACAGGAGCTGGTGCAGATCTGGAGCAACCAGAAAAGCAAGTCGGATTTCAAGTTTCGTCGGCACAGGGGCCACAAGCCAGCTGGCAAGTGACCGGGCCAACGCGTCGAGCACACACAGGCAGAAGGGCCCCACGCAGCACTCGTTGAGTGTGGAGGGGTGAGCTTTGGTGCAAGTGGAGCTCGGGGCTGGGGCTTCTCAAACCCCGGTGTACAGCTTCGAGGGTCACTCGTGGGCTGCACGGTCAGCGTCTCGTGGCCTTTTCAAGATGGCGTGCCCCACGCTTCCGGTCGCCTCCACGGGTCTCAGCTCTGCAGGGACTGTGGATCGGGCAGGTAGAAGGCAGGCAAGCTTGATCTCGTCGATCTCTGTCGCTCGAGTTCCGGCGGGAACTGCAACAAAGCAAGGGTCGAGGGCTGGATGGTGCCTGTTTGTACAGGGTGGTCACTCCTTGACCACAAGGGAGATTCTTCAGCCTTCTCACGTCGTGTAGAAAGTCGAAGGGTCCAGATTTCGTTTCTTATGTTTCTTCAGGATGATCTGAAGTCCGTTGGGACTGCTCCCCCTCTTATTCGAATCTAGGGGGTTGGACATCCTGCTAGGTCCCCTCCTATGGGTGGGACCCAGGAAGGGGGTGGTTACACCCCTCTCCTTTGATCCTGGCCGCGCTGGGACAGGGGCTGGGAGGCCCCAGAACCGGTTTGGCCGGATCCTGCAAGGGGCAGCCTTGTGCTCCCCAGGCAGTGTCTGGTTTCTTTGAAACCTCCCTACTCCAATCCACTATCTCCTGTCTGGGGTGGTTTGACACCGCCCTGTGACAGGAAACTCTTTGTCCAGGCCTCCTCTGCCGGGTTTCGGTCAGCAGCAGGAGGCCAGACCCGTGTCTGTGGCAGGGGCATCCATTTTGTGGATCTGAGGCTCATTTTAAATCAACCGCGTTTCAGTAAAGTAACATGTCTTCTCCCTCTAGAAGGGTGGAATGCTACCCCCGTCGCCAGAACTGGCGAGGGGGTAGTATTCCAATTCGTATGACACCTTACACGACATGTTTTGATAAAGCCAAACCAAAGTTGCTATATAACCGCGAGGATTATAAGGCGCTTAAGAGTATATGGTATGGCATTATCCCGGATCAGCTTAGGGAGTTGTTCCCGACAGCTGCAGACAGGCTCAGCTCATGCCAGAGCTCCATCTCACATCAAACCACGCACTCTGCCTCCAGGATTGATGAGGCCTTCCATAGGAGTGGCTCACAGGTTATATATGTGTCCAGATATAGGTTTAGATATAGGTATACTATATCTAAGCAAGGGGTGATTACACCCACTTGCCCCAGCTGAGTGATCAGCCAGTTGTGTCAATTTAAGAACCAGCCAGGGGTGGCAAAAGCTATGCTTCAGCCCCTGGTAGGCCTTGGTGGCACCTATGCCCTGAGCACCTATAGTGCATGGTACAGGGGCTGACAAGGAGTCCATTTCCAATTGTGGTATGTACCTATAGCACATGTATTATAAATTTAGAGAGAGAACAGCAGGCTGGGGGTCTGATTAGCAGGCCCACAGCCTCAGTAAGTCGAAAACCAGTGAAGCAAAAAGCAAAAATTGGGGTGACCATAGGATAGCAGACCCTACTCTCCTACACACATGACAACACGACCCACATGACACATGATGACACATGATACCATAAGACACCACATGACACCACATGACACCACATGACACCACAAGACACATCATACGTGACACCACATGAGACATGACACCACAAGACACATGACACCACATGAGACATGACACCACATGACACCACATGACACCACATGACACCACATGACACCACATGACACCAAATGACACATGACACCACATGACACCACATGACACCACATGACACCACATGACACATGATGACGCATGATGACACATGACACCACATGACACCACATGATGACACATGACACCACATGACACCATATGACACCACATGATACCACATGACAGATGATGACACATGACCCCACATTGCGACACATGATGACACATTGTGGAGAAGTGTGGCTCACGGTGTAGAGCAGGCAGACCCGGAAGCTGAGGTCAGACCCGGGACCAGGGTTCAATTCCCGATGCGGCAGGGTCTTGAGCTCAAATGTCCACGGACTCGATAATTCTCGCTTCGGTGCCTGCTCTAATCATGGGTTCTCACTCTGCAACTCTGGGCATTAAGCTTGCTTAATCTCCACAACGGCCCCCCTGCGGCGGGATGCCTGGCTTTCACCTTGGGGATGCCCTGTAGGGGCTATCTCACAGGGAAAAGCCAGGACGGGTTCCCAAAAGCAAGCGCCGGGAAACCTCCGGGTAGCTGTGCGCTCAATAAATGCAATAATAATAATGATGACACATGATGACACATGATGACACATGACACCACATGACACCACATGATGACACATGACACCACATGACACCATATGACACCACATGACACTTGATGACACATGACACCACATGACACCACATGACACATGATGATGCATGATGACACATGACAACACATGACACCACATGACACATGATGACACATGACACCACATGACACATGATGACGCATGATGACACATGACACCACATGACACCACATGATGACACATGACACCACATAACACCATATGATACCACATGACACATGACCCCACATGACCCCATATTGCGACACATGATGACACATGATGACACATGATGACACATGATGACACATGACACCACATGACATCACATGACACCACATGACACAAGATGACACATGACCCCACATGACCCCACATGGCAACACATGACGGCACATGGTGACACATGATGACACATGACGACACATGATGACACATGACACCACATGACACATTATAACACATGACCCCAAATGACCCCACATGGTGACATATGACGATACATGACGACACATGACAACACATGACGACACATGACACCACATGACACATGACCCCAAATGACCCCACATGGCAACATATGACAACACATGACACCACATGACAACACATGACCCACATGACACATGATGACACATGAGACCACATGACCCACATGACACATGATGACACATGACAACACATGACCCACATGACACATGATGACACATGATACCACATGACCAACATGACACATGATGACACATGACACCACATGACACATGATACCACATGACACCACATGACACATGACACCACAGGACACCACATGACACCACATGACACCACATGACACATGATGACACATGGCGACACATGGCAACACATGATGACACATGACGACACACGATGACACATGACAACACATGGCGACACATGACACCACATGACACATGACACCACATGACACATGACACGTGATGACACATGAGACATGACAACACAAGACACATGACACCACATGACACATGATGACGCATGATGACACATGACACCACACCTATTCAAGCTCGGCGGTGATGGGTAGGTGAATCCGCACGGACACGGGAAGTTTGAGCCAAAACTGTAGGCACAACCCTGATGTACCGACCTGCCGACTACTCATGTGGTAATTAATCCACGACCATTAGGCATAGGATTAACCATTGAGGTAAACTATACCCACACCTAACACATGACACCAGCATGTTTTTCTTTTCTTTTTAGCTCTCACCATCACTAGGTCCTGAAGAATCGTGGGAAATTTTCCCATGTGAGAAACATGTCGACCAACCCTCAATCTAGTCTCTTCTAGGGTTACGCTACCTAACCTGCCGTCACCCAGCGAGCTAGACTCACATTTTTAATTGCAGTAGGGGGACCCCCAGAATAAAGTGTTTTCCGGCACCCCCTGCTACATTTTAATCACTTTCTCCAGGAAACTTACTGCCCTAACCCACACACCCGCACTTCACCAATAGGCTGTTGGACAAAAAGATCTCCGCCAAAGAGCCCCTCTCCGAGGTGAGCCCGTCGGGGATTGCACCGCCTCCCCGACGAGGAGCAACGCCTATGATGAAGCATGACACCCTTTTGGGTGTGTCAGGCAAACACGTCCAACAAAATGGATGTCCAAAGGTGTAACACACACACCTCCGGTCACGCCAGTCTTATTTAATTCCACACTTTCTTTAGGAACAGTTCAGCAATCTCCTTTGTTTAACATGACACCACATGACACCACATGAAGACACATGACACCACATGACACCACATGACACCACATGATACCACATGATACCACATGACACATGACCCCACATGACCCCATATTGCGACACATGATGACACATGACGACACATGATGACACATGACACCACATGACATCACATGACACCACATGATGACACATGACCCCACATGACCCCACATGGCAACACATGATGGCACATGGCAACACATGACAACACATGACGACACATGACGACACATGACACCACATGACACCACAGACACATGACCCCAAATGACCCCACATGGCGACATATGACGACACATGACGACACATGATGACACACGATGACACATGACGACACATGACACCAAATGATGAGACATGACACCACATGACAACACATGACACTTACATGTGATGACACATGACAACACATGACCCACATGACACATGATGACAAATGATGACACATGAGACCACATAACCCACATGACACATGATGACACATGACACCACATGACCCACATGACATATGATGACACATGACACCACATGACCCACATGACACATGATGACACATGACACCACATGACACATGATACCACATGACACATGACACCACATGACACCACATGACACCACTTGACACCACATGACACATGATGAGACATGATGACACATGACGACACATGACGACATGACACATAATGACACATGATGACACATGGCGACACATGGCGACACATGATGACACATGGCGACACATGACGACACATGGCGACACATGCGACACATGGCAACACATGGCAACACATGGCAACACATGACACCACATGACACATGACACCACATGACACATGACACGTGATGACACATGAGACATGACAACACAAGACACATGACACCACATGACACCATATGACTGTAGGAAGGTGGCTACCTGACTATGGTTACCCCAGATTTTTTGCCTTGTGTTTAGCTGGTTTTCGACTTAGTTGGCCTGGTTCCCTGCTAATCAGGGCCCCAGGCTATCTGCTCTCTCTGTTAAATGGATTCCATGTACCCTAGGTGCATAACTAGATTGGCTTGGGTCACCTTATCAGCCCCTGTACAGAGCACTATAGGTGCCCAGGGCATAGGTGCATCCAAGGCCTACCAGGGGCTGCAGCATATCTTTTGCCACCCCTGGCTGGCTATCTAAATTGACACAACTGGCTGATCACTCAGCTGGGGCAAGTGGGTGTAATCACCCCTTGCTTAGATATAGTATACCTATATCTAAACCTATATCTGGACACATATAAACCTGTGAGCCACTCCTATGGCAGGCCTTAACAATCCTGGAGGCAGAGTGCGTGGTTTCATGTGAGATGGTGCTCTAGCATGAGCTGAGCCTGTCTGCAGCTGTCGGGACCAATTCCCTTAGCTGTTCCGGGATAATGCCAAACCATATACTAATAAGTGCATTATAATCCTCGCGGTTATATGTCAACTTTGGTTTGGCTTTATCAAAACATGTCGTGTAAGGTGTCATACGATTTGGAATACTACCCCCTCGCCAGTCCTGGCGACGGGGGTAGCATTCCACCCCTCTAGAGGGGACGACATGTTACTTTTGCTAAAACGCGGTTGATTTTTAAAAGAGCCTCAGATCCACAAAATGGATGCTTCTGCCACAGACACATGTCTGACCTCCTGCTGCAGACCGAAACTCAGCAGAGGAGGCCTGGACAAAGGATTTCCTGTCACAGGGAGGTGTGACACCACCCCAGACAGGAGATAGTGGATTGTAGCAGGGAGGTTTGAATGAAACCAGACAGTGCCTGGGGAGCACAAGGCTTCCCCTTGCATAATCCGGTCAAACCGGTTCTGGGGCAGCCCAGCCCCAGCTCCAGTGAGACCTGGACAAAGGAAAGGGGGTGTAACCACCCCCCTTCCTGGTCCCACCCATAGGGGAGGGACCTAGCAGGAGATCCACCCCTCAGATTGGAATAAGAGGGGGAGCAGTGCCAATGCAACTCAGATCATCCTGAAATCAACTTTAAACTAAGAAGACGACTGGACTTCGACATTCTGATGATAGAAGACTGAAGAGCATCTCCCTTGTGGCCTAGGAGGGGCCACCCTGTGAACACAGGCACCACCCAGCACCTCGACGTCTGCTTTGCCGCCGCCTCCCGCCGGAGCCCGAGTGCAGAGCCTGACAAGACCCAGCTTTCCAGACTTCTCCCAGCCCGATCCACAGTCCCTGCAAAGAAGGGACCCGTGGAGGCACCGAGAGACGTGGGAGCGGCCATCTTGAAAGACCCCCGAGACGCTGACTGCGGAGCACCCGAGGCACCCTCGACTCTGTGCTTTGGGGTTTGAGAAGCCCCATAACCGAGCAGCATTTCCACCAAAGATCAGCCCTCCAGCATCTCCACGATCTGCGTGGGGCCCTTTTGTTTTGTGCCACTCGACTCGCCATCCCGTCCGCTTGTCACGTGGTCAGCGGCCATCTTGGCGACGACATCTACGATTTACACTGTGGGTCTGGTTGCTCCAGACCTGCCCTCGCTCCTGTAGAAAGGAGTACCCGCTCTGACCTTGCTGGTCCGAGTAATAAGCCTTTTTCACTTTCCCCGTGGCTTGCATTAGCCAAGGCTTGTTTGCTTCAATCGAGTTGCCGACACCGCCATCAGCTAGAGCCTTCGAGGGACAGCTCGTGATCGACTCCTGGACGTCCTTGACCTCTTCGTGTCCACGTGGCTGCAGAGAGAAGCAACCCCTGATCACCTGTTTGCACCCGACTTTGCCTGGTTCCAATCTGGTTCCACGGTGGTCACTGGTCAGTGACTTTGAACATTGTCCCCTCTGCTTTCAGGTCTTCACCACTTCAGATCCACCCTTGGATCCACCGGACACTTCTGCTTCACAGCGCCTGCAGCTGCAACAGCTCCAAGCACCAAGAACCTGCGTGACAGAACCCGACGCCACTTCGACCCTGTGCACCCACGGCCTGTGGGTGAGGTAACTTTGCAACGCCGGTGTCCTTACACTGGTACACACCTCTAGGGTCTGTGACTAAAGTTTTGTGTTCCTAGGTTCAGCGGAAGTATCATTTAATTCACTTTATCCAACTTTTACGCACCATTGACTTTACATTGGTGCGCGCTGCACTTTCCGTGCTGCACCCGTCTCCTGTGGGCTACTCCCGACTTCATCATTGCTAGTCCTGACTGCTCCCAGCGAATCTCTAGGCCCTAGGCCTAACCATTGTTCGATAAGTGTTACTTATACCACTTTTTTAGTATATGGTTTGAGTGGCCACCCGCCCTCATCCATAATTGTGCAACTTTATAGGTTTAACAGTGCTTTTGATTTAACGCTTGTGCCCCTTTCCTCATAAAGAGTACTGGGGAGTAATTTAGAAATAAATACATATATTTTTACAATATATACTTGTGTGGTGTCCTTTCATTTGATTACAGGATTGTATGTGGTAAAACAAGCTCGCTTAACACGACCTCTTAAGTTAAGCCTTTAAGGCTGCTTAGTCCATGCTACCATTAGGATAGCTTGTCTACAAGGTTGACTTACAACCTGACATCTTTGGGGTTTGTTTGGACTGATACCCAGTGGTTCCAGAATTGGAAACACTACATATCAGGCCAACTTCTCACATTGGTGTGCAGCGGTGCGGATTTGAGCTTGCTGTTTGTTTTACCATTGCAATCTTTATCAAATTGAAAGATCACATCAAGTACCTCTAGGTACATATAAATCAAAAGCTTAGCATATTAAGTTCTACTGAACTTAGTAGTTGTAGATTAAAGGGATTAGCACACCCTGACTACAACTCACTAGCAAGGTACAGTAGGAAACCACTTAGTGTAGGTAAGTGCACCACTTACACCTCACTAGCAGTCATGTCTGATACAGGTAGACCCTCAGGTTCTGCTCCTGTAGAAGTTGATCCTATAGGGACAACATCCAGATATGACAACCTTAGCCACAAAGACCTGAGTGCCTTGTGCACAGCCAGGGGGCTAAAAAAGGGCAGAGGCCCTACCATTCCTTCCCTAATAGCTCTCCTAGAAAAGGATGACCTAGATAAGGTGAGTCAGGCTCCCTTAGAATCAGGTGAAGGGATAAACTCCCCTGAGAATGAGAATCTTCCAGAAGAAGAAGAGGAGGAGGAAGAGGAAGAGGAAGGCTCTGATGTAGAAGAGCCTGAAGATCAGGATCAGAGGGGAAACCAGGTACAGGTTGCCAGGCTTAACCAGGCCAACTTGGACCTACATGGGAATGGAGAGGGCCAGCACCTCCCCAGATCTCATAACCACATTCTCCCAGGTAATAGGAGGGAGAGATCTCTATCAAGGGACTCTCACCTTTCTAGTGCCTCAAGAGAATCTCAAAGAGGGATGACTCCCTCCCAGAGAAAAGAGCATAGGGCCAGGATGAGGGCTGTCCAACTCCAAATAGAAAGGGAAGAGGTAGCCTTGGCTCAAGCTAAACTTGCTTTAGCAAGAGAAAGAAAATTGTGTGGCTTAGATGCCACTGGTGGCAGCAATATTCCTAAAGAGAAACCCAGGTCCTATGATAGTAGAAACCTGACAAAGATTGTGCCCCCCTATCAGGAAGGGGATGACATCCACAAATGGATGACTGCTCTGGAGAGAGCCTGCATGGTACAGCAGGTTCCTGAGGAACAGTGGGCAGCAATCTTATGGTACTCCTTTTCAGAGAAAGGGAGAGATAGGCTCCTCACTGTCAGACATGAGGATGCCAGCAATTACAAAGTCCTGAAGAGTGTTCTGATAGATGGGTTTGGCTTAACCACTGAACAGTACAGGTTAAAGTTCAGAGATACCCAGAAGACACAGACTCAGGACTGGACTGATTTTGTTGATTGTGCAACTAAGGCCCTGGAGGGTTGGCTAAATGGCAGCAAAGTACATGACTTCACAGGATTGTATAATTTGATTATGAGGGAGCAGATCCTAAGTAATTGTCAGAACCAGCTCTTACACCAGCACCTGGTGGACTCAGATTTGACCTCTCCCCAAGAATTGGGAAAGAGGGCGGATAAGTGGGTCAGAACCAGGATTAGGCCTAAGAATCAGGACAATAACCAGAAGAAGGAGTCTACCAAGCCTCAAGATAAGGGTGGGGATAAAAGTAAAGAAAACACTTCCCCAGGGCCCCAAAACTCCAAGAAGGGGGGTGGGTCCCAAGACACTTCATCAACTGACAAAAAGCCTTATTGTCATGCCTGTAAACAGGTTGGGCATTACAAAACAGACAGCTGTTGTCCCAAGAATGGCAATAAAGAAAACATACCTCCAAAGCCAGCTCCAACACCTCCTGTTACTGTCAGCAGTAATCCCCCAGGAAGTGGGAGCACACCCAGGAATCTGGGTGGGTTTACTTTTGGAGCCCAAGGGGACCCTGGCCTATCCAGGTCCCCATCCCCAAATGATCTTGTTTATGAGACTGGCATGGGGTTTGCCAACTTCTCTGTTTGCCCAAATACCTTGAGCAAATATAGACAAGAACCCATCATCAATGGTTTGAAAGTTGAAGCTTTTAGAGACACAGGGGCTAGCATCACCATGGTGGCTGACTGTATAGTCCCCTCTAAGCAACTTTTACCTGGTGCCACATACCAGGTAACAAACATTGATGGCATCCAAACAAATCATCCCATGGCAGTAGTAAGTCTCAGCTGGGGAGGTGTCATTGGCCCAAAGAGAGTGGCAGTGTCACCAAACTTGCCTGTAGACTGTCTACTGGGTAATGATTTGGAAATCTCAGCCTGGGCTGAGGTTGAACAGGAAATCCATTCTAGAATGGTAAATTCCAATGGAAAGGTTAGTGGGGCTGTACTGGCTATAGCCCCAATTCAAGATGTCCTTCCTGAAAAGGTTGGTAGGGCTGAGCAACTCTCTGCCCCATCTTTACCAGAAGCTCTTCCAAGACAGAATAGCAAAGCTGTTATGATAACAGCAGAAACCCAAACTGAGTCTCCTCCTGAAAAGGTTGGTGGGGCTGTGATGGCCACAGCCCAAACTCAAACAGATATGTGTGTTGTGAAGCCTGAAATGATGGATCACTCCACCCAAACTGAGAGCATGGAGGAGGAAGAGAAATCTCCCCCTCACCAGACAGTAGGACAGGATCAGCCTCCTCAGGGAACTGATCTTACCCCTGATGGAGGAACTGCCCCAGAGGTTGTTAGGCCTGGCCTGACAGAGCCTCTGATGGCAGTGGACCCTTCTCAGGTGGGATCCAGTCTGGAGCAGGTAACCTGCCCCTCTCTACCTTGCCTCAGTCAGCCCAGGGCTGCAGAGGACAAGAAGGACAGTGAGACCCAGAGGGCCCCCTGTCAAATAAAGCACCCCCATCAACAGATTAGGAGCACCAAAACTAGTAGGCCTAGTAAGGTGAAAACTTTAAAAACTCCTGAGGGAGCCCCCTTAAAAACAGTTAGGGACCTCCCACAGATGGATTCTGTTGGGCACAGCCAAACATGGGACCCAAAGGGCCCAAACCTGAACTGTCCCTCCAGCAAGCCAAACAGAGGGACCCAGCCTCCAGCTTTAGGTAGCCAGAGGTTGACCCTGAGAGCTCAGTGCAACTCAGTTGAAGAAAGAAAGGCACACATGGTGGAAGATAATTGGAGGAAGTTGAGCCCAAAAATAGTGGAGCCTCACTTCAGTACTCCATATCCAAACCAGCCTTTAACTTTGCATAAACACACCCAAGGTAGTGATTCCCTATGGTGGAGACCCTCTAATACACCTAGGGTGAGGGACTGCTTAGTGGACCATGAGACAGGGGGTACCCATGCTAGTGCAGGTACTTCCTTATATGGCCACTCAGGCAATAAAGGCTTACCTGGCCAAGGATAGCCTTATCTCCTTTCGTTTGGGGGGGGGTTATGTAGGAAGGTGGCTACCTGACTATGGTTACCCCAGATTTTTTGCCTTGTGTTTAGCTGGTTTTCGACTTAGTTGGCCTGGTTCCCTGCTAATCAGGGCCCCAGGCTATCTGCTCTCTCTGTAAAATGGATTCCATGTACCCTAGGTGCATAACTAGATTGGCTTGGGTCACCTTATCAGCCCCTGTACAGAGCACTATAGGTGCCCAGGGCATAGGTGCATCCAAGGCCTACCAGGGGCTGCAGCATATCTTTTGCCACCCCTGGCTGGCTATCTAAATTGACACAACTGGCTGATCACTCAGCTGGGGCAAGTGGGTGTAATCACCCCTTGCTTAGATATAGTATACCTATATCTAAACCTATATCTGGACACATATAAACCTGTGAGCCACTCCTATGGCAGGCCTTAACAATCCTGGAGGCAGAGTGCGTGGTTTCATGTGAGATGGTGCTCTAGCATGAGCTGAGCCTGTCTGCAGCTGTCGGGACCAATTCCCTTAGCTGTTCCGGGATAATGCCAAACCATATACTAATAAGTGCATTATAATCCTCGCGGTTATATGTCAACTTTGGTTTGGCTTTATCAAAACATGTCGTGTAAGGTGTCATACGATTTGGAATACTACCCCCTCGCCAGTCCTGGCGACGGGGGTAGCATTCCACCCCTCTAGAGGGGACGACATGTTACTTTTGCTAAAACGCGGTTGATTTTTAAAAGAGCCTCAGATCCACAAAATGGATGCTTCTGCCACAGACACATGTCTGACCTCCTGCTGCAGACCGAAACTCAGCAGAAGAGGCCTGGACAAAGGATTTCCTGTCACAGGGAGGTGTGACACCACCCCAGACAGGAGATAGTGGATTGTAGCAGGGAGGTTTGAATGAAACCAGACAGTGCCTGGGGAGCACAAGGCTTCCCCTTGCATAATCCGGTCAAACCGGTTCTGGGGCAGCCCAGCCCCAGCTCCAGTGAGACCTGGACAAAGGAAAGGGGGTGTAACCACCCCCCTTCCTGGTCCCACCCATAGGGGAGGGACCTAGCAGGAGATCCACCCCTCAGATTGGAATAAGAGGGGGAGCAGTGCCAATGCAACTCAGATCATCCTGAAATCAACTTTAAACTAAGAAGACGACTGGACTTCGACATTCTGATGATAGAAGACTGAAGAGCATCTCCCTTGTGGCCTAGGAGGGGCCACCCTGTGAACACAGGCACCACCCAGCACCTCGACGTCTGCTTTGCCGCCGCCTCCCGCCGGAGCCCGAGTGCAGAGCCTGACAAGACCCAGCTTTCCAGACTTCTCCCAGCCCGATCCACAGTCCCTGCAAAGAAGGGACCCGTGGAGGCACCGAGAGACGTGGGAGCGGCCATCTTGAAAGACCCCCGAGACGCTGACTGCGGAGCACCCGAGGCACCCTCGACTCTGTGCTTTGGGGTTTGAGAAGCCCCATAACCGAGCAGCATTTCCACCAAAGATCAGCCCTCCAGCATCTCCACGATCTGCGTGGGGCCCTTTTGTTTTGTGCCACTTGACTCGCCATCCCGTCCGCTTGTCACGTGGTCAGCGGCCATCTTGGCGACGACATCTACGATTTACACTGTGGGTCTGGTTGCTCCAGACCTGCCCTCGCTCCTGTAGAAAGGAGTACCCGCTCTGACCTTGCTGGTCCGAGTAATAAGCCTTTTTCACTTTCCCCGTGGCTTGCATTAGCCAAGGCTTGTTTGCTTCAATCGAGTTGCCGACACCGCCATCAGCTAGAGCCTTCGAGGGACAGCTCGTGATCGACTCCTGGACGTCCTTGACCTCTTCGTGTCCACGTGGCTGCAGAGAGAAGCAACCCCTGATCACCTGTTTGCACCCGACTTTGCCTGGTTCCAATCTGGTTCCACGGTGGTCACTGGTCAGTGACTTTGAACATTGTCCCCTCTGCTTTCAGGTCTTCACCACTTCAGATCCACCCTTGGATCCACCGGACACTTCTGCTTCACAGCGCCTGCAGCTGCAACAGCTCCAAGCACCAAGAACCTGCGTGACAGAACCCGACGCCACTTCGACCCTGTGCACCCACGGCCTGTGGGTGAGGTAACTTTGCAACGCCGGTGTCCTTACACTGGTACACACCTCTAGGGTCTGTGACTAAAGTTTTGTGTTCCTAGGTTCAGCGGAAGTATCATTTAATTCACTTTATCCAACTTTTACGCACCATTGACTTTACATTGGTGCGCGCTGCACTTTCCGTGCTGCACCCGTCTCCTGTGGGCTACTCCCGACTTCATCATTGCTAGTCCTGACTGCTCCCAGCGAATCTCTAGGCCCTAGGCCTAACCATTGTTCGATAAGTGTTACTTATACCACTTTTTTAGTATATGGTTTGAGTGGCCACCCGCCCTCATCCATAATTGTGCAACTTTATAGGTTTAACAGTGCTTTTGATTTAACGCTTGTGCCCCTTTCCTCATAAAGAGTACTGGGGAGTAATTTAGAAATAAATACATATATTTTTACAATATATACTTGTGTGGTGTCCTTTCATTTGATTACAGGATTGTATGTGGTAAAACAAGCTCGCTTAACACGACCTCTTAAGTTAAGCCTTTAAGGCTGCTTAGTCCATGCTACCATTAGGATAGCTTGTCTACAAGGTTGACTTACAACCTGACATCTTTGGGGTTTGTTTGGACTGATACCCAGTGGTTCCAGAATTGGAAACACTACATATCAGGCCAACTTCTCACAATGACACTACATGATACCACATGACACATGATGACACATGACCCCACACGACACCATATGACACCACATGATACCACATGACACATGATGACACATGACCCCACATGACCCCACATTGCGACACATGACAACACATGATGACACATGATGACACATGACACCACATGACACGACATGATGACACATGACACCACATGACACCATATGGCACCACATGATACCACATGACACATGATGACACATGACACCACATGACACCACATGACACATGATGAAGCATGATGACACATGACACCACATGACACCACATGATGACACAATACACCACATGACACCACATGATACCACATGACACATGACCCCACTGTGAGAAGTTGGCCTGATATGTAGTGTTTCCAATTCTGGAACCACTGGGTATCAGTCCAAACAAACCCCAAAGATGTCAGGTTGTAAGTCAACCTTGTAGACAAGCTATCCTAGTGGTAGCATGGACTAAGCAGCCTTAAAGGCTTAACTTAAGAGGTCGTGTTAAGCGAGCTGTTTTACCACATACAATCCTGTAATCAAATGAAAGGACACCACACAAGTATATATTGTAAAAATATATGTATTTATTTCTAAATTACTCCCCAGTACTCTTTATGAGGAAAGGGGCACAAGCGTTAAATCAAAAGCACTGTTAAACATATAAAGTTGGCACAATTATGGCTGAGGGCGGGGGGCCACTCAGACCATATACTAAAAAAATGGTATAAGTAACACTTATCGAGCAATGGTTAGGCCTAGGGCCTAGAGATTCGCTGGGAGCAGTCAGGACAAGCAATGAAGAAGTCGGGAGTAGCCCACAGGAGACGGGTGCAGCACGGAAAGTGCGGCGCGCACCAATGTAAAGTCAATGGTGCGTAAAAGTTAGTTAAAGTGAATTAAATGATACTTCCGCTGAACCTAGGAACACAAAACTTCAGACACAGACCCTAGAGGTGTGTGCCAGTGTAAGGACACCGGCGTTGCAAAGTTACCTCACCCACAGGCCGTGGGTGCACAGGGTCGAAGTGGCGTCGGGTTCTGTCACGCAGGTTCTTGGTGCTTGGAGCTGTTGCAGCTGCAGGCGCTGTGAAGCAGAAGTGTCCGGTGCGATCCAAGGGTGGATCGAAGTAGAAAAGTACCTGAAAGCAGAGGGGACAGAGTCTGGGTCACTCAGCAGTGACCAGGGTGGAACCAGGACGGAACCAGGCAATGTCGGGCGCAATCAGGCGGTTGTCGATAGGCTTCTCTCCGCTGTCACGTGGGCTCTGGGGCATCTGCGACGTCCAGGAGCGGGTCACGATCTGTCCCACGTAGGCTCTCGCCGTCAGCACCGTCGGCTTCAAGATTGCAGCAAACAGCACTTGGCAAAAGCAATCCACGCAGAACCGGGAGATTGCTTATCACTCGAACCAGGAGGGTCAGAGTGGGTGCTCCTTTTCACAGGAGCTGGTGCAGATCTGGAGCAACCAGAAAAGCAAGTCGGATTTCAAGTTTCGTCGGCACCGGGGCCACAAGCCAGCTGGCAAGTGACCGGGCCAACGCGTCGAGCACACACAGGCAGAAGGGCCCCACGCAGCACTCGTCGAGTGTGGAGGGGTGAGCTTTGGTGCAAGTGGAGCTCGGGGCTGGGGCTTCTCAAACCCCGGTGTACAGCTTCGAGGGTCACTCGTGGGCTGCACGGTCAGCGTCTCGTGGCCTTTTCAAGATGGCGTGCCCCACGCTTCCGGTCGCCTCCACGGGTCTCAGCTCTGCAGGGACTGTGGATCGGGCAGGTAGAAGGCAGGCAAGCTTGATCTCGTCGATCTCTGTCGCTCGAGTTCCGGCGGGAACTGCAACAAAGCAAGGGTCGAGGGCTGGATGGTGCCTGTTTGCACAGGGTGGTCACTCCTTGACCACAAGGGAGATTCTTCAGTCTTCTCACGTCGTGTAGAAAGTCGAAGGGTCCAGATTTCGTTTCTTATGTTTCTTCAGGATGATCTGAAGTCCGTTGGGACTGCTCCCCCTCTTATTCGAATCTAGGGGGTTGGACATCCTGCTAGGTCCCCTCCTATGGGTGGGACCCAGGAAGGGGGTGGTTACACCCCTCTCCTTTGATCCTGGCCGCGCTGGTACAGGGGCTGGGAGGCCCCAGAACCGGTTTGGCCGGATCCTGCAAGGGGCAGCCTTGTGCTCCCCAGGCAGTGTCTGGTTTCTTTGAAACCTCCCTACTCCAATCCACTATCTCCTGTCTGGGGTGGTTTGACACCGCCCTGTGACAGGAAACTCTTTGTCCAGGCCTCCTCTGCCGGGTTTCGGTCAGCAGCAGGAGGCCAGACCCGTGTCTGTGGCAGGGGCATCCATTTTGTGGATCTGAGGCTCATTTTAAATCAACCGCGTTTCAGTAAAGTAACATGTCTTCTCCCTCTAGAAGGGTGGAATGCTACCCCCGTCGCCAGAACTGGCGAGGGGGTAGTATTCCAATTCGTATGACACCTTACACGACATGTTTTGATAAAGCCAAACCAAAGTTGCTATATAACCGCGAGGATTATAAGGCGCTTAAGAGTATATGGTATGGCATTATCCCGGATCAGCTTAGGGAGTTGTTCCCGACAGCTGCAGACAGGCTCAGCTCATGCCAGAGCTTAATCTCACATAAAACCATGCACTCTGCCTCCAGGATTGATGAGGCCTTCCATAGGAGTGGCTCACAGGTTATATATGTGTCCAGATATAGGTTTAGATATAGGTATACTATATCTAAGCAAGGGGTGATTACACCCACTTGCCCCAGCTGAGTGATCAGCCAGTTGTGTCAATTTAGATAGCCAGCCAGGGGTGGCAAAAGATATGCTGCAGCCCCTGGTAGGCCTTGGATGCACCTATGCCCTGGGCACCTATAGTGCACTGTACAGGGGCTGATAAGGTGACCCAAGCCAATCTAGTTATGCACCTAGGGTACATGGAATCCATTTTACAGAGAGAGCAGATAGCCTGGGGCCCTGATTAGCAGGGAACCAGGCCAACTAAGTCGAAAACCAGCTAAACACAGGGCAAAAAATCTGGGGTAACCATAGTCAGGTAGCCACCTTCCTACATAACCCCCCCCAAACGAAAGGAGATAAGGCTATCCTTGGCCAGGTAAGCCTATATTGCCTGAGTGGCCATATAAGGAAGTACCTGCACTAGCATGGGTACCCCCTGTCTCATGGTCCACTAAGCAGTCCCTCACCCTAGGGGTATTAGAGGGTCTCCACCATAGGGAATCACTACCTTGGGTGTGTTTATGCAAAGTTAAAGGCTGATTTGGATATGGAGTATTGAAGTGAGGCTCCACTATTTTTGGGCTCAACTTCCTCCAATTATCTTCCACCATATGTGCCTTTCTTTCTTCAACTGAGTTGCACTGAGCTCTCAGGGTCAACCTCTGGCTACCTAAAGCTGGAGGCTGGATCCCTCTGTTTGGCTTGCTGGAGGGACAGTTCAGGTTTGGGCCCTTTGGGTCCCAGGTTTGGCTGTGCCCAACAGAATCCATCTGTGGGAGGTCCCTAACTGTTTTTAAGGGGGCTCCCTCAGGAGTTTTTAAAGTTTTCACCTTACTAGGCCTACTAGTTTTGGTGCCCCTAATCTGTTGATGGGGGTGCTTTATTTGACAGGGGGCCCTCTGGGTCTCACTGTCCTTCTTGTCCTCTGCAGCCCTGGGCTGACTGAGGCAAGGTAGAGAGGGGCAGGTTACCTGCTCCAGACTGGATCCCACCTGAGAAGGGTCCACTGCCATCAGAGGCTCTGCCAGGCCAGGCCTAACAACCTCTGGGGCAGTTCCTTCATCAGGGGTAAGATCAGTTCCCTGAGGAGGCTGATCCTGTCCTACTGTCTGGTGAGGGGGAGATTTCTCTTCCTCCTCCATGCTCTCAGTTTGGGTGGAGTGATCCATCATTTCAGGCTTCACAACACACATATCTGTTTGAGTTTGGGCTGTGGCCATCACAGCCCCACCAACCTTTTCAGGAGGAGACTCAGTTTGGGTTTCTGCTGTTATCATAACAGCTTTGCTATTCTGTCTTGTAAGAGCTTCTGGTAAAGATGGGGCAGAGAGTTGCTCAGCCCTACCAACCTTTTCAGGAAGGACATCTTGAATTGGGGCTATAGCCAGTACAGCCCCACTAACCTTTCCATTGGAATTTACCATTCTAGAATGGATTTCCTGTTCAACCTCAGCCCAGGCTGAGATTTCCAAATCATTACCCAGTAGACAGTCTACAGGCAAGTTTGGTGACACTGCCACTCTCTTTGGGCCAGTGACACCTCCCCAGCTGAGACTTACTACTGCCATGGGATGATTTGTTTGGATGCCATCAATGTTTGTTACCTGGTATGTGGCACCTGGTAAAAGTTGTTTAGAGGGGACTACACAGTCAGCCACCATGGTGATGCTAGCCCCTGTGTCTCTAAAAGCTTCAACTTTCAAACCATTGATGATGGGTTCTTGTCTATATTTGCTCAAGGTATTTGGGCAAACAGAGAAGTTGGCAAACCCCATGCCAGTCTCATGAACAAGATTATTTGGGGATGGGGACCTGGATAGGCCAGGGTCCCCTTGGGCTCCAAAAGTAAACCCACCCAGATTCCTGGGTGTGCTCCCACTTCCTGGGGGATTACTGCTGACAGTAACAGGAGGTGTTGGAGCTGGCTTTGGAGGTATGTTTTCTTTATTGCCATTCTTGGGACAACAGCTGTCTGTTTTGTAATGCCCAACCTGTTTACAGGCATGGCAATAAGGCTTTTTCTCAGTTGATGAAGTGTCTTGGGACCCACCCCCATTCTTGGAGTTTTGGGGCCCTGGGGAAGTCTTTTCTTTACTTTTATCCCCACCCTTATCTTGAGGCTTGGTAGACTCCTTCTTCTGGTTATTGTCCTGATTCTTAGGCCTAATCCTGGTTCTGACCCACTTATCTGCCCTCTTTCCCAATTCTTGGGGAGAGGTCAAATCTGAGTCTACCAGGTGCTGGTGTAAGAGCTGGTTCTGACAATTACTAAGGATCTGCTCCCTCATAATCAAATTATACAATCCTGTGAAGTCATGTACTTTGCTGCCATTCAGCCAACCCTCCAGAGCCTTAGTTGCACAATCAACAAAATCAGTCCAGTCCTGAGTCTGTGTCTTCTGGGTATCTCTGAACTTTAACCTGTACTGTTCAGTGGTTAAGCCAAACCCATCTATTAGGACACTCTTCAAGACTTTGTAATTGCTGGCATCCTCATGTCTGACAGTGAGGAGCCTATCTCTCCCTTTCTCTGAAAAGGAGTACCATAAGATTGCTGCCCACTGTTCCTCAGGAACCTGCTGTACCATGCAGGCTCTCTCCAGAGCAGTCATCCATTTGTGGATGTCATCCCCTTCCTGATAGGGGGGCACAATCTTTGTCAGGTTTCTACTATCATAGGACCTGGGTTTCTCTTTAGGAACTTTGCTGCCACCAGTGGCATCTAAGCCACACAATTTTCTTTCTCTTGCTAAAGCAAGTTTAGCTTGAGCCAAGGCTACCTCTTCCCTTTCTATTTGGAGTTGGACAGCCCTCATCCTGGCCCTATGCTCTTTTCTCTGGGAGGAAGTCATCCCTCTTTGAGATTCTCTTGAGGCACTAGAAAGATGAGAGTCCCTTGATTGAGATCTCACCCTTCTGTTACCTGGGAGAATTTGGTTATGAGATCTGGAGTGGTGCTGGCCCTCTCCATTCCCATGTAGGTCCAAGTTGGCCTGGTTAAGCCTGGCAACCTGTACCTGGTTTCCCCTCTGATCCTGATCTTCAGGCTCTTCTAAATCAGAGCCTTCCTCTTCCTCTTCTTCATCTTCTGGAAGATTCTCATTCTCAGGGGAGTGTATCCCTTCACCTGATTCTAAGGGAGCCTGACTCACCTTATCTAAGTCATCCTTTTCTAGGAGAGCTACTAGGGAAGGAATGGTAGGGCCTCTGCCCTTTTTTTAGCCCCCTGGCTGTGCACAAGGCACTCAGGTCTTTGTGGCTAAGGTTGTCATATCTGGATGTTGTCCCTATAGGATCAACTTCTACAGGAGCAGAGCCTGAGGGTCTACCTGTATCAGACATGACTGCTAGTGAGGTGTAAGTGGTGCACTTACCTACACTAAGTGGTTTCCTACTGTACCTTGCTAGTGAGTTGTAGTCAGGGTGTGCTAATCCCTTTAATCTACAACTACTAAGTTCAGTAGAACTTAATATGCTAAGCTTTTGATTTATATGTACCTAGAGGTACTTGATGTGATCTTTCAATTTGATAAAGATTGCAATGGTAAAACAAACAGCAAGCTCAAATCCGCACCGCTGCACACCAATGTGAGAAGTTGGCCTGATATGTAGTGTTTCCAATTCTGGAACCACTGGGTATCAGTCCAAACAAACCCCAAAGATGTCAGGTTGTAAGTCAACCTTGTAGACAAGCTATCCTAGTGGTAGCATGGACTAAGCAGCCTTAAAGGCTTAACTTAAGAGGTCGTGTTAAGCGAGCTGTTTTACCACATACAATCCTGTAATCAAATGAAAGGACACCACACAAGTATATATTGTAAAAATATATGTATTTATTTCTAAATTACTCCCCAGTACTCTTTATGAGGAAAGGGGCACAAGCGTTAAATCAAAAGCACTGTTAAACATATAAAGTTGGCACAATTATGGCTGAGGGCGGGGGGCCACTCAGACCATATACTAAAAAAATGGTATAAGTAACACTTATCGAGCAATGGTTAGGCCTAGGGCCTAGAGATTCGCTGGGAGCAGTCAGGACAAGCAATGAAGAAGTCGGGAGTAGCCCACAGGAGACGGGTGCAGCACGGAAAGTGCGGCGCGCACCAATGTAAAGTCAATGGTGCGTAAAAGTTAGTTAAAGTGAATTAAATGATACTTCCGCTGAACCTAGGAACACAAAACTTCAGACACAGACCCTAGAGGTGTGTGCCAGTGTAAGGACACCGGCGTTGCAAAGTTACCTCACCCACAGGCCGTGGGTGCACAGGGTCGAAGTGGCGTCGGGTTCTGTCACGCAGGTTCTTGGTGCTTGGAGCTGTTGCAGCTGCAGGCGCTGTGAAGCAGAAGTGTCCGGTGCGATCCAAGGGTGGATCGAAGTAGAAAAGTACCTGAAAGCAGAGGGGACAGAGTCTGGGTCACTCAGCAGTGACCAGGGTGGAACCAGGACGGAACCAGGCAATGTCGGGCGCAATCAGGCGGTTGTCGATAGGCTTCTCTCCGCTGTCACGTGGGCTCTGGGGCATCTGCGACGTCCAGGAGCGGGTCAGGATCTGTCCCACGTAGGCTCTCGCCGTCAGCACCGTCGGCTTCAAGATTGCAGCAAACAGCACTTGGCAAAAGCAATCCACGCAGAACCGGGAGATTGCTTATCACTCGAACCAGGAGGGTCAGAGTGGGTGCTCCTTTTCACAGGAGCTGGTGCAGATCTGGAGCAACCAGAAAAGCAAGTCGGATTTCAAGTTTCGTCGGCACCGGGGCCACAAGCCAGCTGGCAAGTGACCGGGCCAACGCGTCGAGCACACACAGGCAGAAGGGCCCCACGCAGCACTCGTCGAGTGTGGAGGGGTGAGCTTTGGTGCAAGTGGAGCTCGGGGCTGGGGCTTCTCAAACCCCGGTGTACAGCTTCGAGGGTCACTCGTGGGCTGCACGGTCAGCGTCTCGTGGCCTTTTCAAGATGGCGTGCCCCACGCTTCCGGTCGCCTCCACGGGTCTCAGCTCTGCAGGGACTGTGGATCGGGCAGGTAGAAGGCAGGCAAGCTTGATCTCGTCGATCTCTGTCGCTCGAGTTCCGGCGGGAACTGCAACAAAGCAAGGGTCGAGGGCTGGATGGTGCCTGTTTGCACAGGGTGGTCACTCCTTGACCACAAGGGAGATTCTTCAGTCTTCTCACGTCGTGTAGAAAGTCGAAGGGTCCAGATTTCGTTTCTTATGTTTCTTCAGGATGATCTGAAGTCCGTTGGGACTGCTCCCCCTCTTATTCGAATCTAGGGGGTTGGACATCCTGCTAGGTCCCCTCCTATGGGTGGGACCCAGGAAGGGGGTGGTTACACCCCTCTCCTTTGATCCTGGCCGCACTGGGACAGGGGCTGGGAGGCCCCAGAACCGGTTTGGCCGGATCCTGCAAGGGGCAGCCTTGTGCTCCCCAGGCAGTGTCTGGTTTCTTTGAAACCTCCCTACTCCAATCCACTATCTCCTGTCTGGGGTGGTTTGACACCGCCCTGTGACAGGAAACTCTTTGTCCAGGCCTCCTCTGCCGGGTTTCGGTCAGCAGCAGGAGGCCAGACCCGTGTCTGTGGCAGGGGCATCCATTTTGTGGATCTGAGGCTCATTTTAAATCAACCGTGTTTCAGTAAAGTAACATGTCTTCTCCCTCTAGAAGGGTGGAATGCTACCCCCGTCGCCAGAACTGGCGAGGGGGTAGTATTCCAATTCGTATGACACCTTACACGACATGTTTTGATAAAGCCAAACCAAAGTTGCTATATAACCGCGAGGATTATAAGGCGCTTAAGAGTATATGGTATGGCATTATCCCGGATCAGCTTAGGGAGTTGTTCCCGACAGCTGCAGACAGGCTCAGCTCATGCCAGAGCTTAATCTCACATAAAACCACGCACTCTGCCTCCAGGATTGATGAGGCCTTCCATAGGAGTGGCTCACAGGTTATATATGTGTCCAGATATAGGTTTAGATATAGGTATACTATATCTAAGCAAGGGGTGATTACACCCACTTGCCCCAGCTGAGTGATCAGCCAGTTGTGTCAATTTAGATAGCCAGCCAGGGGTGGCAAAAGATATGCTGCAGCCCCTGGTAGGCCTTGGATGCACCTATGCCCTGGGCACCTATAGTGCACTGTACAGGGGCTGATAAGGTGACCCAAGCCAATCTAGTTATGCACCTAGGGTACATGGAATCCATTTTACAGAGAGAGCAGATAGCCTGGGGCCCTGATTAGCAGGGAACCAGGCCAACTAAGTCGAAAACCAGCTAAACACAGGGCAAAAAATCTGGGGTAACCATAGTCAGGTAGCCACCTTCCTACACCCACATTACCCCATATTGCGACACATAATGACACATGACGACACATGATGACACATGACACCACATGACACCACATGACAACACATGACACCAAATGACACATGACACCACACGACACCACATGACACCACATGACACCACATGACACCACATGACACATGATTACGCATGATGACACATGACACCACATGACACCACATGATGACACATGACACCACATGACACCATATGACACCACATGATACCACATGACACATGATGACACATGACCCCACATGACCCCACATTGCGACACATGACAACACATGATGACACATGATGACACATGATGACACATGACACCACATGACACCACATGATGACACATGACACCACATGACACCCTATGGCACCACATGATACCACATGACACATGATGACACATGACACCACATGACACCACATGACACCACATGACACCACATGACACATGATGACGCATGATGACACATGACAACACATGACACATGACACATGACACCACATGACACCACATGACACATTGTAGGAAGGTGGCTACCTGACTATGGTTACCCCAGATTTTTTGCCTTGTGTTTAGCTGGTTTTCGACTTAGTTGGCCTGGTTCCCTGCTAATCAGGGCCCCAGGCTATCTGCTCTCTCTGTAAAATGGATTCCATGTACCCTAGGTGCATAACTAGATTGGCTTGGGTCACCTTATCAGCCCCTGTACAGAGCACTATAGGTGCCCAGGGCATAGGTGCATCCAAGGCCTACCAGGGGCTGCAGCATATCTTTTGCCACCCCTGGCTGGCTATCTAAAATTGACACAACTGGCTGATCACTCAGCTGGGGCAAGGTGGTGTAATCACCCCTTGCTTAGATATAGTATGCCTATATCTAAACCTATCTGGACACATATAAACCTGTGAGCCACTCCTATGGCAGGCCTTAACAATCCTGAAGGCAGAGTGCGTGGTTTAATGTGAGATGGTGCTCTAGCATGAGCTGAGCCTGTCTGCAGCTGTCGGGACCAATTCCCTTAGCTGTTCCGGGATAATGCCAAACCATATACTATTAAGTGCATTATAATCCTCGCGGTTATATGTCAACTTTGGTTTGGCTTTATCAAAACATGTCATGTAAGGTGTCATACGATTTGGAATACTACCCCCTCGCCAGTCCTGGCGACGGGGGTAGCATTCCACCCCTCTAGAGGGGACGACATGTTACTTTTGCTAAAACGCGGTTGATTTTTAAAAGAGCCTCAGATCCACAAAATGGATGCTTCTGCCACAGACACATGTCTGACCTCCTGCTGCTGACCGAAACTCAGCAGAGGAGGCCTGGACAAAGGATTTCCTGTCACAGGGAGGTGTGACACCACCCCAGACAGGAGATAGTGGATTGTAGCAGGGAGGTTTGAATGAAACCAGACAGTGCCTGGGGAGCACAAGGCTTCCCCTTGCATAATCCGGTCAAACCGGTTCTGGGGCAGCCCAGCCCCAGCTCCAGTGAGACCTGGACAAAGGAAAGGGGGTGTAACCACCCCCCTTCCTGGTCCCACCCATAGGGGAGGGACCTAGCAGGAGATCCACCCCTCAGATTGGAATAAGAGGGGGAGCAGTGCCAATGCAACTCAGATCATCCTGAAGAAACATAAGAAACGAAATCTGGACCCTTCGACTTTCTACACGACGTAAGAAGACTGAAGAATCTCCCTTGTGGTCAAGGAGTGACCACCCTGTGCAAACAGGCACCATCCAGCCCTCGACCCTTGCTTTGTTGCAGTTCCCGCCGGAACTCGAGCGACAGAGATCGACGAGATCAAGCTTGCCTGCCTTCTACCTGCCCGATCCACAGTCCCTGCAGAGCTGAGACCCGTGGAGGCGACCGGAAGCGTGGGGCACGCCATCTTGAAAAGGCCACGAGACGCTGACCGTGCAACCCACGAGTGACCCTCGAAGCTGTACACCGGGGTTTGAGAAGCCCCAGCCCCGAGCTCCACTTGCACCAAAGCTCACCCCTCCACACTCGACGAGTGCTGCGTGGGGCCCTTCTGCCTGTGTGTGCTCGACGCGTTGGCCCGGTCACTTGCCAGCTGGCGTGTGGCCCCTGTGCCGACGAACTTCGAAATACGACTTGCTTTTCTGGTTGCTCCAGATCTGCACCAGCTCCTGTAAAAAGGAGCACCCACTCTGACCCTCCTGGTTCGAGTGATAAGCAATCTCCCGGTTCCGCGTGGATTGCTTTTGCCAAGTGCTGTTTGCTACAATCTTCAAGCCGACGGTGCTGACGGCGAGAGCCTACGTGGGACAGATCGTGACCTGCTCCTGGACGTCGCAGATGCCCCAGAGCCCACGTGACAGCGGAGAGAAGCCTATCGACAACCGCCTGATTGCGCCCGACATTGCCTGGTTCCGTCCTGGTTCCACCCTGGTCACTGCTGAGTGACCCAGACTCTGTCCCCTCTGCTTTCAGGTACTTTTCTACTTCGATCCACCCTTGGATCGCACCGGACACTTCTGCTTCACAGCGCCTGCAGCTGCAACAGCTCCAAGCACCAAGAACCTGCGTGACAGAACCCGACGCCACTTCGACCCTGTGCACCCACGGCCTGTGGGTGAGGTAACTTTGCAACGCCGGTGTCCTTACACTGGCACACACCTCTAGGGTCTGTGTCTGAAGTTTTGTGTTCCTAGGTTCAGCGGAAGTATCATTTAATTCACTTTAACTAACTTTTACGCACCATTGACTTTACATTGGTGCGCGCCGCACTTTCCGTGCTGCACCCGTATCCTGTGGGCTACTCCCGACTTCTTCATTGCTTGTCCTGACTGCTCCCAGCGAATCTCTAGGCCCTAGGCCTAACCAATATTCGATAAGTGTTACTTATACCATTTTTTTAGTATATGGTCTGAGTGGCCCCCCGCCCTCAGCCATAATTGTGCCAACTTTATATGTTTAACAGTGCTTTTGATTTAACGCTTGTGCCCCTTTCCTCATAAAGAGTACTGGGGAGTAATTTAGAAATAAATACATATATTTTTACAATATATACTTGTGTGGTGTCCTTTCATTTGATTACAGGATTGTATGTGGTAAAACAGCTCGCTTAACACGACCTCTTAAGTTTAGCCTTTAGGCTGCTTAGTCCATGCTACCACTAGGATAGCTTGTCTAACAAGGTTGACTTACAACCAGACATCTTTGGGGTTTGTTTGGACTGATACCCAGTGGTTCCAGAATTGGAAACACTACATATCAGGCCAACTTCTCACATTGGTGTGCAGCGGTGCGGATTTGAGCTTGCTGTTTGTTTTACCATTGCAATCTTTATCAAATTGAAAGATCACATCAAGTACCTCTAGGTACATATAAATCAAAAGCTTAGCATATTAAGTTCTACTGAACTTAGTAGTTGTAGATTAAAGGGAGTAGCACACCCTGACTACAACTCACTAGCAAGGTACAGTAGGAAACCACTTAGTGTAGGTAAGTGCACCACTTACACCTCACTAGCAGTCATGTCTGATGCAGATAGAGCCTCAGGCTCTGCTCCTGTAGAAGTTGATCCTATAGGGACAACATCCAGATATGACAACCTTAGCCACAAAGACCTGAGTGCCTTGTGCACAGCCAGGGGGCTAAAAAAGGGCAGAGGCCCTACCATTCCTTCCCTAATAGCTCTCCTAGAAAAGGATGACCTAGATAAGGTGAGTCAGGCTCCCTTAGAATCAGGTGAAGGGATAAACTCCCCTGAGAATGAGGATCTTCCAGATGATGATGTAGTGGAGGAGGAAGAGGAAGAGGAAGGCTCTGATGTAGAAGAGCCTGAAGATCAGGATCAGCAGGGAAACCAGGTACAGGTTGCCAGCCTTAACCAGGCCAACTTGGACCTACATGGGAATGGGGGGGGCCAGCACCACCCCAGATCTCATAACCAAATTCTCCCAGGCAATAGAAGGGAGAGATCTCCATCAGAGGACTCTCACCTTTCTAGTGCCTCAAGAGAATCTCAAAGAGGGATGACTTCCTCCCAGAGAAAAGAGCATAGGGCCAGAATGAGGGCTGTCCAACTCCAGATAGAGAGGGAAGAGGTAGCCCTGGCTCAAGCTAAGCTTACTTTGGAACAAGCTAAACTTACCTTGGCAAGGGAGAAAAAAATAAGTGGCTTAGATGCCACTGGTGGCAGCAAAATTCCTAAAGAGAAACCCAGGTCCTATGATAGTAGAAACCTGACAAAGATTGTGCCCCCCTATCAGGAAGGGGATGACATCCACAAATGGATGACTGCTCTGGAGAGAGCCTGCATGGTACAGCAGGTTCCTGAGGAACAGTGGGCAGCAATCTTATGGTACTCCTTTTCAGAGAAAGGGAGGGATAGGCTCCTCACTGTCAGACATGAGGATGCCAGCAATTACAAAGTCCTGAAGAGTGTTCTGATAGATGGGTTTGGCTTAACCACTGAACAGTACAGGTTAAAGTTCAGAGATACCCAGAAGACACAGACTCAGGACTGGACTGATTTTGTTGATTGTGCAACTAAGGCTCTGGAGGGTTGGCTGAATGGCAGCAAAGTACATGACTTCACAGGATTGTATAATTTGATTATGAGGGAGCAGATCCTTAGTAATTGTCAGAACCAGCTCTTACACCAGCACCTGGTGGACTCAGATTTGACCTCTCCCCAAGAATTGGGAAAGAGGGCAGATAAGTGGGTCAGAACCAGGATTAGGCCTAAGAATCAGGACAATAACCAGAAGAAGGAGTCTACCAAGCCTCAAGATAAGGGTGGGGATAAAGGTAAAGAAAACACTTCCCCAGGGCCCCAAAACTCCAAGAAGGGGGGTGGGTCCCAAGACACTTCTTCAACAGAGAAAAAGCCTTATTGCCATGCCTGTAAACAGGTTGGGCATTACAAAACAGACAACTGTTGTCCCAAGAATGGCAATAAAGAAAACATACCTCCAAAGCCAGCTCCAACACCTCCTGTTACTGTCAGCAGTAATCCCCCAGGAAGTGGGAGCACACCCAGGAATCTGGGTGGGTTTACTTTTGGAGCCCAAGGGGACCCTGGCCTATCCAGGTCCCCATCCCCAAATAATCTTGTTCATGAGACTGGCATGGGGTTTGCCAACTTCTCTGTTTGCCCAAATACCTTGAGCAAATATAGGCAAGAACCCATCATCAATGGTTTGAAAGTTGAAGCTTTTAGAGACACAGGGGCTAGCATCACCATGGTGGCTGACTGTATAGTCCCCTCTAAACAACTTTTACCAGGTGCCACATACCAGGTAACAAACATTGATGGCATCCAAACAAATCATCCCATGGCAGTAGTAAGTCTCAGCTGGGGAGGTGTCACTGGCCCAAAGAGAGTGGCAGTGTCACCAAACCTGCCTGTAGACTGTCTACTGGGTAATGATTTGGAAATCTCAGCCTGGGCTGAGGTTGAACAGGAAATCCATTCTAGAATGGTAAATTCCAATGGAAAGGTTAGTGGGGCTGTACTAGCTATGGCCCCAATTCAAGATGTCCTTCCTGAAAAGGTTGGTAGGGCTGAGCAACTCTCTGCCCCATCTTTACCAGAAGCTCTTCCAAGACAGAATAGCAAAGCTGTTATGATAACAGCAGAAACCCAAACTGAGTCTCCACCTGAAAAGGTTGGTGGGGCTGTGATGGCCACAGCCCAAACTCAAACAGATATGTGTGTTGTGAAGCCTGAAATGATGGATCACTCCACCCAAACTGAGAGCATGGAGGAGGAAGAGAAATCTCCCCCTCACCAGACAGTAGGACAGGATCAGCCTCCTCAGGGAACTGATCTTACCCCTGATGAAGGAACTGCCCCAGAGGTTGTTAGGCCTGGCCTGACAGAGCCTCTGATGGCAGTGGACCCTTCTCAGGTGGGATCCAGTCTGGAGCAGGTAACCTGCCCCTCTCTACCTTGCCTTAGTCAGCCCAGGGCTGCAGAGGACAAGAAGGACAGTGAGACCCAGAGGGCCCCCTGTCAAATAAAGCACCCCCATCAACAGATTAGGGGCACCAAAACTAGTAGGCCTAGTAAGGTGAAAACTTTAAAAACTCCTGAGGGAGCCTCCTTAAAAACAGTTAGGGACCTCCCACAGATGGATTCTGTTGGGCACAGCCAAACCTGGGACCCAAAGGGCCCAAACCTGAACTGTCCCTCCAGCAAGCCAAACAGAGGGACCCAGCCTCCAGCTTTAGGTAGCCAGAGGTTGACCCTGAGAGCTCAGTGCAACTCAGTTGAAGAAAGAAAGGCACACATGGTGGAAGATAATTGGAGGAAGTTGAGCCCAAAAATAGTGGAGCCTCACTTCAATACTCCATATCCAAACCAGCCTTTAACTTTGCATAAACACACCCAAGGTAGTGATTCCCTATGGTGGAGACCCTCTAATAATCCCTAGGGTGAGGGACTGCTTAGTGGACCATGAGACAGGGGGTACCCATGCTAGTGCAGGTACTTCCTTATATGGCCACTCAGGCAATAAAGGCTTACCTGGACAAGGATAGCCTTATCTCCTTTCGTTTGGGGGGGGGTTATGTAGGAAGGTGGCTACCTGACTATGGTTACCCCAGATTTTTTGCCTTGTGTTTAGCTGGTTTTCGACTTAGTTGGCCTGGTTCCCTGCTAATCAGGGCCCCAGGCTATCTGCTCTCTCTGTAAAATGGATTCCATGTACCCTAGGTGCATAACTAGATTGGCTTGGGTCACCTTATCAGCCCCTGTACAGAGCACTATAGGTGCCCAGGGCATAGGTGCATCCAAGGCCTACCAGGGGCTGCAGCATATCTTTTGCCACCCCTGGCTGGCTATCTAAAATTGACACAACTGGCTGATCACTCAGCTGGGGCAAGGTGGTGTAATCACCCCTTGCTTAGATATAGTATGCCTATATCTAAACCTATCTGGACACATATAAACCTGTGAGCCACTCCTATGGCAGGCCTTAACAATCCTGAAGGCAGAGTGCGTGGTTTAATGTGAGATGGTGCTCTAGCATGAGCTGAGCCTGTCTGCAGCTGTCGGGACCAATTCCCTTAGCTGTTCCGGGATAATGCCAAACCATATACTATTAAGTGCATTATAATCCTCGCGGTTATATGTCAACTTTGGTTTGGCTTTATCAAAACATGTCATGTAAGGTGTCATACGATTTGGAATACTACCCCCTCGCCAGTCCTGGCGACGGGGGTAGCATTCCACCCCTCTAGAGGGGACGACATGTTACTTTTGCTAAAACGCGGTTGATTTTTAAAAGAGCCTCAGATCCACAAAATGGATGCTTCTGCCACAGACACATGTCTGACCTCCTGCTGCTGACCGAAACTCAGCAGAGGAGGCCTGGACAAAGGATTTCCTGTCACAGGGAGGTGTGACACCACCCCAGACAGGAGATAGTGGATTGTAGCAGGGAGGTTTGAATGAAACCAGACAGTGCCTGGGGAGCACAAGGCTTCCCCTTGCATAATCCGGTCAAACCGGTTCTGGGGCAGCCCAGCCCCAGCTCCAGTGAGACCTGGACAAAGGAAAGGGGGTGTAACCACCCCCCTTCCTGGTCCCACCCATAGGGGAGGGACCTAGCAGGAGATCCACCCCTCAGATTGGAATAAGAGGGGGAGCAGTGCCAATGCAACTCAGATCATCCTGAAGAAACATAAGAAACGAAATCTGGACCCTTCGACTTTCTACACGACGTAAGAAGACTGAAGAATCTCCCTTGTGGTCAAGGAGTGACCACCCTGTGCAAACAGGCACCATCCAGCCCTCGACCCTTGCTTTGTTGCAGTTCCCGCCGGAACTCGAGCGACAGAGATCGACGAGATCAAGCTTGCCTGCCTTCTACCTGCCCGATCCACAGTCCCTGCAGAGCTGAGACCCGTGGAGGCGACCGGAAGCGTGGGGCACGCCATCTTGAAAAGGCCACGAGACGCTGACCGTGCAACCCACGAGTGACCCTCGAAGCTGTACACCGGGGTTTGAGAAGCCCCAGCCCCGAGCTCCACTTGCACCAAAGCTCACCCCTCCACACTCGACGAGTGCTGCGTGGGGCCCTTCTGCCTGTGTGTGCTCGACGCGTTGGCCCGGTCACTTGCCAGCTGGCGTGTGGCCCCTGTGCCGACGAACTTCGAAATACGACTTGCTTTTCTGGTTGCTCCAGATCTGCACCAGCTCCTGTAAAAAGGAGCACCCACTCTGACCCTCCTGGTTCGAGTGATAAGCAATCTCCCGGTTCCGCGTGGATTGCTTTTGCCAAGTGCTGTTTGCTACAATCTTCAAGCCGACGGTGCTGACGGCGAGAGCCTACGTGGGACAGATCGTGACCTGCTCCTGGACGTCGCAGATGCCCCAGAGCCCACGTGACAGCGGAGAGAAGCCTATCGACAACCGCCTGATTGCGCCCGACATTGCCTGGTTCCGTCCTGGTTCCACCCTGGTCACTGCTGAGTGACCCAGACTCTGTCCCCTCTGCTTTCAGGTACTTTTCTACTTCGATCCACCCTTGGATCGCACCGGACACTTCTGCTTCACAGCGCCTGCAGCTGCAACAGCTCCAAGCACCAAGAACCTGCGTGACAGAACCCGACGCCACTTCGACCCTGTGCACCCACGGCCTGTGGGTGAGGTAACTTTGCAACGCCGGTGTCCTTACACTGGCACACACCTCTAGGGTCTGTGTCTGAAGTTTTGTGTTCCTAGGTTCAGCGGAAGTATCATTTAATTCACTTTAACTAACTTTTACGCACCATTGACTTTACATTGGTGCGCGCCGCACTTTCCGTGCTGCACCCGTATCCTGTGGGCTACTCCCGACTTCTTCATTGCTTGTCCTGACTGCTCCCAGCGAATCTCTAGGCCCTAGGCCTAACCAATATTCGATAAGTGTTACTTATACCATTTTTTTAGTATATGGTCTGAGTGGCCCCCCGCCCTCAGCCATAATTGTGCCAACTTTATATGTTTAACAGTGCTTTTGATTTAACGCTTGTGCCCCTTTCCTCATAGAGTACTGGGGAGTAATTTAGAAATAAATACATATATTTTTACAATATATACTTGTGTGGTGTCCTTTCATTTGATTACAGGATTGTATGTGGTAAAACAGCTCGCTTAACACGACCTCTTAAGTTTAGCCTTTAGGCTGCTTAGTCCATGCTACCACTAGGATAGCTTGTCTAACAAGGTTGACTTACAACCAGACATCTTTGGGGTTTGTTTGGACTGATACCCAGTGGTTCCAGAATTGGAAACACTACATATCAGGCCAACTTCTCACACACATGATGACGCATGATGACACATGACACCACATGACACCACATGATGACACATGACACCACATGACACCACATGACACCACATGATACCACATGACACATGACCCCACATGACCCCATATTGCGACACATGATGACACATGATGACACATGATGGCACATGACAGCACATGACATCACATGACACCACATGACACATGATGACACATGACCCCACATGACCCCACATGGCAACACATGACAGCACATGGCGACACATGACGACACATGGTGACACATGACGACACATGACGAAACATGACACCACATGACACATTATGGCACATGACCCCAAATGACCCCACATGGTGACATATGACGACACATGACACCACATGACGACACATGATACATGACACGTGATGACACATGACAACACATGACCCACATGACACATAATGACACATGATGACACATGAGACCACATGACCCACATGACACATGATGACACATGATGCCATATGACCCACATGGCACATGATGACACATGACACCACATGACCCATGATGACACATGATGACACATGACACCACATGACACATGATACCACATGACACCACATGACACATGACACCACATGAAGCCACATGACACCACATGACACCACATGACACCACTTTACACCACATGACACCACATGACACATGATGACACATGACGACACATGGCAACATGACACATGATGACACATGATGACACATGACGACACATGACACATGATGACACATGGTGACACATGGCGACACATGGTGACACATGGCGACACATGGCGACACATGGCGACACATGACGACACACGGCGACACATGTAGACACATGGCGACACATGGCAACACATGGCAACACATGGCAACACATGATGACACATGACACATGACGACACATGGCGACACATGGCGACACATGATGACACATGACGACACATGATGACACATGACAACACATGGCGACACATGACACCACATGACACATGACACGTGATGACACATGACAACTCATCACCTACATGACACATGATGACACATGATACCACATGACACCACATGACACCACATGACACCACATGACACCACAAGACACATGATACGTGACACCACATGAGACATGACACCACAAGACACATGACACCACATGAGACATGACACCACATGACACCACATGACACCACATGACACCACATGACACCAAATGACACATGACACCACATGACACCACATGACACCACATGACACCACATGACACATGATGACGCATGATGACACATGACACCACATGACACCACATGATGACACATGACACCACATGACACCATATGACACCACATGATACCACATGACACATGATGACACATGACCCCACATTGCGACACATGACGACACATGATGACACATGATGACACATGACACACATGACACCACATGATGACACATGACACCACATGACACCATATGACACCACATGACACTTAATGACACATGACACCACATTTATTTATTTATTTATTTTTAGCAATTTTTAAAGCGCAAACAAATACCCATAAGGGTGTCTCGGCGTTAATTCACAGAACTCACTAGAGGGTGTCAGGGGAGTCTAGACAGAGGAGTAGGAGGAAGAGAATAGCCATGTCTTGAGGCTTTTACGAAATTTTAGAAGCGTGGGAGCAGTTTTGATGTGGAGAGGTAAAGTGTTCCACAGTTTGGCCATGGCAATGGTGAAGCGTCTATCTCCCCAGTTGGCCCTTTTAGTTCGATGGACTTTCAACAGAAAGGCTGAAAAAGACCGTAGAATCCTATGTTGTTCAACTGGACGGAGAGCTTCTTTTAAAAACTGTGGTCCAGTATTGTTCAGGGTCTTATAAGCTATACACATAGCTTTAAATTTAATTCGGCTCCTGATGGGGAGCCAGTGGAGTTTTCTAATGTACGGGGAAACGGATGAGAATTTAGGGATGGACAGTAGCGCTCTGGCTGCAGCATTTTGTACTGTTTGTAGTTTATTGAGAACTCCTTCCTGCGCATTCAGACACGTGATGACACATGAGACATGACAACACAAGACACATGACACCACATGACACATGATGACGCATGATGACACATGACAACACATGACACCACATGACACATGATGACACATGACACCACATGACACATGATGACACATGATGACACATGACACCACATGACACCACATGATGACACATGACACCACATAACACCATATGATACCACTTGACACATGACCCCACATGACCCCATATTGCGACACATGATGACACATGACGACACATGATGACACATGGCAACACATGATGGCACATGGCGACACATGATGACACATGACGACACATGACGACACATGACACCACATGACACATTATGACACATGACCCCAAATGACCCCACATGGCGACATATGACGACACATGACGACACATGACAACACATGACGACACATGACACCACATGACACATGACCCCAAATGACCCCACATGGCGACATATGACAACACATGACACCACATACCGACACATGACACGTGATGACACATGACAACACATGACCCACATGACACATGATGACACATGAGACCACATGACCCACATGACACATTTTGACACATGACAACACATGACCCACATGACACATGATGACACATGACACCACATGACCAACATGACACATGATGACACATGACACCACATGACACATGATACCACATGACACCACATGACACATGACACCACAGGACACCACATGACACCACATGACACCACATGACACATGATGACACACGGCGACACATGGCAACACATGATGACACATGACGACACACGATGACACATGACAACACATGGCGACACATGACACCACATGACACATGACACCACATGACACATGACACGTGATGACACATGAGACATGACAACACAAGACACATGACACCACATGACACCATATGACACCAGATGATACCACATGACACACGATGACACATGACACCACATGACACCACATGATGACACATGACACCACATGACACCATATGGCACCACATGATACCACATGACACATGATGACACATGACACCACATGACACCACATGACACATGATGACGCATGATGACACATGACAACACATGACACCGCATGACACATGACACATGACACCACATGACACCACATGACACATGATGAAGCATGATGACACATGACACCACATGACACCACATGATGACACATGACACCACATGATACCACATGACACCACATGATACCACATGACACATGACCCCACATGACCCCATATTGTGACACATGATGTCACATGACGACACATGATAACACATGACACCACATGAGATCACATGACAACACATGACACCAAATGATGACACATGACACCACATGACACCACATGACACCACATGATACCACATGACACATGACCCCACAATACCCCATATTGTGACACATGATGACACATGATGACACATGATGACACATGACACCACATGACATAACATGACACCACATGACACATGATGACACATGACCCCACATGACCCCACATGGCAACACATGACGGCACATGGCGACACATGATGACACATGGCGACACATGATGACACATGACGAAACATGACACCACATGACACATTATGGCACATGACCCCAAATGACCCCACATGGTGACATATGACGACACATGACACCACATGACGACACATGATACATGACACGTGATGACACATGACAACACATGACCCACATGACACATAATGACACATGATGACACATGAGACCACATGACCCATGACACCACATGACACATGACACGTGATGACACATGAGACATGACAACACAAGACACATGACACCACATGACACCATATGACACCACATGATACCACATGACACATGATGACACATGACCCCACATGACACCATATGACACCACATGATACCACATGACACATGATGACACATGACCCCACATGACCCCACATTGCGACACATGACAACACATGATGACACATGATGGCACATGATGACACATGACACCACATGACACCACATGATGACACATGACACCACATGACACCATATGGCACCACATGATACCACATGACACATGATGACACATGACACCACATGACACCACATGACACATGATGAAGCATGATGACACATGACACCACATGACACCACATGATGACACATGACACCACATGACACCACATGATACCACATGACACATGACCCCACATGACCCCATATTTCGACACATGATGACACATGACGACACATGATGTCACATGACACCACATGACACCACATGACAACACATGACACCAAATGACACATGACACCACAAGACACCATATGACACCACATGACACTTGATGACACATGACACCACATGACACCACATGACACCACATGACACCACATGACACCACTTGACACCACATGACACCACATGACACATGATGACACATGACGACACATGGCAACATGACACATGATGACACATGACGACACATGACGACACATGACACATGATGACACATGGTGACACATGGCGACACATGGTGACACATGGCGACACATGGCGACACATGGCGACACATGACGGCACACGGCAACACATGACGACACATGGCGACACATGGCAACACATGGCAACACATGACAACACATGATGACACATGACACATGGCGACACATGGCGACACATGGCGACACATGGCGACACATGATGACACATGACGACACATGATGACACATGACAACACATGGCGACACATGACACCACATGACACATGACATGTGATGACACATGACACCACATGACCCACATGACACATGATGACACATGATACCACATGACACCACATGACACCACATGACACCACATGACACCACAAGACACATGATACGTGACACCACATGAGACATGACACCACAAGACACATGACACCACATGAGACATGACACCACATGACACCACATGACACCACATGACACCAAATGACACATGACACCTCATGACACCACATGACACCACATGACACCACATGACACCACATGACACATGATGACGCATGATGACACATGACACCACATGACACCACATGATGACACATGACACCACATGACACCATATGACACCACATGATACCACATGACACATGATGACACATGACCCCACATTGCGACACATGACGACACATGATGACACATGATGGCACATGACAGCACATGACATCACATGACACCACATGACACATGATGACACATGACACCACATGACACATGGTGACACATGGCGACACATGGCGACACATGGCGACACATGACGGCACACGGCAACACATGACGACACATGGCGACACATGGCAACACATGGCAACACATGACAACACATGATGACACATGACACATGGCGACACATGGCGACACATGGCGACACATGGCGACACATGATGACACATGACGACACATGATGACACATGACAACACATGGCGGCACATGACACCACATGACACATGACATGTGATGACACATGACACCACATGACCCACATGACACATGATGACACATGATACCACATGACACCACATGACACCACATGACACCACATGACACCACAAGACACATGATACGTGACACCACATGAGACATGACACCACAAGACACATGACACCACATGAGACATGACACCACATGACACCACATGACACCACATGACACCAAATGACACATGACACCTCATGACACCACATGACACCACATGACACCACATGACACCACATGACACATGATGACGCATGATGACACATGACACCACATGACACCACATGATGACACATGACACCACATGACACCATATGACACCACATGATACCACATGACACATGATGACACATGACCCCACATTGCGACACATGACGACACATGATGACACATGATGACACATGATGACACATGACACCACATGACACCACATGATGACACATGACACCACAAGACACCATATGACACCACATGACACTTGATGACACATGACACCATATGACACCACATGACACCACATGACACATGATGACGCATGATGACACATGACAACACATGACACCACATGACACATGATGACACATGACACCACATGGCACATGATGACGCATGATGACACATGACACCACATGACACCACATGATGACACATGACACCACATAACACCATATGACACCACATGACACAAGATGACACATGACCCCACATGACCCCACATGGCAACACATGACGGCACATGGCAACACATGATGACACATGACGACACATGACGACACATGACACCACATGACACAAGATGACACATGACCCCACATGACCCCACATGGCAACACATGACGGCACATGGCGACACATGATGACACATGACGACACATGACGACACATGACACCACATGACACATTATGACACATGACCCCAAATGACCCCACATGGCGACATATGACAACACATGACGACACATGACGACACATGACACCACATGACATCACCACATGACACAAGATGACACATGACCCCACATGACCCCACATGGCAACACATGACGGCAAATGGCGGCACATGATGACACATGACGACACATGACGACACATGACACCACATGACACATTATGACACATGACCCCAAATGACCCCACATGGCGACATATGACAACACATGACGACACATGACGACACATGACGACACATGACACCACATGACACATGACCCCAAATGACCCCACATGGCGACATATGACAACACATGACACCACATGACGACACATGACACGTGATGACACATGACAACACATGACCCACATGACACATGATGACACATGACACCACATGATGACACATGAGACCACATGACCCACATGACACATGATGACACATGACACCACATGACCCACATGACACATGACACCACATGACACCACAGGACACCACATGACACCACATGACACCACATGACACATGATGAAGCATGATGACACATGACACCACATGACACCACATGATGACACATGACACCACATGACACCACATGATACCACATGACACATGACCCCACATGACCCCATATTGCGACACATGATGACACATGACGACACATGATGACACATGACATATGACACCACATGACACCACATGACAACACATGAAACCAAATGACACATGACACCACACGACACCACATGACACCACATGACACCACATGACACATGATTACGCATGATGACACATGACACCACATGACACCACATGATGACACATGACACCACATGACACCATATGACACCACATGGTACCACATGACACATGATGACACATGACCCCACATGACCCCACATTGCGACACATGACAACACATGATGAAACATGATGACACATGATGACACATGACACCACATGACACCACATGATGACACATGACACCACATGACACCATATGGCACCACATGATACCACATGACACATGATGACACATGACACCACATGACACCACATGACACATGATGACGCATGATGACACATGACAACACATGACACCACATGACACATGACACATGACACCACATGACACCACTTGACACATGATGACGCATGATGACACATGACACCACATGACACCACATGATGACACATGACACCACATGACACCACATGACACCACATGATACCACATGACACATGACCCCACATGACCCCATATTGCGACACATGATGACACAACGACACATGATGACACATGACACCACATGAAATCACATGACACCACATGACACATGATGACACATGACCCCACATGGCAACACATGACGGCACATGGCGACACATGACGACACATGGCGACACATGATGACACATGACGAAACATGACACCACATGACACATTATGGCACATGACCCCAAATGACCCCACATGGTGACATATGACGACACATGACACCACATGACGACACATAATACATGACACGTGATGATACATGACAACACATGACCCACATGACACATAATGACACATGATGACACATGAGACCACATGACCCACATGACACATGATGACACATGACACCACATGACCCACATGACACATGATGACACATGACACCACATGACCCATGATGACACATGATGACACATGACACCACATGACACATGATACCACATGACACCACATGACACATGACACCACATGACACCACATGACACCACATGACACCACATGACACCACATGATGACACATGACACCACATAACACCATATGATACCACATGACACATGACCCCACATGACCCCATATTGCGACACATGATGACACATGACGACACAAGATGACACATGACACCACATGACATCACATGACACCACATGACACAAGATGACACATGACCCCACATGACCCCACATGGCAACACATGACGGCACATGGCGACACATGATGACACATGACGACACATGACTACACATGACACCACATGACACATTATGACACATGACCCCAAATGACCCCACATGGCGACATATGACGACACATGACGACACATGACAACACATGACGACACATGACACCACATGACACATGACCCCAAATGACCGAACATGGCGACATATGACAACACATGACACCACATGATGATACATGACACGTGATGACACATGACCCTACATGACACCATATGACACCACATGATACCACATGACACATGATGACACATGAGACATGACAACACAAGACACATGACACCACATGACAACATATGACACCACATGATACCACATGACACATGATGACACATGACACCACATGATGACACATGACACCACATGACACCATATGGCACCACATGATACCACATGACACATGATGACACATGACACCACATGACACCACATGACACATGATGACGCATGATACATGACAACACATGACACCACATGACACATGACACATGACACCACATGACACCACAAGACACATGATGAAGCATGATGACACATGACACCAAATGACACCACATGATGACACATGACACCACATGATACCACATGACACCACATGATACCACATGACACATGACCCCACATGACCCCATTTTGCGACACATGATGTCACACGATGACACATGATGACACATGACACCACATGACATCACATGACAACACATGACACCAAATGATACATGACACCACACGACACCACATGACACCACATGACACCACATGACACATGATTACGCATGATGACACATGACACCACATGACACCACATGATGACACATGACACCACATGACACCATATGACACCACATGATACCACATGACACATGATGACACATGACCCCACATGACCCCACATTGCGACACATGACAACACATGATGACACATGATGACACATGATGACACATGACACCACATGACACCACATGATGACACATGACACCACATGACACCATATGGCACCACATGATACCACATGACACATGATGACACATGACACCACATGACACATGATGACACATGATGACACATGACAACACATGACACCACATGACACATGACACATGACACCACATGACACCATATGACACATGATGAAGCATGATGACACATGACACCACATGACACCACATGATGACACATGACACCACATGATACCACATGACACCACATGATACCACATGACACATGATGACACATGACCCCACATGGCAACACATGAAGGCACATGGCGACACATGACGACACATGACGAAACATGACAACACATGACACCACATGACACATTATGACACATGACCCCAAATGACATGACATGGCTTGTTTGGACTGATACCCAGTGGTTCCAGAATTGGAAACACTACATATCAGGCCAACTTCTCACACCACATGATACCACATGACACATGACCCCACATGACCCCATATTGCGACACATGATGACACATGAGGACACATGATGACACATGACACCACATGAAATCACATGACACCACATGACACATGATGACACATGACCCCACATGACCCCACATGGCAACACATGAAGGCACATGGCGACACACGACGACACATGACGAAACATGACAACACATGACACCACATGACACATTATGACACATGACCCCAAATGACCCCACATGGCGACATATGATGACACACAATGACACATGACACATGACGACACATGACACCAAATGATGAGACATGACACCACATGATGACACATGACACCACATGATGACACATGACACATGACATGTGATGACACATGACACGTGATGACACATGACAACACATGACCCACATGACACATGATGACACATGATGACACATGAGACCACATGACCCACATGACACATGATGACACATGACACCACATGACCCACATGACACATGATGACACATGACACCACATGACACATGATACCACATGACACCACATGACACCACATGACACCACATGACACCACATGACACCACATGACACCACTTGACACCACATGACACCACATGACACATGATGACACATGACGACACATGGCAACATGACACATGATGACACATGACAACACATGACACCACATAACACCACATGACACATGATGACACATGGCGACACATGGCAACACATGATGACACACGATGACACATGACAACACATGGCGACACATGATGACACGACACCACATAACACCATATGATACCACATGACACATGACCCCACATGACCCCATATTGCGACACATGATGACACATGATGACACATGACACCACATGACATCACATGACACCACATGACACAAGATGACACATGACCCCACATGACCCCACATGGCAACACATGACGGCACATGGCAACACATGATGACACATGACGACACATGACGACACATGACACCACATGACACATTATGACACATGACCCCACATGGCGACATATGACAACACATGACGACACATGACGACACATGACGACACATGACACCACATGACACATGACCCCAAATGACCGCACATGGCGACATATGACAACACATGACACCACATGATGACACATGACACGTGATGACACATGACAACACATGACCCACATGACACATGATGACACATGATGACACATAAGACCACATGACCCACATGACACATGATGACACATGACACCACATGACCCACATGACACATGATGACACATGACACCACATGACCAACATGACACATGATGACACATGACACCACATGACACATGATACCACATGACACCACATGACACCACATGACACCACAGGACACCACATGACACCACATGACACCACATGACACATGATGACCCATGACGACACATGGCAACATGATACATGATGACACATGACAACACATGACACATGATGACACATGATGACACATGGCAACACATGACACATGATGACACATGGCGACACATGGCGACACGTGGCGACACATGGCGACACATGGCGACACATGGCAACACATGATGACACATGACACATGACGGCACATGGCGACACATGGTGCCACATGGTGACACATGTTGACACATGACGACACATGATGACACATGACAACACATGGCGACACATGACACCACATGACACATGACACCACATGACACATGACACATGATGACACATGACCCACATGACACTTGATGACACATGATACCACATGACACCACATGACACCACATGACACCACATGACACCACATGACACATGATACATGACACCGCATGAGACATGACACCACAAGACACATGACACCACATGAGACATGACACCACATGACACCTCATGACAACACATGTCACCAAATGACACATGACACCACACGACACCACATGACACCACATGACACCACATGACACCACATGACACATGATTACGCATGATGACACATGACACCACATGACACCACATGATGACACATGACACCACATGACACCATATGACACCACATGATACCACATGACACATGATGACACATGACCCTACATGACCCCACATTGCGACACATGATGACACATGATGACACATGATGACGCATGATGACACATGACACCACATGACACCACATGACACCACATGACACCACATGTAGGAAGGTGGCTACCTGACTATGGTTACCCCAGATTTTTTGCCTTGTGTTTAGCTGGTTTTCGACTTAGTTGGCCTGGTTCCCTGCCAATCAGGGCCCCAGGCTATCTGCTCTCTCTGTAAAATGGATTCCATGTACCCTAGGTGCATAACTAGATTGGCTTGGGTCACCTTATCAGCCCCTGTACAGAGCACTATAGGTGCCCAGGGCATAGGTGCATCCAAGGCCTACCAGGGGCTGCAGCATATCTTTTGCCACCCCTGGCTGGCTATCTAAAATTGACACAACTGGCTGATCACTCAGCTGGGGCAAGTGGGTGTAATCACCCCTTGCTTAGATATAGTATACCTATGTCTAAACCTATATCTGGACACATATATAGCCTGTAAGCCACTCCTATGGAAGGCCTCATCAATCCTGGAGGCAGAGTGCGTGGTTTTATGTGAGATGGAGCTCTGGCATGAGCTGAGCATGTCTGCAGCTGTCGGGAACAACTCCCTAAGCTGATCCGGGATAATGCCATACCATATACTCTTAAGCGCCTTATAATCCTCGCGGTTATATAGCAACTTTGGTTTGGCTTTATCAAAACATGTCGTGTAAGGTGTCATACGAATTGGAATACTACCCCCTCGCCAGTTCTGGCGACGGGGGTAGCATTCCACCCTTCTAGAGGGATAAGACATGTTACTTTACTGAAACGCGGTTGATTTAAAATGAGCCTCAGATCCACAAAATGGATGCCTCTGCCACAGACATGGGTCTGGCCTCCTGCTGCTGACCGAAACTCAGCATATGGTGGCCTGGACAAAGAGTTTCCTGTCGCAGGGCGGTGTCAAACCACCCCAGACAGGAGATAGTGGATTGTAGTAGGGAGGTTTCAAAGAAACCAGACACTGCCTGGGGAGCACAAGGCTGCCCCTTGCATAATCCGGCCAAACCGGTTCTGGGGCCTTCCAGCCCCCGTCCCAGCGCGGCCTGGATCAAAGGAAAGGGGTGTAACCACCCCCTTCCTGGGTCCCACCCATAGGAGGGGACCTAGCAGGATGTCCAGCCCACCAGATTCGAATAAGAGTGGGAGCAGTGCCAATGCAACTCAGATCATCCTGAAGAAACATAAGAAACGAATTCTGGACCCTTCGACTTTCTACACGACGTGAGAAGACTGAAGAATCTCCCTTGTGGTCAAGGAGTGACCACCCTGTGCAAACAGGTACCATCCAGCCCTCGACCCTTGCTTTGTTGCAGTTCCCGCCGGAACTCGAGCGACAGAGATCGACGAGATCAAGCTTGCCTGCCTTCTACCTGCCCGATCCACAGTCCCTGCAGTGGCGAGACCCGTGGAGGCGACCGGAAGCGTGGGGCACGCCATCTTGAAAAAAGGCCACGAGACGCTGACCGTGCAGCCCACGAGTGACCCTCGAAGCTGTACACCGGGGTTTGAGAAGCCCCAGCCCCGAGCTCCACTTGCACCAAAGCTCACCCCTCCACACTCGACGAGTGCTGCGTGGGGCCCTTCTGCCTGTGTGTGCTCGACGCGTTGGCCCGGTCACTTGCCAGCTGGCTTGTGGCCCCTGTGCCGACGAAACTTGAAATACGACTCGCTTTTCTGGGTGTCCTAGATCTGCACCAGCTCCTGTAAAAAGGAGCCCCAACTCTGACCCTCCTGGTTCGAGTGATAAGCAATCTCCCGGTTCTGCGTGGATTGCTTTTGCCAAGTGCTGTTTGCTGCAATCTTGAAGCCGACGGTGCTGACGGCGAGAGCCTACGTGGGACAGATCGTGACCTGCTCCTGGACGTCGCAGATGCCCCAGAGCCCACGTGACAGCGGAGAGAAGCCTATCGGCAACCGCCTGATTGCGCCCGACATTGCCTGGTTCCGTCCTGGTTCCACCTTGGTCACTGCTGAGTGACCCAGACTCTGTCCCCTCTGCTTTCAGGTACTTTTCTACTTCGATCCAGTCTTGGATCGCACCGGACACTTCTGCTTCACAGCGCCTGCAGCTGCAACAGCTTCAAGCACCAAGAACCTGCGTGACAGAACCCGACGCCACTTCGACCCTGTGCACCCACGGCCTGTGGGTGAGGTAACTTTGCAACGCCGGTGTCCCTACACTGGTACACACCTCTAGGGTCTGTGTCTAAAGTTTTGTGTTCCTAGGTTCAGCGGAAGTATCATTTAATTCACTTTATCCAACTTTTACGCACCATTGACTTTGCATTGGTGCGAGCCGCACTTTCCGTGCTGCACCCGTCTCCTGTGGGCTACTCCCGACTTCAGCATTGCTAGTCCTGACTGCTCCCAGCGAATCTCTAGGCCCTAGGCCTAACCACTGTTCGAGAAGTGTTACTTATACCACTTTTTTAGTATATGGTCTGAGTGGCCACCCGCCCTCATCCATAATTGTGCAACTTTATATGTTTTACTGTGCTTTTGATTTAACGCTTGTGCCCCTTTCCTCATAAAGAGTACTGGGGAGTAATTTAGAAATAAATACATATATTTTTACAATATATACTTGTGTGGTGTCCTTTCATTTGATTACAGGATTGTATGTGGTAAAACAGCTCGCTTAACACAACCTCTTAAGTTAAGCCTTTAAGGCTGCTTAGTCCATGCTACCACTAGGATAGCTTGTCTACAAGGTTGACTTACAACCTGACATCTTTGGGGTTTGTTTGGACTGATACCCAGTGGTTCCAGAATTGGAAACACTACATATCAGGCCAACTTCTCACATTGGTGTGCAGCGGTGCGGATTTGAGCTTGCTGTTTGTTTTACCATTGCAATCTTTACATCAAATTGAAAGATCACATCAAGTACCTCTAGGTACATATAAATCAAAAGCTTAGCATATTAAGTTCTACTGAACTTAGTAGTTGTAGATTAAAGGGATTAGCACACCCTGACTACAACTCACTAGCAAGGTACAGTAGGAAAACACTTAGTGTAGGTAAGTGCATCACTTACACCTCACTAGCAGTCATGTCTGATACAGGTAGAGCCTCAGGCTCTGCTCCTGTAGAAGTTGATCCTATAGGGACAACATCCAGATATGACAACCTTAGCCACAAAGACCTGAGTGCCTTGTGCACAGCCAGGGGGCTAAAAAAGGGCAGAGGCCCTACCATTCCTTCCCTAATAGCTCTCCTAGAAAAGGATGACCTAGATAAGGTGAGTCAGGCTCCCTTAGACTCAGGTGAAGGGATAAACTCCCCTGAGAATGAGAATCTTCCAGAAGAAGAAGAGGAGGAGGAAGAGGAAGAGGAAGGCTCTGATGTAGAAGAGCCTGAAGATCAGGATCAGAGGGGAAACCAGGTACAGGTTGCCAGGCTTAACCAGGCCAACCTAGACCTACATGGGAATGGAGAGGGCCAGCACCTCCCCAGATCTCATAACCAAATTCTCCCAGGTAACAGAAGGGAGAGATCTCTATCAGGGGACTCTCACCTTTCTAGTGCCTCAAGAGAATCTCAGAGAGGGATGACTCCCTCCCAGAGGAAAGAGCATAGGGCCAGAATGAGGGCTGTCCAACTCCAGATAGAGAGGGAGGAGGTAGCTCTGGCTCAAGCTAAACTTACCTTGGCTCAAGCTAAACTTACCTTGGCTAGGGAACAGAAATTAAGTGGCTTAGATGCCACTGGTGGCAGCAAAGTTCCTAAAGAAAAAGACAGGGCCTATGACAATAGAAACCTGACAAAAATTGTGCCCCCCTACAAGGAAGGGGATGATATCCACAAATGGATGACTGCTCTTGAGAGGGCCTGCATGGTACAGCAGGTCCCTGAGGACCAGTGGGCAGCAATTTTATGGTACTCCTTTTCTGAGAAAGGGAGGGACAGGCTCCTCACTGTTAGACCTGAGGATGCCAAAAACTACTCTGTCTGAAGAGTGCTCTTATTGAAGGGTTTGGCCTAACCACTGAGCAATACAGGTTGTTGTTCAGAGATACCCAAAAAGCACAGACTCAGGACTGGACTGATTTTGTAGATTGTGCCACTAAGGCTCTGGAGGGTTGGCTGCAGGGAAGTAAAGTTTCAGACTATACAGGATTGTACAATCTTATGATGAGAGAACAGATCCTTAATAACTGTCAGAACCAGCTGTTGCATCAATACCTTGTTGACTCTGATCTGACCTCTCCCCAAGAATTGGGAAAGAAGGCAGACAAATGGGTCAGAACAAGGATTAAGCAGAAAAACCAGAACCAAGGTGACCAGAAGAAAACAGACCAGAAGGGTGGGAATCAGAAAGATAAAGAAAAAGACCAGAAGTCTTCAGGCCCCCAAACTAGCAATAAGGAGGGGGGTTCCCAAAATGGAAACAAGAAAAAGAAGAATGATGGCCCAAAGAAACCTTGGTGTAATACCTGCAAATCAGTTTCACACTGGGGCAGTGAATGCACTAAGAAAAATCCAGTCCCCACCACTGCAGCTCCTAAAGCAACTGCACCCCCTAGTACAGTTAACAGTGGTGGTACACAGCCAAAGGGTTTAGTAGGGTTGACCCTGGGTACTGAGGTGGAATCTGGCCTAGTCAGAATCCCCACACAGGCAGTTCTCCTATATGATGTGGACTTATCTTTGACCACTGCAGTAAGCCCCAGTAACCTGGGCAAATATAGGCAGACTCCCTTAATCAATGAGAAACTGGCTCAGGCCTACAGGGACACTTGTGCCAGTGTCACTATGGTGACACCTGACTTTGTGGACCCTGGTCAGATTGTACTAGGTGAAAGTTACCTAGTGACCAATGCAAGCAACTCCACTACTTCACATAGTGTGGCTGTTGTGAACTTCTCCTGGGGAGGGGTAGATGGCCTAAGGAAAGTTGTTGTGAGTGCAGACCTCCCAGTAGACTGTCTGTTAGGCAATGATCTTGAAAGCTCAGTTTGGTCAGAAGTGGAGTACAGGACTCATGCAGAAATGCTAGGGATTTCAGCTCATGTCCTTGCAGTGACAAGGTCTCAGGCTAAGAAGTGCCTTCCTGAACCAGTGGTGGATCTTGAAACAATAGACCAACCACAACCCAAGAGGAGGAGCAAGAGGGTTAAGGCTGTGCCTTCCCACTTGCCCCAGGTTGAGGATCAAGTTTCACAGGAAACTGATTCTGCAGTCCAAGAGGAGACTGTCTCAGATGAGCTTGAACCTGAACAGGTTGAGTTTCTGGGGACAGGGGGACCCTCAAGGGCAGATCTGGGGCAGGCTCAATTAGATTGCCCTTCACTTGAACCCCTCAGACAGCAGGCTGCTGCTGAGGCTGCAGGGAATGCTCAAGGTACCCATAAGGTGTATTGGGATGAAGGACTCCTTTATTCAGAGGCTAGAGACCCCAAGCCTGGCACAACCAGGAGGTTGGTTATACCTTTGAAGTTTAGGGGCTTCCTTCTTACCTTGGCCCATGATATTCCCCTTGCAGGACACTTAGGCCAGAATAAGACTTGGGACAGGCTTGTTCCACACTTTCACTGGCCTCACATGTCAGAAAATGTCAAGGAGTTTTGTCGCTCCTGTGTCACTTGCCAAGCCAGTGGTAAGTCAGGTGGCACAACAAAGGCCCCCCTGATACCACTACCTATGGTGGGGGTACCCTTTGAAAGAGTTGGAATAGACATTGTGGGTCCCATGGATCCTCAAACAGCATCTGGGCACAGATTTATACTGGTGGTAGTGGATCATGCCACCAGGTACCCAGAGGCAATTCCCCTGAGGACCACCACAGCTCCTGTGGTGGCAAAAGCCCTCATTGCAGTTTTCTCAAGAGTGGGCTTTCCAAAGGAGGTTCTTTCAGACAGAGGTACTAACTTTATGTCTGGATACTTGAAAGCAATGTGGAAAGAGTGTGGAGTAAACTATAAGTTTACCACACCCTACCATCCACAGTGCAATGGGCTTGTGGAAAGGTTCAACAAGACCCTAAAGGGAATGATAAAAGGTTTACCAGAGAAGCTTAGGCGGAAATGGGACATCCTTTTACCCTGCTTGCTCTTTGCTTACAGAGAGGTCCCACAGAAGGGGGTTGGCTACAGCCCTTTTGAACTTTTGTTTGGCCACCCTGTAAGGGGTCCATTGAGTTTGGTGAAGGAAGGATGGGAGTTACCTCTCAAAAAGCCTAAACTAGACATTGTGGACTATGTACTTGGTCTCCGCTCCAGGATGGCTGAATACATGGAGAGAGCATCCAAAAACCTTGAGGCAAGCCAAGAATTACAGAAAGCTTGGCATGACCAAAAGGCTGTTATGGTTGAGTTCCAGCCAGGACAGAAGGTGTGGGTGTTGGACCCAGTGGGGCCAGCAGCTCTCCAGGACAAATGGACTGGACCCTACCCTATCATTGAAAAGAAGGGAGAAGTCACCTACATGGTTGACTTTGGCACCCCTAGGAGCCCCCACAGGGTGCTCCATGTAAACAGATTGAAAGCATTTGTTGACAGGGAGGACATGAGTCTCCTCATGGCCACAGATGGGGAACAGGAGGAAGAGAGTGACCCTCTCCCAGACCTGCTTTCCCAGAACCCTGATGATGGTTCAGTTGATGGAGTAGCCTTGGCAGGCAGCCTCACTGAGCAGCAACAGGTGGACTGCAGACAGGTGTTGCAGGCCCACAGACATTTGTTTTCACTCACACCCAGTCAGACTAACTGGTGCACCCATGAGGTGGACACTGGTGACAATCTGCCTGTGAAGAATAAGATCTACAGGCAACCTGACCATGTCAGGGATTGTATAAAGGCTGAGGTACAAAAGATGTTGGAGCTTGGAGTGATTGAGCCATCAGAGAGCCCATGGGCTAGCCCAGTGGTCCTTGTGCCAAAACCTCATACCAAAGATGGGAAGAGAGAAATGAGGTTTTGTGTGGACTACAGAGGTCTCAATGCTGTCACTAGGACAGATGCTCATCCCATTCCAAGAGCAGATGAGCTCATTGATAAATTGGCTTCTGCCAAGTTTCTGAGCACATTTGATTTGACAGCTGGCTACTGGCAAATCAGACTAGCTGAAGAGTCAAAAGCCAAAACAGCATTTTCGACCCCTAGTGGACATTATCAATTTGTGGTAATGCCCTTTGGTTTGAAGAATGCACCTGCCACCTTCCAAAGGTTGGTGAATCAAGTCCTTGCTGGGTTGGATGACTTTTGTGCAGCATATCTAGATGATATTGCTGTCTTTAGCTCCACCTGGGAGGATCACCTGATCCACCTGAAGAAGGTTCTGGAGGCCCTGCAAAAGGCAGGCCTGACTATCAAGGCTACTAAGTGCCAGATAGGGCAGAGCAAGGTTGTGTACTTGGGCCACCTAGTAGGTGGGGGTCAAGTTCAACCACTGGAGAGCAAGATCCAGACCATACAGGACTGGGCTCCTCCAACTACCCAGACACAAGTCAGAGCCTTCTTGGGCCTGACTGGGTATTACAGAAAATTTGTAAAGAACTATGGGTCCATAGTGACACCATTGAATGACTTGACATCCAAGAAGATGTCCAAAAAGGTTCAGTGGACAGTTAGCTGTCAAAAGGCATTTGATGACCTGAAGAAGGCCATGTGCTCTGCACCTATCCTGAAGAGTCCTGACTACTCCAAACAGTTCATTGTACAGACAGATGCTTCTGAGTTGGGGGTGGGAGCTGTGCTTTCACAACTTAATCAAGATGGTCAAGACCAGCCCATTGCTTTTATTAGCAGAAGGCTGACCCCCAGGGAGAAACGTTGGTCAGCTATTGAGAGGGAGGCCTTTGCTGTGGTTTGGGCCCTGAAGAAGTTGAGGCCATACTTGTTTGGCACTCACTTCCTAATTCAGACAGACCATAAGCCCCTCTTGTGGCTAAATCAGATGAAGGGTGAAAATCCCAAACTGCTCAGGTGGTCCATTTCCCTACAGGGGATGGACTTTACAGTGGAGCACCGCCCAGGGACTGACCATGGTAATGCAGATGGTCTCTCCAGGTACTTCCACTTAGAACATGAAGACTTATCTGGTCAAGGTTAAGTTTAATGTCCCTGCGTTTGGGGGGGGGTTATGTAGGAGAGTAGGGTCTGCTATCCTATGGTCACCCCAATTTTTGCTTTTTGCTTCACTGGTTTTCGACTTACTGAGGCTGTGGGCCTGCTAATCAGACCCCCAGCCTACTGTTCTCTCTCTAAATTCATAATACATGTGCTATAGGTACATACCACAATTGGAAATGGACTCCTTGTCAGCCCCTGTACCATGCACTATAGGTGCTCAGGGCATAGGTGCCACCAAGGCCTACCAGGGGCTGAAGCATAGCTTTTGCCACCCCTGGCTGGTTCTTAAATTGACACAACTGGCTGATCACTCAGCTGGGGCAAGTGGGTGTAATCACCCCTTGCTTAGATATAGTATACCTATATCTAAACCTATATCTGGACACATATATAACCTGTGAGTCACTCCTATGGAAGGCCTCATCAATCCTGGAGGCAGAGTGCGTGGTTTTATGTGAGATGGAGCTCTGGCATGAGCTGAGCCTGTCTGCAGCTGTCGGGAACAACTCCCTAAGCTGATCCGGGATAATGCCATACCATATACTCTTAAGCGCCTTATAATCCTCGCGGTTATATAGCAACTTTGGTTTGGCTTTATCAAAACATGTCGTGTAAGGTGTCATACGAATTGGAATACTACCCCCTCGCCAGTTCTGGCGACGGGGGTAGCATTCCACCCTTCTAGAGGGAGAAGACATGTTACTTTACTGAAACGCGGTTGATTTAAAATGAGCCTCAGATCCACAAAATGGATGCCCCTGCCACAGACACGGGTCTGGCCTCCTGCTGCTGACCGAAACTCAGCATATGGTGGCCTGGACAAAGGGTTTCCTGTCGCAGGGCGGTGTCAAACCACCCCAGACAGGAGATAGTGGATTGTAGTAGGGAGGTTTCAAAGAAACCAGACACTGCCTGGGGAGCACAAGGCTGCCCCTTGCATAATCCGGCCAAACCGGTTCTGGGGCCTCCCAGCCCCTGTCCCAGCGCGGCCTGGATCAAAGGAAAGGGGTGTAACCACCCCCTTCCTGGGTCCCACCCATAGGAGGGGACCTAGCAGGATGTCCAACCCCCCAGATTCGAATAAGAGGGGGAGCAGTGCCAATGCAACTCAGATCATCCTGAAGAAACATAAGAAACGAATTCTGGACCCTTCGACTTTCTAAACGACGTGAGAAGACTGAAGAATCTCCCTTGTGGTCAAGGAGTGACCACCCTGTGCAAACAGGTACCATCCAGCCCTCGACCCTTGCTTTGTTGCAGTTCCCGCCGGAACTCGAGCGACAGAGATCGACGAGATCAAGCTTGCCTGCCTTCTACCTGCCCGATCCACAGTCCCTGCAGAGCTGAGACACGTGGAGGCGACCGGAAGCGTGGGGCACGCCATCTCGAAAAGGCCACGAGACGCTGACCGTGCAGCCCACGAGTGACCCTCGAAGCTGTACACCGGGGTTTGAGAAGCCCCAGCCCCGAGCTCCACTTGCACCAAAGCTCACCCCTCCACACTCGACGAGTGCTGCGTGGGGCCCTTCTGCCTGTGTGTGCTCGACGCGTTGGCCCGGTCACTTGCCAGCTGGCTTGTGGCCCCTGTGCCGATGAAACTTGAAATACGACTCGTTTTTCTGGGTGCTCCAGATCTGCACCAGCTCCTGTGAAAAGGAGCACCCACTCTGACCCTCCTGGTTCGAGTGATAAGCAATCTCCCGGTTCTGCGTGGATTGCTTTTGCCAAGTGCTGTTTGCTGCAATCTTGAAGCCAACGGTGCTGACGGCGAGAGCCTACGTGGGACAGATCGTGACCTGCTCCTGGACGTCGCAGATGCCCCAGAGCCCACGTGACAGCGGAGAGAAGCCTATCGACAACCGCCTGATTGCGCCCGACATTGCCTGGTTCCGTCCTGGTTCCACCCTGGTCACTGCTGAGTGACCCAGACTCTGTCCCCTCTGCTTTCAGGTACTTTTCTACTTCGATCCAGTCTTGGATCGCACCGGACACTTCTGCTTCACAGCGCCTGCAGCTGCAACAGCTTCAAGCACCAAGAACCTGCGTGACAGAACCCGACGCCACTTCGACCCTGTGCACCCACGGCCTGTGGGTGAGGTAACTTTGCAACGCCGGTGTCCCTACACTGGTACACACCTCTAGGGTCTGTGTCTAAAGTTTTGTGTTCCTAGGTTCAGCGGAAGTATCATTTAATTCACTTTATCCAACTTTTACGCACCATTGACTTTGCATTGGTGCGAGCCGCACTTTCCGTGCTGCACCCGTCTCCTGTGGGCTACTCCCGACTTCAGCATTGCTAGTCCTGACTGCTCCCAGCGAATCTCTAGGCCCTAGGCCTAACCACTGTTCGAGAAGTGTTACTTATACCACTTTTTTAGTATATGGTCTGAGTGGCCACCCGCCCTCATCCATAATTGTGCAACTTTATATGTTTTACTGTGCTTTTGATTTAACGCTTGTGCCCCTTTCCTCATAAAGAGTACTGGGGAGTAATTTAGAAATAAATACATATATTTTTACAATATATACTTGTGTGGTGTCCTTTCATTTGATTACAGGATTGTATGTGGTAAAACAGCTCGCTTAACACGACCTCTTAAGTTAAGCCTTTAAGGCTGCTTAGTCCATGCTACCACTAGGATAGCTTGTCTACAAGGTTGACTTACAACCTGACATCTTTGGGGTTTGTTTGGACTGATACCCAGTGGTTCCAGAATTGGAAACACTACATATCAGGCCAACTTCTCACAATGACACATGACCCCACATTGCGACACATGACGACACATGATGACACATGATGACACATGATGACACATGACACCACATGACACCACATGATGACACATGACACCACATGACAATACATGACACCACATGACAACACATGACACCTTATGACACCACATGACACCACATGACACATGATGACGCATGATGACACATGACAACACATGACACCACATGACACATGACACATGACACCACATGACACCACATGACACATGATGACGCATGATGACACATGACACCACATGATGACACATGACACCACATGACACCACATGACACCACATGATACCACATGACACATGACCCCACATGACCCCATATTGCGACACATGATGACACATGACGACACATGATGACACATGACACCACATGACATCACATGACACCACATGACACATGATGACACATGACCCCACATGACCCCACATGGCAACACATGACGGCACATGGCGACACATGATGACACATGACGACACATGACGACACATGACGAAACATGACACCACATGACACATTATGGCACATGACCCCAAATGACCCCACATGGTGACATATGACGACACATGACACCACATGACGACACATGATACATGACACATGATGACACATGACAACACATGACCCACATGACACATAATGACACATGATGACACATGAGACCACATGACCCACATGACACATGATGACACATGACACCACATGACCCACATGACACATGATGACACATGACACCACATGACCCATGATGACCCATGATGACACATGACAACACATGACACATGATACCACATGACACCACATGACACATGACACCACATGACACCACATGACACCACATGACACCACTTGACACCACATGACACCACATGACACATGATGACACATGACGACACATGGCAACATGACACATGATGACACATGACGACACATGACGACACATGACACATAATGACACATGGTGACACATGGCGACACATGGCGACACATGGCGACACATGACGACACACGGCGACACATGACGACACATGGCGACACATGGCAACACATGGCAACACATGGCAACACATGGCAACACATGATGACACATGACACATGACGACACATGGCGACACATGGCGACACATGGCGACACATGGCTACACATGATGACACATGACGACACATGATGACACATGACAACACATGGCGACACATGACACCACATGACACATGACACGTGATGACAAATGACAACACATGACCCACATGACACATGATGACACATGATACCACATGACACCACAAGACACCACATGACACCACAAGACACATGATACGTGACACCACATGAGACATGACACCACAAGACACATGACACCACATGAGACATGACACCACATGACACCACATGACACCACATGACACCATATGACACCACATGACACCACATGACACCACATGACACATGATGACGCATGATGACACATTACACCACATGACACCACATGATGACACATGACAACACATGTCACCAAATGACACATGACACCACACAACACCACATGACACCACATGACACTACATGACACATGATTATGCATGATGACACATGACACCACATGACACATGGCGACACATGACGACACACGGCGACACATGACGACACATGGTGACACATGGCAACACATGGCAACACATGGCAACACATGATGACACATGACACATGACGACACATGGCGACACATGGCGACACATGGCGACACATGATGACACATGACGACACATGATGACACATGACAACACATGGCGACACATGACACCACATGACACATGACACGTGATGACAAATGACAACACATGACCCACATGACACATGATGACACATGATACCACATGACACCACAAGACACCACATGACACCACAAGACACATGATACGTGACACCACATGAGACATGACACCACAAGACACATGACACCACATGAGACATGACACCACATGACACCACATGACACCACATGACACCAAATGACACATGACACCACATGACACCACATGACACCACATGACACATGATGACACATGATGACACATGACACCACATGACACCACATGATGACACATGACACCACATGACACCATATGACACCACATGATACCACATGACACATGATGACACATGACCCCACATTGCGACACATGACAACACATGATGACACATGATGACACATGATGACACATGACACCACATGACACCACATGATGACACATGACACCACATGACAACACATGACACCACATGACACATGATGACACATGACAACACATGACACATGATGAAGCATGATGACACATGACACCACATGACACCACATGATGACACGACACCACATAACACCATATGATACCACATGACACATGACCCCACATGACCCCATATTGCGACACATGATGACACATGATGACACATGATGACACATGACACCACATGACATCACATGACACCACATGACACAAGATGACACATGACCCCACATGACCCCACATGGCAACACATGACGGCACATGGCAACACATGATGACACATGACGACACATGACACCACATGACACATTATGACACATGACCCCAAATGACCCCACATGGCGACATATGACGACACATGACGACACATGACGACACATGACGACACATGACACCACATGACACATGACCCCAAATGACCGCACATGGCGACATATGACAACACATGACACCACATGACGACACATGACACGTGATGACACATGACAACACATGACCCACATGACACATGATGACACATGATGACACATAAGACCACATGACCCACATGACACATGATGACACATGACACCACATGACCCACATGACACATGATGACACATGACACCACATGACCAACATGACACATGATGACACATGACACCACATGACACATGATACCACATGACACCACATGACACCACATGACGACACATGGCGACACATGGCAACACATGGCAACACATGACAACACATGACAACACATGATGACACATGACACATGACGACACATGGCGACACATGGCGACACATGGTGACACATGATGACACATGACGACACATGATGACACATGACAACACATGGCGACACATGACACCACATGACACATGACATGTGATGACACATGACAACACATGACCCACATGACACATGATGACACATGACACCACATGACACCACATGACACCACATGACACCACAAGACACATGATACGTGACACCACATGAGACATGACACCACAAGACACATGACACCGCATGAGACATGACACCACATGACACCACATGACACCACATGACACCAAATGACACATGACACCTCATGACACCACATGACACCACATGACACCACATGACACCACATGACACCACATGACACATGATGACGCATGATGACACATGACACCACATGACACCACATGATGACACATGACACCAAATGACACATGACACCACATGACACCACATGACACCACATGACACATGATGACACATGATGACACATGACACCACATGACACCACATGATGACACATGACACCACATGACACCATATGACACCACATGATACCACATGACACATGATGACACATGACCCCACATTGCGACACATGACGACACATGATGACTGTGAGAAGTTGGCCTGATATGTAGTGTTTCCAATTCTGGAACCACTGGGTATCAGTCCAAACAAACCCCAAAGATGTCTGGTTGTAAGTCAACCTTGTTAGACAAGCTATCCTAGTGGTAGCATGGACTAAGCAGCCTAAAGGCTAAACTTAAGAGGTCGTGTTAAGCGAGCTGTTTTACCACATACAATCCTGTAATCAAATGAAAGGACACCACACAAGTATATATTGTAAAAATATATGTATTTATTTCTAAATTACTCCCCAGTACTCTTTATGAGGAAAGGGGCACAAGCGTTAAATCAAAAGCACTGTTAAACATATAAAGTTGGCACAATTATGGCTGAGGGCGGGGGGCCACTCAGACCATATACTAAAAAAATGGTATAAGTAACACTTATCGAATATTGGTTAGGCCTAGGGCCTAGAGATTCGCTGGGAGCAGTCAGGACAAGCAATGAAGAAGTCGGGAGTAGCCCACAGGATACGGGTGCAGCACGGAAAGTGCGGCGCGCACCAATGTAAAGTCAATGGTGCGTAAAAGTTAGTTAAAGTGAATTAAATGATACTTCCGCTGAACCTAGGAACACAAAACTTTAGACACAGACCCTAGAGGTGTGTGCCAGTGTAAGGACACCGGCGTTGCAAAGTTACCTCACCCACAGGCCGTGGGTGCACAGGGTCGAAGTGGCGTCGGGTTCTGTCACGCAGGTTCTTGGTGCTTGGAGCTGTTGCAGCTGCAGGCGCTGTGAAGCAGAAGTGTCCGGTGCGATCCAAGGGTGGATCGAAGTAGAAAAGTACCTGAAAGCAGAGGGGACAGAGTCTGGGTCACTCAGCAGTGACCAGGGTGGAACCAGGACGGAACCAGGCAATGTCGGGCGCAATCAGGCGGTTGTCGATAGGCTTCTCTCCGCTGTCACGTGGGCTCTGGGGCATCTGCGACGTCCAGGAGCAGGTCACGATCTGTCCCACGTAGGCTCTCGCCGTCAGCACCGTCGGCTTGAAGATTGTAGCAAACAGCACTTGGCAAAAGCAATCCACGCGGAACCGGGAGATTGCTTATCACTCGAACCAGGAGGGTCAGAGTGGGTGCTCCTTTTCACGGGAGCTGGTGCAGATCTGGAGCAACCAGAAAAGCAGGTCGGATTTCAAGTTTCGTCGGCACAGGGGCCACAAGCCAGCTGGCAAGTGACCGGGCCAACGCGTCGAGCACACACAGGCAGAAGGGCCCCACGCAGCACTCGTCGAGTGTGGAGGGGTGAGCTTTGGTGCAAGTGGAGCTCGGGGCTGGGGCTTCTCAAACCCCGGTGTACAGCTTCGAGGGTCACTCGTGGGCTGCACGGTCAGCGTCTCGTGGCCTTTTCAAGATGGCGTGCCCCACGCTTCCGGTCGCCTCCACGGGTCTCAGCTCTGCAGGGACTGTGGATCGGGCAGGTAGAAGGCAGGCAAGCTTGATCTCGTCGATCTCTGTCGCTCGAGTTCCGGCGGGAACTGCAACAAAGCAAGGGTCGAGGGCTGGATGGTGCCTGTTTGCACAGGGTGGTCACTCCTTGACCACAAGGGAGATTCTTCAGTCTTCTCACGTCGTGTAGAAAGTCGAAGGGTCCAGATTTCGTTTCTTATGTTTCTTCAGGATGATCTGAAGTCCGTTGGGACTGCTCCCCCTCTTATTCGAATCTAGGGGGTTGGACATCCTGCTAGGTCCCCTCCTATGGGTGGGACCCAGGAAGGGGGTGGTTACACCCCTCTCCTTTGATCCTGGCCGCGCTGGGACAGGGGCTGGGAGGCCCCAGAACCGGTTTGGCCGGATCCTGCAAGGGGCAGCCTTGTGCTCCCCAGGCAGTGTCTGGTTTCTTCGAAACCTCCCTACTCCAATCCACTATCTCCTGTCTGGGGTGGTTTGACACCGCCCTGTGACAGGAAACTCTTTGTCCAGGCCTCCTCTGCCGGGTTTCGGTCAGCAGCAGGAGGCCAGACCCGTGTCTGTGGCAGGGGCATCCATTTTGTGGATCTGAGGCTCATTTTAAATCAACCGCGTTTCAGCAAAGTAACATGTCTTCTCCCTCTAGAAGGGTGGAATGCTACCCCCGTCGCCAGAACTGGCGAGGGGGTAGTATTCCAATTCGTATGACACCTTACACGACATGTTTTGATAAAGCCAAACCAAAGTTGCTATATAACCGCGAGGATTATAAGGCGCTTAAGAGTATATGGTATGGCATTATCCCGGATCAGCTTAGGGAGTTGTTCCCGACAGCTGCAGACAGGCTCAGCTCATGCCAGAGCTCCATCTCACATAAAACCACGCACTCTGCCTCCAGGATTGATGAGGCCTTCCATAGGAGTGACTCACAGGTTATATATGTGTCCAGATATAGGTTTAGATATAGGTATACTATATCTAAGCAAGGGGTGATTACACCCACTTGCCCCAGCTGAGTGATCAGCCAGTTGTGTCAATTTAGATAGCCAGCCAGGGGTGGCAAAAGATATGCTGCAGCCCCTGGTAGGCCTTGGATGCACCTATGCCCTGGGCACCTATAGTGCACTGTACAGGGGCTGATAAGGTGACCCAAGCCAATCTAGTTATGCACCTAGGGTACATGGAATCCATTTTACAGAGAGAGCAGATAGCCTGGGGCCCTGATTAGCAGGGAACCAGGCCAACTAAGTCGAAAACCAGCTAAACACAGGGCAAAAAATCTGGGGTAACCATAGTCAGGTAGCCACCTTCCTACATAACCCCCCCCCAAACGAAAGGAGATAAGGCTATCCTTGGCCAGGTAAGCCTATATTGCCTGAGTGGCCATATAAGGAAGTACCTGCACTAGCATGGGTACCCCCTGTCTCATGGTCCACTAAGCAGTCCCTCACCCTAGGGGTATTAGAGGGTCTCCACCATAGGGAATCACTACCTTGGGTGTGTTTATGCAAAGTTAAAGGCTGGTTTGGATATGGAGTATTGAAGTGAGGCTCCACTATTTTTGGGCTCAACTTCCTCCAATTATCTTCCACCATATGTGCCTTTCTTTCTTCAACTGAGTTGCACTGAGCTCTCAGGGTCAACCTCTGGCTACCTAAAACTGGAGGCTGGGTCCCTCTGTTTGGCTTGCTGGAGGGACAGTTCAGGTTTGGGCCCTTTGGGTCCCAGGTTTGGCTGTGCCCAACAGAATCCATCTGTGGGAGGTCCCTAACTATTTTTAAGGGGGCTCCCTCAGGAGTTTTTAAAGTTTTCACCTTACTAGGCCTACTAGTTTTGGTGCCCCTAATCTGTTGATGGGGGTGCTTTATTTGACAGGGGGCCCTCTGGGTCTCACTGTCCTTCTTGTCCTCTGCAGCCCTGGGCTGACTAAGGCAAGGTAGAGAGGGGCAGGTTACCTGCTCCAGACTGGATCCCACCTGAGAAGGGTCCACTGCCATCAGAGGCTCTGTCAGGCCAGGCCTAACAACCTCTGGGGCAGTTCCTTCATCAGGGGTGTAGGAGAGTAGGGTCTGCTATCCTATGGTCACCCCAATTTTTGCTTTTTGCTTCACTGGTTTCCGACTTACTGAGGCTGTGGGCCTGCTAATCAGACCCCCAGCCTGCTGTTCTCTCTCTAAATTTATAATACATGTGCTATAGGTACATACCACAATTGGAAATGGACTCCTTGTCAGCCCCTGTACCATGCACTATAGGTGCTCAGGGCATAGGTGCCATCAAGGCCTACCAGGGGCTGAAGCATAGCTTTTGCCACCCCTGGCTGGTTCTTAAATTGACACAACTGGCTGAACACTCAGCTGGGGCAAGTGGGTGTAATCACCCCTTGCTTAGATATAGTATACCTATATCTAAACCTATATCTGGACACATATATAACCTGTGAGCCACTCCTATGGAAGGCCTCATCAATCCTGGAGGCAGAGTGCGTGGTTTTATGTGAGATGGTGCTCTGGCATGAGCTGAGCCTGTCTGCAGCTGTCGGGAACAACTCCCTAAGCTGATCCGGGATAATGCCATACCATATACTCTTAAGCGCATTATAATCCTCGCGGTTATATAGCAACTTTGGTTTGGCTTTATCAAAACATGTCGTGTAAGGTGTCATACGAATTGGAATACTATCCCCTCGCCAGTTCTGGCGACGGGGATAGCATTCCACCCTTCTAGAGGGAGAAGACATGTTACTTTACTGAAACGCGGTTGATTTAAAATGAGCCTCAGATCCACAAAATGGATGCCCCTGCCACAGACACGGGTCTGGCCTCCTGCTGCTGACCGAAACCCGGCCGAGGAGGCCTGGACAAAGAGTTTCCTGTCACAGGGCGGTGTCAAACCACCCCAGACAGGAGATAGTGGATTGGAGTAGGGAGGTTTCAAAGAAACCAGACACTGCCTGGGGAGCACAAGGCTGCCCCTTGCAGGATCCGGCCAAACCGGTTCTGGGGCCTCCCAGCCCCTGTCCCAGCGCGGCCAGGATCAAAGGAGAGGGGTGTAACCACCCCCTTCCTGGGTCCCACCCATAGGAGGGGACCTAGCAGGATGTCCAACCCCCTAGATTCGAATAAGAGGGGGAGCAGTCCCAACGGACCTCAGATCATCCTGAAGAAACATAAGAAACGAAATCTGGACCCTTCGACTTTCTACACGACGTGAGAAGACTGAAGAATCTCCCTTGTGGTCAAGGAGTGACCACCCTGTGCAAACAGGCACCATCCAGCCCTCGACCCTTGCTTTGTTGCAGTTCCCGCCGGAACTCGAGCGACAGAGATCGACGAGATCAAGCTTGCCTGCCTTCTACCTGGCCGATCCACAGTCCCTGCAGAGCTGAGACCCGTGGAGGCGACCGGAAGCGTGGGGCACGCCATCTTGAAAAGGCCACGAGACGCTGACCGTGCAGCCCACGAGTGACCCTCGAAGCTGTACACCGGGGTTTGAGAAGCCCCAGCCCCGAGCTCCACTTGCACCAAAGCTCACCCCTCCACACTCGACGAGTGCTGCGTGGGGCCCTTCTGCCTGTGTGTGCTCGACGCGTTGGCCCGGTCACTTGCCAGCTGGCTTGTGGCCCCTGTGCCGACGAACTTCGAAATACGACTTGCTTTTCTGGTTGCTCCAGATCTGCACCAGCTCCTGTAAAAAGGAGCACCCACTCTGACCCTCCTGGTTCGAGTGATAAGCAATCTCCCGGTTCTGCGTGGATTGCTTTTGCCAAGTGCTGTTTGCTACAATCTTCAAGCCGACGGTGCTGACGGCGAGAGCCTACGTGGGACAGATCGTGACCTGCTCCTGGACGTCGCAGATGCCCCAGAGCCCACGTGACAGCGGAGAGAAGCCTATCGACAACCGCCTGATTGCGCCCGACATTGCCTGGTTCCGTCCTGGTTCCACCCTGGTCACTGCTGAGTGACCCAGACTCTGTCCCCTCTGCTTTCAGGTACTTTTCTACTTCGATCCACCCTTGGATCGCACCGGACACTTCTGCTTCACAGCGCCTGCAGCTGCAACAGCTCCAAGCACCAAGAACCTGCGTGACAGAACCCGACGCCACTTCGACCCTCTGCATCCACGGCCTGTGGGTGAGGTAACTTTGCAACGCCGGTGTCCTTACACTGGCACACACCTCTAGGGTCTGTGTCTGAAGTTTTGTGTTCCTAGGTTCAGCGGAAGTATCATTTAATTCACTTTAACTAACTTTTACGCACCATTGACTTTACATTGGTGCGCGCCGCACTTTCCGTGCTGCACCCGTATCCTGTGGGCTACTCCCGACTTCTTCATTGCTTGTCCTGACTGCTCCCAGCGAATCTCTAGGCCCTAGGCCTAACCAATATTCGATAAGTGTTACTTATACCATTTTTTTAGTATATGGTCTGAGTGGCCCCCCGCCCTCAGCCATAATTGTGCCAACTTTATATGTTTAACAGTGCTTTTGATTTAACGCTTGTGCCCCTTTCCTCATAAAGAGTACTGGGGAGTAATTTAGAAATAAATACATATATTTTTACAATATATACTTGTGTGGTGTCCTTTCATTTGATTACAGGATTGTATGTGGTAAAACAGCTCGCTTAACACGACCTCTTAAGTTTAGCCTTTAGGCTGCTTAGTCCATGCTACCACTAGGATAGCTTGTCTAACAAGGTTGACTTACAACCAGACATCTTTGGGGTTTGTTTGGACTGATACCCAGTGGTTCCAGAATTGGAAACACTACATATCAGGCCAACTTCTCACATTGGTGTGCAGCGGTGCGGATTTGAGCTTGCTGTTTGTTTTACCATTGCAATCTTTATCAAATTGAAAGATCACATCAAGTACCTCTAGGTACATATAAATCAAAAGCTTAGCATATTAAGTTCTACTGAACTTAGTAGTTGTAGATAAAAGGGAGTAGCACACCCTGACTACAACTCACTAGCAAGGTACAGTAGGAAACCACTTAGTGTAGGTAAGTGCACCACTTACACCTCACTAGCAGTCATGTCTGATACAGGTAGACCCTCAGGTTCTGCTCCTGTAGAAGTTGATCCTATAGGGACAACATCCAGATATGACAACCTTAGCCACAAAGACCTGAGTGCCTTGTGCACAGCCAGGGGGCTAAAAAAGGGCAGAGGCCCTACCATTCCTTCCCTAATAGCTCTCCTAGAAAAGGATGACCTAGATAAGGTGAGTCAGGCTCCCTTAGAATCAGGTGAAGGGAACAACTCCCCTGAGAATGAGAATCTTCCAGATGATGATGTAGTGGAGGAGGAAGAGGAAGAGGAAGGCTCAGACATAGATGAGCCTGAAGATCAGGATCAGAGGGGAAACCAGGTACAGGTTGCCAGCCTTAACCAGGCCAACTTGGACCTACATGGGAATGGGGGGGGCCAGCACCACCCCAGATCTCATAACCTAATTCTCCCAGGCAATAGAAGGGAGAGATCTCTATCAGGGGACTCTCACCTTTCTAGTGCCTCAAGAGAATCTCAAAGAGGAATGACTTCCTCCCAGAGAAAAGAGCATAGGGCCAGAATGAGGGCTGTCCAACTCCAAATAGAAAGGGAAGAGGTAGCCTTGGCTCAAGCTAAACTTGCTTTAGCAAGAGAGAGAAAATTGTGTGGCTTAGATGCCACTGGTGGCAGCAAAGTTCCTAAAGAAAAAGACAGGGCCTATGACAATAGAAACCTGACAAAAATTGTGCCCCCCTACAAGGAAGGGGATGATATCCACAAATGGATGACTGCTCTTGAGAGGGCCTGCATGGTACAGCAGGTCCCTGAGGATCAGTGGGCAGCAATTTTATGGTACTCCTTTTCTGAGAAAGGGAGGGACAGGCTCCTCACTGTTAGACCTGAGGATGCCAAAAACTACTCTGTTCTGAAGAGTGCTCTTATTGAAGGGTTTGGCCTAACCACTGAGCAATACAGGTTGTTGTTCAGAGACACCCAAAAAGCACAGACTCAGGACTGGACTGATTTTGTAGATTGTGCCACTAAGGCTCTGGAGGGTTGGCTGCAGGGAAGTAAAGTTTCAGACTATACAGGATTGTACAATCTTATGATGAGAGAACAGATCCTTAATAACTGTCAGAACCAGCTGTTGCATCAATACCTTGTTGACTCTGATTTGACCTCTCCCCAAGAATTGGGAAAGAAGGCAGACAAATGGGTCAGAACAAGGATTAAGCAGAAAAACCAGAACCAAGGTGACCAGAAGAAAACAGACCAGAAGGGTGGGAATCAGAAAGATAAAGAAAAGGACCAGAAGTCTTCAGGCCCCCAAACTAGCAATAAGGAGGGGGGTTCCCAAAATGGAAACAAGAAAAAGAAGAATGATGGCCCAAAGAAACCTTGGTGTAATACCTGCAAATCAGTTTCACACTGGGGCAGTGAATGCACTAAGAAAAATCCAGTCCCCACCACTGCAGCTCCTAAAGCAACTGCACCCCCTAGTACAGTCAGCAGTGGTGGTACACAGCCAAAGGGTTTAGTAGGGTTGACCCTGGGTACTGAGGTGGAATCTGGCCTAGTCAGAATCCCCACACAGGCAGTTCTCCTATATGATGTGGACATATCTTTGCCCACTGCAGTAAGCCCCAGTAACCTGGGCAAATATAGGCAGACTCCCTTAATTAATGAGAAACTGGCTCAGGCCTACAGGGACACTTGTGCCAGTGTCACAATGGTGGCACCTGGCTTTGTGGACCCTGGACAGATTGTACTAGGTGAAAGTTACCTAGTGACCAATGCAAGCAACTCCACTACTTCCCATAGTGTGGCTGTTGTGAACTTCTCCTGGGGAGGGGTAGATGGCCTAAAGAAAGTTGTTGTGAGTGCAGACCTCCCAGTAGACTGTCTGTTAGGCAATGATCTTGAAAGCTCAGTTTGGTCAGAAGTGGAGTACAGGACTCATGCAGAAATGCTAGGGATTTCAGCTCATGTCCTTGCAGTGACAAGGTCTCAGGCTAAGAAGTGCCTTCCTGAACCAGTGGTGGATCTTGAAACAATAGACCAACCACAACCCAAGAGGAGGAGCAAGAGGGTTAAGGCTGTGCCTTCCCACTTGCCCCAGGTTGAGGATCAGGGTTCACAGGAAACTGATTCTGCAGTCCAAGAGGAGACTGTCTCAGATGAGCTTGAACCTGAACAGGTTGAGTTTCTGGGGACAGGGGGACCCTCAAGGGCAGACCTGGGGCAGGCCCAATTAGATTGCCCTTCACTTGAACCCCTCAGACAGCAAGCTGCTGCTGAGGCTGCAGGGAATGCTCAAGGTACCCATAAGGTGTATTGGGATGAAGGGCTCCTTTATTCAGAGGCTAGAGACCCCAAGCCTGGCACCACCAGGAGGTTGGTTATACCTTTGAAGTTTAGGGGCTTCCTTCTTACCTTGGCCCATGATATTCCCCTTGCAGGACACTTAGGCCAGAATAAGACTTGGGACAGGCTTGTTCCACACTTTCACTGGCCTCACATGTCAGAAAATGTCAAGGAGTTTTGTCGCTCCTGTGTCACTTGCCAAGCCAGTGGTAAGTCAGGTGGCACAACAAAGGCCCCCCTGATACCACTACCTGTGGTGGGGGTACCCTTTGAAAGAGTTGGAATAGACATTGTGGGTCCCATGGATCCTCAAACAGCATCTGGGCACAGATTTATACTGGTGGTAGTGGATCATGCCACCAGGTACCCAGAGGCAATTCCCCTGAGGACCACCACAGCTCCTGTGGTGGCAAAAGCCCTCATTGCAGTTTTCTCAAGAGTGGGCTTTCCAAAGGAGGTTCTTTCAGACAGAGGTACTAACTTTATGTCTGGATACTTAAAAGCAATGTGGAAAGAGTGTGGAGTAAACTATAAGTTTACCACACCCTACCATCCACAGTGCAATGGGCTTGTGGAAAGGTTCAACAAGACCCTAAAGGGAATGATAAAAGGTTTACCAGAGAAGCTTAGGCGGAAATGGGACATCCTTTTACCCTGCTTGCTCTTTGCTTACAGAGAGGTCCCACAGAAGGGGGTTGGCTACAGCCCTTTTGAACTTTTGTTTGGCCACCCTGTAAGAGGTCCATTGAGTTTGGTGAAGGAAGGATGGGAGTTACCTCTCAAAAAGCCTAAACTAGACATTGTGGACTATGTACTTGGTCTCCGCTCCAGGATGGCTGAATACATGGAGAGAGCATCCAAAAACCTTGAGGCAAGTCAGGAATTACAGAAGGCCTGGCATGACCAAAAGGCTGTTATGGTTGAGTTCCAGCCAGGACAGAAGGTGTGGGTGTTGGACCCAGTGGGGCCAGCAGCTCTCCAGGACAAATGGACTGGACCCTACCCTATCATTGAAAAGAAGGGAGAAGTCACCTACTTGGTTGACTTTGGTACCCCTAGGAGCCCCCACAGGGTGCTCCATGTGAACAGATTGAAAGCATTTGTTGACAGGGAGGACATGAGTCTCCTCATGGCCACAGATGGGGAACAGGAGGAAGAGAGTGACCCTCTCCCAGACCTGCTTTCCCAGAACCCTGATGATGGTTCAGTTGATGGAGTAGCCTTGGCAGGCAGCCTCACTGAGCAGCAACAGGTGGACTGCAGACAGGTGTTGCAGGCCCACAGACAATTGTTTTCACTCACACCCAGTCAGACTAACTGGTGCACCCATGAGGTGGACACTGGTGACAATCTGCCTGTGAAGAATAAGATCTACAGGCAACCTGACCATGTCAGGGATTGTATAAAGGCTGAGGTGCAAAAGATGTTGGAGCTTGGAGTGATTGAGCCATCAGAGAGCCCATGGGCTAGCCCAGTGGTCCTTGTGCCAAAACCTCATACCAAAGATGGAAAGAGAGAAATGAGGTTTTGTGTGGACTACAGAGGTCTCAATGCTGTCACTAGGACAGATGCTCATCCCATTCCAAGAGCAGATGAGCTCATTGATAAATTGGCTTCTGCCAAGTTTCTGAGCACATTTGATTTGACAGCTGGCTACTGGCAAATCAGACTAGCTGAGGAGTCAAAAGCCAAAACAGCATTTTCGACCCCTAGTGGACATTATCAATTTGTGGTAATGCCCTTTGGCTTGAAGAATGCACCTGCCACTTTCCAAAGGTTGGTGAACCAAGTCCTTGCTGGGCTGGATGACTTTTGTGCAGCATATCTAGATGATATTGCTGTCTTTAGCTCCACCTGGGAGGATCACCTGATCCACCTGAAGAAGGTTCTGGAGGCCCTGCAAAAGGCAGGCCTGACTATCAAGGCTACTAAGTGCCAGATAGGGCAGAGCAAGGTTGTGTACTTGGGCCACCTAGTAGGTGGGGGTCAAGTTCAACCACTGGAGAGCAAGATCCAGACCATACAGGACTGGGCTCCTCCAACTACCCAGACACAAGTCAGAGCCTTCTTGGGCCTGACTGGGTATTACAGAAAATTTGTAAAGAACTATGGGTCCATTGTGACACCATTGAATGACTTGACATCCAAGAAGATGCCCAAAAAGGTTCAGTGGACAGTTAGCTGTCAAAAGGCATTTGATGACCTGAAGAAGGCCATGTGCTCTGCACCTATCCTGAAGAGTCCTGACTACTCCAAACAGTTCATTGTACAGACAGATGCTTCTGAGTTGGGGGTGGGAGCTGTGCTTTCACAACTTAATCAAGATGGTCAAGACCAGCCCATTGCTTTTATTAGCAGAAGGCTGACCCCCAGGGAGAAACGTTGGTCAGCTATTGAGAGGGAGGCCTTTGCTGTGGTTTGGGCCCTGAAGAAGTTGAGGCCATACTTGTTTGGTACTCACTTCCTAATTCAGACAGACCATAAGCCCCTCTTGTGGCTAAATCAGATGAAGGGTGAAAATCCCAAACTGCTCAGGTGGTCCATTTCCCTACAGGGGATGGACTTTACAGTGGAGCACCGCCCAGGGACTGACCATGGTAATGCAGATGGTCTCTCCAGGTACTTCCACTTAGAACATGAAGACTTATCTGGTCAAGGTTAAGTTTAATGTCCCTGCGTTTGGGGGGGGGTTATGTAGGAGAGTAGGGTCTGCTATCCTATGGTCACCCCAATTTTTGCTTTTTGCTTCACTGGTTTCCGACTTACTGAGGCTGTGGGCCTGCTAATCAGACCCCCAGCCTGCTGTTCTCTCTCTAAATTTATAATACATGTGCTATAGGTACATACCACAATTGGAAATGGACTCCTTGTCAGCCCCTGTACCATGCACTATAGGTGCTCAGGGCATAGGTGCCACCAAGGCCTACCAGGGGCTGAAGCATAGCTTTTGCCACCCCTGGCTGGTTCTTAAATTGACACAACTGGCTGAACACTCAGCTGGGGCAAGTGGGTGTAATCACCCCTTGCTTAGATATAGTATACCTATATCTAAACCTATATCTGGACACATATATAACCTGTGAGCCACTCCTATGGAAGGCCTCATCAATCCTGGAGGCAGAGTGCGTGGTTTTATGTGAGATGGTGCTCTGGCATGAGCTGAGCCTGTCTGCAGCTGTCGGGAACAACTCCCTAAGCTGATCCGGGATAATGCCATACCATATACTCTTAAGCGCATTATAATCCTCGCGGTTATATAGCAACTTTGGTTTGGCTTTATCAAAACATGTCGTGTAAGGTGTCATACGAATTGGAATACTATCCCCTCGCCAGTTCTGGCGACGGGGATAGCATTCCACCCTTCTAGAGGGAGAAGACATGTTACTTTACTGAAACGCGGTTGATTTAAAATGAGCCTCAGATCCACAAAATGGATGCCCCTGCCACAGACACGGGTCTGGCCTCCTGCTGCTGACCGAAACCCGGCCGAGGAGGCCTGGACAAAGAGTTTCCTGTCACAGGGCGGTGTCAAACCACCCCAGACAGGAGATAGTGGATTGGAGTAGGGAGGTTTCAAAGAAACCAGACACTGCCTGGGGAGCACAAGGCTGCCCCTTGCAGGATCCGGCCAAACCGGTTCTGGGGCCTCCCAGCCCCTGTCCCAGCGCGGCCAGGATCAAAGGAGAGGGGTGTAACCACCCCCTTCCTGGGTCCCACCCATAGGAGGGGACCTAGCAGGATGTCCAACCCCCTAGATTCGAATAAGAGGGGGAGCAGTCCCAACGGACCTCAGATCATCCTGAAGAAACATAAGAAACGAAATCTGGACCCTTCGACTTTCTACACGACGTGAGAAGACTGAAGAATCTCCCTTGTGGTCAAGGAGTGACCACCCTGTGCAAACAGGCACCATCCAGCCCTCGACCCTTGCTTTGTTGCAGTTCCCGCCGGAACTCGAGCGACAGAGATCGACGAGATCAAGCTTGCCTGCCTTCTACCTGGCCGATCCACAGTCCCTGCAGAGCTGAGACCCGTGGAGGCGACCGGAAGCGTGGGGCACGCCATCTTGAAAAGGCCACGAGACGCTGACCGTGCAGCCCACGAGTGACCCTCGAAGCTGTACACCGGGGTTTGAGAAGCCCCAGCCCCGAGCTCCACTTGCACCAAAGCTCACCCCTCCACACTCGACGAGTGCTGCGTGGGGCCCTTCTGCCTGTGTGTGCTCGACGCGTTGGCCCGGTCACTTGCCAGCTGGCTTGTGGCCCCTGTGCCGACGAACTTCGAAATACGACTTGCTTTTCTGGTTGCTCCAGATCTGCACCAGCTCCTGTAAAAAGGAGCACCCACTCTGACCCTCCTGGTTCGAGTGATAAGCAATCTCCCGGTTCTGCGTGGATTGCTTTTGCCAAGTGCTGTTTGCTACAATCTTCAAGCCGACGGTGCTGACGGCGAGAGCCTACGTGGGACAGATCGTGACCTGCTCCTGGACGTCGCAGATGCCCCAGAGCCCACGTGACAGCGGAGAGAAGCCTATCGACAACCGCCTGATTGCGCCCGACATTGCCTGGTTCCGTCCTGGTTCCACCCTGGTCACTGCTGAGTGACCCAGACTCTGTCCCCTCTGCTTTCAGGTACTTTTCTACTTCGATCCACCCTTGGATCGCACCGGACACTTCTGCTTCACAGCGCCTGCAGCTGCAACAGCTCCAAGCACCAAGAACCTGCGTGACAGAACCCGACGCCACTTCGACCCTCTGCATCCACGGCCTGTGGGTGAGGTAACTTTGCAACGCCGGTGTCCTTACACTGGCACACACCTCTAGGGTCTGTGTCTGAAGTTTTGTGTTCCTAGGTTCAGCGGAAGTATCATTTAATTCACTTTAACTAACTTTTACGCACCATTGACTTTACATTGGTGCGCGCCGCACTTTCCGTGCTGCACCCGTATCCTGTGGGCTACTCCCGACTTCTTCATTGCTTGTCCTGACTGCTCCCAGCGAATCTCTAGGCCCTAGGCCTAACCAATATTCGATAAGTGTTACTTATACCATTTTTTTAGTATATGGTCTGAGTGGCCCCCCGCCCTCAGCCATAATTGTGCCAACTTTATATGTTTAACAGTGCTTTTGATTTAACGCTTGTGCCCCTTTCCTCATAAAGAGTACTGGGGAGTAATTTAGAAATAAATACATATATTTTTACAATATATACTTGTGTGGTGTCCTTTCATTTGATTACAGGATTGTATGTGGTAAAACAGCTCGCTTAACACGACCTCTTAAGTTTAGCCTTTAGGCTGCTTAGTCCATGCTACCACTAGGATAGCTTGTCTAACAAGGTTGACTTACAACCAGACATCTTTGGGGTTTGTTTGGACTGATACCCAGTGGTTCCAGAATTGGAAACACTACATATCAGGCCAACTTCTCACAAGGGGTAAGATCAGTTCCCTGAGGAGGCTGATCCTGTCCTAATGTCTGGTGAGGGGGAGATTTCTCTTCCTCCTCCATGCTCTCAGTTTGGGTGGAGTGATCCATCCTTTCAGGCTTCACAACACACATATCTGTTTGAGTTTGGGCTGTGGCCATCACAGCCCCACCAACCTTTTCAGGAGGAGACTCAGTTTGGGTTTCTGCTGTTATCATAACAGCTTTGCTATTCTGCTTTGGAAGAGCTTCTGTTAAAGATGGGGCAGAGAGTTGCTCAGCCCTACCAACCTTTTCAGGGAGGACATCTTGGATTGGGGCTATAGCCAGTACAGCCCCACTAACCTTTCCATTGGAATTTACCATTCTAGAATGGATTTCCTGTTCAACCTCAGCCCAGGCTGAGATTTCCAAATCATTACCCAGTAGACAGTCTACAGGCAAGTTTGGTGACACTGCCACTCTCTTTGGGCCAATGACACCTCCCCAGCTGAGACTTACCACTGCCATGGGATGATTGGTTTGGATGCCATCAATGTTTGTTACCTGGTATGTGGCACCTGGTAAAAGTTGCTTAGAGGGGACTATACAGTCAGCCACCATGGTGATGCTAGCCCCTGTGTCTCTAAAAGCTTCAACTTTCAAACCATTGATGATGGGTTCCTGTCTATATTTGCTCAAGGTATTTGGGCAAACAGAGAAGTTGGCAAACCCCATGCCAGTCTCATAGACAAGATCATTTGGGGATGGAGACCTGGATAGGCCAGGGTCCCCTTGGGCTCCAAAAGTAAACCCACCCAGATTCCTGGGTGTGCTCCCACTTCCTGGGGGATTACTGCTGACAGTAACAGGAGGTGTTGGAGCTGGCTTTGGAGGTATGTTTTCTTTATTGCCATTCTTGGGACAACAGCTGTCTGTTTTGTGATGCCCAACCTGTTTACAGGCATGGCAATAAGGCTTTTTCTCTGTTGAAGAAGTGTCTTGGGACCCACCCCCCTTCTTGGAGTTTTGGGGCCCTGGGGAAGTGTTTTCTTTACTTTTATCCCCACCCTTATCTTGAGGCTTGGTAGACTCCTTCTTCTGGTTATTGTCCTGATTCTTAGGCCTAATCCTGGTTCTGACCCACTTATCTGCCCTCTTTCCCAATTCTTGGGGAGAGGTCAAATCTGAGTCTACCAGGTGCTGGTGTAAGAGCTGGTTCTGACAATTACTAAGGATCTGCTCCCTCATAATCAAATTATACAATCCTGTGAAGTCATGTACTTTGCTGCCATTCAGCCAACCCTCCAGAGCCTTAGTTGCACAATCAACAAAATCAGTCCAGTCCTGAGTCTGTGTCTTCTGGGTATCTCTGAACTTTAACCTGTACTGTTCAGTGGTTAAGCCAAACCCATCTATCAGAACACTCTTCAGGACTTTGTAATTGCTGGCATCCTCATGTCTGACAGTGAGGAGCCTATCTCTCCCTTTCTCTGAAAAGGAGTACCATAAGATTGCTGCCCACTGTTCCTCAGGAACCTGCTGTACCATGCAGGCTCTCTCCAGAGCAGTCATCCACTTGTGGATGTCATCCCCTTCCTGATAGGGGGGCACAATCTTTGTCAGGTTTCTACTATCATAGGACCTGGGTTTTTCTTTAGGAACTTTGCTGCCACCAGTGGCATCTAAGCCACACAATTTTCTCTCTCTTGCTAAAGCAAGTTTAGCTTGAGCCAAGGCTACCTCTTCCCTTTCTATTTGGAGTTGGACAGCCCTCATCCTGGCCCTATGCTCTTTTCTCTGGGAGGAAGTCATTCCTCTTTGAGATTCTCTTGAGGCACTAGAAAGGTGAGAGTCCCCTGATAGAGATCTCTCCCTCCTATTACCTGGGAGAATTTGGTTATGAGATCTGGGGTGGTGCTGGCCCCCCCCATTCCCATGTAGGTCCAAGTTGGCCTGGTTAAGGCTGGCAACCTGTACCTGGTTTCCCCTCTGATCCTGATCTTCAGGCTCTTCTAAATCAGAGCCTTCCTCTTCCTCTTCCTCCTCTACTACATCATCATCTGGAAGATCCTCATTCTCAGGGGAGTTTATCCCTTCACCTGATTCTAAGGGAGCCTGACTCACCTTATCTAGGTCATCCTTTTCTAGGAGAGCTATTAGGGAAGGAATGGTAGGGCCTCTGCCCTTTTTTAGCCCCCTGGCTGTGCACAAGGCACTCAGGTCTTTGTGGCTAAGGTTGTCATATCTGGATGTTGTCCCTATAGGATCAACTTCTACAGGAGCAGAACCTGAGGGTCTACCTGTATCAGACATGACTGCTAGTGAGGTGTAAGTGGTGCACTTACCTACACTAAGTGGTTTCCTACTGTACCTTGCTAGTGAGTTGTAGTCAGGGTGTGCTAATCCCTTTAATCTACAACTACTAAGTTCAGTAGAACTTAATATGCTAAGCTTTTGATTTATATGTACCTAGAGGTACTTGATGTGATCTTTCAATTTGATAAAGATTGCAATGGTAAAACAAACAGCAAGCTCAAATCCGCACCGCTGCACACCAATGTGAGAAGTTGGCCTGATATGTAGTGTTTCCAATTCTGGAACCACTGGGTATCAGTCCAAACAAACCCCAAAGATGTCTGGTTGTAAGTCAACCTTGTTAGACAAGCTATCCTAGTGGTAGCATGGACTAAGCAGCCTAAAGGCTAAACTTAAGAGGTCGTGTTAAGCGAGCTGTTTTACCACATACAATCCTGTAATCAAATGAAAGGACACCACACAAGTATATATTGTAAAAATATATGTATTTATTTCTAAATTACTCCCCAGTACTCTTTATGAGGAAAGGGGCACAAGCGTTAAATCAAAAGCACTGTTAAACATATAAAGTTGGCACAATTATGGCTGAGGGCGGGGGGCCACTCAGACCATATACTAAAAAAATGGTATAAGTAACACTTATCGAATATTGGTTAGGCCTAGGGCCTAGAGATTCGCTGGGAGCAGTCAGGACAAGCAATGAAGAAGTCGGGAGTAGCCCACAGGATACGGGTGCAGCACGGAAAGTGCGGCGCGCACCAATGTAAAGTCAATGGTGCGTAAAAGTTAGTTAAAGTGAATTAAATGATACTTCCGCTGAACCTAGGAACACAAAACTTTAGACACAGACCCTAGAGGTGTGTGCCAGTGTAAGGACACCGGCGTTGCAAAGTTACCTCACCCACAGGCCGTGGGTGCACAGGGTCGAAGTGGCGTCGGGTTCTGTCACGCAGGTTCTTGGTGCTTGGAGCTGTTGCAGCTGCAGGCGCTGTGAAGCAGAAGTGTCCGGTGCGATCCAAGGGTGGATCGAAGTAGAAAAGTACCTGAAAGCAGAGGGGACAGAGTCTGGGTCACTCAGCAGTGACCAGGGTGGAACCAGGACGGAACCAGGCAATGTCGGGCGCAATCAGGCGGTTGTCGATAGGCTTCTCTCCGCTGTCACGTGGGCTCTGGGGCATCTGCGACGTCCAGGAGCAGGTCACGATCTGTCCCACGTAGGCTCTCGCCGTCAGCACCGTCGGCTTGAAGATTGTAGCAAACAGCACTTGGCAAAAGCAATCCACGCGGAACCGGGAGATTGCTTATCACTCGAACCAGGAGGGTCAGAGTGGGTGCTCCTTTTCACGGGAGCTGGTGCAGATCTGGAGCAACCAGAAAAGCAGGTCGGATTTCAAGTTTCGTCGGCACAGGGGCCACAAGCCAGCTGGCAAGTGACCGGGCCAACGCGTCGAGCACACACAGGCAGAAGGGCCCCACGCAGCACTCGTCGAGTGTGGAGGGGTGAGCTTTGGTGCAAGTGGAGCTCGGGGCTGGGGCTTCTCAAACCCCGGTGTACAGCTTCGAGGGTCACTCGTGGGCTGCACGGTCAGCGTCTCGTGGCCTTTTCAAGATGGCGTGCCCCACGCTTCCGGTCGCCTCCACGGGTCTCAGCTCTGCAGGGACTGTGGATCGGGCAGGTAGAAGGCAGGCAAGCTTGATCTCGTCGATCTCTGTCGCTCGAGTTCCGGCGGGAACTGCAACAAAGCAAGGGTCGAGGGCTGGATGGTGCCTGTTTGCACAGGGTGGTCACTCCTTGACCACAAGGGAGATTCTTCAGTCTTCTCACGTCGTGTAGAAAGTCGAAGGGTCCAGATTTCGTTTCTTATGTTTCTTCAGGATGATCTGAAGTCCGTTGGGACTGCTCCCCCTCTTATTCGAATCTAGGGGGTTGGACATCCTGCTAGGTCCCCTCCTATGGGTGGGACCCAGGAAGGGGGTGGTTACACCCCTCTCCTTTGATCCTGGCCGCGCTGGGACAGGGGCTGGGAGGCCCCAGAACCGGTTTGGCCGGATCCTGCAAGGGGCAGCCTTGTGCTCCCCAGGCAGTGTCTGGTTTCTTCGAAACCTCCCTACTCCAATCCACTATCTCCTGTCTGGGGTGGTTTGACACCGCCCTGTGACAGGAAACTCTTTGTCCAGGCCTCCTCTGCCGGGTTTCGGTCAGCAGCAGGAGGCCAGACCCGTGTCTGTGGCAGGGGCATCCATTTTGTGGATCTGAGGCTCATTTTAAATCAACCGCGTTTCAGCAAAGTAACATGTCTTCTCCCTCTAGAAGGGTGGAATGCTACCCCCGTCGCCAGAACTGGCGAGGGGGTAGTATTCCAATTCGTATGACACCTTACACGACATGTTTTGATAAAGCCAAACCAAAGTTGCTATATAACCGCGAGGATTATAAGGCGCTTAAGAGTATATGGTATGGCATTATCCCGGATCAGCTTAGGGAGTTGTTCCCGACAGCTGCAGACAGGCTCAGCTCATGCCAGAGCTCCATCTCACATAAAACCACGCACTCTGCCTCCAGGATTGATGAGGCCTTCCATAGGAGTGACTCACAGGTTATATATGTGTCCAGATATAGGTTTAGATATAGGTATACTATATCTAAGCAAGGGGTGATTACACCCACTTGCCCCAGCTGAGTGATCAGCCAGTTGTGTCAATTTAGATAGCCAGCCAGGGGTGGCAAAAGATATGCTGCAGCCCCTGGTAGGCCTTGGATGCACCTATGCCCTGGGCACCTATAGTGCACTGTACAGGGGCTGATAAGGTGACCCAAGCCAATCTAGTTATGCACCTAGGGTACATGGAATCCATTTTACAGAGAGAGCAGATAGCCTGGGGCCCTGATTAGCAGGGAACCAGGCCAACTAAGTCGAAAACCAGCTAAACACAGGGCAAAAAATCTGGGGTAACCATAGTCAGGTAGCCACCTTCCTACAATGACACATGATGACACATAATGACACATGACACCACATGACACCACATGATGACACATGACACCACATGACAATACATGACACCACATGACAACACATGACACCTTATGACACCACATGACACCACATGACACATGACCCCACATGACCCCATATTGCGACACATGATGACACATGATGACACATGATGACACATGACACCACATGACATCACATGACACCACATGACACATGATGACACATGACCCCACATGACACCACATGACACATGACACCACATGACACCACATGACACATGATGACGCATGATGACACATGACACCACATGACACCACATGATGACACATGACACCACATGACACCACATGATACCACATGACACATGACCCCACATGACCCCATATTGCGACACATGATGACACATGACGACACATGATGACACATGACACCACATGACATCACATGACACCACATGACACATGATGACACATGACCCCACATGACACCACATGGCAACACATGACGGCACATGGCGACACATGACGACACATGACGACACATGACGACACATGACGAAACATGACACCACATGACACATTATGGCACATGACCCCAAATGACCCCACATGGTGACATATGACGACACATGACACCACATGACGACACATGATACATGACACATGATGACACATGACAACACATGACCCACATGACACATAATGACACATGATGACACATGAGACCACATGACCCACATGACACATGATGACACATGACACCACATGACCCACATGACACATGATGACACATGACACCACATGACCCATGATGACCCATGATGACACATGACAACACATGACACATGATACCACATGACACCACATGACACATGACACCACATGACACCACATGACACCACATGACACCACATGACACCACTTGACACCACATGACACCACATGACACATGATGACACATGACGACACATGGCAACATGACACATGATGACACATGACGACACATGACGACACATGACACATGATGACACATGGTGACACATGGCGACACATGGTGACACATGGCGACACATGGCGACACATGACGACACACGGCGACACATGACGACACATGGTGACACATGGCAACACATGGCAACACATGGCAACACATGATGACACATGACACATGACGACACATGATGACACATGACAACACATGGCGACACATGACACCACATGACACATGACACGTGATGACAAATGACAACACATGACCCACATGACACATGATGACACATGATACCACATGACACCACAAGACACCACATGACACCACAAGACACATGATACGTGACACCACATGAGACATGACACCACAAGACACATGACACCACATGAGACATGACACAACATGACACCACATGACACCACATGACACCAAATGACACATGACACCACATGACACCACATGACACCACATGACACATGATGACACATGATGACACATGACACCACATGACACCACATGATGACACATGACACCACATGACACCATATGACACCACATGATACCACATGACACATGATGACACATGACCCCACATTGCGACACATGACAACACATGATGACACATGATGACACATGACACCACATGACAACACATGACACCACATGACACATGATGACACATGACAACACATGACACATGATGAAACATGATGACACATGACACCACATGACACCACATGATGACACGACACCACATAACACCATATGATACCACATGACACATGACCCCACATGACCCCATATTGCGACACATGATGACACATGACGACACATGATGACACATGACACCACATGACATCACATGACACCACATGACACAAGATGGCACATGACCCCACATGACCCCACATGGCAACACATGACGGCAAATGGCAACACATGATGACACATGACGACACATGACGACACATGACACCACATGACACATTATGACACATGACCCCAAATGACCCCACATGGCGACATATGACGACACATGACGACACATGACAACACATGACGACACATGACACCACATGACCCCAAATGACCGCACATGGCGACATATGACAACACATGACACCACATGACGACACATGACACGTGATGACACATGACAACACATGACCCACATGACACATGATGACACATGATGACACATAAGACCACATGACCCACATGACACATGATGACACATGACACCACATGACCCACATGACACATGATGACACATGACACCACATGACCAACATGACACATGATGACACATGACACCACATGACACATGATACCACATGACACCACATGACACCACATGACACCACAGGACACCACATGACACCACATGACACCACATGACACATGATGACCCATGACGACACATGGCAACATGATACATGATGACACATGACAACACATGACACATGATGACACATGATGACACATGGCAACACATGACACATGATGACACATGGCGACACATGGCGACACGTGGCGACACATGGTGACACATGGTGACACATGGCAACACATGATGACACATGACACATGATGGCACATGGCGACACATGGTGCCACATGGTGACACATGTTGACACATGACGACACATGATGACACATGACAACACATGGCGACACATGACACCACATGACACATGACACCACATGACACATGACACATGATGACACATGACCCACATGACACTTGATGACACATGATACCACATGACACCACATGACACCACATGACACCACATGACACATGATACGTGACACCGCATGAGACATGACACCACAAGACACATGACACCACATGAGACATGACACCACATGACACCTCATGACAACACATGTCACCAAATGACACATGACACCACACGACACCACATGACACCACATGACACCACATGACACCACATGACACATGATTATGCATGATGACACATGATACCACATGACACCACATGATGACACATGACACCACATGACACCATATGACACCACATGATACCACATGACACATGATGACACATAACCCTACATGACCCCACATTGCGACACATGATGACACATGATGACACATGATGACGCATGATGACACATGACACCACATGACACCACATGATGACACATGACACCACATGACACCATATGACACCACATGATACCACATGACACATGATGACACATGACACCACATGACACCACATGACACATGATGACGCATGATGACACATGACAACACATGACACCACATGACACATGATGACACATAACACCACATGACACCACATGACACATGATGACGCATGATGACACATGACACCACATGACAGCACATGACACCACATGACACCACAAGACACATGATACGTGACACCACATGAGACATGACACCACAAGACACATGACACCACATGAGACATGACACCACATGACACCACATGACACCACATGACACCATATGACACCACATGACACCACATGACACCACATGACACATGATGACGCATGATGACACATTACACCACATGACACCACATGATGACACATGACACCACATGACACCATATGACATCACATGATACCACATGACACATGATGACATATGACCCCACATTGCGACACGTGACGACACATGATGACACATGATGACACATGATGACACATGACACCACATGACACCACATGATGACACATGACACCACATGACACCATATGACACCACATGACACTTGATGACACATGACACCACATGACACCACATGACACATGATGACGCATGATGACACATGACAACACATGACACCACATGACACATGATGACGCATGACAACACATGACACATGATGACGCATGATGACACATGACACCACATGACACCACATGATGACACATGACACCACATAACACCATATGATACCACATGACACATGACCCCACATGACCCCATATTGCGACACATGATGACACATGACGACACATGATGACACATGACACCACATGACATCACATGACACCACATGACACAAGATGACACATGACCCCACATGACCCCACATGGCAACACATGACGGCACATGGCAACACATGATGACACATGACGACACATGACGACACATGACACCACATGACACATGACCCCAAATGACCCCACATGGCGACATATGACAACACATGACACCACATGACGACACATGACACGTGATGACACATGACAACACATGACCCACATGACACATGATGACACATGATGACACATGAGACCACATGACCCACATGACACATGATGACACATGAAACCACATGACCCACATGACACATGATTACACATGACACCACATGACCAACATGACACATGATGACACATGACACCACATGACACATACCACATGACACCACATGACACATGACACCACATGACACCACAGGACACCACATGACACCACATGACACCACATGACACATGATGACACATGACGACACATTGCAACATGATACATGATGACACATGACAACACATGACACATGATGACACATGGAGACACATGGCGACACATGGCAACACATGGCGACACATGGCACCACATGATGACACATGACACATGACGGCACATGGCGACACATGGTGACACATGGCGACACATGATGACACATGACGACACATGATGACACATGACAACACATGGCGACACATGACACCACATGACACATGACACCACATGACACATGACACGTGATGACACATGACATGTGATGACACATGACCCACATGACACATGATGACACATGACCCCACATGACCCCACATGGCAACACATGACGGCACATGGCGACACATGATGACACATGGCGGCACATGATGACACATGACGAAACATGACACCACATGACACATTATGGCACATGACCCAAAATGACCCCACATGGTGACATATGACAACACATGACACCACATGACGACACATGATACATGACACGTGATGACACATGACAACACATGACCCACATGACACATAATGACACATAATGACACATGAGACCATATGACCCACATGACACATGATGACACATGACACCACATGACCCACATGACACATGACACATGACACCACATGACCCATGATGACACATGATGACACATGACACCCCATGACACATGATACCACATGACACCACATGACACATGACACCACATGACACCATATGACACCACATGACACCACATGACACCACTTGACACCACATGACACCACATGACACATGATGACACATGACGACACATGGCAACATGACACATGATGACACATGACGACACATGACGACGCATGACACATGATGACACATGGTGACACATGGCGACACATGGTGACACATGGCGACACATGGCGACACATGGCGACACATGACGGCACACGGCGACACATGACGACACATGGTGACACATGGCAACACATGGCAACACATGACAACACATGATGACACATGACACATGACAACACATGATGACGCATGATGACACATGACACCACATGACACCACATGATGACACATGACACCACATGACACCATATGACACCACATGATACCACATGACACATGATGACACATGACATCACATGACACCACATGACACATGATGACGCATGATGACACATGACAACACATGACACCACATGACACATGATGACACATAACACCACATGACACCACATGACACATGATGATGCATGATGACACATGACACCACATGACAGCACATGACACCACATGACACCACATGACACCACATGACACCACATGTAGGAAGGTGGCTACCTGACTATGGTTACCCCAGATTTTTTGCCTTGTGTTTAGCTAGTTTTCGACTTAGTTGGCCTGGTTCCCTGCCAATCAGGGCCCCAGGCTATCTGCTCTCTCTGTAAAATGGATTCCATGTACCCTAGGTGCATAACTAGATTGGCTTGGGTCACCTTATCAGCCCCTGTACAGAGCACTATAGGTGCCCAGGGCATAGGTGCATCCAAGGCCTACCAGGGGCTGCAGCATATCGTTTGCCACCCCTGGCTGGCTATCTAAAATTGACACAACTGGCTGATCACTCAGCTGGGGCAAGGTGGTGTAATCACCCCTTGCTTAGATATAGTATACCTATATCTAAACCTATATCTGGACACATATATAGCCTGTGAGTCACTCCTATGGAAGGCCTCATCAATCCTGGAGGCAGAGTGCGTGGTTTTATGTGAGATGGAGCTCTGGCATGAGCTGAGCCTGTCTGCAGCTGTCGGGAACAACTCCCTAAGCTGATCCGGGATAATGCCATACCATGTACTCTTAAGCGCCTTATAATCCTCGCGGTTATATAGCAACTTTGGTTTGGCTTTATCAAAACATGTCGTGTAAGGTGTCATACGAATTGGAATACTACCCCCTCGCCAGTTCTGGCGACGGGGGTAGCATTCCACCCTTCTAGAGGGATAAGACATGTTACTTTACTGAAACGCGGTTGATTTAAAATGAGCCTCAGATCCACAAAATGGATGCCTCTGCCACAGACATGGGTCTGGCCTCCTGCTGCTGACCGAAACTCAGCATATGGTGGCCTGGACAAAGAGTTTCCTGTCGCAGGGCGGTGTCAAACCACCCCAGACAGGAGATGTAGTAGGGAGGTTTCAAAGAAACCAGACACTGCCTGGGGAGCACCAGGCTGCCCCTTGCATAATCCGGCCAAACCGGTTCTGGGGCCTTCCAGCCCCCGTCCCAGCGCGGCCTGGATCAAAGGAAAGGGGTGTAACCACCCCCTTCCTGGGTCCCACCCATAGGAGGGGACCTAGCAGGATGTCCAGCCCACCAGATTCGAATAAGAGTGGGAGCAGTGCCAATGTGTGAGAAGTTGGCCTGATATGTAGTGTTTCCAATTCTGGAACCACTGGGTATCAGTCCAAACAAACCCCAAAGATGTCAGGTTGTAAGTCAACCTTGTAGACAAGCTATCCTAGTGGTAGCATGGACTAAGCAGCCTTAAAGGCTTAACTTAAGAGGTCGTGTTAAGCGAGCTTGTTTTACCACATACAATCCTGTAATCAAATGAAAGGACACCACACAAGTATATATTGTAAAAATATATGTATTCATTTCTAAATTACTCCCCAGTACTCTTTATGAGGAAAGGGGCACAAGCGTTAAATCAAAAGCACTGTTAAACATATAAAGTTGGCACAATTATGGCTGAGGGCGGGGGGCCACTCAGTCCATATACTAAAAAAATGGTATAAGTAACACTTATCGAACAATGGTTAGGCCTAGGGCCTAGAGATTCGCTGGGAGCAGTCAGGACAAGCAATGAAGAAGTCGGGAGTAGCCCACAGGAGACGGGTGCAGCACGGAAAGTGCGGCGCGCACCAATGTAATGTCAATGGTGCGTAAAAGTTAGTTAAAGTGAATTAAATGATACTTCCGCTGAACCTAGGAACACAAAACTTTAGACACAGACCCTAGAGGTGTGTACCAGTGTAAGGACACCGGCGTTGCAAAGTTACCTCACCCACAGGCCGTGGGTGCACAGGGTCGAAGTGGCGTCGGGTTCTGTCACGCAGGTTCTTGGTGCTTGGAGCTGTTGCAGCTGCAGGCGCTGTGAAGCAGAAGTGTCCGGTGCGATCCAAGGGTGGATCAAAGTAGAAAAGTACCTGAAAGCAGAGGGGACAGAGTCTGGGTCACTCAGCAGTGACCAGAGTGGAACCAGGACGGAACCAGGCAATGTCGGGCGCAATCAGGCGGTTGTCGATAGGCTTCTCTCCGCTGTCACGTGGGCTCTGGGGCATCTGCGACGTCCAGGAGCAGGTCATGATCTGTCCCACGTAGGCTCTCGCCGTCAGCACCGTCGGCTTCAAGATTGCAGCAAACAGCACTTGGCAAAAGCAATCCACGCGGAACCGGGAGATTGCTTATCACTCGAACCAGGAGGGTCAGAGTGGGTGCTCCTTTTCACAGGAGCTGGTGCAGATCTGGAGCAACCAGAAAAGCAAGTCGGATTTCAAGTTTCGTTGGCACAGGGGCCACAAGCCAGCTGGCAAGTGACCGGGCCAACGCGTCGAGCGCACACAAGCAGAAGGGCCCCACGCAGCACTCGTCGAGTGTGGAGGGGTGAGCTTTGGTGCAAGTGGAGCTCGGGGCTGGGGCTTCTCAAGCCCCGGTGCACAGCTTCGAGGGTCACTCGTGGGCTGCACGGTCAGCGTCTCGTGGCCTTTTCAAGATGGCGTGCCCCACGCTTCCGGTCGCCTCCACGGGTCTCAGCTCTGCAGGGACTGTGGATCGGGCAGGTAGAAGGCAGGCAAGCTTGATCTCGTCGATCTCTGTCGCTCGAGTTCCGGCGGGAACTGCAACAAAGCAAGGGTCGAGGGCTGGATGGTGCCTGTTTGCACAGGGTGGTCACTCCTTGACCACAAGGGAGATTCTTCAGTCTTCTCACGTCGTGTAGAAAGTCGAAGGGTCCAGATTTCGTTTCTTATGTTTCTTCAGGATGATCTGAAGTCCGTTGGGACTGCTCCCCCTCTTATTCGAATCTAGGGGGTTGGACATCCTGCTAGGTCCCCTCCTATGGGTGGGACCCAGGAAGGGGGTGGTTACACCCCTCTCCTTTGATCCTGGCCGGGCTGGGACAGGGGCTGGGAGGCCCCAGAACCGGTTTGGCCGGATCCTGCAAGGGGCAGCCTTGTGCTCCCCAGGCAGTGTCTGGTTTCTTTGAAACCTCCCTACTCCAATCCACTATCTCCTGTCTGGGGTGGTTTGACACCGCCCTGTGACAGGAAACTCTTTGTCCAGGCCTCCTCTGCTGGGTTTCGGTCAGCAGCAGGAGGCCAGACCCGTGTCTGTGGCAGGGGCATCCATTTTGTGGATCTGAGGCTCATTTTAAATCAACCGCGTTTCAGTAAAGTAACATGTCTTCTCCCTCTAGAAGGGTGGAATGCTACCCCCGTCGCCAGAACTGGCGAGGGGGTAGTATTCCAATTCGTATGACACCTTACACGACATGTTTTGATAAAGCCAAACCAAAGTTGCTATATAACCGCGAGGATTATAAGGCGCTTAAGAGTATATGGTATGGCATTATCCCGGATCAGCTTAGGGAGTTGTTCCCGACAGCTGCAGACAGGCTCAGCTCATGCCAGAGCTCCATCTCACATAAAACCACGCACTCTGCCTCCAGGATTGATGAGGCCTTCCATAGGAGTGACTCACAGGCTATATATGTGTCCAGATATAGGTTTAGATATAGGTATACTATATCTAAGCAAGGGGTGATTACACCCACTTGCCCCAGCTGAGTGATCAGCCAGTTGTGTCAATTTAAGAACCAGCCAGGGGTGGCAAAAGCTATGCTTCAGCCCCGGGTAGGCCTTGGTGGCACCTATGCCCTGAGCACCTATAGTGCATGGTACAGGGGCTGACAAGGAGTCCATTTCCAATTGTGGTATGTACCTATAGCACATGTATTATAAATTTAGAGAGAGAACAGCAGGCTGGGGGTCTGATTAGCAGGCCCACAGCCTCAGTAAGTCGAAAACCAGTGAAGCAAAAAGCAAAAATTGGGGTGACCATAGGATAGCAGACCCTACTCTCCTACATAACCCCCCCCCCCAAACGCAGGGACATTAAACTTAACCTTGACCAGATAAGTCTTCATGTTCTAAGTGGAAGTACCTGGAGAGACCATCTGCATTACCATGGTCAGTCCCTGGGCGGTGCTCCACTGTAAAGTCCATCCCCTGTAGGGAAATGGACCACCTGAGCAGTTTGGGATTTTCACCCTTCATCTGATTTAGCCACAAGAGGGGCTTATGGTCTGTCTGAATTAGGAAGTGAGTACCAAACAAGTATGGCCTCAACTTCTTCAGGGCCCAAACCACAGCAAAGGCCTCCCTCTCAATAGCTGACCAACGTTTCTCCCTGGGGGTCAGCCTTCTGCTAATAAAAGCAATGGGCTGGTCTTGACCATCTTGATTAAGTTGTGAAAGCACAGCTCCCACCCCCAACTCAGAAGCATCTGTCTGTACAATGAACTGTTTGGAGTAGTCAGGACTCTTCAGGATAGGTGCAGAGCACATGGCCTTCTTCAGGTCATCAAATGCCTTTTGACAGCTAACTGTCTTCTGAACCTTTTTGGGCATCTTCTTGGATGTCAAGTCATTCAATGGTGTCACAATGGACCCATAGTTCTTTACAAATTTTCTGTAATACCCAGTCAGGCCCAAGAAGGCTCTGACTTGTGTCTGGGTAGTTGGAGGAGCCCAGTCCTGTATGGTCTGGATCTTGCTCTCCAGTGGTTGAACTTGACCCCCACCTACTAGGTGGCCCAAGTACACAACCTTGCTCTGCCCTATCTGGCACCTAGTAGCCTTGATAGTCAGGCCTGCCTTTTGCAGGGCCTCCAGAACCTTCTTCAGGTGGATCAGGTGATCCTCCCAGGTGGAGCTAAAGACAGCAATATCATCTAGATATGCTGCACAAAAGTCATCCAACCCAGCAAGGACTTGGTTCACCAACCTTTGGAAAGTGGCAGGTGCATTTTTCAAGCCAAAGGGCATTACCACAAACTGATAATGTCCACTAGGGGTCGAAAATGCTGTTTTGGCTTTTGACTCCTCAGCTAGTCTGATTTGCCAGTAGCCAGCTGTCAAATCAAATGTGCTCAGAAACTTGGCAGAAGCCAATTTATCAATGAGCTCATCTGCTCTTGGAATGGGATGAGCATCTGTCCTAGTGACAGCATTGAGACCTCTGTAGTCCACACAAAACCTCATTTCTCTCTTCCCATCTTTGGTATGAGGTTTTGGCACAAGGACCACTGGGCTAGCCCATGGGCTCTCTGATGGCTCAATCACTCCAAGCTCCAACATCTTTTGCACCTCAGCCTTTATACAATCCCTGACATGGTCAGGTTGCCTGTAGATCTTATTCTTCACAGGCAGATTGTTACCAGTGTCCACCTCATGGGTGCACCAGTCAGTCTGACTGGGTGTGAGTGAAAACAAATGTCTGTGGGCCTGCAACACCTGTCTGCAGTCCACCTGTTGCTGCTCAGTGAGGCTGCCTGCCAAGGCTACTCCATCAACTGAACCATCATCAGGGTTCTGGGAAAGCAGGTCTGGGAGAGGGTCACTCTCTTCCTCCTGTTCCCCATCTGTGGCCATGAGGAGACTCATGTCCTCCCTGTCAACAAATGCTTTCAATCTGTTCACATGGAGCACCCTGTGGGGGCTCCTAGGGGTGCCAAAGTCAACCAAGTAGGTGACTTCTCCCTTCTTTTCAATGATAGGGTAGGGTCCAGTCCATTTGTCCTGGAGAGCTGCTGGCCCCACTGGGTCCAACACCCACACCTTCTGTCCTGGCTGGAACTCAACCATAACAGCCTTTTGGTCATGCCAGGCTTTCTGTAATTCCTGACTTGCCTCAAGGTTTTTGGATGCTCTCTCCATGTATTCAGCCATCCTGGAGCGGAGACCAAGTACATAGTCCACAATGTCTAGTTTAGGCTTTTTGAGAGGTAACTCCCATCCTTCCTTCACCAAACTCAATGGACCTCTTACAGGGTGGCCAAACAAAAGTTCAAAAGGGCTGTAGCCAACCCCCTTCTGTGGGACCTCTCTGTAAGCAAAGAGCAAGCAGGGTAAAAGGATGTCCCATTTCCGCCTGAGCTTCTCTGGTAACCCTTTTATCATTCCCTTTAGGGTCTTGTTGAACCTTTCCACAAGCCCATTGCACTGTGGATGGTAGGGTGTGGTAAACTTATAGTTTACTCCACACTCTTTCCACATTGCTTTTAAGTATCCAGACATAAAGTTAGTACCTCTGTCTGAAAGAACCTCCTTTGGAAAGCCCACTCTTGAGAAAACTGCAATGAGGGCTTTTGCCACCACAGGAGCTGTGGTGGTCCTCAGGGGAATTGCCTCTGGGTACCTGGTGGCATGATCCACTACCACCAGTATAAATCTGTGCCCAGATGCTGTTTGAGGATCCATGGGACCCACAATGTCTATTCCAACTCTTTCAAAGGGTACCCCCACCACAGGTAGTGGTATCAGGGGGGCCTTTGTTGTGCCACCTGACTTACCACTGGCTTGGCAAGTGACACAGGAGCGACAAAACTCCTTGACATTTTCTGACATGTGAGGCCAGTGAAAGTGTGGAACAAGCCTGTCCCAAGTCTTATTCTGGCCTAAGTGTCCTGCAAGGGGAATATCATGGGCCAAGGTAAGAAGGAAGCCCCTAAACTTCAAAGGTATGACCAACCTCCTGGTTGTGCCAGGCTTGGGGTCTCTAGCCTCTGAATAAAGGAGCCCTTCATCCCAATACACCTTATGGGTACCTTGAGCATTCCCTGCAGCCTCAGCAGCAGCTTGCTGTCTGAGGGGTTCAAGTGAAGGGCAATCTAATTGAGCCTGCCCCAGGTCTGCCCTTGAGGGTCCCCCTGTCCCCAGAAACTCAACCTGTTCAGGTTCAAGCTCATCTGAGACAGTCTCCTCTTGGACTGCAGAATCAGTTTCCTGTGAAACTTGATCCTCAACCTGGGGCAAGTGGGAAGGCACAGCCTTAACCCTCTTGCTCCTCCTCTTGGGTTGTGGTTGGTCTATTGTTTCAAGATCCACCACTGGTTCAGGAAGGCACTTCTTAGCCTGAGACCTTGTCACTGCAAGGACATGAGCTGAAATCCCTAGCATTTCTGCATGAGTCCTGTACTCCACTTCTGACCAAACTGAGCTTTCAAGATCATTGCCTAACAGACAGTCTACTGGGAGGTCTGCACTCACAACAACTTTCTTTAGGCCATCTACCCCTCCCCAGGAGAAGTTCACAACAGCCACACTATGGGAAGTAGTGGAGTTGCTTGCATTGGTCACTAGGTAACTTTCACCCAGTACAATCTGTCCAGGGTCCACAAAGCCAGGTGCCACCATTGTGACACTGGCACAAGTGTCCCTGTAGGCCTGAGCCAGTTTCTCATTAATTAAGGGAGTCTGCCTATATTTGCCCAGGTTACTGGGGCTTACTGCAGTGGGCAAAGATATGTCCACATCATATAGGAGAACTGCCTGTGTGGGGATTCTGACTAGGCCAGATTCCACCTCAGTACCCAGGGTCAACCCTACTAAACCCTTTGGCTGTGTACCACCACTGCTGACTGTACTAGGGGGTGCAGGTGCTTTAGGAGCTGCAGTGGTGGGGACTGGATTTTTCTTAGTGCATTCACTGCCCCAGTGTGAAACTGATTTGCAGGTATTACACCAAGGTTTCTTTGGGCCATCATTCTTCTTTTTCTTGTTTCCATTTTGGGAACCCCCCTCCTTATTGCTAGTTTGGGGGCCTGAAGACTTCTGGTCCTTTTCTTTATCTTTCTGATTCCCACCCTTCTGGTCTGTTTTCTTCTGGTCACCTTGGTTCTGGTTTTTCTGCTTAATCCTTGTTCTGACCCATTTGTCTGCCTTCTTTCCCAATTCTTGGGGAGAGGTCAAATCAGAGTCAACAAGGTATTGATGCAACAGCTGGTTCTGACAGTTATTAAGGATCTGTTCTCTCATCATAAGATTGTACAATCCTGTATAGTCTGAAACTTTACTTCCCTGCAGCCAACCCTCCAGAGCCTTAGTGGCACAATCTACAAAATCAGTCCAGTCCTGAGTCTGTGCTTTTTGGGTGTCTCTGAACAACAACCTGTATTGCTCAGTGGTTAGGCCAAACCCTTCAATAAGAGCACTCTTCAGAACAGAGTAGTTTTTGGCATCCTCAGGTCTAACAGTGAGGAGCCTGTCCCTCCCTTTCTCAGAAAAGGAGTACCATAAAATTGCTGCCCACTGATCCTCAGGGACCTGCTGTACCATGCAGGCCCTCTCAAGAGCAGTCATCCATTTGTGGATATCATCCCCTTCCTTGTAGGGGGGCACAATTTTTGTCAGGTTTCTATTGTCATAGGCCCTGTCTTTTTCTTTAGGAATTTTGCTGCCACCAGTGGCATCTAAGCCACTTATTTTTTTCTCCCTTGCCAAGGTAAGTTTAGCTTGTTCCAAAGTAAGCTTAGCTTGAGCCAGGGCTACCTCTTCCCTCTCTATCTGGAGTTGGACAGCCCTCATTCTGGCCCTATGCTCTTTTCTCTGGGAGGAAGTCATCCCTCTTTGAGATTCTCTTGAGGCACTAGAAAGGTGAGAGTCCTCTGATGGAGATCTCTCCCTTCTATTGCCTGGGAGAATTTGGTTATGAGATCTGGGGTGGTGCTGGCCCCCCCCATTCCCATGTAGGTCCAAGTTGGCCTGGTTAAGGCTGGCAACCTGTACCTGGTTTCCCTGCTGATCCTGATCTTCAGGCTCTTCTAAATCAGAGCCTTCCTCTTCCTCTTCCTCCTCTACTACATCATCATCTGGAAGATCCTCATTCTCAGGGGAGTTTATCCCTTCACCTGATTCTAAGGGAGCCTGACTCACCTTATCTAGGTCATCCTTTTCTAGGAGAGCTATTAGGGAAGGAATGGTAGGGCCTCTGCCCTTTTTTAGCCCCCTGGCTGTGCACAAGGCACTCAGGTCTTTGTGGCTAAGGTTGTCATATCTGGATGTTGTCCCTATAGGATCAACTTCTACAGGAGCAGAACCTGAAGGTCTACCTGTATCAGACATGACTGCTAGTGAGGTGTAAGTGGTGCACTTACCTACACTAAGTGGTTTCCTACTGTACCTTGCTAGTGAGTTGTAGTCAGGGTGTGCTACTCCCTTTAATCTACAACTACTAAGTTCAGTAGAACTTAATATGCTAAGCTTTTGATTTATATGTACCTAGAGGTACTTGATGTGATCTTTCAATTTGATAAAGATTGCAATGGTAAAACAAACAGCAAGCTCAAATCCGCACCGCTGCACACCAATGTGAGAAGTTGGCCTGATATGTAGTGTTTCCAATTCTGGAACCACTGGGTATCAGTCCAAACAAACCCCAAAGATGTCTGGTTGTAAGTCAACCTTGTTAGACAAGCTATCCTAGTGGTAGCATGGACTAAGCAGCCTAAAGGCTAAACTTAAGAGGTCGTGTTAAGCGAGCTGTTTTACCACATACAATCCTGTAATCAAATGAAAGGACACCACACAAGTATATATTGTAAAAATATATGTATTTATTTCTAAATTACTCCCCAGTACTCTTTATGAGGAAAGGGGCACAAGCGTTAAATCAAAAGCACTGTTAAACATATAAAGTTGGCACAATTATGGCTGAGGGCGGGGGCCACTCAGACCATATACTAAAAAAATGGTATAAGTAACACTTATCGAATATTGGTTAGGCCTAGGGCCTAGAGATTCGCTGGGAGCAGTCAGGACAAGCAATGAAGAAGTCGGGAGTAGCCCACAGGATACGGGTGCAGCACGGAAAGTGCGGCGCGCACCAATGTAAAGTCAATGGTGCGTAAAAGTTAGTTAAAGTGAATTAAATGATACTTCCGCTGAACCTAGGAACACAAAACTTCAGACACAGACCCTAGAGGTGTGTACCAGTGTAAGGACACCGGCGTTGCAAAGTTACCTCACCCACAGGCCGTGGATGCAGAGGGTCGAAGTGGCGTCGGGTTCTGTCACGCAGGTTCTTGGTGCTTGGAGCTGTTGCAGCTGCAGGCGCTGTGAAGCAGAAGTGTCCGGTGCGATCCAAGGGTGGATCGAAGTAGAAAAGTACCTGAAAGCAGAGGGGACAGAGTCTGGGTCACTCAGCAGTGACCAGGGTGGAACCAGGACGGAACCAGGCAATGTCGGGCGCAATCAGGCGGTTGTCGATAGGCTTCTCTCCGCTGTCACGTGGGCTCTGGGGCATCTGCGACGTCCAGGAGCAGGTCACGATCTGTCCCACGTAGGCTCTCGCCGTCAGCACCGTCGGCTTGAAGATTGTAGCAAACAGCACTTGGCAAAAGCAATCCACGCGGAACCGGGAGATTGCTTATCACTCGAACCAGGAGGGTCAGAGTGGGTGCTCCTTTTTACAGGAGCTGGTGCAGATCTGGAGCAACCAGAAAAGCAAGTCGTATTTCGAAGTTCGTCGGCACAGGGGCCACAAGCCAGCTGGCAAGTGACCGGGCCAACGCGTCGAGCACACACAGGCAGAAGGGCCCCACGCAGCACTCGTCGAGTGTGGAGGGGTGAGCTTTGGTGCAAGTGGAGCTCGGGGCTGGGGCTTCTCAAACCCCGGTGTACAGCTTCGAGGGTCACTCGTGGGCTGCACGGTCAGCGTCTCGTGGCCTTTTCAAGATGGCGTGCCCCACGCTTCCGGTCGCCTCCACGGGTCTCAGCTCTGCAGGGACTGTGGATCGGGCAGGTAGAAGGCAGGCAAGCTTGATCTCGTCGATCTCTGTCGCTCGAGTTCCGGCGGGAACTGCAACAAAGCAAGGGTCGAGGGCTGGATGGTGCCTGTTTGCACAGGGTGGTCACTCCTTGACCACAAGGGAGATTCTTCAGTCTTCTCACGTCGTGTAGAAAGTCGAAGGGTCCAGATTTCGTTTCTTATGTTTCTTCAGGATGATCTGAGGTCCGTTGGGACTGCTCCCCCTCTTATTCGAATCTAGGGGGTTGGACATCCTGCTAGGTCCCCTCCTATGGGTGGGACCCAGGAAGGGGGTGGTTACACCCCTCTCCTTTGATCCTGGCCGCGCTGGGACAGGGGCTGGGAGGCCCCAGAACCGGTTTGGCCGGATCCTGCCAGGGGCAGCCTTGTGCTCCCCAGGCAGTGTCTGGTTTCTTTGAAACCTCCCTACTCCAATCCACTATCTCCTGTCTGGGGTGGTTTGACACCGCCCTGTGACAGGAAACTCTTTGTCCAGGCCTCCTCTGCCGGGTTTCGGTCAGCAGCAGGAGGCCAGACCCGTGTCTGTGGCAGGGGCATCCATTTTGTGGATCTGAGGCTCATTTTAAATCAACCGCGTTTCAGTAAAGTAACATGTCTTCTCCCTCTAGAAGGGTGGAATGCTATCCCCGTCGCCAGAACTGGCGAGGGGATAGTATTCCAATTCGTATGACACCTTACACGACATGTTTTGATAAAGCCAAACCAAAGTTGCTATATAACCGCGAGGATTATAATGCGCTTAAGAGTATATGGTATGGCATTATCCCGGATCAGCTTAGGGAGTTGTTCCCGACAGCTGCAGACAGGCTCAGCTCATGCCAGAGCACCATCTCACATAAAACCACGCACTCTGCCTCCAGGATTGATGAGGCCTTCCATAGGAGTGGCTCACAGGTTATATATGTGTCCAGATATAGGTTTAGATATAGGTATACTATATCTAAGCAAGGGGTGATTACACCCACTTGCCCCAGCTGAGTGATCAGCCAGTTGTGTCAATTTAAGAACCAGCCAGGGGTGGCAAAAGCTATGCTTCAGCCCCCGGTAGGCCTTGGTGGCACCTATGCCCTGAGCACCTATAGTGCATGGTACAGGGGCTGACAAGGAGTCCATTTCCAATTGTGGTATGTACCTATAGCACATGTATCATAAATTTAGAGAGAGAACAGCAGGCTGGGGGTCTGATTAGCAGGCCCACAGCCTCAGTAAGTCGAAAACCAGTGAAGCAAAAAGCAAAAATTGGGGTGACCATAGGATAGCAGACCCTACTCTCCTACAATACCTATGTCTAAACCTATATCTGGACACATATATAGCCTGTAAGCCACTCCTATGGAAGGCCTCATCAATCCTGGAGGCAGAGTGCGTGGTTTTATGTGAGATGGAGCTCTGGCATGAGCTGAGCATGTCTGCAGCTGTCGGGAACAACTCCCTAAGCTGATCCGGGATAATGCCATACCATATACTCTTAAGCGCCTTATAATCCTCGCGGTTATATAGCAACTTTGGTTTGGCTTTATCAAAACATGTCGTGTAAGGTGTCATACGAATTGGAATACTACCCCCTCGCCAGTTCTGGCGACGGGGGTAGCATTCCACCCTTCTAGAGGGAGAAGACATGTTACTTTACTGAAACGCGGTTGATTTAAAATGAGCCTCAGATCCACAAAATGGATGCCCCTGCCACAGACACGGGTCTGGCCTCCTGCTGCTGACCGAAACCCGGCAGAGGAGGCCTGGACAAAGAGTTTCCTGTCACAGGGCGGTGTCAAACCACCCCAGACAGGAGATAGTGGATTGGAGTAGGGAGGTTTCAAAGAAACCAGACACTGCCTGGGGAGCACAAGGCTGCCCCTTGCAGGATCCGGCCAAACCAGTTCTGGGGCCTCCCAGCCCCTGTCCCAGCGCGGCCAGGATCAAAGGAGAGGGGTGTAACCACCCCCTTCCTGGGTCCCACCCATAGGAGGGGACCTAGCAGGATGTCCAACCCCCTAGATTCGAATAAGAGGGGGAGCAGTCCCAACGGACTTCAGATCATCCTGAAGAAACATAAGAAACGAAATCTGGACCCTTCGACTTTCTACACGACGTGAGAAGACTGAAGAATCTCCCTTGTGGTCAAGGAGTGACCACCCTGTGCAAACAGGCACCATCCAGCCCTCGACCCTTGCTTTGTTGCAGTTCCCGCCGGAACTCGAGCGACAGAGATCGACGAGATCAAGCTTGCCTGCCTTCTACCTGCCCGATCCACAGTCCCTGCAGAGCTGAGACCCGTGGAGGAGGCCTGTGAGTCACTCCTATGGAAGGCCTCATCAATCCTGGAGGCAGAGTGCGTGGTTTTATGTGAGATGGAGCTCTGGCACGAGCTGAGCCTGTCTGCAGCTGTCGGGAACAACTCCCTAAGCTGATCCGGGATAATGCCATACCATATACTCTTAAGCGCCTTATAATCCTCGCGGTTATATAGCAACTTTGGTTTGGCTTTATCAAAACATGTCGTGTAAGGTGTCATACGAATTGGAATACTACCCCCTCGCCAGTTCTGGCGACGGGGGTAGCATTCCACCCTTCTAGAGGGAGAAGACATGTTACTTTACTGAAACGCGGTTGATTTAAAATGAGCCTCAGATCCACAAAATGGATGCCTCTGCCACAGACACGGGTCTGGCCTCCTGCTGCTGACCGAATCTCAGCATATGGTGGCCTGGACAAAGAGTTTCCTGTCGCAGGGCGGTGTCAAACCACCCCAGACAGGAGATAGTGGATTGTAGTAGGGAGGTTTCAAAGGAACCAGACACTGCCTGGGGAGCACCAGGCTGCCCCTTGCATAATCCGGCCAAACCGGTTCTGGGGCCTTCCAGCCCCCGTCCCAGCGCGGCCTGGATCAAAGAAAAGGGGTGTAACCACCCCCTTCCTGGGTCCCACCCATAGGAGGGGACCTAGCAGGATGTCCAGCCCACCAGATTCGAATAAGAGTGGGAGCAGTGCCAATGCAACTCAGATCATCCTGAAGAAACATAAGAAACGAATTCTGGACCCTTCAAATTTCTACTCAACGCAGAAGACTGAAGAATCTCCCTTGTGGTCAAGGAGTGACCACCCTGTGCAAACAGGCAACATCCAGCCCTCAACCCTTGCTTTGTTGCAGTTCCCGCCGGAACTCGAGCAACAGAGATCGACGAGATCAAGCTTGCCTGCCTTCTCCCTGCCCGATCCACAGTCCCTGCAGAGCTGAGACCAGTGGAGGCGACCGGAAGCGTGGGGCACGCCATCTTGAAAAGGCCACGAGATGCTGACCGTGCAGCCCACGAGTGATCCTTGAAGCTGTGCACCGGGGTTTAAGAAGCCCCTACCCCGAGCTACACTTGCACCAAAGCTACCCCCTCCACACTCGACGAGTGCTGCGTGGGGCCCTTCTGCTTGTGGCGGCTCGACGCGTTGGCCCGGTCACTTGCCAGCTGGCTTGTGGCCCCTGTGCCGACGAAACTTCAAATACGACTTGCTTTTCTGGTTGCTCCAGATCTGCACCAGCTCCTGTGAAAAGGAGCCCCCACTCTGACCCTCCTGGTTTGAGTGATAAGCAATCTCCCGGTTCCACATGGATTGCTTTTGCCAAGTGCTGTTTGCTGCAATCTTGAAGCCGACGGTGCTGACGGCGAGAGCCTATGTGGGACAGATCGTGACCTGCTCCTGGACGTCGCAGATGCCCCAGAGCCCACGTGACAGCGGAGAGAAGCCTATCAACAACCACCTGATTGCGCCCGACATTGCCTGGTTCCGTCCTGGTTCCACCCTGGTCACTGCTGAGTGACCCAGACTCTGTCCCCTCTGCTTTCAGGTACTTTTCTACTTCGATCCACCCTTGGATCGCACCGGACACTTCTGCTTCACATCGCCTGCAGCTGCAACAGCTTCAAGCACCAAGAGCCTGCGTGTCAAAACCCGACGCCACTTCGACCCTGTGCACCCACGGCCTGTGGGTGAGGTAACATTGCAACGCCGGTGTTCCCACACTGGTACACACCTCTAGGGTCTGTGTCTAAAGTTTTGTTCCTCTAGGTTCCGCGGAAGTATCTTTTAATTCACTTTATCTACCTTTTACGCACCATTGACATTGCATTGGTGCGAGCCGCACTTTCCGTGCTGCACCCGTCTCCTGTGGGCTACTCCCGACTTCAGCATTGCTAGTCCTGACTGCTCCCAGCGAATCTCTAGGCCCTAGGCCTAACCACTGTTCGATTGGTATCGCTTATACCACTTTTTTTAGTATATGGTTTAAGTGGCCACCGGCCCTTATCCAAAATTGTGCAACTTTGTATGTTATACTGTGCTTTTGATTTAACGCTTGTGCCCCTTTCCTTATAAAGAGTACTGGGGAGTAATTTAGAAATAAATACATATATTTTTATAATATATACTTGTGTGGTGTCCTTTCATTTGATTACAGGATTGTATGTGGTAAAACAGCTCGCTTAACACGACCTCTTAAGTTAAGCCTTTAAGGCTGCTTAGTCCATGCTACCTCTAGGATAGCTTGTCTAACAAGGTTGACTTACAACCAGACATCTTTGGGGCTTGTTTGGACTGATACCCAGTGGTTCCAGAATTGGAAACACTACATATCAGGCCAACTTCTCACACCACATGATACCACATGACACATGACCCCACATGACCCCATATTGTGACACATGATGACACATGACGACACATGATGACACATGACACCACATGAAATCACATGACACCACATGACACATGATGACACATGACCCCACATGACCCCACATGGCAACACATGACGGCACATGGCGACACATGACGACACATGATGAAACATGACAACACATGACACCACATGACACATTATGACACATGACCCCAAATGACCCCACATGGCGACATATGATGACACATGACGACATACGATGACACACAATGACACATGACACATGACGACACATGACACCAAATGATGAGACATGACACCACATGATGACACATGACACCACATGATGACACATGACACATGACATGTGATGACACATGACACGTGATGACACATGACAACACATGACCCACATGACACATGATGACACATGATGACACATGAGACCACATGACCCACATGACACATGATGACACATGACACCACATGACCCACATGACACATGATGACACATGACACCACATGACACATGATACCACATGACACCACATGACACCACATGACACCACATGACACCACATGACACCACTTGACACCACATGACACCACATGACACATGATGACACATGACGACACATGGCAACATGACACATGATGACACATGACGACACATGACACCACATGACACATGATGACACATGGCGACACATGGCAACACATGATGACACATGATGACACACGATGACACATGACAACACATGGCGACACATGACGACACATGACGACACATGACGAAACATGACACCACATGACACATTATGGCACATGACCCCAAATGACCCCACATGGTGACATATGACGACACATGACACCACATGACGACACATGATACATGACACATGATGACACATGACAACACATGACCCACATGACACATAATGACACATGATGACACATGAGACCACATGACCCACATGACACATGATGACACATGACACCACATGACCCACATGACACATGATGACACATGACACCACATGACCCATGATGACACATGATGACACATGACACCACATGACACATGATACCACATGACACCACATGACACATGACACCACATGACACCACATGACACCACATGACACCACATGACACCACTTGACACCACATGACACCACATGACACATGATGACACATGACGACACATGGCAACATGACACATGATGACACATGACGACACATGACGACACATGACACATGATGACACATGGTGACACATGGCGACACATGGTGACACATGGCGACACATGGCAACACATGACGACACACGGCGACACATGACGACACATGGCGATACATGGCAACACATGGCAACACATGGCAACACATGATGACACATGACACATGACGACACATGGCGACACATGGCGACACATGGCGACACATGATGACACATGACGACACATGATGACACATGACAACACATGGCGACACATGACACCACATGACACATGACACGTGATGACAAATGACAACACATGACCCACATGACACATGATGACACATGATACCACATGACACCACAAGACACCACATGACACCACAAGACACATGATACGTGACACCACATGAGACATGACACCACAAGACACATGACACCACATGAGACATGACACCACGTGACACCACATGACACCAAATGACACATGACACCACATGACACCACATGACACCACATGACACATGATGACGCATGATGACACATGATGACACATGACACCACATGACACCACATGATGACACATGACACCACATGACACCATATGACACCACATGATACCACATGACACATGATGACACATGACCCCACATTGCGACACATGATGACACATGATGACACATGATGACACATGATGACACATGACACCACATGACACCACATGATGACACATGACACCACATGACACCATATGACACCACATGACACTTGATGACGCATGACACCACATGACACCATATGACACATGATGACGCATGATGACACATGACAACACATGACACCACATGACGCATGATGACACATGACACCACATGACACCACATGATGACACATGACACCACATAACACCATATTGCGACACATGATGACACATGACGACACATGATGACACATGACACCACATGACATCACATGACACCACATGACACAAGATGACACATGACCCCCACATGACCCCACATGGCAACACATGATGGCACATGGCAACACATGATGACACATGACGACACATGACGACACATGACACCACATGACACATTATGACACATGACCCCAAATGACCCCACATGGTGACATATGACGACACATAACGACACATGACGACACATGACGACACATGACGACACATGACGACACATGACACTACATGACACATGACCCCAAATGACCGCACATGGTGACATATGACTACACATGACACCACATGACGACACATGACACGTGATGACACATGACAACACATGACCCACATGACACATGATGACACATGATGACACATGAGACCACATGACCCACATGACACATGATGACACATGACACCACATGACCCACATGACACATGATGACACATGACACCACATGACCAACATGACACATGATGACACATGACACCACATGACACATGATACCACATGACACCACATGACACATGACACCACATGACACCACAGGACACCACATGACACATGATGACCCATGACGACACATGGCAACATGATACATGATGACACATGACAACACATGACACATGATGACACATGATGACACATGGCAACACATGACACATGATGACACATGGCGACACATGGCGACACATGGCGACACATGGCGACACATGATGACACATGACACATGACGGCACATGGCGACACATGGTGACACATGGCGACACATGTTGACACATGACGACACATGATGACACATGACAACACATGGCGACTGTAGGAAGGTGGCTACCTGACTATGGTTACCCCAGATTTTTTGCCTTGTGTTTAGCTGGTTTTCGACTTAGTTGGCCTGGTTCCCTGCTAATCAGGGCCCCAGGCTATCTGCTCTCTCTGTAAAATGGATTCCATGTACCCTAGGTGCATAACTAGATTGGCTTGGGTCACCTTATCAGCCCCTGTACAGAGCACTATAGGTGCCCAGGGCATAGGTGCATCCAAGGCCTACCAGGGGCTGCAGCATATCTTTTGCCACCCCTGGCTGGCTATCTAAAATTGACACAACTGGCTGATCACTCAGCTGGGGCAAGGTGGTGTAATCACCCCTTGCTTAGATATAGTATGCCTATATCTAAACCTATCTGGACACATATAAACCTGTGAGCCACTCCTATGGCAGGCCTTAACAATCCTGAAGGCAGAGTGCGTGGTTTAATGTGAGATGGTGCTCTAGCATGAGCTGAGCCTGTCTGCAGCTGTCGGGACCAATTCCCTTAGCTGTTCCGGGATAATGCCAAACCATATACTATTAAGTGCATTATAATCCTCGCGGTTATATGTCAACTTTGGTTTGGCTTTATCAAAACATGTCGTGTAAGGTGTCATACGATTTGGAATACTACCCCCTCGCCAGTCCTGGCGACGGGGGTAGCATTCCACCCCTCTAGAGGGGACGACATGTTACTTTTGCTAAAACACGGTTGATTTTTAAAAGAGCCTCAGATCCACAAAATGGATGCTTCTGCCACAGACACATGTCTGACCTCCTGCTGCTGACCGAAACTCAGCAGAGGAGGCCTGGACAAAGGATTTCCTGTCACAGGGAGGTGTGACACCACCCCAGACAGGAGATAGTGGATTGTAGCAGGGAGGTTTGAATGAAACCAGACAGTGCCTGGGGAGCACAAGGCTTCCCCTTGCATAATCCGGTCAAACCGGTTCTGGGGCAGCCCAGCCCCAGCTCCAGTGAGACCTGGACAAAGGAAAGGGGGTGTAACCACCCCCCTTCCTGGTCCCACCCATAGGGGAGGGACCTAGCAGGAGATCCACCCCTCAGATTGGAATAAGAGGGGGAGCAGTGCCAATGCAACTCAGATCATCCTGAAGAAACATAAGAAACGAATTCTGGACCCTTCGACTTTCTACACGACGTGAGAAGACTGAAGAATCTCCCTTGTGGTCAAGGAGTGACCACCCTGTGCAAACAGGTACCATCCAGCCCTCGACCCTTGCTTTGTTGCAGTCCCCGCCGGGACTCAAGCGACAGAGATCAACGAGATCAAGCTTGCCTGCCTTCTCCCTGCCCGATCCACAGTCCCTGCAGAGCTGAGACCCGTGGAGGCGACCGGAAGTGTGGGGCACGCCATCTTGAAAAGGCCACGAGACGCTGACCGTGCAGCCCACGAGTGACCCTCGAAGCTGTACACCGGGGTTTGAGAAGCCCCAGCCCCGAGCTCCACTTGCACCAAAGCTCACTCCTCCACACTCGACGAGTGCTGTGTGGGGCCCTTCTGCTTGTGTTGGCTCGACGCGTTGGCCCGGTCACTTGCCAGCTGGCTTTCATTTGATTACAGGATTGTATGTGGTAAAACAGCTCGCTTAACACGACCTCTTAAGTTAAGCCTTTAAGGCTGCTTAGTCCATGCTACCTCTAGGATAGCTTGTCTAACAAGGTTGACTTACAACCTGACATCTTTGGGGTTTGTTTGGACTGATACCCAGTGGTTCCAGAATTGGAAACACTACATATCAGGCCAACTTCTCACATTGGTGTGCAGCGGTGCGGATTTGAGCTTGCTGTTTGTTTTACCATTGCAATCTTTATCAAATTGAAAGATCACATCAAGTACCTCTAGGTACATATAAATCAAAAGCTTAGCATATTAAGTTCTACTGAACTTAGTAGTTGTAGATTAAAGGGATTAGCACACCCTGACTACAACTCACTAGCAAGGTACAGTAGGAAACCACTTAGTGTAGGTAAGTGCACCACTTACACCTCACTAGCAGTCATGTCTGATACAGGAAGACCCTCAGGCTCTGCTCCTGTAGAAGTTGATCCTATAGGGACAACATCCAGATATGACAACCTTAGCCACAAAGACCTGAGTGCCTTGTGCACAGCCAGGGGGCTAAAAAAGGGCAGAGGCCCTACCATTCCTTCCCTAATAGCTCTCCTAGAAAAGGATGACCTAGATAAGGTGAGTCAGGCTCCCTTAGAATCAGGTGAAGGGATAAACTCCCCTGAGAATGAGAATCTTCCAGAAGAAGAGGAGGAGGAAGAGGAAGAGGAAGGCTCTGATGTAGAAGAGCCTGAAGATCAGGATCAGAGGGGAAACCAGGTACAGGTTGCCAGGCTTAACCAGGCCAACTTGGACCTACATGGGAATGGAGAGGGCCAGCACCTCCCCAGATCTCATAACCACATTCTCCCAGGTAATAGGAGGGAGAGATCTCTATCAAGGGACTCTCACCTTTCTAGTGCCTCAAGAGAATCTCAAAGAGGGATGACTTCCTCCCAGAGAAAAGAGCATAGGGCCAGGATGAGGGCTGTCCAACTCCAAATAGAAAGGGAAGAGGTAGCCTTGGCTCAAGCTAAACTTGCTTTAGCAAGAGAAAGAAAATTGTGTGGCTTAGATGCCACTGGTGGCAGCAAAAGTCCTAAAGACAGGGCCTATGACAATAGAAACCTGACAAAAATTGTGCCCCCCTACAAGGAAGGGGATGATATCCACAAATGGATGACTGCTCTTGAGAGGGCCTGCATGGTACAGCAGGTCCCTGAGGATCAGTGGGCAGCAATTTTATGGTACTCCTTTTCTGAGAAAGGGAGGGACAGGCTCCTCACTGTTAGACCTGAGGATGCCAAAAACTACTCTGTTCTGAAGAGTGCTCTTATTGAAGGGTTTGGCCTAACCACTGAGCAATACAGGTTGTTGTTCAGAGACACCCAAAAAGCACAGACTCAGGACTGGACTGATTTTGTAGATTGTGCCACTAAGGCTCTGGAGGGTTGGCTGCAGGGAAGTAAAGTTTCAGACTATACAGGATTGTACAATCTTATGATGAGGGAACAGATCCTTAATAACTGTCAGAACCAGCTGTTGCATCAATACCTTGTTGACTCTGATTTGACCTCTCCCCAAGAATTGGGAAAGAAGGCAGACAAATGGGTCAGAACAAGGATTAAGCAGAAAAACCAGAACCAAGGTGACCAGAAGAAAACAGACCAGAAGGGTGGGAATCAGAAAGATAAAGAAAAGGACCAGAAGTCTTCAGGCCCCCAAACTAGCAATAAGGAGGGGGGTTCCCAAAATGGAAACAAGAAAAAGAAGAATGATGGCCCAAAGAAACCTTGGTGTAATACCTGCAAATCAGTTTCACACTGGGGCAGTGAATGCACTAAGAAAAATCCAGTCCCCACCACTGCAGCTCCTAAAGCACCTGCACCCCCTAGTACAGTTAACAGTGGTGGTACACAGCCAAAGGGTTTAGTAGGGTTGACCCTGGGTACTGAGGTGGAATCTGGCCTAGTCAGAATCCCCACACAGGCAGTTCTCCTATATGATGTGGACTTATCTCTGCCCACTGCAGTAAGCCCCAGTAACCTGGGCAAATATAGGCAGACTCCCTTAATTAATGAGAAACTGGCTCTGGCCTACAGGGACACTTGTGCCAGTGTCACAATGGTGACACCTGGCTTTGTGGATCCTGGACAGATTGTAATGGGTGAAAGTTACCTAGTGACCAATGCAAGCAACTCCACTACTTCCCATAGTGTGGCTGTTGTGAACTTCTCCTGGGGAGGGGTAGATGGCCTAAAGAAAGTTGTTGTGAGTGCAGACCTCCCAGTAGACTGTCTGTTAGGCAATGATCTTGAAAGCTCAGTTTGGTCAGAAGTGGAGTACAGGACTCATGCAGAAATGCTAGGGATTTCCGCTCATGTCCTTGCAGTGACAAGGTCTCAGGCTAAGAAGTGCCTTCCTGAACCAGTGGTGGATCTTGAAACAATAGACCAACCACAACCCAAGAGGAGGAGCAAGAGGGTTAAGGCTGTGCCTTCCCACTTGCCCCAGGTTGAGGATCAAGTTTCACAGGAAACTGATTCTGCAGTCCAAGAGGAGACTGTCTCAGATGAGCTTGAACCTGAACAGGTTGAGTTTCTGGGGACAGGGGGACCCTCAAGGGCAGACCTGGGGCAGGCTCAGTTAGATTGCCCTTCACTTGAACCCCTCAGACAGCAAGCTGCTGCTGAGGCTGCAGGGAATGCTCAAGGTACCCATAAGGTGTATTGGGATGAAGGGCTCCTTTATTCAGAGGCTAGAGACCCCAAGCCTGGCACAACCAGGAGGTTGGTCATACCTTTGAAGTTTAGGGGCTTCCTTCTTACCTTGGCCCATGATATTCCCCTTGCAGGACACTTAGGCCAGAATAAGACTTGGGACAGGCTTGTTCCACACTTTCACTGGCCTCACATGTCAGAAAATGTCAAGGAGTTTTGTCGCTCCTGTGTCACTTGCCAAGCCAGTGGTAAGTCAGGTGGCACAACAAAGGCCCCCCTGATACCACTACCTGTGGTGGGGGTACCCTTTGAAAGAGTTGGAATAGACATTGTGGGTCCCATGGATCCTCAAACAGCATCTGGGCACAGATTTATACTGGTGGTAGTGGATCATGCCACCAGGTACCCAGAGGCAATTCCCCTGAGGACCACCACAGCTCCTGTGGTGGCAAAAGCCCTCATTGCAGTTTTCTCAAGAGTGGGCTTTCCAAAGGAGGTTCTTTCAGACAGAGGTACTAACTTTATGTCTGGATACTTAAAAGCAATGTGGAAAGAGTGTGGAGTAAACTATAAGTTTACCACACCGTACCATCCACAGTGCAATGGGCTTGTGGAAAGGTTCAACAAGACCCTAAAGGGAATGATAAAAGGTTTACCAGAGAAGCTCAGGCGGAAATGGGACATCCTTTTACCCTGCTTGCTCTTTGCTTACAGAGAGGTCCCACAGAAGGGGGTTGGCTACAGCCCTTTTGAACTTTTGTTTGGCCACCCTGTAAGAGGTCCATTGAGTTTGGTGAAGGAAGGATGGGAGTTACCTCTCAAAAAGCCTAAACTAGACATTGTGGACTATGTACTTGGTCTCCGCTCCAGGATGGCTGAATACATGGAGAGAGCATCCAAAAACCTTGAGGCAAGTCAGGAATTACAGAAAGCCTGGTGTGAGAAGTTGGCCTGATATGTAGTGTTTCCAATTCTGGAACCACTGGGTATCAGTCCAAACAAACCCCAAAGATGTCAGGTTGTAAGTCAACCTTGTAGACAAGCTATCCTAGTGGTAGCATGGACTAAGCAGCCTTAAAGGCTTAACTTAAGAGGTCGTGTTAAGCGAGCTGTTTTACCACATACAATCCTGTAATCAAATGAAAGGACACCACACAAGTATATATTGTAAAAATATATGTATTTATTTCTAAATTACTCCCCAGTACTCTTTATGAGGAAAGGGGCACAAGCGTTAAATCAAAAGCACTGTTAAACATATAAAGTTGGCACAATTATGGCTGAGGGCGGGGGGCCACTCAGACCATATACTAAAAAAATGGTATAAGTAACACTTCTCGAGCAATGGTTAGGCCTAGGGCCTAGAGATTCGCTGGGAGCAGTCAGGACAAGCAATGAAGAAGTCGGGAGTAGCCCACAGGAGACGGGTGCAGCACGGAAAGTGCGGCGCGCACCAATGTAATGTCAATGGTGCGTAAAAGTTAGTTAAAGTGAATTAAATGATACTTCCGCTGAACCTAGGAACACAAAACTTTAGTCACAGACCCTAGAGGTGTGTACCAGTGTAAGGACACCGGCGTTGCAAAGTTACCTCACCCACAGGCCGTGGGTGCACAGGGTCGAAGTGGCGTCGGGTTCTGTCACGCAGGTTCTTGGTGCTTGGAGCTGTTGCAGCTGCAGGCGCTGTGAAGCAGAAGTGTCCGGTGCGATCCAAGGGAGGATCGAAGTAGAAAAGTACCTGAAAGCAGAGGGGACAGAGTCTGGGTCACTCAGCAGTGACCAGGGTGGAACCAGGACGGAACCAGGCAATGTCGGGCGCAATCAGGCGGTTGTCGATAGGCTTCTCTCCGCTGTCACGTGGGCTCTGGGGCATCTGCGACGTCCAGGAGCAGGTCACGATCTGTCCCACGTAGGCTCTCGCCGTCAGCACCGTCGGCTTCAAGATTGCAGCAAACAGCACTTGGCAAAAGCAATCCACGCAGAACCGGGAGATTGCTTATCACTCGAACCAGGAGGGTCAGAGTGGGTGCTCCTTTTCACAGGAGCTGGTGCAGATCTGGAGCAACCAGAAAAGCAAGTTGGATTTCAAGTTTCGTCGGCACAGGGGCCACAAGCCAGCTGGCAAGTGACCGGGCCAACGCGTCGAGCGCACACAAGCAGAAGGGCCCCACGCAGCACTCGTCGAGTGTGGAGGGGTGAGCTTTGGTGCAAGTGGAGCTCGGGGCTGGGGCTTCTCAAACCCCGGTGCACAGCTTCGAGGGTCACTCGTGGGCTGCACGGTCAGCGTCTCGTGGCCTTTTCAAGATGGCGTGCCCCACGCTTCCGGTCGCCTCCACGGGTCTCAGCTCTGCAGGGACTGTGGATCGGGCAGGTAGAAGGCAGGCAAGCTTGATCTCGTCGATCTCTGTCGCTCGAGTTCCGGCGGGAACTGCAACAAAGCAAGGGTCGAGGGCTGGATGGTGCCTGTTTGCACAGGGTGGTCACTCCTTGACCACAAGGGAGATTCTTCAGTCTTCTCACGTCGTGTAGAAAGTCGAAGGGTCCAGATTTCGTTTCTTATGTTTCTTCAGGATGATCTGAGGTCCGTTGGGACTGCTCCCCCTCTTATTCGAATCTAGGGGGTTGGACATCCTGCTAGGTCCCCTCCTATGGGTGGGACCCAGGAAGGGGGTGGTTACACCCCTCTCCTTTGATCCTGGCCGCGCTGGGACAGGGGCTGGGAGGCCCCAGAACCGGTTTGGCCGGATCCTGCCAGGGGCAGCCTTGTGCTCCCCAGGCAGTGTCTGGTTTCTTTGAAACCTCCCTACTCCAATCCACTATCTCCTGTCTGGGGTGGTTTGACACCGCCCTGTGACAGGAAACTCTTTGTCCAGGCCTCCTCTGCCGGGTTTCGGTCAGCAGCAGGAGGCCAGACCCGTGTCTGTGGCAGGGGCATCCATTTTGTGGATCTGAGGCTCATTTTAAATCAACCGCGTTTCAGTAAAGTAACATGTCTTCTCCCTCTAGAAGGGTGGAATGCTATCCCCGTCGCCAGAACTGGCGAGGGGATAGTATTCCAATTCGTATGACACCTTACACGACATGTTTTGATAAAGCCAAACCAAAGTTGCTATATAACCGCGAGGATTATAATGCGCTTAAGAGTATATGGTATGGCATTATCCCGGATCAGCTTAGGGAGTTGTTCCCGACAGCTGCAGACAGGCTCAGCTCATGCCAGAGCACCATCTCACATAAAACCACGCACTCTGCCTCCAGGATTGATGAGGCCTTCCATAGGAGTGGCTCACAGGTTATATATGTGTCCAGATATAGGTTTAGATATAGGTATACTATATCTAAGCAAGGGGTGATTACACCCACTTGCCCCAGCTGAGTGATCAGCCAGTTGTGTCAATTTAAGAACCAGCCAGGGGTGGCAAAAGCTATGCTTCAGCCCCCGGTAGGCCTTGGTGGCACCTATGCCCTGAGCACCTATAGTGCATGGTACAGGGGCTGACAAGGAGTCCATTTCCAATTGTGGTATGTACCTATAGCACATGTATCATAAATTTAGAGAGAGAACAGCAGGCTGGGGGTCTGATTAGCAGGCCCACAGCCTCAGTAAGTCGAAAACCAGTGAAGCAAAAAGCAAAAATTGGGGTGACCATAGGATAGCAGACCCTACTCTCCTACAATACCTATGTCTAAACCTATATCTGGACACATATATAGCCTGTAAGCCACTCCTATGGAAGGCCTCATCAATCCTGGAGGCAGAGTGCGTGGTTTTATGTGAGATGGAGCTCTGGCATGAGCTGAGCATGTCTGCAGCTGTCGGGAACAACTCCCTAAGCTGATCCGGGATAATGCCATACCATATACTCTTAAGCGCCTTATAATCCTCGCGGTTATATAGCAACTTTGGTTTGGCTTTATCAAAACATGTCGTGTAAGGTGTCATACGAATTGGAATACTACCCCCTCGCCAGTTCTGGCGACGGGGGTAGCATTCCACCCTTCTAGAGGGAGAAGACATGTTACTTTACTGAAACGCGGTTGATTTAAAATGAGCCTCAGATCCACAAAATGGATGCCCCTGCCACAGACACGGGTCTGGCCTCCTGCTGCTGACCGAAACCCGGCAGAGGAGGCCTGGACAAAGAGTTTCCTGTCACAGGGCGGTGTCAAACCACCCCAGACAGGAGATAGTGGATTGGAGTAGGGAGGTTTCAAAGAAACCAGACACTGCCTGGGGAGCACAAGGCTGCCCCTTGCAGGATCCGGCCAAACCAGTTCTGGGGCCTCCCAGCCCCTGTCCCAGCGCGGCCAGGATCAAAGGAGAGGGGTGTAACCACCCCCTTCCTGGGTCCCACCCATAGGAGGGGACCTAGCAGGATGTCCAACCCCCTAGATTCGAATAAGAGGGGGAGCAGTCCCAACGGACTTCAGATCATCCTGAAGAAACATAAGAAACGAAATCTGGACCCTTCGACTTTCTACACGACGTGAGAAGACTGAAGAATCTCCCTTGTGGTCAAGGAGTGACCACCCTGTGCAAACAGGCACCATCCAGCCCTCGACCCTTGCTTTGTTGCAGTTCCCGCCGGAACTCGAGCGACAGAGATCGACGAGATCAAGCTTGCCTGCCTTCTACCTGCCCGATCCACAGTCCCTGCAGAGCTGAGACCCGTGGAGGAGGCCTGTGAGTCACTCCTATGGAAGGCCTCATCAATCCTGGAGGCAGAGTGCGTGGTTTTATGTGAGATGGAGCTCTGGCACGAGCTGAGCCTGTCTGCAGCTGTCGGGAACAACTCCCTAAGCTGATCCGGGATAATGCCATACCATATACTCTTAAGCGCCTTATAATCCTCGCGGTTATATAGCAACTTTGGTTTGGCTTTATCAAAACATGTCGTGTAAGGTGTCATACGAATTGGAATACTACCCCCTCGCCAGTTCTGGCGACGGGGGTAGCATTCCACCCTTCTAGAGGGAGAAGACATGTTACTTTACTGAAACGCGGTTGATTTAAAATGAGCCTCAGATCCACAAAATGGATGCCTCTGCCACAGACACGGGTCTGGCCTCCTGCTGCTGACCGAATCTCAGCATATGGTGGCCTGGACAAAGAGTTTCCTGTCGCAGGGCGGTGTCAAACCACCCCAGACAGGAGATAGTGGATTGTAGTAGGGAGGTTTCAAAGGAACCAGACACTGCCTGGGGAGCACCAGGCTGCCCCTTGCATAATCCGGCCAAACCGGTTCTGGGGCCTTCCAGCCCCCGTCCCAGCGCGGCCTGGATCAAAGAAAAGGGGTGTAACCACCCCCTTCCTGGGTCCCACCCATAGGAGGGGACCTAGCAGGATGTCCAGCCCACCAGATTCGAATAAGAGTGGGAGCAGTGCCAATGCAACTCAGATCATCCTGAAGAAACATAAGAAACGAATTCTGGACCCTTCAAATTTCTACTCAACGCAGAAGACTGAAGAATCTCCCTTGTGGTCAAGGAGTGACCACCCTGTGCAAACAGGCAACATCCAGCCCTCAACCCTTGCTTTGTTGCAGTTCCCGCCGGAACTCGAGCAACAGAGATCGACGAGATCAAGCTTGCCTGCCTTCTCCCTGCCCGATCCACAGTCCCTGCAGAGCTGAGACCAGTGGAGGCGACCGGAAGCGTGGGGCACGCCATCTTGAAAAGGCCACGAGATGCTGACCGTGCAGCCCACGAGTGATCCTTGAAGCTGTGCACCGGGGTTTAAGAAGCCCCTACCCCGAGCTACACTTGCACCAAAGCTACCCCCTCCACACTCGACGAGTGCTGCGTGGGGCCCTTCTGCTTGTGGCGGCTCGACGCGTTGGCCCGGTCACTTGCCAGCTGGCTTGTGGCCCCTGTGCCGACGAAACTTCAAATACGACTTGCTTTTCTGGTTGCTCCAGATCTGCACCAGCTCCTGTGAAAAGGAGCCCCCACTCTGACCCTCCTGGTTTGAGTGATAAGCAATCTCCCGGTTCCACATGGATTGCTTTTGCCAAGTGCTGTTTGCTGCAATCTTGAAGCCGACGGTGCTGACGGCGAGAGCCTATGTGGGACAGATCGTGACCTGCTCCTGGACGTCGCAGATGCCCCAGAGCCCACGTGACAGCGGAGAGAAGCCTATCAACAACCACCTGATTGCGCCCGACATTGCCTGGTTCCGTCCTGGTTCCACCCTGGTCACTGCTGAGTGACCCAGACTCTGTCCCCTCTGCTTTCAGGTACTTTTCTACTTCGATCCACCCTTGGATCGCACCGGACACTTCTGCTTCACATCGCCTGCAGCTGCAACAGCTTCAAGCACCAAGAGCCTGCGTGTCAAAACCCGACGCCACTTCGACCCTGTGCACCCACGGCCTGTGGGTGAGGTAACATTGCAACGCCGGTGTTCCCACACTGGTACACACCTCTAGGGTCTGTGTCTAAAGTTTTGTTCCTCTAGGTTCCGCGGAAGTATCTTTTAATTCACTTTATCTACCTTTTACGCACCATTGACATTGCATTGGTGCGAGCCGCACTTTCCGTGCTGCACCCGTCTCCTGTGGGCTACTCCCGACTTCAGCATTGCTAGTCCTGACTGCTCCCAGCGAATCTCTAGGCCCTAGGCCTAACCACTGTTCGATTGGTATCGCTTATACCACTTTTTTTAGTATATGGTTTAAGTGGCCACCGGCCCTTATCCAAAATTGTGCAACTTTGTATGTTATACTGTGCTTTTGATTTAACGCTTGTGCCCCTTTCCTTATAAAGAGTACTGGGGAGTAATTTAGAAATAAATACATATATTTTTATAATATATACTTGTGTGGTGTCCTTTCATTTGATTACAGGATTGTATGTGGTAAAACAGCTCGCTTAACACGACCTCTTAAGTTAAGCCTTTAAGGCTGCTTAGTCCATGCTACCTCTAGGATAGCTTGTCTAACAAGGTTGACTTACAACCAGACATCTTTGGGGCTTGTTTGGACTGATACCCAGTGGTTCCAGAATTGGAAACACTACATATCAGGCCAACTTCTCACACCACATGATACCACATGACACATGACCCCACATGACCCCATATTGTGACACATGATGACACATGACGACACATGATGACACATGACACCACATGAAATCACATGACACCACATGACACATGATGACACATGACCCCACATGACCCCACATGGCAACACATGACGGCACATGGCGACACATGACGACACATGATGAAACATGACAACACATGACACCACATGACACATTATGACACATGACCCCAAATGACCCCACATGGCGACATATGATGACACATGACGACATACGATGACACACAATGACACATGACACATGACGACACATGACACCAAATGATGAGACATGACACCACATGATGACACATGACACCACATGATGACACATGACACATGACATGTGATGACACATGACACGTGATGACACATGACAACACATGACCCACATGACACATGATGACACATGATGACACATGAGACCACATGACCCACATGACACATGATGACACATGACACCACATGACCCACATGACACATGATGACACATGACACCACATGACACATGATACCACATGACACCACATGACACCACATGACACCACATGACACCACATGACACCACTTGACACCACATGACACCACATGACACATGATGACACATGACGACACATGGCAACATGACACATGATGACACATGACGACACATGACACCACATGACACATGATGACACATGGCGACACATGGCAACACATGATGACACATGATGACACACGATGACACATGACAACACATGGCGACACATGACGACACATGACGACACATGACGAAACATGACACCACATGACACATTATGGCACATGACCCCAAATGACCCCACATGGTGACATATGACGACACATGACACCACATGACGACACATGATACATGACACATGATGACACATGACAACACATGACCCACATGACACATAATGACACATGATGACACATGAGACCACATGACCCACATGACACATGATGACACATGACACCACATGACCCACATGACACATGATGACACATGACACCACATGACCCATGATGACACATGATGACACATGACACCACATGACACATGATACCACATGACACCACATGACACATGACACCACATGACACCACATGACACCACATGACACCACATGACACCACTTGACACCACATGACACCACATGACACATGATGACACATGACGACACATGGCAACATGACACATGATGACACATGACGACACATGACGACACATGACACATGATGACACATGGTGACACATGGCGACACATGGTGACACATGGCGACACATGGCAACACATGACGACACACGGCGACACATGACGACACATGGCGATACATGGCAACACATGGCAACACATGGCAACACATGATGACACATGACACATGACGACACATGGCGACACATGGCGACACATGGCGACACATGATGACACATGACGACACATGATGACACATGACAACACATGGCGACACATGACACCACATGACACATGACACGTGATGACAAATGACAACACATGACCCACATGACACATGATGACACATGATACCACATGACACCACAAGACACCACATGACACCACAAGACACATGATACGTGACACCACATGAGACATGACACCACAAGACACATGACACCACATGAGACATGACACCACGTGACACCACATGACACCAAATGACACATGACACCACATGACACCACATGACACCACATGACACATGATGACGCATGATGACACATGATGACACATGACACCACATGACACCACATGATGACACATGACACCACATGACACCATATGACACCACATGATACCACATGACACATGATGACACATGACCCCACATTGCGACACATGATGACACATGATGACACATGATGACACATGATGACACATGACACCACATGACACCACATGATGACACATGACACCACATGACACCATATGACACCACATGACACTTGATGACGCATGACACCACATGACACCATATGACACATGATGACGCATGATGACACATGACAACACATGACACCACATGACGCATGATGACACATGACACCACATGACACCACATGATGACACATGACACCACATAACACCATATTGCGACACATGATGACACATGACGACACATGATGACACATGACACCACATGACATCACATGACACCACATGACACAAGATGACACATGACCCCCACATGACCCCACATGGCAACACATGATGGCACATGGCAACACATGATGACACATGACGACACATGACGACACATGACACCACATGACACATTATGACACATGACCCCAAATGACCCCACATGGTGACATATGACGACACATAACGACACATGACGACACATGACGACACATGACGACACATGACGACACATGACACTACATGACACATGACCCCAAATGACCGCACATGGTGACATATGACTACACATGACACCACATGACGACACATGACACGTGATGACACATGACAACACATGACCCACATGACACATGATGACACATGATGACACATGAGACCACATGACCCACATGACACATGATGACACATGACACCACATGACCCACATGACACATGATGACACATGACACCACATGACCAACATGACACATGATGACACATGACACCACATGACACATGATACCACATGACACCACATGACACATGACACCACATGACACCACAGGACACCACATGACACATGATGACCCATGACGACACATGGCAACATGATACATGATGACACATGACAACACATGACACATGATGACACATGATGACACATGGCAACACATGACACATGATGACACATGGCGACACATGGCGACACATGGCGACACATGGCGACACATGATGACACATGACACATGACGGCACATGGCGACACATGGTGACACATGGCGACACATGTTGACACATGACGACACATGATGACACATGACAACACATGGCGACTGTAGGAAGGTGGCTACCTGACTATGGTTACCCCAGATTTTTTGCCTTGTGTTTAGCTGGTTTTCGACTTAGTTGGCCTGGTTCCCTGCTAATCAGGGCCCCAGGCTATCTGCTCTCTCTGTAAAATGGATTCCATGTACCCTAGGTGCATAACTAGATTGGCTTGGGTCACCTTATCAGCCCCTGTACAGAGCACTATAGGTGCCCAGGGCATAGGTGCATCCAAGGCCTACCAGGGGCTGCAGCATATCTTTTGCCACCCCTGGCTGGCTATCTAAAATTGACACAACTGGCTGATCACTCAGCTGGGGCAAGGTGGTGTAATCACCCCTTGCTTAGATATAGTATGCCTATATCTAAACCTATCTGGACACATATAAACCTGTGAGCCACTCCTATGGCAGGCCTTAACAATCCTGAAGGCAGAGTGCGTGGTTTAATGTGAGATGGTGCTCTAGCATGAGCTGAGCCTGTCTGCAGCTGTCGGGACCAATTCCCTTAGCTGTTCCGGGATAATGCCAAACCATATACTATTAAGTGCATTATAATCCTCGCGGTTATATGTCAACTTTGGTTTGGCTTTATCAAAACATGTCGTGTAAGGTGTCATACGATTTGGAATACTACCCCCTCGCCAGTCCTGGCGACGGGGGTAGCATTCCACCCCTCTAGAGGGGACGACATGTTACTTTTGCTAAAACACGGTTGATTTTTAAAAGAGCCTCAGATCCACAAAATGGATGCTTCTGCCACAGACACATGTCTGACCTCCTGCTGCTGACCGAAACTCAGCAGAGGAGGCCTGGACAAAGGATTTCCTGTCACAGGGAGGTGTGACACCACCCCAGACAGGAGATAGTGGATTGTAGCAGGGAGGTTTGAATGAAACCAGACAGTGCCTGGGGAGCACAAGGCTTCCCCTTGCATAATCCGGTCAAACCGGTTCTGGGGCAGCCCAGCCCCAGCTCCAGTGAGACCTGGACAAAGGAAAGGGGGTGTAACCACCCCCCTTCCTGGTCCCACCCATAGGGGAGGGACCTAGCAGGAGATCCACCCCTCAGATTGGAATAAGAGGGGGAGCAGTGCCAATGCAACTCAGATCATCCTGAAGAAACATAAGAAACGAATTCTGGACCCTTCGACTTTCTACACGACGTGAGAAGACTGAAGAATCTCCCTTGTGGTCAAGGAGTGACCACCCTGTGCAAACAGGTACCATCCAGCCCTCGACCCTTGCTTTGTTGCAGTCCCCGCCGGGACTCAAGCGACAGAGATCAACGAGATCAAGCTTGCCTGCCTTCTCCCTGCCCGATCCACAGTCCCTGCAGAGCTGAGACCCGTGGAGGCGACCGGAAGTGTGGGGCACGCCATCTTGAAAAGGCCACGAGACGCTGACCGTGCAGCCCACGAGTGACCCTCGAAGCTGTACACCGGGGTTTGAGAAGCCCCAGCCCCGAGCTCCACTTGCACCAAAGCTCACTCCTCCACACTCGACGAGTGCTGTGTGGGGCCCTTCTGCTTGTGTTGGCTCGACGCGTTGGCCCGGTCACTTGCCAGCTGGCTTTCATTTGATTACAGGATTGTATGTGGTAAAACAGCTCGCTTAACACGACCTCTTAAGTTAAGCCTTTAAGGCTGCTTAGTCCATGCTACCTCTAGGATAGCTTGTCTAACAAGGTTGACTTACAACCTGACATCTTTGGGGTTTGTTTGGACTGATACCCAGTGGTTCCAGAATTGGAAACACTACATATCAGGCCAACTTCTCACATTGGTGTGCAGCGGTGCGGATTTGAGCTTGCTGTTTGTTTTACCATTGCAATCTTTATCAAATTGAAAGATCACATCAAGTACCTCTAGGTACATATAAATCAAAAGCTTAGCATATTAAGTTCTACTGAACTTAGTAGTTGTAGATTAAAGGGATTAGCACACCCTGACTACAACTCACTAGCAAGGTACAGTAGGAAACCACTTAGTGTAGGTAAGTGCACCACTTACACCTCACTAGCAGTCATGTCTGATACAGGAAGACCCTCAGGCTCTGCTCCTGTAGAAGTTGATCCTATAGGGACAACATCCAGATATGACAACCTTAGCCACAAAGACCTGAGTGCCTTGTGCACAGCCAGGGGGCTAAAAAAGGGCAGAGGCCCTACCATTCCTTCCCTAATAGCTCTCCTAGAAAAGGATGACCTAGATAAGGTGAGTCAGGCTCCCTTAGAATCAGGTGAAGGGATAAACTCCCCTGAGAATGAGAATCTTCCAGAAGAAGAGGAGGAGGAAGAGGAAGAGGAAGGCTCTGATGTAGAAGAGCCTGAAGATCAGGATCAGAGGGGAAACCAGGTACAGGTTGCCAGGCTTAACCAGGCCAACTTGGACCTACATGGGAATGGAGAGGGCCAGCACCTCCCCAGATCTCATAACCACATTCTCCCAGGTAATAGGAGGGAGAGATCTCTATCAAGGGACTCTCACCTTTCTAGTGCCTCAAGAGAATCTCAAAGAGGGATGACTTCCTCCCAGAGAAAAGAGCATAGGGCCAGGATGAGGGCTGTCCAACTCCAAATAGAAAGGGAAGAGGTAGCCTTGGCTCAAGCTAAACTTGCTTTAGCAAGAGAAAGAAAATTGTGTGGCTTAGATGCCACTGGTGGCAGCAAAAGTCCTAAAGACAGGGCCTATGACAATAGAAACCTGACAAAAATTGTGCCCCCCTACAAGGAAGGGGATGATATCCACAAATGGATGACTGCTCTTGAGAGGGCCTGCATGGTACAGCAGGTCCCTGAGGATCAGTGGGCAGCAATTTTATGGTACTCCTTTTCTGAGAAAGGGAGGGACAGGCTCCTCACTGTTAGACCTGAGGATGCCAAAAACTACTCTGTTCTGAAGAGTGCTCTTATTGAAGGGTTTGGCCTAACCACTGAGCAATACAGGTTGTTGTTCAGAGACACCCAAAAAGCACAGACTCAGGACTGGACTGATTTTGTAGATTGTGCCACTAAGGCTCTGGAGGGTTGGCTGCAGGGAAGTAAAGTTTCAGACTATACAGGATTGTACAATCTTATGATGAGGGAACAGATCCTTAATAACTGTCAGAACCAGCTGTTGCATCAATACCTTGTTGACTCTGATTTGACCTCTCCCCAAGAATTGGGAAAGAAGGCAGACAAATGGGTCAGAACAAGGATTAAGCAGAAAAACCAGAACCAAGGTGACCAGAAGAAAACAGACCAGAAGGGTGGGAATCAGAAAGATAAAGAAAAGGACCAGAAGTCTTCAGGCCCCCAAACTAGCAATAAGGAGGGGGGTTCCCAAAATGGAAACAAGAAAAAGAAGAATGATGGCCCAAAGAAACCTTGGTGTAATACCTGCAAATCAGTTTCACACTGGGGCAGTGAATGCACTAAGAAAAATCCAGTCCCCACCACTGCAGCTCCTAAAGCACCTGCACCCCCTAGTACAGTTAACAGTGGTGGTACACAGCCAAAGGGTTTAGTAGGGTTGACCCTGGGTACTGAGGTGGAATCTGGCCTAGTCAGAATCCCCACACAGGCAGTTCTCCTATATGATGTGGACTTATCTCTGCCCACTGCAGTAAGCCCCAGTAACCTGGGCAAATATAGGCAGACTCCCTTAATTAATGAGAAACTGGCTCTGGCCTACAGGGACACTTGTGCCAGTGTCACAATGGTGACACCTGGCTTTGTGGATCCTGGACAGATTGTAATGGGTGAAAGTTACCTAGTGACCAATGCAAGCAACTCCACTACTTCCCATAGTGTGGCTGTTGTGAACTTCTCCTGGGGAGGGGTAGATGGCCTAAAGAAAGTTGTTGTGAGTGCAGACCTCCCAGTAGACTGTCTGTTAGGCAATGATCTTGAAAGCTCAGTTTGGTCAGAAGTGGAGTACAGGACTCATGCAGAAATGCTAGGGATTTCCGCTCATGTCCTTGCAGTGACAAGGTCTCAGGCTAAGAAGTGCCTTCCTGAACCAGTGGTGGATCTTGAAACAATAGACCAACCACAACCCAAGAGGAGGAGCAAGAGGGTTAAGGCTGTGCCTTCCCACTTGCCCCAGGTTGAGGATCAAGTTTCACAGGAAACTGATTCTGCAGTCCAAGAGGAGACTGTCTCAGATGAGCTTGAACCTGAACAGGTTGAGTTTCTGGGGACAGGGGGACCCTCAAGGGCAGACCTGGGGCAGGCTCAGTTAGATTGCCCTTCACTTGAACCCCTCAGACAGCAAGCTGCTGCTGAGGCTGCAGGGAATGCTCAAGGTACCCATAAGGTGTATTGGGATGAAGGGCTCCTTTATTCAGAGGCTAGAGACCCCAAGCCTGGCACAACCAGGAGGTTGGTCATACCTTTGAAGTTTAGGGGCTTCCTTCTTACCTTGGCCCATGATATTCCCCTTGCAGGACACTTAGGCCAGAATAAGACTTGGGACAGGCTTGTTCCACACTTTCACTGGCCTCACATGTCAGAAAATGTCAAGGAGTTTTGTCGCTCCTGTGTCACTTGCCAAGCCAGTGGTAAGTCAGGTGGCACAACAAAGGCCCCCCTGATACCACTACCTGTGGTGGGGGTACCCTTTGAAAGAGTTGGAATAGACATTGTGGGTCCCATGGATCCTCAAACAGCATCTGGGCACAGATTTATACTGGTGGTAGTGGATCATGCCACCAGGTACCCAGAGGCAATTCCCCTGAGGACCACCACAGCTCCTGTGGTGGCAAAAGCCCTCATTGCAGTTTTCTCAAGAGTGGGCTTTCCAAAGGAGGTTCTTTCAGACAGAGGTACTAACTTTATGTCTGGATACTTAAAAGCAATGTGGAAAGAGTGTGGAGTAAACTATAAGTTTACCACACCGTACCATCCACAGTGCAATGGGCTTGTGGAAAGGTTCAACAAGACCCTAAAGGGAATGATAAAAGGTTTACCAGAGAAGCTCAGGCGGAAATGGGACATCCTTTTACCCTGCTTGCTCTTTGCTTACAGAGAGGTCCCACAGAAGGGGGTTGGCTACAGCCCTTTTGAACTTTTGTTTGGCCACCCTGTAAGAGGTCCATTGAGTTTGGTGAAGGAAGGATGGGAGTTACCTCTCAAAAAGCCTAAACTAGACATTGTGGACTATGTACTTGGTCTCCGCTCCAGGATGGCTGAATACATGGAGAGAGCATCCAAAAACCTTGAGGCAAGTCAGGAATTACAGAAAGCCTGGTGTGAGAAGTTGGCCTGATATGTAGTGTTTCCAATTCTGGAACCACTGGGTATCAGTCCAAACAAACCCCAAAGATGTCAGGTTGTAAGTCAACCTTGTAGACAAGCTATCCTAGTGGTAGCATGGACTAAGCAGCCTTAAAGGCTTAACTTAAGAGGTCGTGTTAAGCGAGCTGTTTTACCACATACAATCCTGTAATCAAATGAAAGGACACCACACAAGTATATATTGTAAAAATATATGTATTTATTTCTAAATTACTCCCCAGTACTCTTTATGAGGAAAGGGGCACAAGCGTTAAATCAAAAGCACTGTTAAACATATAAAGTTGGCACAATTATGGCTGAGGGCGGGGGGCCACTCAGACCATATACTAAAAAAATGGTATAAGTAACACTTCTCGAGCAATGGTTAGGCCTAGGGCCTAGAGATTCGCTGGGAGCAGTCAGGACAAGCAATGAAGAAGTCGGGAGTAGCCCACAGGAGACGGGTGCAGCACGGAAAGTGCGGCGCGCACCAATGTAATGTCAATGGTGCGTAAAAGTTAGTTAAAGTGAATTAAATGATACTTCCGCTGAACCTAGGAACACAAAACTTTAGTCACAGACCCTAGAGGTGTGTACCAGTGTAAGGACACCGGCGTTGCAAAGTTACCTCACCCACAGGCCGTGGGTGCACAGGGTCGAAGTGGCGTCGGGTTCTGTCACGCAGGTTCTTGGTGCTTGGAGCTGTTGCAGCTGCAGGCGCTGTGAAGCAGAAGTGTCCGGTGCGATCCAAGGGAGGATCGAAGTAGAAAAGTACCTGAAAGCAGAGGGGACAGAGTCTGGGTCACTCAGCAGTGACCAGGGTGGAACCAGGACGGAACCAGGCAATGTCGGGCGCAATCAGGCGGTTGTCGATAGGCTTCTCTCCGCTGTCACGTGGGCTCTGGGGCATCTGCGACGTCCAGGAGCAGGTCACGATCTGTCCCACGTAGGCTCTCGCCGTCAGCACCGTCGGCTTCAAGATTGCAGCAAACAGCACTTGGCAAAAGCAATCCACGCAGAACCGGGAGATTGCTTATCACTCGAACCAGGAGGGTCAGAGTGGGTGCTCCTTTTCACAGGAGCTGGTGCAGATCTGGAGCAACCAGAAAAGCAAGTTGGATTTCAAGTTTCGTCGGCACAGGGGCCACAAGCCAGCTGGCAAGTGACCGGGCCAACGCGTCGAGCGCACACAAGCAGAAGGGCCCCACGCAGCACTCGTCGAGTGTGGAGGGGTGAGCTTTGGTGCAAGTGGAGCTCGGGGCTGGGGCTTCTCAAACCCCGGTGCACAGCTTCGAGGGTCACTCGTGGGCTGCACGGTCAGCGTCTCGTGGCCTTTTCAAGATGGCGTGCCCCACGCTTCCGGTCGCCTCCACGGGTCTCAGCTCTGCAGGGACTGTGGATCGGGCAGGTAGAAGGCAGGCAAGCTTGATCTCGTCGATCTCTGTCGCTCGAGTTCCGGCGGGAACTGCAACAAAGCAAGGGTCGAGGGCTGGATGGTGCCTGTTTGCACAGGGTGGTCACTCCTTGACCACAAGGGAGATTCTTCAGTCTTCTCACGTCGTGTAGAAAGTCGAAGGGTCCAGATTTCGTTTCTTATGTTTCTTCAGGATGATCTGAAGTCCGTTGGGACTGCTCCCCCTCTTATTCGAATCTAGGGGGTTGGACATCCTGCTAGGTCCCCTCCTATGGGTGGGACCCAGGAAGGGGGTGGTTACACCCCTCTCCTTTGATCCTGGCCGCGCTGGGACAGGGGCTGGGAGGCCCCAGAACCGGTTTGGCCGGATCCTGCAAGGGGCAGCCTTGTGCTCCCCAGGCAGTGTCTGGTTTCTTTGAAACCTCCCTACTCCAATCCACTATCTCCTGTCTGGGGTGGTTTGGCACCGCCCTGTGACAGGAAACTCTTTGTCCAGGCCTCCTCTGCCGGGTTTCGGTCAGCAGCAGGAGGCCAGACCCGTGTCTGTGGCAGGGGCATCCATTTTGTGGATCTGAGGCTCATTTTAAATCAACCGCGTTTCAGTAAAGTAACATGTCTTCTCCCTCTAGAAGGGTGGAATGCTACCCCCGTCGCCAGAACTGGCGAGGGGGTAGTATTCCAATTCGTATGACACCTTACACGACATGTTTTGATAAAGCCAAACCAAAGTTGCTATATAACCGCGAGGATTATAAGGCGCTTAAGAGTATATGGTATGGCATTATCCCGGATCAGCTTAGGGAGTTGTTCCCGACAGCTGCAGACAGGCTCAGCTCATGCCAGAGCTCCATCTCACATAAAACCACGCACTCTGCCTCCAGGATTGATGAGGCCTTCCATAGGAGTGGCTCACAGGTTATATATGTGTCCAGATATAGGTTTAGATATAGGTATACTATATCTAAGCAAGGGGTGATTACACCCACTTGCCCCAGCTGAGTGATCAGCCAGTTGTGTCAATTTAAGAACCAGCCAGGGGTGGCAAAAGCTATGCTTCAGCCCCTGGTAGGCCTTGGTGGCACCTATGCCCTGAGCACCTATAGTGCATGGTACAGGGGCTGACAAGGAGTCCATTTCCAATTGTGGTATGTACCTATAGCACATGTATTATAAATTTAGAGAGAGAACAGCAGGCTGGGGGTCTGATTAGCAGGCCCACAGCCTCAGTAAGTCGAAAACCAGTGAAGCAAAAAGCAAAAATTGGGGTGACCATAGGATAGCAGACCCTACTCTCCTACATAACCCCCCCCCCAAACGCAGGGACATTAAACTTAACCTTGACCAGATAAGTCTTCATGTTCTAAGTGGAAGTACCTGGAGAGACCATCTGCATTACCATGGTCAGTCCCTGGGCGGTGCTCCACTGTAAAGTCCATCCCCTGTAGGGAAATGGACCACCTGAGCAGTTTGGGATTTTCACCCTTCATCTGATTTAGCCACAAGAGGGGCTTATGGTCTGTCTGAATTAGGAAGTGAGTACCAAACAAGTATGGCCTCAACTTCTTCAGGGCCCAAACCACAGCAAAGGCCTCCCTCTCAATAGCTGACCAACGTTTCTCCCTGGGGGTCAGCCTTCTGCTAATAAAAGCAATGGGCTGGTCTTGACCATCTTGATTAAGTTGTGAAAGCACAGCTCCCACCCCCAACTCAGAAGCATCTGTCTGTACAATGAACTGTTTGGAGTAGTCAGGACTCTTCAGGATAGGTGCAGAGCACATGGCCTTCTTCAGGTCATCAAATGCCTTTTGACAGCTAACTGTCCACTGAACCTTTTTGGGCATCTTCTTGGATGTCAAGTCATTCAATGGTGTCACAATGGACCCATAGTTCTTTACAAATTTTCTGTAATACCCAGTCAGGCCCAAGAAGGCTCTGACTTGTGTCTGGGTAGTTGGAGGAGCCCAGTCCTGTATGGTCTGGATCTTGCTCTCCAGTGGTTGAACTTGACCCCCACCTACTAGGTGGCCCAAGTACACAACCTTGCTCTGCCCTATCTGGCACTTAGTAGCCTTGATAGTCAGGCCTGCCTTTTGCAGGGCCTCCAGAACCTTCTTCAGGTGGATCAGGTGATCCTCCCAGGTGGAGCTAAAGACAGCAATATCATCTAGATATGCTGCACAAAAGTCATCCAACCCAGCAAGGACTTGGTTCACCAACCTTTGGAAAGTGGCAGGTGCATTCTTCAAGCCAAAGGGCATTACCACAAATTGATAATGTCCACTAGGGGTCGAAAATGCGGTTTTGGCTTTTGACTCCTCAGCTAGTCTGATTTGCCAGTAGCCAGCTGTCAAATCAAATGTGCTCAGAAACTTGGCAGAAGCCAATTTATCAATGAGCTCATCTGCTCTTGGAATGGGATGAGCATCTGTCCTAGTGACAGCATTGAGACCTCTGTAGTCCACACAAAACCTCATTTCTCTCTTCCCATCTTTGGTATGAGGTTTTGGCACAAGGACCACTGGGCTAGCCCATGGGCTCTCTGATGGCTCAATCACTCCAAGCTCCAACATCTTTTGCACCTCAGCCTTTATACAATCCCTGACATGGTCAGGTTGCCTGTAGATCTTATTCTTCACAGGCAGATTGTCACCAGTGTCCACCTCATGGGTGCACCAGTTAGTCTGACTGGGTGTGAGTGAAAACAATTGTCTGTGGGCCTGCAACACCTGTCTGCAGTCCACCTGTTGCTGCTCAGTGAGGCTGCCTGCCAAGGCTACTCCATCAACTGAACCATCATCAGGGTTCTGGGAAAGCAGGTCTGGGAGAGGGTCACTCTCTTCCTCCTGTTCCCCATCTGTGGCCATGAGGAGACTCATGTCCTCCCTGTCAACAAATGCTTTCAATCTGTTCACATGGAGCACCCTGTGGGGGCTCCTAGGGGTACCAAAGTCAACCAAGTAGGTGACTTCTCCCTTCTTTTCAATGATAGGGTAGGGTCCAGTCCATTTGTCCTGGAGAGCTGCTGGCCCCACTGGGTCCAACACCCACACCTTCTGTCCTGGCTGGAACTCAACCATAACAGCCTTTTGGTCATGCCAGGCTTTCTGTAATTCCTGACTTGCCTCAAAGTTTTTGGATGCTCTCTCCATGTATTCAGCCATCCTGGAGCGGAGACCAAGTACATAGTCCACAATGTCTAGTTTAGGCTTTTTGAGAGGTAACTCCCATCCTTCCTTCACCAAACTCAATGGACCTCTTACAGGGTGTGTGAGAAGTTGGCCTGATATGTAGTGTTTCCAATTCTGGAACCACTGGGTATCAGTCCAAACAAACCCCAAAGATGTCTGGTTGTAAGTCAACCTTGTTAGACAAGCTATCCTAGTGGTAGCATGGACTAAGCAGCCTAAAGGCTAAACTTAAGAGGTCGTGTTAAGCGAGCTGTTTTACCACATACAATCCTGTAATCAAATGAAAGGACACCACACAAGTATATATTGTAAAAATATATGTATTTATTTCTAAATTACTCCCCAGTACTCTTTATGAGGAAAGGGGCACAAGCGTTAAATCAAAAGCACTGTTAAACATATAAAGTTGGCACAATTATGGCTGAGGGCGGGGGGCCACTCAGACCATATACTAAAAAAATGGTATAAGTAACACTTATCGAATATTGGTTAGGCCTAGGGCCTAGAGATTCGCTGGGAGCAGTCAGGACAAGCAATGAAGAAGTCGGGAGTAGCCCACAGGATACGGGTGCAGCACGGAAAGTGCGGCGCGCACCAATGTAAAGTCAATGGTGCGTAAAAGTTAGTTAAAGTGAATTAAATGATACTTCCGCTGAACCTAGGAACACAAAACTTCAGACACAGACCCTAGAGGTGTGTACCAGTGTAAGGACACCGGCGTTGCAAAGTTACCTCACCCACAGGCCGTGGATGCAGAGGGTCGAAGTGGCGTCGGGTTCTGTCACACAGGTTCTTGGTGCTTGGAGCTGTTGCAGCTGCAGGCGCTGTGAAGCAGAAGTGTCCGGTGCGATCCAAGGGTGGATCGAAGTAGAAAAGTACCTGAAAGCAGAGGGGACAGAGTCTGGGTCACTCAGCAGTGACCAGGGTGGAACCAGGACGGAACCAGGCAATGTCGGGCGCAATCAGGCGGTTGTCGATAGGCTTCTCTCCGCTGTCACGTGGGCTCTGGGGCATCTGCGACGTCCAGGAGCAGGTCACGATCTGTCCCACGTAGGCTCTCGCCGTCAGCACCGTCGGCTTGAAGATTGTAGCAAACAGCACTTGGCAAAAGCAATCCACGCGGAACCGGGAGATTGCTTATCACTCGAACCAGGAGGGTCAGAGTGGGTGCTCCTTTTTACAGGAGCTGGTGCAGATCTGGAGCAACCAGAAAAGCAAGTCGTATTTCGAAGTTCGTCGGCACAGGGGCCACAAGCCAGCTGGCAAGTGACCGGGCCAACGCGTCGAGCACACACAGGCAGAAGGGCCCCACGCAGCACTCGTCGAGTGTGGAGGGGTGAGCTTTGGTGCAAGTGGAGCTCGGGGCTGGGGCTTCTCAAACCCCGGTGTACAGCTTCGAGGGTCACTCGTGGGCTGCACGGTCAGCGTCTCGTGGCCTTTTCAAGATGGCGTGCCCCACGCTTCCGGTCGCCTCCACGGGTCTCAGCTCTGCAGGGACTGTGGATCGGGCAGGTAGAAGGCAGGCAAGCTTGATCTCGTCGATCTCTGTCGCTCGAGTTCCGGCGGGAACTGCAACAAAGCAAGGGTCGAGGGCTGGATGGTGCCTGTTTGCACAGGGTGGTCACTCCTTGACCACAAGGGAGATTCTTCAGTCTTCTCACGTCGTGTAGAAAGTCGAAGGGTCCAGATTTCGTTTCTTATGTTTCTTCAGGATGATCTGAGGTCCGTTGGGACTGCTCCCCCTCTTATTCGAATCTAGGGGGTTGGACATCCTGCTAGGTCCCCTCCTATGGGTGGGACCCAGGAAGGGGGTGGTTACACCCCTCTCCTTTGATCCTGGCCGCGCTGGGACAGGGGCTGGGAGGCCCCAGAACCGGTTTGGCCGGATCCTGCCAGGGGCAGCCTTGTGCTCCCCAGGCAGTGTCTGGTTTCTTTGAAACCTCCCTACTCCAATCCACTATCTCCTGTCTGGGGTGGTTTGACACCGCCCTGTGACAGGAAACTCTTTGTCCAGGCCTCCTCTGCCGGGTTTCGGTCAGCAGCAGGAGGCCAGACCCGTGTCTGTGGCAGGGGCATCCATTTTGTGGATCTGAGGCTCATTTTAAATCAACCGCGTTTCAGTAAAGTAACATGTCTTCTCCCTCTAGAAGGGTGGAATGCTATCCCCGTCGCCAGAACTGGCGAGGGGATAGTATTCCAATTCGTATGACACCTTACACGACATGTTTTGATAAAGCCAAACCAAAGTTGCTATATAACCGCGAGGATTATAATGCGCTTAAGAGTATATGGTAGGGCATTATCCCGGATCAGCTTAGGGAGTTGTTCCCGACAGCTGCAGACAGGCTCAGCTCATGCCAGAGCACCATCTCACATAAAACCACGCACTCTGCCTCCAGGATTGATGAGGCCTTCCATAGGAGTGGCTCACAGGTTGTATATGTGTCCAGATATAGGTTTAGATATAGGTATACTATATCTAAGCAAGGGGTGATTACACCCACTTGCCCCAGCTGAGTGATCAGCCAGTTGTGTCAATTTAAGAACCAGTCAGGGGTGGCAAAAGCTATGCTTCAGCCCCTGGTAGGCCTTGGTGGCACCTATGCCCTGAGCACTTATAGTGCATGGTACAGGGGCTGACAAGGAGTCCATTTCCAATTGTGGTATGTACCTATAGCACATGTATCATAAATTTAGAGAGAGAACAGCAGGCTGGGGGTCTGATTAGCAGGCCCACAGCCTCAGTAAGTCGAAAACCAGTGAAGCAAAAAGCAAAAATTGGGGTGACCATAGGATAGCAGACCCTACTCTCCTACATAACCCCCCCCAAACGCAGGGACATTAAACTTAACCTTGACCAGATAAGTCTTCATGTTCTAAGTGGAAGTACCTGGAGAGACCATCTGCATTACCATGGTCAGTCCCTGGGCGGTGCTCCACTGTAAAGTCCATCCCCTGTAGGGAAATGGACCACCTGAGCAGTTTGGGATTTTCACCCTTCATCTGATTTAGCCACAAGAGGGGCTTATGGTCTGTCTGAATTAGGAAGTGAGTACCAAACAAGTATGGCCTCAACTTCTTCAGGGCCCAAACCACAGCAAAGGCCTCCCTCTCAATAGCTGACCAACGTTTCTCCCTGGGGGTCAGCCTTCTGCTAATAAAAGCAATGGGCTGGTCTTGACCATCTTGATTAAGTTGTGAAAGCACAGCTCCCACCCCCAACTCAGAAGCATCTGTCTGTACAATGAACTGTTTGGAGTAGTCAGGACTCTTCAGGATAGGTGCAGAGCACATGGCCTTCTTCAGGTCATCAAATGCCTTTTGACAGCTAACTGTCCACTGAACCTTTTTGGGCATCTTCTTGGATGTCAAGTCATTCAATGGTGTCACAATGGACCCATAGTTCTTTACAAATTTTCTGTAATACCCAGTCAGGCCCAAGAAGGCTCTGACTTGTGTCTGGGTAGTTGGAGGAGCCCAGTCCTGTATGGTCTGGATCTTGCTCTCCAGTGGTTGAACTTGACCCCCACCTACTAGGTGGCCCAAGTACACAACCTTGCTCTGCCCTATCTGGCACTTAGTAGCCTTGATAGTCAGGCCTGCCTTTTGCAGGGCCTCCAGAACTTTCTTCAGGTGGATCAGGTGATCCTCCCAGGTGGAGCTAAAGACAGCAATATCGTCTAGATATGCTGCACAAAAGTCATCCAACCCAGCAAGGACTTGGTTCACCAACCTTTGGAAAGTGGCAGGTGCATTCTTCAAGCCAAAGGGCATTACCACAAATTGATAATGTCCACTAGGGGTCGAAAATGCTGTTTTGGCTTTTGACTCCTCAGCTAGTCTGATTTGCCAGTAGCCAGCTGTCAAATCAAATGTGCTCAGAAACTTGGCAGAAGCCAATTTATCAATGAGCTCATCTGCTCTTGGAATGGGATGAGCATCTGTCCTAGTGACAGCATTGAGACCTCTGTAGTCCACACAAAACCTCATTTCTCTCTTCCCATCTTTGGTATGAGGTTTTGGCACAAGGACCACTGGGCTAGCCCATGGGCTCTCTGATGGCTCAATCACTCCAAGCTCCAACATCTTTTGCACCTCAGCCTTTATACAATCCCTGACATGGTCAGGTTGCCTGTAGATCTTATTCTTCACAGGCAGATTGTCACCAGTGTCCACCTCATGGGTGCACCAGTTAGTCTGACTGGGTGTGAGTGAAAACAATTGTCTGTGGGCCTGCAACACCTGTCTGCAGTCCACCTGTTGCTGCTCAGTGAGGCTGCCTGCCAAGGCTACTCCATCAACTGAACCATCATCAGGGTTCTGGGAAAGCAGGTCTGGGAGAGGGTCACTCTCTTCCTCCTGTTCCCCATCTGTGGCCATGAGGAGACTCATGTCCTCCCTGTCAACAAATGCTTTCAATCTGTTCACATGGAGCACCCTGTGGGGGCTCCTAGGGGTACCAAAGTCAACCAAGTAGGTGACTTCTCCCTTCTTTTCAATGATAGGGTAGGGTCCAGTCCATTTGTCCTGGAGAGCTGCTGGCCCCACTGGGTCCAACACCCACACCTTCTGTCCTGGCTGGAACTCAACCATGACAGCCTTTTGGTCATGCCAGGCTTTCTGTAATTCCTGACTTGCCTCAAGGTTTTTGGATGCTCTCTCCATGTATTCAGCCATCCTGGAGCGGAGACCAAGTACATAGTCCACAATGTCTAGTTTAGGCTTTTTGAGAGGTAACTCCCATCCTTCCTTCACCAAACTCAATGGACCTCTTACAGGGTGGCCAAACAAAAGTTCAAAAGGGCTGTAGCCAACCCCCTTCTGTGGGACCTCTCTGTAAGCAAAGAGCAAGCAGGGTAAAAGGATGTCCCATTTCCGCCTAAGCTTCTCTGGTAAACCTTTTATCATTCCCTTTAGGGTCTTGTTGAACCTTTCCACAAGCCCATTGCACTGTGGATGGTAGGGTGTGGTAAACTTATAGTTTACTCCACACTCTTTCCACATTGCTTTTAAGTATCCAGACATAAAGTTGGTACCTCTGTCTGAAAGAACCTCCTTTGGAAAGCCCACTCTTGAGAAAACTGCAATGAGGGCTTTTGCCACCACAGGAGCTGTGGTGGTCCTCAGGGGAATTGCCTCTGGGTACCTGGTGGCATGATCCACTACCACCAGTATAAATCTGTGCCCAGATGCTGTTTGAGGATCCATGGGACCCACAATGTCTATTCCAACTCTTTCAAAGGGTACCCCCACCACAGGTAGTGGTATCAGGGGGGCCTTTGTTGTGCCACCTGACTTACCACTGGCTTGGCAAGTGACACAGGAGCGACAAAACTCCTTGACATTTTCTGACATGTGAGGCCAGTGAAAGTGTGGAACAAGCCTGTCCCAAGTCTTATTCTGGCCTAAGTGTCCTGCAAGGGGAATATCATGGGCCAAGGTAAGAAGGAAGCCCCTAAACTTCAAAGGCATAACCAACCTCCTGGTGGTGCCAGGCTTGGGGTCTCTAGCCTCTGAATAAAGGAGCCCTTCATCCCAATACACCTTATGGGTACCTTGAGCATTCCCTGCAGCCTCAGCAGCAGCTTGCTGTCTGAGGGGTTCAAGTGAAGGGCAATCTAATTGGGCCTGCCCCAGGTCTGCCCTTGAGGGTCCCCCTGTCCCCAGAAACTCAACCTGTTCAGGTTCAAGCTCATCTGAGACAGTCTCCTCTTGGACTGCAGAATCAGTTTCCTGTGAAACTTGATCCTCAACCTGGGGCAAGTGGGAAGGCACAGCCTTAACCCTCTTGCTCCTCCTCTTGGGTTGTGGTTGGTCTATTGTTTCAAGATCCACCACTGGTTCAGGAAGGCACTTCTTAGCCTGAGACCTTGTCACTGCAAGGACATGAGCTGAAATCCCTAGCATTTCTGCATGAGTCCTGTACTCCACTTCTGACCAAACTGAGCTTTCAAGATCATTGCCTAACAGACAGTCTACTGGGAGGTCTGCACTCACAACAACTTTCTTTAGGCCATCTACCCCTCCCCAGGAGAAGTTCACAACAGCCACACTATGGGAAGTAGTGGAGTTGCTTGCATTGGTCACTAGGTAACTTTCACCTAGTACAATCTGTCCAGGGTCCACAAAGCCAGGTGCCACCATTGTGACACTGGCACAAGTGTCCCTGTAGGCCTGAGCCAGTTTCTCATTAATTAAGGGAGTCTGCCTATATTTGCCCAGGTTACTGGGGCTTACTGCAGTGGGCAAAGATATGTCCACATCATATAGGAGAACTGCCTGTGTGGGGATTCTGACTAGGCCAGATTCCACCTCAGTACCCAGGGTCAACCCTACTAAACCCTTTGGCTGTGTACCACCACTGCTGACTGTACTAGGGGGTGCAGTTGCTTTAGGAGCTGCAGTGGTGGGGACTGGATTTTTCTTAGTGCATTCACTGCCCCAGTGTGAAACTGATTTGCAGGTATTACACCAAGGTTTCTTTGGGCCATCATTCTTCTTTTTCTTGTTTCCATTTTGGGAACCCCCCTCCTTATTGCTAGTTTGGGGGCCTGAAGACTTCTGGTCCTTTTCTTTATCTTTCTGATTCCCACCCTTCTGGTCTGTTTTCTTCTGGTCACCTTGGTTCTGGTTTTTCTGCTTAATCCTTGTTCTGACCCATTTGTCTGCCTTCTTTCCCAATTCTTGGGGAGAGGTCAAATCAGAGTCAACAAGGTATTGATGCAACAGCTGGTTCTGACAGTTATTAAGGATCTGTTCTCTCATCATAAGATTGTACAATCCTGTATAGTCTGAAACTTTACTTCCCTGCAGCCAACCCTCCAGAGCCTTAGTGGCACAATCTACAAAATCAGTCCAGTCCTGAGTCTGTGCTTTTTGGGTGTCTCTGAACAACAACCTGTATTGCTCAGTGGTTAGGCCAAACCCTTCAATAAGAGCACTCTTCAGAACAGAGTAGTTTTTTGGCATCCTCAGGTCTAACAGTGAGGAGCCTGTCCCTCCCTTTCTCAGAAAAGGAGTACCATAAAATTGCTGCCCACTGATCCTCAGGGACCTGCTGTACCATGCAGGCCCTCTCAAGAGCAGTCATCCATTTGTGGATATCATCCCCTTCCTTGTAGGGGGGCACAATTTTTGTCAGGTTTCTATTGTCATAGGCCCTGTCTTTTTCTTTAGGAATTTTGCTGCCACCAGTGGCATCTAAGCCACTTATTTTTTTCTCCCTTGCCAAGGTAAGTTTAGCTTGTTCCAAAGTAAGCTTAGCTTGAGCCAGGGCTACCTCTTCCCTCTCTATCTGGAGTTGGACAGCCCTCATTCTGGCCCTATGCTCTTTTCTCTGGGAGGAAGTCATCCCTCTTTGAGATTCTCTTGAGGCACTAGAAAGGTGAGAGTCCTCTGATGGAGATCTCTCCCTTCTATTGCCTGGGAGAATTTGGTTATGAGATCTGGGGTGGTGCTGGCCCCCCCCATTCCCATGTAGGTCCAAGTTGGCCTGGTTAAGGCTGGCAACCTGTACCTGGTTTCCCTGCTGATCCTGATCTTCAGGCTCTTCTAAATCAGAGCCTTCCTCTTCCTCTTCCTCCTCTACTACATCATCATCTGGAAGATCCTCATTCTCAGGGGAGTTTATCCCTTCACCTGATTCTAAGGGAGCCTGACTCACCTTATCTAGGTCATCCTTTTCTAGGAGAGCTATTAGGGAAGGAATGGTAGGGCCTCTGCCCTTTTTTAGCCCCCTGGCTGTGCACAAGGCACTCAGGTCTTTGTGGCTAAGGTTGTCATATCTGGATGTTGTCCCTATAGGATCAACTTCTACAGGAGCAGAACCTGAAGGTCTACCTGTATCAGACATGACTGCTAGTGAGGTGTAAGTGGTGCACTTACCTACACTAAGTGGTTTCCTACTGTACCTTGCTAGTGAGTTGTAGTCAGGGTGTGCTACTCCCTTTAATCTACAACTACTAAGTTCAGTAGAACTTAATATGCTAAGCTTTTGATTTATATGTACCTAGAGGTACTTGATGTGATCTTTCAATTTGATAAAGATTGCAATGGTAAAACAAACAGCAAGCTCAAATCCGCACCGCTGCACACCAATGTGAGAAGTTGGCCTGATATGTAGTGTTTCCAATTCTGGAACCACTGGGTATCAGTCCAAACAAACCCCAAAGATGTCTGGTTGTAAGTCAACCTTGTTAGACAAGCTATCCTAGTGGTAGCATGGACTAAGCAGCCTAAAGGCTAAACTTAAGAGGTCGTGTTAAGCGAGCTGTTTTACCACATACAATCCTGTAATCAAATGAAAGGACACCACACAAGTATATATTGTAAAAATATATGTATTTATTTCTAAATTACTCCCCAGTACTCTTTATGAGGAAAGGGGCACAAGCGTTAAATCAAAAGCACTGTTAAACATATAAAGTTGGCACAATTATGGCTGAGGGCGGGGGGCCACTCAGACCATATACTAAAAAAATGGTATAAGTAACACTTATCGAATATTGGTTAGGCCTAGGGCCTAGAGATTCGCTGGGAGCAGTCAGGACAAGCAATGAAGAAGTCGGGAGTAGCCCACAGGATACGGGTGCAGCACGGAAAGTGCGGCGCGCACCAATGTAAAGTCAATGGTGCGTAAAAGTTAGTTAAAGTGAATTAAATGATACTTCCGCTGAACCTAGGAACACAAAACTTCAGACACAGACCCTAGAGGTGTGTACCAGTGTAAGGACACCGGCGTTGCAAAGTTACCTCACCCACAGGCCGTGGATGCAGAGGGTCGAAGTGGCGTCGGGTTCTGTCACACAGGTTCTTGGTGCTTGGAGCTGTTGCAGCTGCAGGCGCTGTGAAGCAGAAGTGTCCGGTGCGATCCAAGGGTGGATCGAAGTAGAAAAGTACCTGAAAGCAGAGGGGACAGAGTCTGGGTCACTCAGCAGTGACCAGGGTGGAACCAGGACGGAACCAGGCAATGTCGGGCGCAATCAGGCGGTTGTCGATAGGCTTCTCTCCGCTGTCACGTGGGCTCTGGGGCATCTGCGACGTCCAGGAGCAGGTCACGATCTGTCCCACGTAGGCTCTCGCCGTCAGCACCGTCGGCTTGAAGATTGTAGCAAACAGCACTTGGCAAAAGCAATCCACGCGGAACCGGGAGATTGCTTATCACTCGAACCAGGAGGGTCAGAGTGGGTGCTCCTTTTTACAGGAGCTGGTGCAGATCTGGAGCAACCAGAAAAGCAAGTCGTATTTCGAAGTTCGTCGGCACAGGGGCCACAAGCCAGCTGGCAAGTGACCGGGCCAACGCGTCGAGCACACACAGGCAGAAGGGCCCCACGCAGCACTCGTCGAGTGTGGAGGGGTGAGCTTTGGTGCAAGTGGAGCTCGGGGCTGGGGCTTCTCAAACCCCGGTGTACAGCTTCGAGGGTCACTCGTGGGCTGCACGGTCAGCGTCTCGTGGCCTTTTCAAGATGGCGTGCCCCACGCTTCCGGTCGCCTCCACGGGTCTCAGCTCTGCAGGGACTGTGGATCGGGCAGGTAGAAGGCAGGCAAGCTTGATCTCGTCGATCTCTGTCGCTCGAGTTCCGGCGGGAACTGCAACAAAGCAAGGGTCGAGGGCTGGATGGTGCCTGTTTGCACAGGGTGGTCACTCCTTGACCACAAGGGAGATTCTTCAGTCTTCTCACGTCGTGTAGAAAGTCGAAGGGTCCAGATTTCGTTTCTTATGTTTCTTCAGGATGATCTGAGGTCCGTTGGGACTGCTCCCCCTCTTATTCGAATCTAGGGGGTTGGACATCCTGCTAGGTCCCCTCCTATGGGTGGGACCCAGGAAGGGGGTGGTTACACCCCTCTCCTTTGATCCTGGCCGCGCTGGGACAGGGGCTGGGAGGCCCCAGAACCGGTTTGGCCGGATCCTGCCAGGGGCAGCCTTGTGCTCCCCAGGCAGTGTCTGGTTTCTTTGAAACCTCCCTACTCCAATCCACTATCTCCTGTCTGGGGTGGTTTGACACCGCCCTGTGACAGGAAACTCTTTGTCCAGGCCTCCTCTGCCGGGTTTCGGTCAGCAGCAGGAGGCCAGACCCGTGTCTGTGGCAGGGGCATCCATTTTGTGGATCTGAGGCTCATTTTAAATCAACCGCGTTTCAGTAAAGTAACATGTCTTCTCCCTCTAGAAGGGTGGAATGCTATCCCCGTCGCCAGAACTGGCGAGGGGATAGTATTCCAATTCGTATGACACCTTACACGACATGTTTTGATAAAGCCAAACCAAAGTTGCTATATAACCGCGAGGATTATAATGCGCTTAAGAGTATATGGTAGGGCATTATCCCGGATCAGCTTAGGGAGTTGTTCCCGACAGCTGCAGACAGGCTCAGCTCATGCCAGAGCACCATCTCACATAAAACCACGCACTCTGCCTCCAGGATTGATGAGGCCTTCCATAGGAGTGGCTCACAGGTTGTATATGTGTCCAGATATAGGTTTAGATATAGGTATACTATATCTAAGCAAGGGGTGATTACACCCACTTGCCCCAGCTGAGTGATCAGCCAGTTGTGTCAATTTAAGAACCAGTCAGGGGTGGCAAAAGCTATGCTTCAGCCCCTGGTAGGCCTTGGTGGCACCTATGCCCTGAGCACTTATAGTGCATGGTACAGGGGCTGACAAGGAGTCCATTTCCAATTGTGGTATGTACCTATAGCACATGTATCATAAATTTAGAGAGAGAACAGCAGGCTGGGGGTCTGATTAGCAGGCCCACAGCCTCAGTAAGTCGAAAACCAGTGAAGCAAAAAGCAAAAATTGGGGTGACCATAGGATAGCAGACCCTACTCTCCTACAGGGTGGCCAAACAAAAGTTCAAAAGGGCTGTAGCCAACCCCCTTCTGTGGGACCTCTCTGTAAGCAAAGAGCAAGCAGGGTAAAAGGATGTCCCATTTCCGCCTAAGCTTCTCTGGTAAACCTTTTATCATTCCCTTTAGGGTCTTGTTGAACCTTTCCACAAGCCCATTGCACTGTGGATGGTAGGGTGTGGTAAACTTATAGTTTACTCCACACTCTTTCCACATTGCTTTTAAGTATCCAGACATAAAGTTAGTACCTCTGTCTGAAAGAACCTCCTTTGGAAAGCCCACTCTTGAGAAAACTGCAATGAGGGCTTTTGCCACCACAGGAGCTGTGGTGGTCCTCAGGGGAATTGCTTCTGGGTACCTGGTGGCATGATCCACTACCACCAGTATAAATCTGTGCCCAGATGCTGTTTGAGGATCCATGGGACCCACAATGTCTATTCCAACTCTTTCAAAGGGTACCCCCACCACAGGTAGTGGTATCAGGGGGGCCTTTGTTGTGCCACCTGACTTACCACTGGCTTGGCAAGTGACACAGGAGCGACAAAACTCCTTGACATTTTCTGACATGTGAGGCCAGTGAAAGTGTGGAACAAGCCTGTCCCAAGTCTTATTCTGGCCTAAGTGTCCTGCAAGGGGAATATCATGGGCCAAGGTAAGAAGGAAGCCCCTAAACTTCAAAGGTATAACCAACCTCCTGGTGGTGCCAGGCTTGGGGTCTCTAGCCTCTGAATAAAGGAGCCCTTCATCCCAATACACCTTATGGGTACCTTGAGCATTCCCTGCAGCCTCAGCAGCAGCTTGCTGTCTGAGGGGTTCAAGTGAAGGGCAATCTAATTGGGCCTGCCCCAGGTCTGCCCTTGAGGGTCCCCCTGTCCCCAGAAACTCAACCTGTTCAGGTTCAAGCTCATCTGAGACAGTCTCCTCTTGGACTGCAGAATCAGTTTCCTGTGAAACTTGATCCTCAACCTGGGGCAAGTGGGAAGGCACAGCCTTAACCCTCTTGCTCCTCCTCTTGGGTTGTGGTTGGTCTATTGTTTCAAGATCCACCACTGGTTCAGGAAGGCACTTCTTAGCCTGAGACCTTGTCACTGCAAGGACATGAGCTGAAATCCCTAGCATTTCTGCATGAGTCCTGTACTCCACTTCTGACCAAACTGAGCTTTCAAGATCATTGCCTAACAGACAGTCTACTGGGAGGTCTGCACTCACAACAACTTTCTTTAGGCCATCTACCCCTCCCCAGGAGAAGTTCACAACAGCCACACTATGGGAAGTAGTGGAGTTGCTTGCATTGGTCACTAGGTAACTTTCACCTAGTACAATCTGTCCAGGATCCACAAAGCCAGGTGTCACCATTGTGACACTGGCACAAGTGTCCCTGTAGGCCTGAGCCAGTTTCTCATTAATTAAGGGAGTCTGCCTATATTTGCCCAGGTTACTGGGGCTTACTGCAGTGGGCAAAGATAAGTCCACATCATATAGGAGAACTGCCTGTGTGGGGATTCTGACTAGGCCAGATTCCACCTCAGTACCCAGGGTCAACCCTACTAAACCCTTTGGCTGTGTACCACCACTGCTGACTGTGCTAGGGGGTGCAGTTGCTTTAGGAGCTGCAGTGGTGGGGACTGGATTTTTCTTAGTGCATTCACTGCCCCAGTGTGAAACTGATTTGCAGGTATTACACCAAGGTTTCTTTGGGCCATCATTCTTCTTTTTCTTGTTTCCATTTTGGGAACCCCCCTCCTTATTGCTAGTTTGGGGGCCTGAAGACTTCTGGTCCTTTTCTTTATCTTTCTGATTCCCACCCTTCTGGTCTGTTTTCTTCTGGTCACCTTGGTTCTGGTTTTTCTGCTTAATCCTTGTTCTGACCCATTTGTCTGCCTTCTTTCCCAATTCTTGGGGAGAGGTCAAATCAGAGTCAACAAGGTATTGATGCAACAGCTGGTTCTGACAGTTATTAAGGATCTGTTCTCTCATCATAAGATTGTACAATCCTGTATAGTCTGAAACTTTACTTCCCTGCAGCCAACCCTCCAGAGCCTTAGTGGCACAATCTACAAAATCAGTCCAGTCCTGAGTCTGTGCTTTTTGGGTGTCTCTGAACAACAACCTGTATTGCTCAGTGGTTAGGCCAAACCCTTCAATAAGAGCACTCTTCAGAACAGAGTAGTTTTTGGCATCCTCAGGTCTAACAGTGAGGAGCCTGTCCCTCCCTTTCTCAGAAAAGGAGTACCATAAAATTGCTGCCCACTGATCCTCAGGGACCTGCTGTACCATGCAGGCCCTCTCAAGAGCAGTCATCCATTTGTGGATATCATCCCCTTCCTTGTAGGGGGGCACAATTTTTGTCAGGTTTCTATTGTCATAGGCCCTGTCTTTTTCTTTAGGAACTTTGCTGCCACCAGTGGCATCTAAGCCACACAATTTTCTCTCTCTTGCTAAAGCAAGTTTAGCTTGAGCCAAGGCTACCTCTTCCCTCTCTATTTGGAGTTGGACAGCCCTCATCCTGGCCCTATGCTCTTTTCTCTGGGAGGAAGTCATTCCTCTTTGAGATTCTCTTGAGGCACTAGAAAGGTGAGAGTCCCCTGATAGAGATCTCTCCCTCCTATTACCTGGGAGAATTTGGTTATGAGATCTGGGGTGGTGCTGCCCCCCCCCATTCCCATGTAGGTCCAAGTTGGCCTGGTTAAGGCTGGCAACCTGTACCTGGTTTCCCCTCTGATCCTGATCTTCAGGCTCTTCTAAATCAGAGCCTTCCTCTTCCTCTTCCTCCTCCACTACATCATCATCTGGAAGATCCTCATTCTCAGGGGAGTTTATCCCTTCACCTGCACCTAAGGGAGCCTGACTCACCTTATCTAGATCATCCTTTTCTAGGAGAGCTATTAGGGAAGGAATGGTAGGGCCTCTGCCCTTTTTTAGCCCCCTGGCTGTGCACAAGGCACTCAGGTCTTTGTGGCTAAGGTTGTCATATCTGGATGTTGTCCCTATAGGATCAACTTCTACAGGAGCAGAGCCTGAGGCTCTATCTGCATCAGACATGACTGCTAGTGAGGTGTAAGTGGTGCACTTACCTACACTAAGTGGTTTCCTACTGTACCTTGCTAGTGAGTTGTAGTCAGGGTGTGCTAATCCCTTTAATCTACAACTACTAAGTTCAGTAGAACTTAATATGCTAAGCTTTTGATTTATATGTACCTAGAGGTACTTGATGTGATCTTTCAATTTGATAAAGATTGCAATGGTAAAACAAACAGCAAGCTCAAATCCGCACCGCTGCACACCAATGTGAGAAGTTGGCCTGATATGTAGTGTTTCCAATTCTGGAACCACTGGGTATCAGTCCAAACAAACCCCAAAGATGTCAGGTTGTAAGTCAACCTTGTAGACAAGCTATCCTAGTGGTAGCATGGACTAAGCAGCCTTAAAGGCTTAACTTAAGAGGTCGTGTTAAGCGAGCTGTTTTACCACATACAATCCTGTAATCAAATGAAAGGACACCACACAAGTATATATTGTAAAAATATATGTATTTATTTCTAAATTACTCCCCAGTACTCTTTATGAGGAAAGGGGCACAAGCGTTAAATCAAAAGCACTGTTAAACATATAAAGTTGGCACAATTATGGCTGAGGGCGGGGGGCCACTCAGACCATATACTAAAAAAATGGTATAAGTAACACTTCTCGAGCAATGGTTAGGCCTAGGGCCTAGAGATTCGCTGGGAGCAGTCAGGACAAGCAATGAAGAAGTCGGGAGTAGCCCACAGGAGACGGGTGCAGCACGGAAAGTGCGGCGCGCACCAATGTAATGTCAATGGTGCGTAAAAGTTAGTTAAAGTGAATTAAATGATACTTCCGCTGAACCTAGGAACACAAAACTTTAGTCACAGACCCTAGAGGTGTGTACCAGTGTAAGGACACCGGCGTTGCAAAGTTACCTCACCCACAGGCCGTGGGTGCACAGGGTCGAAGTGGCGTCGGGTTCTGTCACGCAGGTTCTTGGTGCTTGGAGCTGTTGCAGCTGCAGGCGCTGTGAAGCAGAAGTGTCCGGTGCGATCCAAGGGAGGATCGAAGTAGAAAAGTACCTGAAAGCAGAGGGGACAGAGTCTGGGTCACTCAGCAGTGACCAGGGTGGAACCAGGACGGAACCAGGCAATGTCGGGCGCAATCAGGCGGTTGTCGATAGGCTTCTCTCCGCTGTCACGTGGGCTCTGGGGCATCTGCGACGTCCAGGAGCAGGTCACGATCTGTCCCACGTAGGCTCTCGCCGTCAGCACCGTCGGCTTCAAGATTGCGAAAACAGCAGTTGGCAAAAGCAATCCACGCAGAACCGGGAGATTGCTTATCACTCGAACCAGGAGGGTCAGAGTGGGTGCTCCTTTTCACAGGAGCTGGTGCAGATCTGGAGCAACCAGAAAAGCAAGTCGGATTTCAAGTTTCGTCGGCACAGGGGCCACAAGCCAGCTGGCAAGTGACCGGGCCAACGCGTCGAGCGCACACAAGCAGAAGGGCCCCACGCAGCACTCGTCGAGTGTGGAGGGGTGAGCTTTGGTGCAAGTGGAGCTCGGGGCTGGGGCTTCTCAAACCCCGGTGCACAGCTTCGAGGGTCACTCGTGGGCTGCACGGTCAGCGTCTCGTGGCCTTTTCAAGATGGCATGCCCCACGCTTCCGGTCGCCTCCACGGGTCTCAGCTCTGCAGGGACTGTGGATCGGGCAGGTAGAAGGCAGGCAAGCTTGATCTCGTCGATCTCTGTCGCTCGAGTTCCGGCGGGAACTGCAACAAAGCAAGGGTCGAGGGCTGGATGGTGCCTGTTTGCACAGGGTGGTCACTCCTTGACCACAAGGGAGATTCTTCAGTCTTCTCACGTCGTGTAGAAAGTCGAAGGGTCCAGATTTCGTTTCTTATGTTTCTTCAGGATGATCTGAAGTCCGTTGGGACTGCTCCCCCTCTTATTCGAATCTAGGGGGTTGGACATCCTGCTAGGTCCCCTCCTATGGGTGGGACCCAGGAAGGGGGTGGTTACACCCCTCTCCTTTGATCCTGGCTGCGCTGGGACAGGGGCTGGGAGGCCCCAGAACCGGTTTGGCCGGATCCTGCAAGGGGCAGCCTTGTGCTCCCCAGGCAGTGTCTGGTTTCTTTGAAACCTCCCTACTCCAATCCACTATCTCCTGTCTGGGGTGGTTTGGCACCGCCCTGTGACAGGAAACTCTTTGTCCAGGCCTCCTCTGCCGGGTTTCGGTCAGCAGCAGGAGGCCAGACCCGTGTCTGTGGCAGGGGCATCCATTTTGTGGATCTGAGGCTCATTTTAAATCAACCGCGTTTCAGTAAAGTAACATGTCTTCTCCCTCTAGAAGGGTGGAATGCTACCCCCGTCACCAGAACTGGCGAGGGGGTAGTATTCCAATTCGTATGACACCTTACACGACATGTTTTTATAAAGCCAAACCAAAGTTGACATATAACAGCGAGGATTATAATGCACTTAATAGTATATGGTTTGGCATTATCCCGGAACAGCTAAGGGAATTGGTCCCGACAGCTGCAGACAGGCTCAGCTCATGCTAGAGCACCATCTCACATTAAACCACGCACTCTGCCTTCAGGATTGTTAAGGCCTGCCATAGGAGTGGCTCACAGGTTTATATGTGTCCAGATAGGTGTAGATATAGGCATACTATATCTAAGCAAGGGGTGATTACACCACCTTGCCCCAGCTGAGTGATCAGCCAGTTGTGTCAATTTTAGATAGCCAGCCAGGGGTGGCAAAAGATATGCTGCAGCCCCTGGTAGGCCTTGGATGCACCTATGCCCTGAGCACCTATAGTGCATGGTACAGGGGCTGACAAGGAGTCCATTTCCAATTGTGGTATGTACCTATAGCACATGTATTATAAATTTAGAGAGAGAACAGCAGGCTGGGGGTCTGAATAGCAGGCCCACAGCCTCAGTAAGTCGAAAACCAGTGAAGCAAAAAAGCAAAAATTGGGGTGACCATAGGATAGCAGACCCTACTCTCCTACACCTGGCATGACCAAAAGGCTGTTATGGTTGAGTTCCAGCCAGGACAGAAGGTGTGGGTGTTGGACCCAGTGGGACCAGCAGCTCTCCAGGACAAATGGACTGGACCCTACCCTATCATTGAAAGGAAGGGAGAAGTCACCTACTTGGTTGACTTTGGTACCCCTAGGAGCCCCCACAGGGTGCTCCATGTAAACAGATTGAAAGCATTTGTTGACAGGGAGGACATGAGTCTCCTCATGGCCACAGATGGGGAACAGGAGGAAGAGAGTGACCCTCTCCCAGACCTGCTTTCCCAGAACCCTGATGATGGTTCAGTTGATGGAGTAGCCTTGGCAGGCAGCCTCACTGAGCAGCAACAGGTGGACTGCAGACAGGTGTTGCAGGCCCACAGACATTTGTTTTCACTCACACCCAGTCAGACTAACTGGTGCACCCATGAGGTGGACACTGGTGACAATCTGCCTGTGAAGAATAAGATCTACAGGCAACCTGACCATGTCAGGGATTGTATAAAGGCTGAGGTGCAAAAGATGTTGGAGCTTGGAGTGATTGAGCCATCAGAGAGCCCATGGGCTAGCCCAGTGGTCCTTGTGCCAAAACCTCATACCAAAGATGGGAAGAGAGAAATGAGGTTTTGTGTGGACTACAGAGGTCTCAATGCTGTCACTAGGACAGATGCTCATCCCATTCCAAGAGCAGATGAGCTCATTGATAAATTGGCTTCTGCCAAGTTTCTGAGCACATTTGATTTGACAGCTGGCTACTGGCAAATCAGACTAGCTGAGGAGTCAAAAGCCAAAACAGCATTTTCGACCCCTAGTGGACATTATCAGTTTGTGGTAATGCCCTTTGGCTTGAAGAATGCACCTGCCACTTTCCAAAGGTTGGTGAACCAAGTCCTTGCTGGGTTGGATGACTTTTGTGCAGCATATCTAGATGATATTGCTGTCTTTAGCTCCACCTGGGAGGATCACCTGATCCACCTGAAGAAGGTTCTGGAGGCCCTGCAAAAGGCAGGCCTAACTATCAAGGCTACTAAGTGCCAGATAGGGCAGAGCAAGGTTGTGTACTTGGGCCGCCTAGTAGGTGGGGGTCAAGTTCAACCACTGGAGAGCAAGATCCAGACCATACAGGACTGGGCTCCTCCAACTACCCAGACACAAGTTTAGAGCCTTCTTGGGCCTGACTGGGTATTACAGAAAATTTGTAAAGAACTATGGGTCCATTGTGACACCATTGAATGACTTGACATCCAAGAAGATGCCCAAAAAGGTTCAGTGGACAGTTAGCTGTCAAAAGGCATTTGATGACCTGAAGAAGGCCATGTGCTCTGCACCTATCCTGAAGAGTCCTGACTACTCCAAACAGTTCATTGTACAGACAGATGCTTCTGAGTTGGGGGTGGGAGCTGTGCTTTCACAACTTAATCAAGATGGTCAAGACCAGCCCATTGCTTTTATTAGCAGAAGGCTGACCCCCAGGGAGAAACGTTGGTCAGCTATTGAGAGGGAGGCCTTTGCTGTGGTTTGGGCCCTGAAGAAGTTGAGGCCATACTTGTTTGGTACTCACTTCCTAATTCAGACAGACCATAAGCCCCTCTTGTGGCTAAATCAGATGAAGGGTGAAAATCCCAAACTGCTCAGGTGGTCCATTTCCCTACAGGGGATGGACTTTACAGTGGAGCACCGCCCAGGGACTGACCATGGTAATGCAGATGGTCTCTCCAGGTACTTCCACTTAGAACATGAAGACTTATCTGGTCAAGGTTAAGTTTAATGTCCCTGCGTTTGGGGGGGGTTATGTAGGAGAGTAGGGTCTGCTATCCTATGGTCACCCCAATTTTTGCTTTTTGCTTCACTGGTTTTCGACTTACTGAGGCTGTGGGCCTGCTAATCAGACCCCCAGCCTGCTGTTCTCTCTCTAAATTTATAATACATGTGCTATAGGTACATACCACAATTGGAAATGGACTCCTTGTCAGCCCCTGTACCATGCACTATAGGTGCTCAGGGCATAGGTGCCACCAAGGCCTACCAGGGGCTGAAGCATAGCTTTTGCCACCCCTGGCGGGTTCTTAAATTGACACAACTGGCTGATCACTCAGCTGGGGCAGTGGGTGTAATCACCCCTTGCTTAGATATAGTATACCTATATCTAAACCTATATCTGGACACATATATAGCCTGTGAGTCACTCCTATGGAAGGCCTCATCAATCCTGGAGGCAGAGTGCGTGGTTTTATGTGAGATGGAGCTCTGGCACGAGCTGAGCCTGTCTGCAGCTGTCGGGAACAACTCCCTAAGCTGATCCGGGATAATGCCATACCATATACTCTTAAGCGCCTTATAATCCTCGCGGTTATATAGCAACTTTGGTTTGGCTTTATCAAAACATGTCGTGTAAGGTGTCATACGAATTGGAATACTACCCCCTCGCCAGTTCTGGCGACGGGGGTAGCATTCCACCCTTCTAGAGGGAGAAGACATGTTACTTTACTGAAACGCGGTTGATTTAAAATGAGCCTCAGATCCACAAAATGGATGCCCCTGCCACAGACACGGGTCTGGCCTCCTGCTGCTGACCGAAACCCGGCAGAGGAGGCCTGGACAAAGAGTTTCCTGTCACAGGGCGGTGTCAAACCACCCCAGACAGGAGATAGTGGATTGGAGTAGGGAGGTTTCAAAGAAACCAGACACTGCCTGGGGAGCACAAGGCTGCCCCTTGCAGGATCCGGCCAAACCGGTTCTGGGGCCTCCCAGCCCCTGTCCCAGCGCGGCCAGGATCAAAGGAGAGGGGTGTAACCACCCCCTTCCTGGGTCCCACCCATAGGAGGGGACCTAGCAGGATGTCCAACCCCCTAGATTCGAATAAGAGGGGGAGCAGTCCCAACGGACTTCAGATCATCCTGAAGAAACATAAGAAACGAAATCTGGACCCTTCGACTTTCTACACGACGTGAGAAGACTGAAGAATCTCCCTTGTGGTCAAGGAGTGACCACCCTGTGCAAACAGGCACCATCCAGCCCTCGACCCTTGCTTTGTTGCAGTTCCCGCCGGAACTCGAGCAACAGAGATCGACGAGATCAAGCTTGCCTGCCTTCTACCTGCCCGATCCACAGTCCCTGCAGAGCTGAGACCCGTGGAGGCGACCGGAAGCGTGGGGCACGCCATCTTGAAAAGGCCACGAGACGCTGACCGTGCAGCCCACGAGTGACCCTCGAAGCTGTACACCGGGGTTTGAGAAGCCCCAGCCCCGAGCTCCACTTGCACCAAAGCTCACCCCTCCACACTCGACGAGTGCTGCGTGGGGCCCTTCTGCTTGTGTGCGCTCGACGCGTTGGCCCGGTCACTTGCCAGCTGGCTTGTGGCCCCTGTGCCGACGAAACCCGAAATACGACTTGCTTTTCTGGTTGCTCCAGATCTGCACCAGCTCCTGTGAAAAGGAGCACCCACTCTGACCCTCCTGGTTCGAGTGATAAGCAATCTTCCGGTTCTGCGTGGATTGCTTTTGCCAAGTGCTGTTTGCTGCAATCTTGAAGCCGACGGTGCTGACGGCGAGAGCCTACGTGGGACAGATCGTGACCTGCTCCTGGACGTCGCAGATGCCCCAGAGCCCACGTGACAGCGGAGAGAAGCCTATCGACAACTGCCTGATTGCGCCCGACATTGCCTGGTTCCGTCCTGGTTCCACCCTGGTCACTGCTGAGTGACCCAGACACCGTCCCCTCTGCTTTCAGGTACTTTTCTACTTCGATCCACCCTTGGATCGCACCGGACATTTCTGCTTCACAGCGCCTGCAGCTGCAACAGCTTCAAGCACCAAGAACCTGCGTGACAGAACCCGACGCCACTTCGACCCTGTGCACCCACGGCCTGTGGGTGAGGTAACTTTGCAACGCCGGTGTCCTTACACTGGTACACACCTCTAGGGTCTGTGTCTAAAGTTTTGTGTTCCTAGGTTCAGCGGAAGTATCATTTAATTCACTTTATCCAACTTTTACGCACCATTGACTTTACATTGGTGCGCGCCGCACTTTCCGTGCTGCACCCGTCTCCTGTGGGCTACTCCCGACTTCATCATTGCTAGTCCTGACTGCTCCCAGCGAATCTCTAGGCCCTAGGCCTAACCATTGTTCGATAAGTGTTCCTTATACCACTTTTTTAATATATGGTCTGATTGGCCACCCGCCCTCATCCATAACTGTGCAACTTTATATGTTTTACTGTGCTTTTGATTTAACGCTTGTGCCCCTTTCCTCATAAAGAGTACTGGGGAGTAATTTAGAAATAAATACATATATTTTTACAATATATACTTGTGTGGTGTCCTTTCATTTGATTACAGGATTGTATGTGGTAAAACAGCTCGCTTAACACGACCTCTTAAGTTAAGCCTTTAAGGCTGCTTAGTCCATGCTACCACTAGGATAGCTTGTCTACAAGGTTGACTTACAACCTGACATCTTTGGGGTTTGTTTGGACTGATACCCAGTGGTTCCAGAATTGGAAACACTACATATCAGGCCAACTTCTCACATTGGTGTGCAGCGGTGCGGATTTGAGCTTGCTGTTTGTTTTACCATTGCAATCTTTATCAAATTGAAAGATCACATCAAGTACCTCTAGGTACATATAAATCAAAAGCTTAGCATATTAAGTTCTACTGAACTTAGTAGTTGTAGATTAAAGGGATTAGCACACCCTGACTACAACTCACTAGCAAGGTACAGTAGGAAAACACTCAGTGTAGGTAAGTGCATCACTTACACCTCACTAGCAGTCATGTCTGATACAGGTAGAGCCTCAGGCTCTGCTCCTGTAATAGTTGATCCTATAGGGACAACATCCAGATATGACAACCTTAGCCACAAAGACCTGAGTGCCTTGTGCACAGCCAGGGGGCTAAAAAAGGGCAGAGGCCCTACCATTCCTTCCCTAGTAGCTCTCCTAGAAAAGGATGACCTAGATAAGGTGAGTCATGCTCCCTTAGAATCAGGTGAAGGGATACACTCCCCTGAGAATGAGGATCTTCCTGAAGATGAAGTAGAGGAGGAGGAAGAAGAGGAAGAGGAAGGCTCTGATTTAGAAGAGCCTGAAGATCAGGATCAGAGGGGAAACCAGGTACAGGTTGCCAGGCTTAACCAGGCCAACTTGGACCTACATGAGAATGGAGAGGGCCAGCACCACTCCAGATCTCATAACCCAATTCTCCCAGGTAACAGGAGGGTGAGATCTCCATCAGGGGACTCTCATCTTTCTAGTGCCTCAAGAGAATCTCAAAGAGGGATGACTCCCTCCCAGAGAAAAGAGCATAGGGCCAGAATGAGGGCTGTCCAACTCCAGATAGAGAGGGAGGAGGTAGCTTTGGCTCAAGCTAAACTTACCTTGGCTCAAGCTAAACTTACCTTGGCAAGGGAACAGAAATTAAGTGGCTTAGATGCCACTGGTGGCAGCAAAATTCCTAAAGAGAAACCCAGGTCCTATGATAGTAGAAACCTGACAAAGATTGTCCCCCCCTATCAGGAAGGGGATGACATCCACAAATGGATGACTGCTCTGGAGAGAGCCTGCATGGTACAGCAGGTTCCTGAGGAACAGTGGGCAGCAATCTTATGGTACTCCTTTTCAGAGAAAGGGAGAGATAGGCTCCTCACTGTCAGACATGAGGATGCCAGCAATTACAAAGTCCTGAAGAGTGTCCTAATAGATGGGTTTGGCTTAACCACTGGACAGTACAGGTTAAAGTTAAGAGACACCCAGAAGACACAGACTCAGGACTGGACTGATTTTGTTGATTGTGCAACTAAGGCTCTGGAGGGTTGGCTAAATGGCAGCAAAGTACATGACTTCAAAGGATTGTATAATTTGATTATGAGGGAGCAGATCCTAAGTAATTGTCAGAACCAGCTCTTACACCAGCACCTGGTGGACTCAGATTTGACCTCTCCCCAAGAATTGGGAAAGAGGGCAGATAAATGGGTCAGAACCAGGATTAGGCCTAAGAATCAGGACAGTAACCAGAAGTAGGAGTCTACCAAGCCTCAAGATAAGGGTGGGGATAAAAGTAAAGAAAAGACTTCCCCAGGGCCCCAAAACTCCAAGAATGGGGGTGGGTCCCAAGACACTTCATCAACTGAGAAAAAGCCTTATTGTCATGCCTGTAAACAGGTTGGGCATTACAAAACAGACAGCTGTTGTCCCAAGAATGGCAATAAAGAAAACATACCTCCAAAGCCAGCTCCAACACCTCCTGTTACTGTCAGCAGTAATCCCCCAGGAAGTGGGAGCACACCCAGGAATCTGGGTGGGTTTACTTTTGGAGCCCAAGGGGACCCTGGCCTATCCAGGTCCCCATCCCCAAATGATCTTGTTTATGAGACTGGCATGGGGTTTGCCAACTTCTCTGTTTGCCCAAATACCTTGAGCAAATATAGACAAGAACCCATCATCAATGGTTTGAAAGTTGAAGCTTTCAGAGACACAGGGGCTAGCATCACCATGGTGGCTGACTGTATAGTCCCCTCTAAGCAACTTTTACCTGGTGCCAGATACCAGGTAACAAACATTGATGGCATCCAAACAAATCATCCCATGGCAGTAGTAACTCTCAGCTGGGGAGGTGTCATTGGCCCAAAGAGAGTGGCAGTGTCACCAAACTTGCCTGTAGACTGTCTACTGGGTAATGATTTGGAAATCTCAGCCTGGGCTGAGGTTGAACAGGAAATCCATTCTAGAATGGTAAACTCCAATGGAAGGGTTAGTGGGGCTGTACTGGCTATAGCCCCAATTCACGTTGTCCCTCCTGAAAGGGTTGGTAGGGCTGAGCAACTCTCTGCCCCATCTTTACCAGAAGCTCTTCCAAAACAGAATAGCAAAGCTGTTATGATAACAGCAGAAACCCAAACTGAGTCTCCTCCTGAAAAGGTTGGTGGGGCTGTGATGGCCACAGCCCAAACTCAAACAGATATGTGTGTTGTGAAGCCTGAAATGATGGATCACTCCACCCAAACTGAGAGCATGGAGGAGGAAGAGAAATCTCCCCCTCACCAGACAGTAGGACAGGATCAGCCTCCTCAGGGAACTGATCTTACCCCTGATGAAGGAACTGCCCCAGAGGTTGTTAGGCCTGGCCTGACAGAGCCTCTGATGGCAGTGGACCCTTCTCAGGTGGGATCCAGTCTGGAGCAGGTAACCTGCCCCTCTCTACCTTGCCTTAGTCAGCCCAGGGCTGCAGAGGACAAGAAGGACAGTGAGACCCAGAGGGCCCCCTGTCAAATAAAGCACCCCCATCAACAGATTAGGGGCACCAAAACTACTAGGCCTAGTAAGGTGAAAACTTTAAAAACTCCTGAGGGAGCCCCCTTAAAAACAGTTAGGGACCTCCCACAGATGGATTCTGTTGGGCACAGCCAAACCTGGGACCCAAAGGGCCCAAACCTGAACTGTCCCTCCAGCAAGCCAAACAGAGGGACCCAGCCTCCAGCTTTAGGTAGCCAGAGGTTGACCCTGAGAGCTCAGTGCAACTCAGTTGAAGAAAGAAAGGCACACATGGTGGAAGATAATTGGAGGAAGTTGAGCCCAAAAATAGAGGAGCCTCACTTCAATGCTCCATATCCAAACCAGCCTTTAACTTTGCATAAACACACCCAAGGTAGTGATTCCCTATGGTGGAGACCCTCTAATACCCCTAGGGTGAGGGACTGCTTAGTGGACCATGAGACAGGGGGCACCCATGCTAGTGCAGGTACTTCCTTATATGGCCACTCAGGCAATAAAGGCTTACCTGGCCAAGGATAGCCTTATCTCCTTTCGTTTGGGGGGGGGGGGGTTATATAGGAAGGTGGCTACCTGACTATGGTTACCCCAGATTTTTTGCCTTGTGTTTAGCTGGTTTTCGACTTAGTTGGCCTGGGTCCCTGCTAATCAGGGCCCCAGGCTATCTGCTCTCTCTGTAAAATGGATTCCATGTACCCTAGGTGCATAACTAGATTGGCTTGGGTCACCTTATCAGCCCCTGTACAGAGCACTATAGGTGCCCAGGGCATAGGTGCATCCAAGGCCTACCAGGGGCTGCAGCATATCTTTTGCCACCCCTGGCTGGCTATCTAAAATTGACACAACTGGCTGATCACTCAGCTGGGGCAAGGTGGTGTAATCACCCCTTGCTTAGATATAGTATGCCTATATCTAAACCTATCTGGACACATATAAACCTGTGAGCCACTCCTATGGCAGGCCTTAACAATCCTGAAGGCAGAGTGCGTGGTTTAATGTGAGATGGTGCTCTAGCATGAGCTGAGCCTGTCTGCAGCTGTCGGGACCAATTCCCTTAGCTGTTCCGGGATAATGCCAAACCATACACTATTAAGTGCATTATAATCCTCGCGGTTATATGTCAACTTTGGTTTGGCTTTATCAAAACATGTCGTGTAAGGTGTCATACGATTTGGAATACTACCCCCTCGCCAGTCCTGGCGACGGGGGTAGCATTCCACCCCTCTAGAGGGGACGACATGTTACTTTTGCTAAAACGCGGTTGATTTTTAAAAGAGCCTCAGATCCACAAAATGGATGCTTCTGCCACAGACACATGTCTGACCTCCTGCTGCTGACCGAAACTCAGCAGAGGAGGCCTGGACAAAGGATTTCCTGTCACAGGGAGGTGTGACACCACCCCAGACAGGAGATAGTGGATTGTAGCAGGGAGGTTTGAATGAAACCAGACAGTGCCTGGGGAGCACAAGGCTTCCCCTTGCATAATCCGGTCAAACCGGTTCTGGGGCAGCCCAGCCCCAGCTCCAGTGAGACCTGGACAAAGGAAAGGGGGTGTAACCACCCCCCTTCCTGGTCCCACCCATAGGGGAGGGACCTAGCAGGAGATCCACCCCTCAGATTGGAATAAGAGGGGGAGCAGTGCCAATGCAACTCAGATCATCCTGAAGAAACATAAGAAACGAATTCTGGACCCTTCGACTTTCTACACGACGTGAGAAGACTGAAGAATCTCCCTTGTGGTCAAGGAGTGACCACCCTGTGCAAACAGGTACCATCCAGCCCTCGACCCTTGCTTTGTTGCAGTCCCCGCCGGGACTCCAGCAACAGAGATTGACGAGATCAAGCTTGCCTGCCTTCTCCCTGCCCGATCCACAGTCCCTGCAGAGCTGAGACCCGTGGAGGTGACCGGAAGTGAGGGGCACGCCATCTTGAAAAGGCCACGAGACGCTGACCGTGCAGCCCACGAGTGACCCTCGAAGCTGTACACCGGGGTTTAAGAAGCCCCATCCCCGAGCTCCACTTGCACCAAAGCTCACCCCTCCACACTCGACGAGTGCTGCGTGGGGCCCTTCTGCTTGTGTTGGCTCGACGCGTTGGCCCGGTCACTTGCCAGCTGGCTTATGGCCCCTGTGCCAACGAAAACTGAAATACGACTTGCTTTTCTGGTTGCTCCAGATCTGCACCAGCTCCTGTGAAAAGGAGCCCCCACTCTGACCCTCCTGGTTCGAGTGATAAGCAAATCTCCCGGTTCCGCGTGGATTGCTTTTGCCAAGTGCTGTTTGCTGCAATCTTGAAGCTGACGGTGCTGACGGCGAGAGCCTACGTGGGACAGATCGTGACCTGCTCCTGGACGTCGCAGATGCCCCAGAGCCCACGTGACAGCGGAGAGAAGCCTATCGACAACCGCCTGATTGCGCCCGACATTGCCTGGTTCCGTCCTGGTTCCATCCTGGTCACTGCTGAGTGACCCAGACTCTGTCCCCTCTGCTTTCAGGTACTTTTCTACTTCGATCCACCCTTGGATCGCACCGGACACTTCTGCTTCACAGCGCCTGCAGCTGCAACAGCTTCAAGCACCAAGAACCTGCGTGACAGAACCCGACGCCACTTCGACCCTGTGCACCCACGGCCTGTGGGTGAGGTAAGTTTGCAACACCGGTGTTCTTACACTGGTACACACCTCTAGGGTCTGTGTCTAAAGTTTTGTTCCTCTAGGTTCAGCGGAAGTATCTTTTAATTCACTTTATCCAACTTTTACGCACCATTGACTTTACATTGGTGCGAGCCGCACTTTCCGTGCTGCACCCGTCTCCTGTGGGCTACTCCCGACTTCAGCATTGCTAGTCCTGACTGCTCCCAGCGAATCTCTAGGCCCTAGGCCTAACCATTGTTCGATAAGTGTTCCTTATACCACTTTTTTAGTATATGGTCTGAGTGGCCACCCGCCCTCATCCATAATTGTGCAACTTTATATGTTTTACTGTGCTTTTGATTTAACGCTTGTGCCCCTTTCCTCATAAAGAGTACTGGGGAGTAATTTAGAAATAAATACATATATTTTTACAATATATACTTGTGTGGTGTCCTTTCATTTGATTACAGGATTGTATGTGGTAAAACAGCTCGCTTAACACGACCTCTTAAGTTAAGCCTTTAAGGCTGCTTAGTCCATGCTACCACTAGGATAGCTTGTCTAACAAGGTTGACTTACAACCAGACATCTTTGGGGTTTGTTTGGACTGATACCCAGTGGTTCCAGAATTGAAAACACTACATATCAGGCCAACTTCTCACAGCGACATATGACACCACATGACACCACATGACACATGACACATGATGACACATGACCCACATGACACTTGATGACACATGATACCACATGACCCCACATGACACCACATGACACCAAATGACACCACATGACACATGATACGTGACACCACATGAGACATGACACCACAAGACACATGACACCACATGAGACATGACACCACATGACACCACATGACAACACATGTCACCAAATGACACATGACACCACACGACACCACATGACACCACATGACACCACATGACACCACATGACACCACATGACACATGATTACGCATGATGACACATGACACCACATGACACCACATGATGACACATGACACCACATGACACCATATGACACCACATGATACCACATGACACATGATGACACATGACCCCACATGACCCCACATTGCGACACATGATGACACATGATGACACATGATGACGCATGATGACACATGACACCACATGACACCACATGATGACACATGACACCACAAGACACCATATGACACCACATGATACCACATAACACATGATGACACATGACACCACATGACACCACATGACACATGATGACGCATGATGACACATGACAACACATGACACCACATGACACATGATGACACATAACACCACATGACACCACATGACACATGATGACGCATGATGACACATGACACCACATGACAGCACATGACCCCACATGACACCACAAGACACATGATACGTGACACCACATGAGACATGACACCACAAGACACATGACACCACATGAGACATGACACCACATGACACCACATGACACCACATGACACCAAATGACACATGACACCACATGACACCACATGACACCACATGACACCACATGACACATGATGACGCATGATGACACATGACACCACATGACACCACATGATGACACATGACACCACATGACACCATATGATACCACATGATACCACATGACACATGATGACACATGACCCCACATTGCGACACATGATGACACATGATGACACATGATGACACATAACACCACATGACACCACATGATGACACATGACACCACATGACACCATATGACACCACATGACACTTGATGACACATGACACCACATGACACCACATGACACATGATGACGCATGATGACACATGACAACACATGACACCACATGACACATGATGACACATGACAACACATGACACATGATGACGCATGATGACACATGACACCACATGACACCACATGATGACACATGACACCACATAACACCATATGATACCACATGACACATGACCCCACATGACCCCATATTGCGACACATGATGACACATGACGACACATGATGACACATGACACCACATGACATCACATGACACCACATGACACAAGATGACATATGACCCCACATGGCAACACATGATGGCACATGGCAACACATGATGACACATGACACCACATGACATCACATGACACCACATGACACAAGATGACATATGACCCCACATGACCCCACATGGCAACACATGACGGCACATGGCAACACATGATGACACATGACGACACATGATGACACATGACACCACATGACACATTTTGACACATGACCCCAAATGACCCCACATGGCGACATATGATGACACATGACACCACATGACGACACATGACACGTGATGCATGATGACACATGATGACACATGAGACCACATGTCCCACATGACACATGATGACACATGACACCACATGACCAACATGACACATGATGACACATGACACCACATGACACATGATACCACATGACACCACATGACACATGACACCACATGACACCACAGGACACCACATGACACCACATGACACCACATGACACATGATGACACATGACGACACATGGCAACATGATACATGATGACACATGACAACACATGACACATGATGACACATGGCGACACATGGCGACACATGGCGACACATGGCGACACATGGCACCACATGAAGACACATGACACATAACGGCACATGGCGACACATGGTGACACATGGCGACACATGATGACACATGACGACACATGATGACACATGACAACACATGGCGACACATGACACCACATGACACATGACACCACATGACACATGACATGTGATGACACATGACATGTGATGACACATGACCCACATGACACATGATGACACATGACCCCATGTGAGAAGTTGGCCTGATATGTAGTGTTTCCAATTCTGGAACCACTGGGTATCAGTCCAAACAAACCCCAAAGATGTCAGGTTGTAAGTCAACCTTGTAGACAAGCTATCCTAGTGGTAGCATGGACTAAGCAGCCTTAAAGGCTTAACTTAAGAGGTCGTGTTAAGCGAGCTTGTTTTACCACATACAATCCTGTAATCAAATGAAAGGACACCACACAAGTATATATTATAAAAATATATGTATTTATTTCTAAATTACTCCCCAGTACTCTTTATGAGGAAAGGGGCACAAGCGTTAAACAAAAGCACAGTAAAACATATAAAGTTGCACAGTTATGGATGAGGGCGGGTGGCCACTCAGACCATATATTAAAAAAGTGGTATAAGGAACACTTATCGAACAATGGTTAGGCCTAGGGCCTAGAGATTCGCTGGGAGCAGTCAGGACTAGCAATGATGAAGTCGAGAGTAGCCCACAGGAGACGGGTGCAGCACGGAAAGTGCGGCGCGCACCAATGTAAAGTCAATGGTGCGTAAAAGTTGGATAAAGTGAATTAAATGATACTTCCGCTGAACCTAGGAACACAAAACTTTAGACACAGACCCTAGAGGTGTGTACCAGTGTAAGGACACCGGCGTTGCAAAGTTACCTCACCCACAGGCCGTGGGTGCACAGGGTCGAAGTGGCGTCGGGTTCTGTCACGCAGGTTCTTGGTGCTTGGAGCTGTTGCAGCTGCAGGCGCTGTGAAGCAGAAGTGTCCGGTGCGATCCAAGGGTGGATCGAAGTAGAAAAGTACCTGAAAGCAGAGGGGACAGAGTCTGGGTCACTCAGCAGTGACCAGGGTGGAACCAGGACGGAACCAGGCAATGTCGGGCGCAATCAGGCGGTTGTCGATAGGCTTCTCTCCGCTGTCACGTGGGCTCTGGGGCATCTGCGACGTCCAGGAGCAGGTCACGATCTGTCCCACGTAGGCTCTCGCCGTCAGCACCGTCGGCTTCAAGATTGCAGCAAACAGCACTTGGCAAAAGCAATCCACGCAGAACCGGGAGATTGCTTATCACTCGAACCAGGAGGGTCAGAGTGGGTGCTCCTTTTCACAGGAGCTGGTGCAGATCTGGAGCAACCAGAAAAGCAAGCCGTATTTCAAGTTTCGTCGGCACAGGGGCCACAAGCCAGCTGGCAAGTGACCGGGCCAACGCGTCGAGCGCACACAAGCAGAAGGGCCCCACGCAGCACTCGTCGAGTGTGGAGGGGTGAGCTTTGGAGCAAGTGGAGCTCGGGGCTGGGGCTTCTCAAACCCCGGTGTACAGCTTCGAGGGTGACTCGTGGGCTGCACGGTCAGCGTCTCGTGGCCTTTTCAAGATGGCGTGCCCCACGCTTCCGGTCGCCTCCACGGGTCTCAGCTCTGCAGGGACTGTGGATCGGGCAGGTAGAAGGCAGGCAAGCTTGATCTCGTCGATCTCTGTCGCTCGAGTTCCGGCGGGAACTGCAACAAAGCAAGGGTCGAGGGCTGGATGGTGCCTGTTTGCACAGGGTGGTCACTCCTTGACCACAAGGGAGATTCTTCAGTCTTCTCACGTCGTGTAGAAAGTCGAAGGGTCCAGATTTCGTTTCTTATGTTTCTTCAGGATGATCTGAAGTCCGTTGGGACTGCTCCCCCTCTTATTCGAATCTAGGGGGTTGGACATCCTGCTAGGTCCCCTCCTATGGGTGGGACCCAGGAAGGGGGTGGTTACACCCCTCTCCTTTGATCCTGGCCGCGCTGGGACAGGGGCTGGGAGGCCCCAGAACCGGTTTGGCCGGATCCTGCAAGGGGCAGCCTTGTGCTCCCCAGGCAGTGTCTGGTTTCTTTGAAACCTCCCTACTCCAATCCACTATCTCCTGTCTGGGGTGGTTTGACACCGCCCTGTGACAGGAAACTCTTTGTCCAGGCCTCCTCTGCCGGGTTTCGGTCAGCAGCAGGAGGCCAGACCCGTGTCTGTGGCAGGGGCATCCATTTTGTGGATCTGAGGCTCATTTTAAATCAACCGCGTTTCAGTAAAGTAACATGTCTTCTCCCTCTAGAAGGGTGGAATGCTACCCCCGTCGCCAGAACTGGCGAGGGGGTAGTATTCCAATTCGTATGACACCTTACACGACATGTTTTGATAAAGCCAAACCAAAGCTGCTATATAACCGCGAGGATTATAAGGCGCTTAAGAGTATATGGTATGGCATTATCCCGGATCAGCTTAGGGAGTTGTTCCCGACAGCTGCAGACAGGCTCAGCTCGTGCCAGAGCTCCATCTCACATAAAACCACGCACTCTGCCTCCAGGATTGATGAGGCCTTCCATAGGAGTGACTCACAGGCTATATATGTGTCCAGATATAGGTTTAGATATAGGTATACTATATCTAAGCAAGGGGTGATTACACCCACTTGCCCCAGCTGAGTGATCAGCCAGTTGTGTCAATTTAAGAACCCGCCAGGGGTGGCAAAAGCTATGCTTCAGCCCCTGGTAGGCCTTGGTGGCACCTATGCCCTGAGCACCTATAGTGCATGGTACAGGGGCTGACAAGGAGTCCATTTCCAATTGTGGTATGTACCTATAGCACATGTATTATAAATTTAGAGAGAGAACAGCAGGCTGGGGGTCTGATTAGCAGGCCCACAGCCTCAGTAAGTCGAAAACCAGTGAAGCAAAAAGCAAAAATTGGGGTGACCATAGGATAGCAGACCCTACTCTCCTACATAACCCCCCCCCCAAACGCAGGGACATTAAACTTAACCTTGACCAGATAAGTCTTCATGTTCTAAGTGGAAGTACCTGGAGAGACCATCTGCATTACCATGGTCAGTCCCTGGGCGGTGCTCCACTGTAAAGTCCATCCCCTGTAGGGAAATGGACCACCTGAGCAGTTTGGGATTTTCACCCTTCATCTGATTTAGCCACAAGAGGGGCTTATGGTCTGTCTGAATTAGGAAGTGAGTACCAAACAAGTATGGCCTCAACTTCTTCAGGGCCCAAACCACAGCAAAGGCCTCCCTCTCAATAGCTGACCAACGTTTCTCCCTGGGGGTCAGCCTTCTGCTAATAAAAGCAATGGGCTGGTCTTGACCATCTTGATTAAGTTGTGAAAGCACAGCTCCCACCCCCAACTCAGAAGCATCTGTCTGTACAATGAACTGTTTGGAGTAGTCAGGACTCTTCAGGATAGGTGCAGAGCACATGGCCTTCTTCAGGTCATCAAATGCCTTTTGACAGCTAACTGTCCACTGAACCTTTTTGGGCATCTTCTTGGATGTCAAGTCATTCAATGGTGTCACAATGGACCCATAGTTCTTTACAAATTTTCTGTAATACCCAGTCAGGCCCAAGAAGGCTCTGACTTGTGTCTGGGTAGTTGGAGGAGCCCAGTCCTGTATGGTCTGGATCTTGCTCTCCAGTGGTTGAACTTGACCCCCACCTACTAGGTGGCCCAAGTACACAACCTTGCTCTGCCCTATCTGGCACTTAGTAGCCTTGATAGTCAGGCCTGCCTTTTGCAGGGCCTCCAGAACCTTCTTCAGGTGGATCAGGTGATCCTCCCAGGTGGAGCTAAAGACAGCAATATCATCTAGATATGCTGCACAAAAGTCATCCAACCCAGCAAGGACTTGGTTCACCAACCTTTGGAAAGTGGCAGGTGCATTCTTCAAGCCAAAGGGCATTACCACAAACTGATAATGTCCACTAGGGGTCGAAAATGCTGTTTTGGCTTTTGACTCCTCAGCTAGTCTGATTTGCCAGTAGCCAGCTGTCAAATCAAATGTGCTCAGAAACTTGGCAGAAGCCAATTTATCAATGAGCTCATCTGCTCTTGGAATGGGATGAGCATCTGTCCTAGTGACAGCATTGAGACCTCTGTAGTCCACACAAAACCTCATTTCTCTCTTCCCATCTTTGGTATGAGGTTTTGGCACAAGGACCACTGGGCTAGCCCATGGGCTCTCTGATGGCTCAATCACTCCAAGCTCCAACATCTTTTGCACCTCAGCCTTTATACAATCCCTGACATGGTCAGGTTGCCTGTAGATCTTATTCTTCACAGGCAGATTGTCACCAGTATCCACCTCATGGGTGCACCAGTTAGTCTGACTGGGTGTGAGTGAAAACAAATGTCTGTGGGCCTGCAACACCTGTCTGCAGTCCACCTGTTGCTGCTCAGTGAGGCTGCCTGCCAAGGCTACTCCATCAACTGAACCATCATCAGGGTTCTGGGAAAGCAGGTCTGGGAGAGGGTCACTCTCTTCCTCCTGTTCCCCATCTGTGGCCATGAGGAGACTCATGTCCTCCCTGTCAACAAATGCTTTCAATCTGTTCACATGGAGCACCCTGTGGGGGCTCCTAGGGGTACCAAAGTCAACCAAGTAGGTGACTTCTCCCTTCTTTTCAATGATAGGGTAGGGTCCAGTCCATTTGTCCTGGAGAGCTGCTGGCCCCACTGGGTCCAACACCCACACCTTCTGTCCTGGCTGGAACTCAACCATAACAGCCTTTTGGTCATGCCAGGCTTTCTGTAATTCCTGACTTGCCTCAAGGTTTTTGGATGCTCTCTCCATGTATTCAGCCATCCTGGAGCGGAGACCAAGTACATAGTCCACAATGTCTAGTTTAGGCTTTTTGAGAGGTAACTCCCATCCTTCCTTCACCAAACTCAATGGACCTCTTACAGGGTGGCCAAACAAAAGTTCAAAAGGGCTGTAGCCAACCCCCTTCTGTGGGACCTCTCTGTAAGCAAAGAGCAAGCAGGGTAAAAGGATGTCCCATTTCCGCCTGAGCTTCTCTGGTAAACCTTTTATCATTCCCTTTAGGGTCTTGTTGAACCTTTCCACAAGCCCATTGCACTGTGGATGGTAGGGTGTGGTAAACTTATAGTTGACTCCACACTCTTTCCACATTGCTTTTAAGTATCCAGACATAAAGTTAGTACCTCTGTCTGAAAGAACCTCCTTTGGAAAGCCCACTCTTGAGAAAACTGCAATGAGGGCTTTTGCCACCACAGGAGCTGTGGTGGTCCTCAGGGGAATTGCCTCTGGGTACCTGGTGGCATGATCCACTACCACCAGTATAAATCTGTGCCCAGATGCTGTTTGAGGATCCATGGGACCCACAATGTCTATTCCAACTCTTTCAAAGGGTACCCCCACCACAGGTAGTGGTATCAGGGGGGCCTTTGTTGTGCCACCTGACTTACCACTGGCTTGGCAAGTGACACAGGAGCGACAAAACTCCTTGACATTTTCTGACATGTGAGGCCAGTGAAAGTGTGGAACAAGCCTGTCCCAAGTCTTATTCTGGCCTAAGTGTCCTGCAAGGGGAATATCATGGGCCAAGGTAAGAAGGAAGCCCCTAAACTTCAAAGGTATGACCAACCTCCTGGTTGTGCCAGGCTTGGGGTCTCTAGCCTCTGAATAAAGGAGCCCTTCATCCCAATACACCTTATGGGTACCTTGAGCATTCCCTGCAGCCTCAGCAGCAGCTTGCTGTCTGAGGGGTTCAAGTGAAGGGCAATCTAACTGAGCCTGCCCCAGGTCTGCCCTTGAGGGTCCCCCTGTCCCCAGAAACTCAACCTGTTCAGGTTCAAGCTCATCTGAGACAGTCTCCTCTTGGACTGCAGAATCAGTTTCCTGTGAAACTTGATCCTCAACCTGGGGCAAGTGGGAAGGCACAGCCTTAACCCTCTTGCTCCTCCTCTTGGGTTGTGGTTGGTCTATTGTTTCAAGATCCACCACTGGTTCAGGAAGGCACTTCTTAGCCTGAGACCTTGTCACTGCAAGGACATGAGCTGAAATCCCTAGCATTTCTGCATGAGTCCTGTACTCCACTTCTGACCAAACTGAGCTTTCAAGATCATTGCCTAACAGACAGTCTACTGGGAGGTCTGCACTCACAACAACTTTCTTTAGGCCATCTACCCCTCCCCAGGAGAAGTTCACAACAGCCACACTATGGGAAGTAGTGGAGTTGCTTGCATTGGTCACTAGGTAACTTTCACCTAGTACAATCTGTCCAGGATCCACAAAGCCAGGTGTCACCATTGTGACACTGGCACAAGTGTCCCTGTAGGCCTGAGCCAGTTTCTCATTAATTAAGGGAGTCTGCCTATATTTGCCCAGGTTACTGGGGCTTACTGCAGTGGGCAAAGATAAGTCCACATCATATAGGAGAACTGCCTGTGTGGGGATTCTGACTAGGCCAGATTCCACCTCAGTACCCAGGGTCAACCCTACTAGACCCTTTGGCAGTGTACCACCACTGTTAACTGTACTAGGGGGTGCAGGTGCTTTAGGAGCTGCAGTGGTGGGGACTGGATTTTTCTTAGTGCATTCACTGCCCCAGTGTGAAACTGATTTGCAGGTATTACACCAAGGTTTCTTTGGGCCATCATTCTTCTTTTTCTTGTTTCCATTTTGGGAACCCCCCTCCTTATTGCTAGTTTGGGGGCCTGAAGACTTCTGGTCCTTTTCTTTATCTTTCTGTTTCCCACCCTTCTGGTCTGTTTTCTTCTGGTCACCTTGGTTCTGGTTTTTCTGCTTAATCCTTGTTCTGACCCATTTGTCTGCCTTCTTTCCCAATTCTTGGGGAGAGGTCAAATCAGAGTCAACCAGGTATTGATGCAACAGCTGGTTCTGACAGTTATTAAGGATCTGTTCTCTCATCATAAGATTGTACAATCCTGTATAGTCTGAAACTTTACTTCCCTGCAGCCAACCCTCCAGAGCCTTAGTGGCACAATCTACAAAATCAGTCCAGTCCTGAGTCTGTGCTTTTTGGGTGTCTCTGAACAACAACCTGTATTGCTCAGTGTGAGAAGTTGGCCTGATATGTAGTGTTTCCAATTCTGGAACCACTTGGTATCAGTCCAAACAAACCCCAAAGATGTCAGGTTGTAAGTCAACCTTGTAGACAAGCTATCCTAATGGTAGCATGGACTAAGCAGCCTTAAAGGCTTAACTTAAGAGGTCGTGTTAAGCGAGCTGTTTTACCACATACAATCCTGTAATCAAATGAAAGGACACCACACAAGTATATATTGTAAAAATATATGTATTTATTTCTAAATTACTCCCCAGTACTCTTTATGAGGAAAGGGGCACAAGCGTTAAATCAAAAGCACAGTAAAACATATAAAGTTGCACAATTATGGATGAGGGCGGGTGGCCACTCAGACCATATACTAAAAAAGTGGTATAAGTAACACTTATCGAACAATGGTTAGGCCTAGGGCCTAGAGATTCGCTGGGAGCAGTCAGGAGTAGCCCACAGGAGACGGGTGCAGCACGGAAAGTGCGGCGCGCACCAATGCACTGTCAATGATGCGTAAAAGTCAGTTAAAGTGAATTAAAAGATACTTCCGCTGAACCTAGGAACACAAAACTTTAGACACAGACCCTAGAGGTGTGTACCAGTGTGGGAACACCGGCGTTGCAATGTTACCTCACCCACAGGCCGTGGGTGCACAGGGTCGAAGTGGCGTCGGGTCTTGACACGCAGGCTCTTGGTGCTTGGAGCTGTTGCAGCTGCAGGCGATGTGAAGCAGAAGTGTCCGGTGGATCCAAGGGTGGATCTGAAGTGGTGAAGACCTGAAAGCAGAGGGGACAATGTTCAAAGTCACTGACCAGTGACCACCGTGGAACCAGATTGGAACCAGGCAAAGTCGGGTGCAAACAGGTGATCAGGGGTTGCTTCTCTCTGCAGCCACGTGGACACGAAGAGGTCAAGGACGTCCAAGAGTCGATCACGAGCTGTCCCTCGAAGGCTCTAGCTGATGGCGGTATCGGCAACTCGATTGAAGCAAACAAGCCTTGGCTAATGCAAGCCACGGGGAAAGTGAAAAAGGCTTATTACTCGGACCAGCAAGGTCAGAGCGGGTACTCCTTTCTACAGGAGCGAGGGCAGGTCTGGAGCAACTAGACCCACAGTGTAAATCGTAGGTTTCGTCGCCAAGATGGCCGCTGACCACGTGACAAGCGGCCGGGTTGGCGAGCCGAGTGGCAAAAAGCAAAAGGGCCCGACGCAGATCGTGGAGATGCTGGAGGGCTGGTCTTTAGTGCAAATGCTGCACGGTTGTGGGGCTTCTCAAATCCCAAAGCACAGAGTCGAGGGTGCCTCGGGTGCTGCGCAGTCAGCGTCTCGGGGGTCTTTCAAGATGGCCGCTCCCACGTCTCTCGGTGCCTCCACGGGTCCCTTCTTTGCAGGGACTGTGGATCGGGCTGAGGGAAGTCTGGGAAGCTGGGTCTTGTCAGGCTCTGCACTCGGACTCCGGCGGGAGGCGGCGGCAAAGCAGACGTTGAGGTGCTGGGTGATGCCTGTGTTCACAGGGTGGCCCCTCCTAGGCCACAAGGGAGATGCTCTTCAGTCTTCTGTCATCAGAATGTCGAAGTCCAGTCGTCTTCTTAGTTTAAAGTTGATTTCAGGATGATCTGAGTTGCATTGGCACTGCTCCCCCTCTTATTCCAATCTGAGGGGTGGATCTCCTGCTAGGTCCCTCCCCTATGGGTGGGACCAGGAAGGGGGGTGGTTACACCCCCTTTCCTTTGTCCAGGTCTCACTGGAGCTGGGGCTGGGCTGCCCCAGAACCGGTTTGACCGGATTATGCAAGGGGAAGCCTTGTGCTCCCCAGGCACTGTCTGGTTTCATTCAAACCTCCCTGCTACAATCCACTATCTCCTGTCTGGGGTGGTGTCACACCTCCCTGTGACAGGAAATCCTTTGTCCAGGCCTCCTCTGCTGAGTTTCGGTCAGCAGCAGGAGGTCAGACATGTGTCTGTGGCAGAAGCATCCATTTTGTGGATCTGAGGCTCTTTTAAAAATCAACCGCGTTTTAGCAAAAGTAACATGTCGTCCCCTCTAGAGGGGTGGAATGCTACCCCCGTCGCCAGGACTGGCGAGGGGGTAGTATTCCAAATCGTATGACACCTTACACGACATGTTTTGATAAAGCCAAACCAAAGTTGACATATAACAGCGAGGATTATAATGCACTTAATAGTATATGGTTTGGCATTATCCCGGAACAGCTAAGGGAATTGGTCCCGACAGCTGCAGACAGGCTCAGCTCATGCTAGAGCACCATCTCACATTAAACCACGCACTCTGCCTTCAGGATTGTTAAGGCCTGCCATAGGAGTGGCTCACAGGTTTATATGTGTCCAGATAGGTGTAGATATAGGCATACTATATCTAAGCAAGGGGTGATTACACCACCTTGCCCCAGCTGAGTGATCAGCCAGTTGTGTCAATTTTAGATAGCCAGCCAGGGGTGGCAAAAGATATGCTGCAGCCCCTGGTAGGCCTTGGATGCACCTATGCCCTGGGCACCTATAGTGCTCTGTACAGGGGCTGATAAGGTGACCCAAGCCAATCTAGTTATGCACCTAGGGTACATGGAATCCATTTTACAGAGAGAGCCGATAGCCTGGGGCCCTGATTAGCAGGGAACCAGGCCAACTAAGTCGAAAACCAGCTAAACACAAGGCAAAAAATCTGGGGTAACCATAGTCAGGTAGCCACCTTCCTACACAACCCCCCCCCAAACGAAAGGAGATAAGGCTATCCTTGGCCAGGTAAGCCTTTATTGCCTGAGTGGCCATATAAGGAAGTACCTGCACTAGCATGGGTACCCCCTGTCTCATGGTCCACTAAGCAGTCCCTCACCCTTGGGGTATCAGAGGGTCTCCACCATAGGGAATCACTACCTTGGGTGTGTCTTTGCAAGTTAGAAGGCTGGTTTGGATATGGAGTTTTGAAGTGAGGCTCCACTAATTTAGGACTCAGCTTCCTCCAATTATCTTCCACCATGTGTGCCCTTCTCTCTTCAACTGAGTTGCACTGTGCTCTCAGGGTCAGCCTCTGGCTACCTAAAGCTGGAGGCTGGGTCCCTCTGTTTGGCTTGCTGGAGGGACAGTTCAGGTTTGGGCCCTTTGGGTCCCAGGTTTGGCTGTGCCCAACAGAATCCATCTGTGGGAGGTCCCTAACTACTTTTAAGGGGGCTCCCTCAGGAGTTTTTAAAGTTTTCACCTTACAAGGGCTACTAGTTTTGGTGCCCCTAATCTGTTGATGGGGGTGCTTTATTTGACAGGGGGCCCTCTGGGTCTCACTGTCCTTCTTGTCCTCTGCAGCCCTGGGCTGACTAAGGCAAGGTAGAGAGGGGCAGGTTACCTGCTCCAGACTGGATCCCACCTGAGAAGGGTCCACTGCCATCAGAGGCTCTGTCAGGCCAGGCCTAACAACCTCTGGGGCAGTTCCTTCATCAGGGGTAAGATCAGTTCCCTGAGGAGGCTGATCCTGTCCTACTGTCTGGTGAGGGGGAGATTTCTCTTCCTCCTCCATGCTCTCAGTTTGGGTGGAGTGATCCATCATTTCAGGCTTCACAACACACATATCTGTTTGAGTTTGGGCTGTGGCCATCACAGCCCCACCAACCTTTTCAGGAGGAGACTCAGTTTGGGTTTCTGCTGTTATCATAACAGCTTTGCTATTCTGTTTTGGAAGAGCTTCTGGTAAAGATGGGGCAGAGAGTTGCTCAGCCCTACCAACCTTTTCAGGAAGGACATCTTGAATTGGGGCTATAGCCAGTACAACCCCACTAACCTTTCCATTGGAGTTTACCATTCTAGAATGGATTTCCTGTTCAACCCCAGCCCAGGCTGAGATTTCCAAATCATTACCCAGTAGACAGTCTACAGGCAAGTTTGGTGACACTGCCACTCTCTTTGGGCCAATGACACCTCCCCAGCTGAGACTTACTACTGCCATGGGATGATTTGTTTGGATGCCATCAATGTTTGTTACCTGGTATGTGGCACCAGGTAAAAGTTGCTTAGAGGGGACTATACAGTCAGCCACCATGGTGATGCTAGCCCCTGTGTCTCTAAAGGCTTCAACTTTCAAACCATTGATAATGGGTTCTTGTCTATATTTGCTCAAGGTATTTGGGCAAACAGAGAAGTTGGCAACCCCCATGCCAGTCTCATAAACAAGAGCATTTGGGGATGGGGACCTGGATAGGCCAGGGTCCCCTTGGGCTCCAAAAGTAAACCCACCCAGATTCCTGGGTGTGCTCCCACTTCCTGGGGGATTACTGCTGACAGTAACAGGAGGTGTTGGAGCTGGCTTTGGAGGTATGTTTTCTTTATTGCCATTCTTGGGACAACAGCTGTCTGTTTTGTAATGCCCAACCTGTTTACAGGCATGACAATAAGGCTTTTTGTCAGTTGATGAAGTGTCTTGGGACCCACCCCCCTTCTTGGAGTTTTGGGGCCCTGGGGAAGTGTTTTCTTTACTTTTATCCCCACCCTTATCTTGAGGCTTGGTAGACTCCTTCTTCTGGTTATTGTCCTGATTCTTAGGCCTAATCCTGGTTCTGACCCATTTATCTGCCCTCTTTCCCAATTCTTGGGGAGAGGTCAAATCTGAGTCCACCAGGTGCTGGTGTAAGAGCTGGTTCTGACAATTACTTAGGATCTGCTCCCTCATAATCAAATTATACAATCCTGTGAAGTCATGTACTTTGCTGCCATTTAGCCAACCCTCCAGAGCCTTAGTTGCACAATCAACAAAATCAGTCCAGTCCTGAGTCTGTGTCTTCTGGGTATCTCTGAACTTTAACCTGTACTGTTCAGTGGTTAAGCCAAACCCATCTATTAGAACACTCTTCAGAACTTTGTAATTGCTGGCATCCTCATGTCTGACAGTGAGGAGCCTATCCCTCCCTTTCTCTGAAAAGGAGTACCATAAGATTGCTGCCCACTGTTCCTCAGGAACCTGCTGTACCATGCAGGCTCTCTCCAGAGCAGTCATCCATTTGTGGATGGCATCCCCTTCCTGATAGGGGGGCACAATCTTTGTCAGGTTTCTACTATCATAGGACCTGGGTTTCTCTTTAGGAATTTTGCTGCCACCAGTGGCATCTAAGCCACTTAATTTCTGTTCCCTTGCCAAGGTAAGTTTAGCTTGAGCCAAGGTAAGTTTAGCTTGAGCCAGAGCTACCTCCTCCCTCTCTATCTGGAGTTGGACAGCCCTCATTCTGGCCCTATGCTCTTTCCTCTGGGAGGGAGTCATCCCTCTCTGAGATTCTCTTGAGGCACTAGAAAGATGAGAGTCCCTTGATTGAGATCTCACCCTCCTGTTACCTGGGAGAATTGGGTTATGAGATCTGGAGTGGTGTTGGCCCTCTCCATTCTCATGTAGGTCCAGGTTGGCCTGGTTAAGCCTGGCAACCTGTACCTGGTTTTCCCTCTGATCCTGATCTTCAGGCTCTTCTAAATCTGAGCCTTCCTCTTCCTCCTCCTCTACTTCATCTTCAGGAAGATCCTCATTCTCAGGGGAGTTTATCCCTTCACCTGTTTCTAAGGGAGCCTGACTCACCTTATCTAAGTCATCCTTTTCTAGGAGAGCTACTAGGGAAGGAATGGTAGGGCCTCTGCCCTTTTTTAGCCCCCTGGCTGTGCACAAGGCACTCAGGTCTTTGTGGCTAAGGTTGTCATATCTGGATGTTGCCCCTATAGGATCAACTATTACAGGAGCAGAGCCTGAGGCTCTACCTGTATCAGACATGACTGCTAGTGAGGTGTAAGTGATGCACTTACCTACACTGAGTGTTTTCCTACTGTACCTTGCTAGTGAGTTGTAGTCAGGGTGTGCTAATCCCTTTAATCTACAACTACTAAGTTCAGTAGAACTTAATATGCTAAGCTTTTGATTTATATGTACCTAGAGGTACTTGATGTGATCTTTCAATTTGATGTAAAGATTGCAATGGTAAAACAAACAGCAAGCTCAAATCCGCACCGCTGCACACCAATGTGAGAAGTTGGCCTGATATGTAGTGTTTCCAATTCTGGAACCACTTGGTATCAGTCCAAACAAACCCCAAAGATGTCAGGTTGTAAGTCAACCTTGTAGACAAGCTATCCTAATGGTAGCATGGACTAAGCAGCCTTAAAGGCTTAACTTAAGAGGTCGTGTTAAGCGAGCTGTTTTACCACATACAATCCTGTAATCAAATGAAAGGACACCACACAAGTATATATTGTAAAAATATATGTATTTATTTCTAAATTACTCCCCAGTACTCTTTATGAGGAAAGGGGCACAAGCGTTAAATCAAAAGCACAGTAAAACATATAAAGTTGCACAATTATGGATGAGGGCGGGTGGCCACTCAGACCATATACTAAAAAAGTGGTATAAGTAACACTTATCGAACAATGGTTAGGCCTAGGGCCTAGAGATTCGCTGGGAGCAGTCAGGAGTAGCCCACAGGAGACGGGTGCAGCACGGAAAGTGCGGCGCGCACCAATGCACTGTCAATGATGCGTAAAAGTCAGTTAAAGTGAATTAAAAGATACTTCCGCTGAACCTAGGAACACAAAACTTTAGACACAGACCCTAGAGGTGTGTACCAGTGTGGGAACACCGGCGTTGCAATGTTACCTCACCCACAGGCCGTGGGTGCACAGGGTCGAAGTGGCGTCGGGTCTTGACACGCAGGCTCTTGGTGCTTGGAGCTGTTGCAGCTGCAGGCGATGTGAAGCAGAAGTGTCCGGTGGATCCAAGGGTGGATCTGAAGTGGTGAAGACCTGAAAGCAGAGGGGACAATGTTCAAAGTCACTGACCAGTGACCACCGTGGAACCAGATTGGAACCAGGCAAAGTCGGGTGCAAACAGGTGATCAGGGGTTGCTTCTCTCTGCAGCCACGTGGACACGAAGAGGTCAAGGACGTCCAAGAGTCGATCACGAGCTGTCCCTCGAAGGCTCTAGCTGATGGCGGTGTCGGCAACTCGATTGAAGCAAACAAGCCTTGGCTAATGCAAGTCACGGGGAAAATGAAAAAGGCTTATTACTCGGACCAGCAAGGTCAGAGCGGGTACTCCTTTCTACAGGAGCGAGGGCAGGTCTGGAGCAACTAGACCCACAGTGTAAATCGTAGGTTTCGTCGCCAAGATGGCCGCTGACCATGTGACAAGCGGCCGGGTTGGCGAGCCGAGTGGCAAAAAGCAAAAGGGCCCGACGCAGATCGTGGAGATGCTGGAGGGCTGGTCTTTAGTGCAAATGCTGCACGGTTGTGGGGCTTCTCAAATCCCAAAGCACAGAGTCGAGGGTGCCTCGGGTGCTGCGCAGTCAGCGTCTCGGGGGTCTTTCAAGATGGCCGCTCCCACGTCTCTCGGTGCCTCCACGGGTCCCTTCTTTGCAGGGACTGTGGATCGGGCTGAGGGAAGTCTGGGAAGCTGGGTCTTGTCAGGCTCTGCACTCGGACTCCGGCGGGAGGCGGCGGCAAAGCAGACGTTGAGGTGCTGGGTGATGCCTGTGTTCACAGGGTGGCCCCTCCTAGGCCACAAGGGAGATGCTCTTCAGTCTTCTGTCATCAGAATGTCGAAGTCCAGTCGTCTTCTTAGTTTAAAGTTGATTTCAGGATGATCTGAGTTGCATTGGCACTGCTCCCCCTCTTATTCCAATCTGAGGGGTGGATCTCCTGCTAGGTCCCTCCCCTATGGGTGGGACCAGGAAGGGGGGTGGTTACACCCCCTTTCCTTTGTCCAGGTCTCACTGGAGCTGGGGCTGGGCTGCCCCAGAACCGGTTTGACCGGATTATGCAAGGGGAAGCCTTGTGCTCCCCAGGCACTGTCTGGTTTCATTCAAACCTCCCTGCTACAATCCACTATCTCCTGTCTGGGGTGGTGTCACACCTCCCTGTGACAGGAAATCCTTTGTCCAGGCCTCCTCTGCTGAGTTTCGGTCAGCAGCAGGAGGTCAGACATGTGTCTGTGGCAGAAGCATCCATTTTGTGGATCTGAGGCTCTTTTAAAAATCAACCGCGTTTTAGCAAAAGTAACATGTCGTCCCCTCTAGAGGGGTGGAATGCTACCCCCGTCGCCAGGACTGGCGAGGGGGTAGTATTCCAAATCGTATGACACCTTACACGACATGTTTTGATAAAGCCAAACCAAAGTTGACATATAACAGCGAGGATTATAATGCACTTAATAGTATATGGTTTGGCATTATCCCGGAACAGCTAAGGGAATTGGTCCCGACAGCTGCAGACAGGCTCAGCTCATGCTAGAGCACCATCTCACATTAAACCACGCACTCTGCCTTCAGGATTGTTAAGGCCTGCCATAGGAGTGGCTCACAGGTTTATATGTGTCCAGATAGGTGTAGATATAGGCATACTATATCTAAGCAAGGGGTGATTACACCACCTTGCCCCAGCTGAGTGATCAGCCAGTTGTGTCAATTTTAGATAGCCAGCCAGGGGTGGCAAAAGATATGCTGCAGCCCCTGGTAGGCCTTGGATGCACCTATGCCCTGGGCACCTATAGTGCTCTGTACAGGGGCTGATAAGGTGACCCAAGCCAATCTAGTTATGCACCTAGGGTACATGGAATCCATTTTACAGAGAGAGCCGATAGCCTGGGGCCCTGATTAGCAGGGAACCAGGCCAACTAAGTCGAAAACCAGCTAAACACAAGGCAAAAAATCTGGGGTAACCATAGTCAGGTAGCCACCTTCCTACACAACCCCCCCCCAAACGAAAGGAGATAAGGCTATCCTTGGCCAGGTAAGCCTTTATTGCCTGAGTGGCCATATAAGGAAGTACCTGCACTAGCATGGGTACCCCCTGTCTCATGGTCCACTAAGCAGTCCCTCACCCTTGGGGTATCAGAGGGTCTCCACCATAGGGAATCACTACCTTGGGTGTGTCTTTGCAAGTTAGAAGGCTGGTTTGGATATGGAGTTTTGAAGTGAGGCTCCACTAATTTAGGACTCAGCTTCCTCCAATTATCTTCCACCATGTGTGCCCTTCTCTCTTCAACTGAGTTGCACTGTGCTCTCAGGGTCAGCCTCTGGCTACCTAAAGCTGGAGGCTGGGTCCCTCTGTTTGGCTTGCTGGAGGGACAGTTCAGGTTTGGGCCCTTTGGGTCCCAGGTTTGGCTGTGCCCAACAGAATCCATCTGTGGGAGGTCCCTAACTACTTTTAAGGGGGCTCCCTCAGGAGTTTTTAAAGTTTTCACCTTACAAGGGCTACTAGTTTTGGTGCCCCTAATCTGTTGATGGGGGTGCTTTATTTGACAGGGGGCCCTCTGGGTCTCACTGTCCTTCTTGTCCTCTGCAGCCCTGGGCTGACTAAGGCAAGGTAGAGAGGGGCAGGTTACCTGCTCCAGACTGGATCCCACCTGAGAAGGGTCCACTGCCATCAGAGGCTCTGTCAGGCCAGGCCTAACAACCTCTGGGGCAGTTCCTTCATCAGGGGTAAGATCAGTTCCCTGAGGAGGCTGATCCTGTCCTACTGTCTGGTGAGGGGGAGATTTCTCTTCCTCCTCCATGCTCTCAGTTTGGGTGGAGTGATCCATCATTTCAGGCTTCACAACACACATATCTGTTTGAGTTTGGGCTGTGGCCATCACAGCCCCACCAACCTTTTCAGGAGGAGACTCAGTTTGGGTTTCTGCTGTTATCATAACAGCTTTGCTATTCTGTTTTGGAAGAGCTTCTGGTAAAGATGGGGCAGAGAGTTGCTCAGCCCTACCAACCTTTTCAGGAAGGACATCTTGAATTGGGGCTATAGCCAGTACAACCCCACTAACCTTTCCATTGGAGTTTACCATTCTAGAATGGATTTCCTGTTCAACCCCAGCCCAGGCTGAGATTTCCAAATCATTACCCAGTAGACAGTCTACAGGCAAGTTTGGTGACACTGCCACTCTCTTTGGGCCAATGACACCTCCCCAGCTGAGACTTACTACTGCCATGGGATGATTTGTTTGGATGCCATCAATGTTTGTTACCTGGTATGTGGCACCAGGTAAAAGTTGCTTAGAGGGGACTATACAGTCAGCCACCATGGTGATGCTAGCCCCTGTGTCTCTAAAGGCTTCAACTTTCAAACCATTGATAATGGGTTCTTGTCTATATTTGCTCAAGGTATTTGGGCAAACAGAGAAGTTGGCAACCCCCATGCCAGTCTCATAAACAAGAGCATTTGGGGATGGGGACCTGGATAGGCCAGGGTCCCCTTGGGCTCCAAAAGTAAACCCACCCAGATTCCTGGGTGTGCTCCCACTTCCTGGGGGATTACTGCTGACAGTAACAGAAGGTGTTGGAGCTGGCTTTGGAGGTATGTTTTCTTTATTGCCATTCTTGGGACAACAGCTGTCTGTTTTGTAATGCCCAACCTGTTTACAGGCATGACAATAAGGCTTTTTGTCAGTTGATGAAGTGTCTTGGGACCCACCCCCCTTCTTGGAGTTTTGGGGCCCTGGGGAAGTGTTTTCTTTACTTTTATCCCCACCCTTATCTTGAGGCTTGGTAGACTCCTTCTTCTGGTTATTGTCCTGATTCTTAGGCCTAATCCTGGTTCTGACCCATTTATCTGCCCTCTTTCCCAATTCTTGGGGAGAGGTCAAATCTGAGTCCACCAGGTGCTGGTGTAAGAGCTGGTTCTGACAATTACTTAGGATCTGCTCCCTCATAATCAAATTATACAATCCTGTGAAGTCATGTACTTTGCTGCCATTTAGCCAACCCTCCAGAGCCTTAGTTGCACAATCAACAAAATCAGTCCAGTCCTGAGTCTGTGTCTTCTGGGTATCTCTGAACTTTATCCTGTACTGTTCAGTGGTTAAGCCAAACCCATCTATTAGAACACTCTTCAGAACTTTGTAATTGCTGGCATCCTCATGTCTGACAGTGAGGAGCCTATCCCTCCCTTTCTCTGAAAAGGAGTACCATAAGATTGCTGCCCACTGTTCCTCAGGAACCTGCTGTACCATGCAGGCTCTCTCCAGAGCAGTCATCCATTTGTGGATGTCATCCCCTTCCTGATAGGGGGGCACAATCTTTGTCAGGTTTCTACTATCATAGGACCTGGGTTTCTCTTTAGGAATTTTGCTGCCACCAGTGGCATCTAAGCCACTTAATTTCTGTTCCCTTGCCAAGGTAAGTTTAGCTTGAGCCAAGGTAAGTTTAGCTTGAGCCAGAGCTACCTCCTCCCTCTCTATCTGGAGTTGGACAGCCCTCATTCTGGCCCTATGCTCTTTCCTCTGGGAGGGAGTCATCCCTCTCTGAGATTCTCTTGAGGCACTAGAAAGATGAGAGTCCCTTGATTGAGATCTCACCCTCCTGTTACCTGGGAGAATTTGGTTATGAGATCTGGAGTGGTGTTGGCCCTCTCCATTCTCATGTAGGTCCAGGTTGGCCTGGTTAAGCCTGGCAACCTGTACCTGGTTTTCCCTCTGATCCTGATCTTCAGGCTCTTCTAAATCTGAGCCTTCCTCTTCCTCCTCCTCTACTTCATCTTCAGGAAGATCCTCATTCTCAGGGGAGTTTATCCCTTCACCTGTTTCTAAGGGAGCCTGACTCACCTTATCTAAGTCATCCTTTTCTAGGAGAGCTACTAGGGAAGGAATGGTAGGGCCTCTGCCCTTTTTTAGCCCCCTGGCTGTGCACAAGGCACTCAGGTCTTTGTGGCTAAGGTTGTCATATCTGGATGTTGCCCCTATAGGATCAACTATTACAGGAGCAGAGCCTGAGGCTCTACCTGTATCAGACATGACTGCTAGTGAGGTGTAAGTGATGCACTTACCTACACTGAGTGTTTTCCTACTGTACCTTGCTAGTGAGTTGTAGTCAGGGTGTGCTAATCCCTTTAATCTACAACTACTAAGTTCAGTAGAACTTAATATGCTAAGCTTTTGATTTATATGTACCTAGAGGTACTTGATGTGATTTTTCAATTTGATGTAAAGATTGCAATGGTAAAACAAACAGCAAGCTCAAATCCGCACCGCTGCACACCAATGTGAGAAGTTGGCCTGATATGTAGTGTTTCCAATTCTGGAACCACTTGGTATCAGTCCAAACAAACCCCAAAGATGTCAGGTTGTAAGTCAACCTTGTAGACAAGCTATCCTAATGGTAGCATGGACTAAGCAGCCTTAAAGGCTTAACTTAAGAGGTCGTGTTAAGCGAGCTGTTTTACCACATACAATCCTGTAATCAAATGAAAGGACACCACACAAGTATATATTGTAAAAATATATGTATTTATTTCTAAATTACTCCCCAGTACTCTTTATGAGGAAAGGGGCACAAGCGTTAAATCAAAAGCACAGTAAAACATATAAAGTTGCACAATTATGGATGAGGGCGGGTGGCCACTCAGACCATATACTAAAAAAGTGGTATAAGTAACACTTATCGAACAATGGTTAGGCCTAGGGCCTAGAGATTCACTGGGAGCAGTCAGGAGTAGCCCACAGGAGACGGGTGCAGCACGGAAAGTGCGGCGCGCACCAATGCACTGTCAATGGCGCGTAAAAGTCAGTTAAAGTGAATTAAAAGATACTTCCGCTGAACCTAGGAACACAAAACTTTAGACACAGACCCTAGAGGTGTGTACCAGTGTGGGAACACCGGCATTGCAATGTTACCTCACCCACAGGCCGTGGGTGCACAGGGTCGAAGTGGCGTCGGGTCTTGACACGCAGGCTCTTGGTGCTTGGAGCTATTGCAGCTGCAGGCGATGTGAAGCAGAAGTGTCCGGTGGATCCAAGGGTGGATCTGAAGTGGTGAAGACCTGAAAGCAGAGGGGACAATGTTCAAAGTCACTGACCAGTGACCACCGTGGAACCAGATTGGAACCAGGCAAAGTCGGGTGCAAACAGGTGATCAGGGGTTGCTTCTCTCTGCAGCCACGTGGACACGAAGAGGTCAAGGACGTCCAAGAGTCGATCACGAGCTGTCCCTCGAAGGCTCTAGCTGATGGCGGTGTCGGCAACTCGATTGAAGCAAACAAGCCTTGGCTAATGCAAGCCACGGGGAAAGTGAAAAAGGCTTATTACTCGGACCAGCAAGGTCAGAGCGGGTACTCCTTTCTACAGGAGCGAGGGCAGGTCTGGTGCAACTAGACCCACAGTGTAAATCGTAGGTTTCGTTGCCAAGATGGCCGCTGACCACGTGACAAGCGGCCGGGTTGGCAAGCCGAGTGGCAAAAAGCAAAAGGGCCCCACGCAGATCGTGGAGATGCTGGAGGGCTGGTCTTTAGTGCAAATGCTGCACGGTTGTGGGGCTTCTCAAATCCCAAAGCACAGAGTCGAGGGTGCCTCGGGTGCTGTGCAGTCAGCGTCTCGGGGGTCTTTCAAGATGGCCGCTCCCACGTCTCTCGGTGCCTCCACGGGTCCCTTCTTTGCAGGGACTGTGGATCGGGCTGAGGGAAGTCTGGGAAGCTGGGTCTTGTCAGGCTCTGCACTCGGACTCCGGCGGGAGGCGGCGGCAAAGCAGACGTTGAGGTGCTGGGTGATGCCTGTGTTCACAGGGTGGCCCCTCCTAGGCCACAAGGGAGATGCTCTTCAGTCTTCTGTCATCAGAATGTCGAAGTCCAGTCGTCTTCTTAGTTTAAAGTTGATTTCAGGATGATCTGAGTTGCATTGGCACTGCTCCCCCTCTTATTCCAATCTGAGGGGTGGATCTCCTGCTAGGTCCCTCCCCTATGGGTGGGACCAGGAAGGGGGGTGGTTACACCCCCTTTCCTTTGTCCAGGTCTCACTGGAGCTGGGGCTGGGCTGCCCCAGAACCGGTTTGACCGGATTATGCAAGGGGAAGCCTTGTGCTCCCCAGGCACTGTCTGGTTTCATTCAAACCTCCCTGCTACAATCCACTATCTCCTGTCTGGGGTGGTGTCACACCTCCCTGTGACAGGAAATCCTTTGTCCAGGCCTCCTCTGCTGAGTTTCGGTCAGCAGCAGGAGGTCAGACATGTGTCTGTGGCAGAAGCATCCATTTTGTGGATCTGAGGCTCTTTTAAAAATCAACCGCGTTTTAGCAAAAGTAACATGTCGTCCCCTCTAGAGGGGTGGAATGCTACCCCCGTCGCCAGGACTGGCGAGGGGGTAGTATTCCAAATCGTATGACACCTTACACGACATGTTTTGATAAAGCCAAACCAAAGTTGACATATAACAGCGAGGATTATAATGCACTTAATAGTATATGGTTTGGCAGTATCCCGGAACAGCTAAGGGAATTGGTCCCGACAGCTGCAGACAGGCTCAGCTCATGCTAGAGCACCATCTCACATTAAACCACGCACTCTGCCTTCAGGATTGTTAAGGCCTGCCATAGGAGTGGCTCACAGGTTTATATGTGTCCAGATAGGTGTAGATATAGGCATACTATATCTAAGCAAGGGGTGATTACACCACCTTGCCCCAGCTGAGTGATCAGCCAGTTGTGTCAATTTTAGATAGCCAGCCAGGGGTGGCAAAAGATATGCTGCAGCCCCTGGTAGGCCTTGGATGCACCTATGCCCTGGGCACCTATAGTGCTCTGTACAGGGGCTGATAAGGTGACCCAAGCCAATCTAGTTATGCACCTAGGGTACATGGAATCCATTTTACAGAGAGAGCCGATAGCCTGGGGCCCTGATTAGCAGGGAACCAGGCCAACTAAGTCGAAAACCAGCTAAACACAAGGCAAAAAATCTGGGGTAACCATAGTCAGGTAGCCACCTTCCTACACTCAGTGGTTAGGCCAAACCCTTCAATAAGAGCACTCTTCAGAACAGAGTAGTTTTTGGCATCCTCAGGTCTAACAGTGAGGAGCCTGTCCCTCCCTTTCTCAGAAAAGGAGTACCATAAAATTGCTGCCCACTGATCCTCAGGGACCTGCTGTACCATGCAGGCCCTCTCAAGAGCAGTCATCCATTTGTGGATATCATCCCCTTCCTTGTAGGGGGGCACAATTTTTGTCAGGTTTCTATTGTCATAGGCCCTGTCTTTTTCTTTAGGAATTTTGCTGCCACCAGTGGCATCTAAGCCACTTATTTTTTTTCCCTTGCCAACGTAAGTTTAGCTTGTTCCAAGGTAAGCTTAGCTTGAGCCAGGGCTACCTCTTCCCTCTCTATCTGGAGTTGGACAGCCCTCATTCTGGCCCTATGCTCTTTTCTCTGGGAGGAAGTCATCCCTCTTTGAGATTCTCTTGAGGCACTAGAAAGGTGAGAGTCCCCTGATAGAGACCTCTCCCTCCTATTACCTGGGAGAATTTGGTTATGAGATCTGGGGTGGTGCTGGCCCTCCCCATTCCCATGTAGGTCCAAGTTGGCCTGGTTAAGCCTGGCAACCTGTAACTGGTTTCTCCTCTGATCCTGATCTTCAGGCTCTTCTAAATCAGAGCCTTCCTCTTCCTCTTCCTCCTCCTCTTCTTCTTCTGGAAGATTCTCATTCTCAGGGGAGTTTATCCCTTCTCCTGATTCTAAGGGAGCCTGACTCACCTTATCTAGGTCATCCTTTTCTAGGAGAGCTATTAGGGAAGGAATGGTAGGGCCTCTGCCCTTTTTTAGCCCCCTGGCTGTGCACAAGGCACTCAGGTCTTTGTGGCTAAGATTGTCATATCTGGATGTTGTCCCTATAGGATCAACTTCTACAGGAGCAGAGCCTGCGGCTCTATCTGTATCAGACATGACTGCTAGTGAGGTGTAAGTGATGCACTTACCTACACTAAGTGGTTTCCTACTGTACCTTGCTAGTGAGTTGTAGTCAGGGTGTGCTAATCCCTTCAATCTACAACTACTAAGTTCAGTAGAACTTAATATGCTAAGCTTTTGATTTATATGTACCTAGAGGTACTTGATGTGATCTTTCAATTTGATAAAGATTGCAATGGTAAAACAAACAGCAAGCTCAAATCCGCACCGCTGCACACCAATGTGAGAAGTTGGCCTGATATGTAGTGTTTCCAATTCTGGAACCACTGGGTATCAGTCCAAACAAACCCCAAAGATGTCAGGTTGTAAGTCAACCTTGTAGACAAGCTATCCTAGTGGTAGCATGGACTAAGCAGCCTTAAAGGCTTAACTTAAGAGGTCGTGTTAAGCGAGCTTGTTTTACCACATACAATCCTGTAATCAAATGAAAGGACACCACACAAGTATATATTATAAAAATATATGTATTTATTTCTAAATTACTCCCCAGTACTCTTTATGAGGAAAGGGGCACAAGCGTTAAATCAAAAGCACAGTAAAACATACAAAGTTGCACAGTTATGGATGAGGGCGGGTGGCCACTCAGACCATATATTAAAAAAGTGGTATAAGGAACACTTATCGAACAATGGTTAGGCCTAGGGCCTAGAGATTCGCTGGGAGCAGTCAGGACTAGCAATGATGAAGTCGGGAGTAGCCCACAGGAGACGGGTGCAGCACGGAAAGTGCGGCGCGCACCAATGTAAAGTCAATGGTGCGTAAAAGTTGGATAAAGTGAATTAAATGATACTTCCGCTGAACCTAGGAACACAAAACTTTAGACACAGACCCTAGAGGTGTGTACCAGTGTAAGGACACCGGCGTTGCAAAGTTACCTCACCCACAGGCCGTGGGTGCACAGGGTCGAAGTGGCGTCGGGTTCTGTCACGCAGGTTCTTGGTGCTTGGAGCTGTTGCAGCTGCAGGCGCTGTGAAGCAGAAGTGTCCGGTGCGATCCAAGGGTGGATCGAAGTAGAAAAGTACCTGCAAGCAGAGGGGACAGAGTCTGGGTCACTCAGCAGTGACCAGGGTGGAACCAGGACGGAACCAGGCAATGTCGGGCGCAATCAGGCGGTTGTCGATAGGCTTCTCTCCGCTGTCACGTGGGCTCTGGGGCATCTGGGACGTCCAGGAGCAGGTCACGATCTGTCCCACGTAGGTTCTCGCCGTCAGCACCGTCGGCTTCAAGATAGCAGCAAACAGCACTTGGCAAAAGCAATCCACGCAGAACCGGGAGATTGCTTATCACTCGAACCAGGAGGGTCAGAGTGGGTGCTCCTTTTCACAGGAGCTGGTGCAGATCTGGAGCAACCAGAAAAGCAAGTCGTATTTCAAGTTTCGTCGGCACAGGGGCCACAAGCCAGCTGGCAAGTTACCGGGCCAACGCGTCGAGCGCACACAAGCAGAAGGGCCCTACGCAGCACTCGTCGAGTGTGGAGGGGTGAGCTTTGGAGCAAGTGGAGATCGGGGCTGGGGCTTCTCAAACCCCGGTGCACAGCTTCGAGGGTCACTCGTGGGCTGCACGGTCAGCGTCTCGTGGCCTTTTCAAGATGGCGTGCCCCACGCTTCCGGTCGCCTCCACGGGTCTCAGCTCTGCAGGGACTGTGGATCGGGCAGGTAGAAGGCAGGCAAGCTTGATCTCGTCGATCTCTGTTGCTCGAGTTCCGGCGGGAACTGCAACAAAGCAAGGGTCGAGGGCTGGATGGTGCCTGTTTGCACAGGGTGGTCACTCCTTGACCACAAGGGAGATTCTTCAGTCTTCTCACGTCGTGTAGAAAGTCGAAGGGTCCAGATTTCGTTTCTTATGTTTCTTCAGGATGATCTGAAGTCCGTTGGGACTGCTCCCCCTCTTATTCGAATCTAGGGGGTTGGACATCCTGCTAGGTCCCCTCCTATGGGTGGGACCCAGGAAGGGGGTGGTTACACCCCTCTCCTTTGATCCTGGCCGCGCTGGGACAGGGGCTGGGAGGCCCCAGAACCGGTTTGGCCGGATCCTGCAAGGGGCAGCCTTGTGCTCCCCAGGCAGTGTCTGGTTTCTTTGAAACCTCCCTACTCCAATCCACTATCTCCTGTCTGGGGTGGTTTGACACCGCCCTGTGACAGGAATCTCTTTGTCCAGGCCTCCTCTGCCGGGTTTCGGTCAGCAGCAGGAGGCCAGACCCGTGTCTGTGGCAGGGGCATCCATTTTGTGGATCTGAGGCTCATTTTAAATCAACCGCGTTTCAGTAAAGTAACATGTCTTCTCCCTCTAGAAGGGTGGAATGCTACCCCCGTCGCCAGAACTGGCGAGGGGGTAGTATTCCAATTCGTATGACACCTTACACGACATGTTTTGATAAAGCCAAACCAAAGCTGCTATATAACCGCGAGGATTATAAGGCGCTTAAGAGTATATGGTATGGCATTATCCCGGATCAGCTTAGGGAGTTGTTCCCGACAGCTGCAGACAGGCTCAGCTCGTGCCAGAGCTCCATCTCACATAAAACCACGCACTCTGCCTCCAGGATTGATGAGGCCTTCCATAGGAGTGACTCACAGGCTATATATGTGTCCAGATATAGGTTTAGATATAGGTATACTATATCTAAGCAAGGGGTGATTACACCCACTTGCCCCAGCTGAGTGATCAGCCAGTTGTGTCAATTTAAGAACCCGCCAGGGGTGGCAAAAGCTATGCTTCAGCCCCTGGTAGGCCTTGGTGGCACCTATGCCCTGAGCACCTATAGTGCATGGTACAGGGGCTGACAAGGAGTCCATTTCCAATTGTGGTATGTACCTATAGCACATGTATTATAAATTTAGAGAGAGAACAGCAGGCTGGGGGTCTGATTAGCAGGCCCACAGCCTCAGTAAGTCGAAAACTAGTGAAGCAAAAAGCAAAAATTGGGGTGACCATAGGATAGCAGACCCTACTCTCCTACACCCCACATGACCCCACATGGCAACACATGACGGCACATGGCGACACATGATGACACATGGTGACACATGACGACACATGACGAAACATGACACCACATGACACATTATGGCACATGACCCCAAATGACCCCACATGGTGACATATGACAACACATGACACTACATGACGACACATGATACATGACACGTGATGACACATGACAACACATGACCCACATGACACATAATGACACATGATGACACATGAGACCACATGACCCACATGACACATGATGACACATGACACCACATGACCCACATGACACATGACACATGACACCACATGACCCATGATGACACATGATGACACATGACACCACATGACACATGATACCACATGACACCACATGACACCACATGACACCACATGACACCACATGACAACACATGACACCACTTGACACCACATGACACCACATGACACATGATGACACATGACGACACATGGCAACATGACACATGATGACACATGACGACACATGACGACACATGACACATGATGACACATGGTGACACATGGCGACACATGGTGACACATGGCGACACATGACGACACATGGCGACACATGACGGCACACAGTGACACATGACGACACATGGCGACACATGGCAACACATGGCAACACATGACAACACATTATGACACATGACGCATGACACATGGCGACACATGGCGACACATGGTGACACATGATGACACATGACGACACATGATGACACATGACAACACATGGCGACACATGACCCCACATGACACATGACACATGATGACACATGACAACACATGACCCACATGACCCACATGACACATGATGACACATGACACCACATGACACCACATGACACCACATGACACCACAAGACACATGATACGTGACACCACATGAGACATGACACCACAAGACACATGACACCGCATGAGACATGACACCACATGACACCACATGACACCACATGACACCAAATGACACATGACACCTCATGACACCACATGACACCACATGACACCACATGACACCACATGACACATGATGATGCATGATGACACATGACACCACATGACACCACATGATGACACATGACACCACATGACACCATATGACACCACATGATACCACATGACACATGATGACACATGACCCCACATTGCGACACATGACGACACATGATGACACATGATGACACATGACACCACATGACACCACATGATGACACATGACACCACATGACACCATATGACACCACATGACACTTGATGACACATGACACCACATGACACCACATGACACATGATGACGCATGATGACACATGACAACACATGACACCACATGACACATGATGACACATGACACCACATGACACATGATGACGCATGATGACACATGACACCACATGACACCATATGACACCATATGACACCACATGACACTTGATGACACATGACACCACATGACACCACATGACACATGATGACGCATGATGACACATGACAACACATGACACCACATGACACAAGATGACACGTGACCCCACATGACCCCACATGGCAACACATGACGGCACATGGCGACACATGATGACACATGACGACACATGACGACACATGACACCACATGACACATTATGACACATGACCCCAAATGACCCCACATGGCGACATATGACGACACATGACGACACATGACGACACATGACACCACATGACACATGACCCCAAATGACCCCACATGGCGACATATGACAACACATGACACCACATGACGACACATGACACGTGATGACACATGACAACACATGACCCACATGACACATGATGACACATGAGACCACATGACCCACATGACACATGATGACACATGACACCACATGACACATGATGACACATGACACCACATGACCAACATGACACATGATGACACATGACATCACATGACACATGATACCACATGACACCACATGACACATGACACCACATGACACCACAGGACACCACATGACACCACATGACACCACATGACACATGATGACACATGACGACACATGGCAACATGATACATGATGACACATGACAACACATGACACATGATGACATATGGCGACACATGGCGACACATGGCAACACATGGCGACACATGGCAACACATGATGACACATGACACATGACGGCACATGGCGACACATGGTGACACATGGCGACACATGATGACACATGACGACACATGATGACACATGACAACACATGGCAACACATGACACCACATGACACATGACACCACATGACACATGACACGTGATGACACATGACACGTGATGTCACATGACCCACATGACACTTGATGACACATGATACCACATGACACCACATGACACCACATGACACCACATAACACATGATACGTGACACCACATGAGACATGACACCACAAGACACATGACACCACATGAGACATGACACCACATGACACCACATGACAACACATGTCACCAAATGACACATGACACCACACGACACCACATGACACCACATGACACCACATGACACCACATGACACCACATGACACATGATTACGCATGATGACACATGACACCACATGACACCACATGATGACACATGATACCACATGACACCATATGACACCACATGATACCACATGACACATGATGACACATGACCCCACATGACCCCACATTGCGACACATGATGACACATGATGACACATGATGACGCATGATGACACATGACACCACATGACACCACATGATGACACATGACACCACATGACACCATATGACACCACATGATATCACATGACACATGATGACACATGACACCACATGACACCACATGACACATGATGACGCATGAGGACACATGACAACACATGACACCACATGACACATGATGACACATAACACCACATGACACCACATGACACATGATGATGCATGATGACACATGACACCACATGACAGCACATGACAGCACATGACACCACATGACACCACATGACACCACATGACACCACATGTAGGAAGGTGGCTACCTGACTATGGTTACCCCAGATTTTTTGCCTTGTTTTTAGCTGGTTTTCGACTTAGTAGGCCTGGTTCCCTGCCAATCAGGGCCCCAGGCTATCTGCTCTCTCTGTAAAATGGATTCCATGTACCCTAGGTGCATAACTAGATTGGCTTGGGTCACCTTATCAGCCCCTGTACAGAGCACTATAGGTGCCCAGGGCATAGGTGCATCCAAGGCCTACCAGGGGCTGCAGCATATCTTTTGCCACCCCTGGCTGGCTATCTAAAATTGACACAACTGGCTGATCACTCAGCTGGGGCAAGTGGGTGTAATCACCCCTTGCTCAGATATAGTATACCTATGTCTAAACCTATATCTGGACACATATATAGCCTGTAAGCCACTCCTATGGAAGGCCTCATCAATCCTGGAGGCAGAGTGCGTGGTTTTATGTGAGATGGAGCTCTGGCATGAGCTGAGCCTGTCTGTAGCTGTCGGGAACAACTCCCTAAGCTGATGCGGGATAATGCCATACCATATACTCTTAAGCGCCTTATAATCCTCGCGGTTATATAGCAACTTTGGTTTGGCTTTATCAAAACATGTCGTGTAAGGTGTCATACGAATTGGAATACTACCCCCTCGCCAGTTCTGGCGACGGGGGTAGCATTCAACCCTTCTAGAGGGATAAGACATGTTACTTTACTGAAACGCGGTTGATTTAAAATGAGCCTCAGATCCACAAAATGGATGCCTCTGCCACAGACACGGGTCTGGCCTCCTGCTGCTGACCGAAACTCAGCATATGGTGGCCTGGACAAAGAGTTTCCTGTCGCAGGGCGGTGTCAAACCACCCCAGACAGGAGATAGTGGATTGTAGTAGGGAGGTTTCAAAGAAACCAGACACTGCCCGGGGAGCACCAGGCTGCCCCTTGCATAATCCGGCCAAACCGGTTCTGGGGCCTTCCAGCCCCCGTCCCAGCGCGGCCTGGATCAAAGGAAAGGGGTGTAACCACCCCCTTCCTGGGTCCCACCCATAGGAGGGGACCTAGCAGGATGTCAGCCCACCAGATTCGAATAAGAGTGGGAGCAGTGCCAATGCAACTCAGATCATCCTGAAGAAACATAAGAAACGAATTCTGGACCCTTCGACTTTCTACTCAACGCAGAAGACTGAAGAATCTCCCTTGTGGTCAAGGAGTGACCACCCTGTGCAAACAGGCAACATCCAGCCCTCGACCCTTGCTTTGTTGCAGTTCCCGCCGGAACTCGAGCGACAGAGATCGACGAGATCAAGCTTGCCTGCCTTCTCCCTGCCCGCTCCACAGTCCCTGCAGAGCTGAGACCAGTGGAGGCGACCGGAAGCGTGGGGCACGCCATCTTGAAAAGGCCACAAGACGCTGACCGTGCAGCCCACGAGTGATCCTCGAAGCTGTGCACCGGGGTTTGAGAAGCCCCCACCCCGAGCTACACTTGCACCAAAGCTACCCCCTCCACACTCGACGAGTGCTGCGTGGGGCCCTTCTGCTTGTGGCGGCTCGACGCGTTGGCCCGGTCACTTGCCAGCTGGCTTGTGGCCCCTGTGCCAACGAAACTTCAAATACGACTTGCTTTTCTGGTTGCTCCAGATCGGCACCAGCTCCTGTGAAAAGGAGCCCCCACTCTGACCCTCCTGGTTTGAGTGATAAGCAATCTCCTGGTTCCGCGTGGATTGCTTTTGCCAAGTGCTGTTTGCTGCAATCATGAAGCCAACGGTGCTGACGGCGAGAGCCTACGTGAGACAGATCGTGACCTGCTCCTGGACGTCGCAGATGCCCCAGAGCCCACGTGACAGCGGAGAGAAGCCTATTGACAACCACCTGATTGCGCCCGACATTGCCTGGTTCCGTCCTGGTTCCACCCTGGTCACTGCTGAGTGACCCAGACTCTGTCCCCTCTGCTTTCAGGTACTTTTCTACTTCGATCCACCCTTGGATCGCACCGGACACTTCTGCTTCACATCGCCTGCAGCTGCAACAGCTTCAAGCACCAAGAGCCTGCGTGTCAAAACCCGACGCCACTTCGACCCTGTGCACCCACGGCCTGTGGGTGAGGTAACATTGCAACGCCGGTGTTCCCACACTGGTACACACCTCTAGGGTCTGTGTCTAAAGTTTTGTTCCTCTAGGTTCAGCGGAAGTATCTTTTAATTCACTTTATCTAACTTTTACGCACCATTGACATTGCATTGGTGCGAGCCGCACTTTCCGTGCTGCACCCGTCTCCTGTGGGCTACTCCCGACTTCAGCATTGCTAGTCCTGACTGCTCCCAGCGAATCTCTAGGCCCTAGGCCTAACCACTGTTCGATTGGTATCTCTTATACCACTTTTTTTAGTATATGGTTTAAGTGGCCACCGGCCCTTATCCAAAATTGTGCAACTTTGTATGTTATACTGTGCTTTTGATTTAACGCTTGTGCCCCTTTCCTCATAAAGAGTACTGGGGAGTAATTTAGAAATAAATACATATATTTTTATAATATATACTTGTGTGGTGTCCTTTCATTTGATTACAGGATTGTATGTCGTAAAACAGCTCGCTTAACACGACCTCTTAAGTTAAGCCTTTAAGGCTGCTTAGTCCATGCTACCTCTAGGATAGCTTGTCTAACAAGGTTGACTTACAACCAGACATCTTTGGGGCTTGTTTGGACTGATACCCAGTGGTTCCAGAATTGGAAACACTACATATCAGGCCAACTTCTCACATTGGTGTGCAGCGGTGCGGATTTGAGCTTGCTGTTTGTTTTACCATTGCAATCTTTACATCAAATTGAAAGATCACATCAAGTACCTTAGGTACATATAAATCAAAAGCTTAGCATATTAAGTTCTACTGAACTTAGTAGTTGTAGAGAAAAGGGATAAGCACACCCTGACTACAACTCACTAGCAAGGTACAGTAGGAAAACACTTAGTGTAGGTAAGTGCATCACTTACACCTCACTAGCAGTCATGTCTGATACAGGTAGAGCCTCAGGCTCTGCTCCTGTAATAGTTGATCCTATAGGGACAACATCCAGATATGACAACCTTAGCCACAAAGACCTGAGTGCCTTGTGCACAGCCAGGGGGCTAAAAAAGGGCAGAGGCCCTACCATTCCTTCCCTAGTAGCTCTCCTAGAAAAGGATGACTTAGATAAGGTGAGTCAGGCTCCCTTAGAATCAGGTGAAGGGATACACTCCCCTGAGAATGAGAATCTTCCAGAAGATGAATAAGAGGAGGAGGAAGAGGAAGAAGAAGGCTCAGATGTAGAAGAGCCTGAAGATCAGGATCAGAGGGTGACCCAGGTACAGGTTGCCAGGCTTAACCAGGCCAACCTAGACCTACATGGGAATGGAGAGGGCCAGCACCACTCCAGATCTCATAACCAAATTCTCCCAGGTAACAGGAGGGTGAGATCTCCATCAGGGGACTCTCATCTTTCTAGTGCCTCAAGAGAATCTCAAAGAGGGATGACTCCCTCCCAGAGGAAAGAGCATAGGGCCAGAATGAGGGCTGTCCAACTCCAGATAGAGAGGGAAGAGGTAGCCTTGGCTCAAGCTAAACTTGCTTTAGCAAGAGAAAGAAAATTGTGTGGCTTAGATGCCACTGGTGGCAGCAAAATTCCTAAAGAGAAACCCAGGTCCTATGATAGTAGAAACCTGACAAAGATTGTGCCCCCCTACAAGGAAGGGGATGACATCCACAAATGGATGACTGCTCTGGAGAGAGCCTGCATGGTACAGCAGGTTCCTGAGGAACAGTGGGCAGCAATCTTATGGTACTCCTTTTCAGAGAAAGGGAGAGATAGGCTCCTCACTGTCAGACATGAGGATGCCAGCAATTACAAAGTCCTGAAGAGTGTTCTAATAGATGGGTTTGGCTTAACCACTGAACAGTACAGGTTAAAGTTCAGAGATACCCAGAAGACACAGACTCAGGACTGGACTGATTTTGTTGATTGTGCAACTAAGGCTCTGGAGGGTTGGCTAAATGGCAGCAAAGTACATGACTTCACAGGATTGTATAATTTGATTATGAGGGAGCAGATCCTTAGTAATTGTCAGAACCAGCTCTTACACCAGCACATGGTGGACTCAGATTTGACCTCTCCCCAAGAATTGGGAAAGAGGGCAGATAAATGGGTCAGAACCAGGATTAGGCCTAAGAATCAGGACAATAACCAGAAGAAGGAGTCTACCAAGCCTCAAGATAAGGGTGGGGATAAAAGTAAAGAAAACACTTCCCCAGGGCCCCAAAACTCCAAGAATGGGGGTGGGTCCCAAGACACTTCTTCAACAGAGAAAACGCCTTATTGTCATGCCTGTAAACAGGTTGGGCATTACAAAACAGACAACTGTTGTCCCAAGAATGGCAATAAAGAGAACATACCTCCAAAGCCAGCTCCAACACCTCCTGTTACTGTCAGCAGTAATCCCCCAGGAAGTGGGAGCACACCCAGGAATCTGGGTGGGTTTACTTTTGGAGCCCAGGAGGACCCTGGCCTATCCAGGTCCCCATCCCCCAATGATCTTGTTTATGAGACTGGCATGGGGTTTGCCAACTTCTCTGTTTGCCCAAATACCTTGAGCAAATATAGACAAGAACCCATCATCAATGGTTTGAAAGTTGAAGCCTTTAGAGACACAGGGGCTAGCATCACCATGGTGGCTGACTGTATAGTCCCCTCTAAGCAACTTTTACCAGGTGCCACATACCAGGTAACAAACATTGATGGTATCCAAACAAATCATCCCATGGCAGTAGTAAGTCTCAGCTGGGGAGGTGTCACTGGCCCAAAGAGAGTGGCAGTGTCACCAAACTTGCCTGTAGACTGCCTACTGGGCAATGATTTAGAAATCTCAGCCTGGGCTGAGGTTGAACAGGAAATCCATTCTAGAATGGTAAACTCTAATGGAAAGGTTAGTGGGGCTGTACTTGCTATAGCCCCAATCCAAGATGTCCTTCCTGAAAAGGTTGGTAGGGCTGAGCAACTCTCTGCCCCATCTTTACCAGAAGCTTTTCCAAAACAGAATAGCAAAGCTGTTATGATAACAGCAGAAACCCAAACTGAGTCTCCTCCTGAAAAGGTTGGTGGGGCTGTGATGGCCACAGCCCAAACTCAAACAGATATGTGTGTTGTGAAGCCTGAAATGATGGATCACTCCACCCAAACTGAGAGCATTGAGGAGGAAGAGAAATCTCCCCCTCACCAGACATTTGGACAGGATCAGCCTCCTCAGGGAACTGATCTTACCCCTGATGAAGGAACTGCCCCAGAGGTTGTTAGGCCTGGCCTGACAGAGCCTCTGATGGCAGTGTACCCTTCTCAGGTGGGACCCAGTCTGGAGCAGGTAACCTGCCCCTCTCTACCTTGCCTCAGTCAGCCCAGGGCTGCAGAGGACAAGAAGGACAGTGAGACTCAGAGGGCCCCCTGTCAAATAAAGCAACCCCATCAACAGATTAGGGGCACCAAAACTAGTAGGCCTAGTAAGGTGAAAACTTTAAAAACTCCTGAGGGAGCCCCCTTAAAAACAGTTAGGGACCTCCCACAGATGGATTCTGTTGGGCGCAGCCAAACCTGGGACCCAAAGGGCCCAAACCTGAACTGTCCCTCCAGCAAGCTACACAGAGGGACCCAGCCTCCAGCTTTAGGTAGCCAGAGGTTGACCCTGAGAGCTCAGTGCAACTCAGTTGAAGAAAGAAAGGCACACATGGTAGAAGATAATTGGAGGAAGTTGAGCCCAAAATTAGTGGGGCCTCACTTCAATACTCCATATCCAAACCAGCCTTTAACTTTGCATAAACACACCCAAGGTAGTGATTCCCTATGGTGGAGACCCTCTAATACCCCTAGGGTGAGGGACTGCTTAGTGGACCATGAGACAGGGGGTACCCATGCCAGTGCAGGTACTTCCTTATATGGCCACTCAGGCAATATAGGCTTACCTGGCCAAGGATAGCCTTATCTCCTTTCGTTTGGGGGGGGGGGGGTTATGTAGGAAGGTGGCTACCTGACTATGGTTACCCCAGATTTTTTGCCTTGTGTTTAGCTGGTTTTCGACTTAGTTGGCCTGGTTCTCTGCCAATCAGGGCCCCAGGCTATCTGCTCTCTCTGTAAAATGGATTGCATGTACCCTAGGTGCATAACTAGATTGGCTTGGGTCACCTTATCAGCCCCTGTACAGAGCACTATAGGTGCCCAGGGCATAGGTGCATCCAAGGCCTACCAGGGGCTGCAGCATATCTTTTGCCACCCCTGGCTGGCTATCTAAAAGTGACACAACTGGCTGATCACTCAGCTGGGGCAAGTGGGTGTAATCACCCCTTGCTTAGATATAGTATACCTATGTCTAAACCTATATCTGGACACATGTATAGCCTGTAAGCCACTCCTATGGAAGGCCTCATCAATCCTGGAGGCAGAGTGCGTGGTTTTATGTGAGATGGAGCTCTGGCATGAGCTGAGCATGTCTGCAGCTGTCGGGAACAACTCCCTAAGCTGATCCGGGATAATGCCATACCATATACTCTTAAGCGCCTTATAATCCTCGCGGTTATATAGCAACTTTGGTTTGGCTTTATCAAAACATGTCGTGTAAGGTGTCATACGAATTGGAATACTACCCCCTCGCCAGTTCTGGCGACGGGGGTAGCATTCCACCCTTCTAGAGGGATAAGACATGTTACTTTACTGAAACGCGGTTGATTTAAAATGAGCCTCAGATCCACAAAATGGATGCCTCTGCCACAGACACGGGTCTGGCCTCCTGCTGCTGACCGAAACTCAGCATATGGTGGCCTGGACAAAGAGTTTCCTGTCGCAGGGCGGTGTCAAACCACCCCAGACAGGAGATAGTGGATTGTAGTAGGGAGGTTTCAAAGAAACCAGACACTGCCTGGGGAGCACCAGGCTGCCCCTTGCATAATCCGGCCAAACCGGTTCTGGGGCCTTCCAGCCCCCGTCCCAGCGCGGCCTGGATCAAAGGAAAGGGGTGTAACCACCCCCTTCCTGGGTCCCACCCATAGGAGGGGACCTAGCAGGATGTCCAGCCCACCAGATTCGAATAAGAGTGGGAGCAGTGCCAATGCAACTCAGATCATCCTGAAGAAACATAAGAAACGAATTCTGGACCCTTCAAATTTCTACTCAACGCAGAAGACTGAAGAATCTCCCTTGTGGTCAAGGAGTGACCACCTCGTGCAAACAGGCAACATCCAGCCCTCGACCCTTGCTTTGTTGCAGTTCCCGCCGGAACTCGAGCGACAGAGATCGACGAGATCAAGCTTGCCTGCCTTCCTTCTGCCCGATCCACAGTCCCTGCAGAGCTGAGACCAGTGGAGGCGACCGGAAGCGTGGGGCACGCCATCTTGAAAAGGCCACGAGATGCTGACCGTGCAGCCCACGAGTGATCCTCGAAGCTGTGCACCGGGGTTTGAGAAGCCCCTACCCCGAGCTACACTTGCACCAAAGCTACCCCCTCCACACTCGACGAGTGCTGCGTGGGGCCCTTCTGCTTGTGGCGGCTCGACGCGTTGGCCCGGTCACTTGCCAGCTGGCTTGTGGCCCCTGTGCCGACGAAACTTCAAATACGACTTGCTTTTCTGGTTGCTTAAGATCTGCACCAGCTCCTGTGAAAAGGAGCCCTCACTCTGACCTTCCTGGTTCGAGTGATAAGCAATCTCCCAGTTCTGCGTGGATTGCTTTTGCCAAGTGCTGTTTGCTGCAATCTTGAAGCCGACGGTGCTGACGGCGAGAGCCTACGTGGGACAGATCGTGACCTGCTCCTGGACATCGCAGATGCCCCAGAGCCCACGTGACAGCGGAGAGAAGCCTATCGACAACCACCTGATTGCGCCCGACATTGCCTGGTTCCGTCCTGGTTCCACCCTGGTCACTGCTGAGTGACCCAGACTCTGTCCCCTCTGCTTTCAGGTACTTTTCTACTTCGATCCACCCTTGGATCGCACCGGACACTTCTGCTTCACATCGCCTGCAGCTGCAACAGCTTCAAGCACCAAGAGCCTGCGTGTCAAAACCCGACGCCACTTCGACCCTGTGCACCCACGGCCTGTGGGTGAGGTAACATTGCAACGCCGGTGTTCCCACACTGGTACACACCTCTAGGGTCTGTGTCTAAAGTTTTGTTCCTCTAGGTTCAGCGGAAGTATCTTTTAATTCACTTTATCTAACTTTTACGCACCATTGACATTGCATTGGTGCGAGCCGCACTTTCCGTGCTGCACCCGTCTCCTGTGGGCTACTCCCGACTTCAGCATTGCTAGTCCTGACTGCTCCCAGCGAATCTCTAGGCCCTAGGCCTAACCACTGTTCGATTGGTATCTCTTATACCACTTTTTTTAGTATATGGTTTAAGTGGCCACCGGCCCTTATCCAAAATTGTGCAACTTTGTATGTTATACTGTGCTTTTGATTTAACGCTTGTGCCCCTTTCCTCATAAAGAGTACTGGGGAGTAATTTAGAAATAAATACATATATTTTTATAATATATACTTGTGTGGTGTCCTTTCATTTGATTACAGGATTGTATGTGGTAAAACAGCTCGCTTAACACGACCTCTTAAGTTAAGCCTTTTAGGCTGCTTAGTCCATGCTACCTCTAGGATAGCTTGTCTAACAAGGTTGACTTACAACCAGACATCTTTGGGGCTTGTTTGGACTGATACCCAGTGGTTCCAGAATTGGAAACACTACATATCAGGCCAACTTCTCACACCACATGATACCACATGACACATGACCCCACATGACCCCATATTGCGACACATGATTACACATGACGACACATGATGACACATGACACCACATGAAATCACATGACACCACATGACACATGATGACACATGACCCCACATGACCCCACATGGCAACACATGACGGCACATGGCGACATATGACGACACATGACGAAACATGACAACACATGACACCACAAGACACATTATGACACATGACCCCGAATTACCCCACATGGCGACATATGACGACACATGACTGTGAGAAGGTGGCCCGATATGCAGCGTTCGCTATTCTAGCGACCGCTATGTATCGTTCCAACGACCCTTATGGTGATTGGTTGTAAGTCAACCATAGACCTGCTATCCTAGTAGCGTGGATACGAGCAGTCTTCGGGCTAAACTCTAGAGGGCGTGTTAAGCCAGCTGTTATACCATCACATACCCCTTGAACCCCAAGTGAAAGGACACCACACAAGTGTTATGAAAATAAACATAATATTTATTAAGAATCACAACAGCCCTGGACTCTTTATGAGGACAGGGTACTAAGCACAAACCAAAACTCTTAGGAGAATAATTCAAGTGCACAATTTAAACAAGTGTCCGGGGACACGGGAAGTTTAGTGGTCTTGGGCGGACCCGATAAGGCAAGTCGGAAGCGAGGGACTCGGGACCCTAGAGTAAGGAGGCTATGCAGGCACCGAAATGCCGAAGTTACCTAGCCACGAGGGCTGCGGCTGCACAAGTCTTACAGGCGTCGGGGTCTTTGCTGACGAGCCAGGAGCCGGAAGAAAAGGAGTTGCTGGCCGGCGACCAGTGCTGAATAGTTCGTAGAGATCCAAGCCTGGATCAGAGATCGTTGATACCTGAAAGCAGACGGGACCAAGTTCGTACTACTAGCCAGTAGTCAGAGGGTACCAGGAAGGCACCGGTTGGCCGTCACCTCGACTAGGTGAGTGGGCGACGCTAGGCTCTGCAGTCTCACGGATCAGGAGGCGTTGTCGGCGACCAGGATGGAGGTGCGAGCTGTCCCACGAAGGTTGATGCTGTTGGCGTCGCTGGGCCCAGGATTGGGGCAACAAGCCTTGGCAGATTTCAGGGCCACGTGGTGGGCCTAAAATGGCGTCTTGAGTGGACCGGGAGGGTCCGGGGTGCTCCTCTCAAAGATGGAAGCAAAGGCCAGTCTGGAGCAACCAGACCAGCAGCGTTGGTTGTCGGGTGTCGTCAAAGAAGGGCACAAGCCAGCGGCTAGTGACCAGACAACGTACTGAGCAGCGAGCAGAAGGGCCCCACGCAGATCGTGGAGATGCTGGGAGACTGCACTTCGGTGCTGGAGTGGCTCAGGGTCGGGGTTTCTCGGACCCCAGAGCACTCACCAGAGAATTGCTTCGATGGTCGTGCTGATTAAGAAAGCGTGCAGGTTTTGTTGATGGCCGGTCCCTCGAGGTCTCGTCGCACCCACAGATCACAGCTGAGCTGATGACGTGGGTAGAGGTCAGAGGTGCCAGGGAAGCCGGTTCTCGTCGAGCTGGGCTGTCGGATTCCTTGAGGAAGGACTTGCAGCAAACCGCAGAGTTCTTAGATGGTGCCTGCTGGTGCAGGGTGACTACTCCTTAGCCACAAGGGAGAAATCTTGAGAAGAGTCTCGAAGTCCTTTCGTAGAAAGTATTCTTGATTCAAAGATGATCTAATCTGGAAGGGTCCCCGCTCCGGCCTTTATCCTAAAGAAAGGGGTGGGTACATGACTAGGCCCTGCCCTAAGGGTGGGACCAGGAAGGGGGGTAGTTACACCCCTCTCCCCTGCCGGACTGTCCCCAGGTCAGGGGCTGGCGCCCCTGGAACTGGTTCTGACCGGCAGATGCGTAGTGAGCACCGGGGTGCCACTCCGCAGTCACCTTCTCGCAAAGCCCTACCTACCCAGAATACACAAACCCTGTCTGGGACGGTGCGAACACCGCCCTTGACAGGAAACCCTTTGTCCAAGCTCTCCTCGCTGGAAGGACTCCCAGCAGCAGGAGGTCAGACTCGTGTCTGTGGTGGCAGCATCCATTTTGTGGAGCTGAGGCTTTAGTCAACTTTAACCGGGGTTCACAGTTACATACATGTCGTGTCCCTCTAGAAGGGCGGAATGCTAACCTCGTCGCCAGAATTGGTGAGGGGGTAGCATCCCGATTCGTATGACACCTTACTCGACATGTCTGGATAACGCAATACCGAAGTTACCGATATGGCACGCGTTATCATGGAACAGCCATTGGGTCTTGGTTCCGCCAGCTGCAACCGGGCTCGGCTCGGGCCAGAACCCAATTCACACGATTCCAAGCACTCTGCCTTCAGGATTGTCAAGGCCTGCCATAGGAGTGTCTGATAGGAACTCGGGTGTCCATTGTGTGGTTAGATATAGGGCTACTATACCTAAAGCAACGAGCGGGTACGCTACGTTGCCCCAGCTGTCGTGCAGCCAGTTGTGTCAGATTTAGATGGCCATCCAGGGGTGGCATAATACATGCTTCAGCCCCTGGTAGGCCCTGGGTACACCGATGCCCTGAGTTACAGGGTCTGACAGGGTGGCCCAGTTCCAATTGGGTAATGCACCTAAGGTACATGCATCAATTTAGAGAGAGAACAGCTAGGCGGTGGGTCTGATTAGCAGGCCCGCAGCCCGAGAAAGTCGTAAACCAGTGAAACAAAAGCAAAAAGTCCGGGTGATCATAGGATTGCAGACCCTACTCTCCTACATGACCCCCCCCCAAACGTTGGGACAATAAGCTAACCTTGACCAGGTGAGTCTTCTTGTTCTAAGTGGAAATACCTGGAGAGCCCATCTGCATTGCCATGATCAGTACCAGGTCTATGCTCCACTGTGAAGTCCATCCCCTGTAGGGAAATGGACCACCTAAGCAGTTTGGGGTTTTCACCCTTCATCTGATTTAGCCATAAGAGGGGCTTATGGTCGGTCTGAATTTTGAAATGAGTGCCAAACAAGTACGGCCTCAGTTTCTTCAGGGCCCACACCACAGAGAAGGCCTCCCTCTCTATAGCTGACCAATTTTTCTCTCTGGGGGTCAGCCGTCTGCTTATAAAAGCAATGGGCTGGTCATTACCATCAAAATTCAGTTGAGATAGAACAGCTCCCACACCCAACTCAGAAGCATCTGTTTGGACAATGAATGGTTTGGAGTAGTCTGGACTCTTGAGGATAGGTGCCGTGCACATGGCCTGTTTTAGGTCATCGAATGCTTTTTGACAGCTCGCTGTCCACTGAACCTTTTTTGGCATTTTCTTACTCGTCAGTTCATTGAGCGGAGTCACAATCGATCCGTAATTTCTGACGAACTTCCGGTAGTAACCAGTCAGGCCCAAGAAAGCTCGAACCTGAGTCTGGGTGGTTGGAGGAGCCCAGTCCCTGATTGACTGTATCTTGCTCTCCAGTGGCTGAACTTGACCTCCCCCGACGAGGTGGCCCAAGTATACAACCTGTGTCTGCCCTATCTGGCACTTGGTAGCCTTGATAGTGAGACCTGCCGCTTGCAGAGCCTCTAACACTTTCCGCAGGTGGACCAGGTGATCCTCCCAGGTGGAGCTAAAGACAGCAATATCGTCAAGATACGCCGCACAGAAGTCGTCCAGCCCAGTGAGAACGTGATTCACCAACCGTTGGAAGGTGGCAGGTGCATTTTTCAAACCAAAGGGCATCACCACAAACTGGTAGTGCCCACCAGGGGTAGAAAATGCAGTCTTGGGCTTGGCGTCCTCAGCTAACCTGATTTGCCAATACCCAGCTGTCAGGTCAAACGTACTTAAGTAGTTGGCCGAAGCCAATCTATCGATAAGCTTGTCTGCCCTTGGTATTGGGTGGGCATCAGTCTTAGTGACTGCATTGAGACCCCGGTAGTCTACGCAGAACCTCATCTCTTTCTTACCGCCCGGGGTGTGAGGTTTCGGCACTAGAACTATGGGACTAGCCCAGGGGCTGTCCGAGGGTTCAATGACTCCCAGCTCCAACATTTTCTGCACTTCGTTCTTGATGCAGTCTCTAACGTGATCTGGCTGCCGGTAGATTTTACTCTTCACGGGCAAGCTGTCACCAGTGTCGACCGCATGGGTGCACCAATTGGTCTGACTGGGTGTTAGAGAGAACATATGCCGGAAGGATTGAAGAACCTGTTTACAATCCTCCTGTTGATGTTCGGAGAGGCTGCCACAAAAGACAACACCATCTACCGATCCATCGTCAGGATTCTGAGTGAGCAGGTCGGGGAGAGGGTCACTCTCCTCCTCCTGTCCCTCATCCATGGCCATGAGCAAACTCATGTCCTTCCTGTCGACATATGCCTTGAGCCTGTTGACATGGAGCACCCTGTGGGGGCTCCGGGGAGTTCCCAGGTCTACCAGGTAGGTGACCTCTCCCTTTTTCTCCAGGATGGTGTAGGGCCCGGACCATTTGTCCTTGAGTGCTGCCGGGGCCACTGGCTCCAGCACCCACACCTTCTGTCCGGGCTGATAAACAGTCAAGACAGCCTTTTGGTCATGCCAAGTTTTTTGGAGTTCCTGGCTGGCCTTAAGGTTTTCGGATGCCTTCTCCATGTACTCAGCCATCCGCGAGCGGAGGCCCAGCACATAGTCCACTATGCTGGTTGCAGGCTTTTTGAGAGGTCTCTCCCATCCTTCCTTCACCAAACACAGGGGTCCTCTCACAGGATGCCCGTACAAAAGTTCAAAAGGGCTGTAGCCAACCCCCTTCTGTGGGACTTCTCTGTAAGCGAATAAAAGGCAGGGGATCAGGACGTCCCATCTACGCCGAAGCTTTTCAGGTAGTCCGTGAATCATCCCTTTCAGGGTCCTGTTGAATCTCTCAACAAGCCCATTGCATTGTGGATGATAGGGTGTAGTGAATTTGTAGTTGACACCACATTCCTTCCACATAGCAGTTAAGTAGCTCGACATGAAGTTTGCACCCCTGTCGGAGACGACCTCCTTAGGGAAGCCCACTCTGGAGAATACTCCAACTAGGACTCTTGCCACAACAGGCGCTGTAGTGGTCCTAAGGGGAATAGCTTCAGGATACCTGGTGGCATGATCCACTACCACCAGTATAAACTTGTGCCCTGATGCTGTTGGTGGTTCCATGGGACCGACGATGTCAATCCCCACCCGTTCAAAGGGCACCCCCACCACAGGCATTGCTATAAGGGGGGCCTTCGTCGTGCCACCTGACTTACCACTGGCTTGGCAAGTGACACAGGAGCGGCAAAACTCCTTGGTATCTTCGTTCATGTGAGGCCAGTGAAAGTGTGAGACAAGCCTGTCCCACGTCTTCGTCTGGCCTAAGTGTCCTGCTAAGGGAATCTCGTGGGCCAAGGTAAGGAGGAAACCACGCTGAGACAAGGGGACGACCAGCCTCCTGGTCATGCCAGGCTTGGGGTCTCTTGCCTCAGTGTACAGGAGTCCATCTTCCCAGTATACCTTGTGGGTACCTGTGGCGTTCCCAGCAGCCTCAGCAGCAGCCTGCTGTCTGAGGGGTTCAAGAGAAGGGCAGCCTAACTGGTCCTTCCCCAGGTCCTCTCGTGTGGGTCCCCCTGAGCCCAGAAACTCAACTTGATCAAGTTCGAGTTCTTTAGGTTCAGTTTCCCACAATTCTTGGAGGTCAGCCTCCTCTGAGTCCTGATCCTCGACCTGGGGCAAGGGGGAAGGCGAAGCCTTAACCCGACTGCTCCTCTTCTTGGGAGGTGTCTGGTCCGTTGTTCCAGGATCCAGCACCTGCTCAGTGGGGCATCGTCTGACCTGTGACCTGGTCACAGCAAACACGTGTGCTGGCAAGCCTAACATCTCCATGTGAGTCCGTTGCTCCACTTCTGACCATCGTGATGACTCCAAATCATTGCCCAACAAACAATCCACTGGGAGGTCTGAACTAACAACAACCTTTTTCTGGCCATTTACCCCTCCCCAGGAGAAAGCAACAATCGCCATACTATGACTGGTAGTGGCGTTGCTGGCATTGGTCACCAGGAATTCTGTACCTGGCATGATCTGTCCAGGGTCCACAAAGTTAGGCGTCACCATGGTGACGCTGGCACAAGTGTCCCTATAGGCCTGAGCCATTCTTCCATTTATTAAAGGCGTCTGTCGGTATTTGCCCAAAGTATTGGGACTGATATCAGGGGATATATCCACATCCCCTGTACAGACAAGGACAGCCTGAGTGAGTGTGCCAGCTAAGCCGTCACACCCCTCAGAACCCAAGGTTAACCCAACTAGTCCCTTGGGAGGCGCACTACTACTGCTGGCTGTACTAGGGGGCACAGGTGCTGTAGGGGCTGCAGTAGCAGGAGTCTGCCCTCCTTTCTTGGTGCACTCACTAAACCAGTGAGTTTTACTTTTACAGTATTGGCACCACCTTTTCGATTGACCTTCTTGATTCTTCTTTTTCTGGGAAGCCTGACCCCCCCCCTCTTTGGGTTGTTGGGGACCTGTCGAAGACTTCTGGTCAGTTTGTTCCCCTTTCGAATCTTTACCCTTCTGGTCTGCTTTCTTCTGACCACCCTGGTTCTGGCCCTGGTCTTGCTTAACCCTTGTTCTGACCCATCTGTCTGCCTTCTTTCCCAATTCTTGGGGAGAGGTTAGATCCGAGTCGACAAGGTGCTGATGCAACAACTGGTTCTGACAATTGTTTAAAATCTGTTCTCGCATGATCAAATTATACAATCCTTGGTAATCAGTAACCTTACTGCCCAGCAACCAGCCCTCAAAAGCCTTAGTGGCACAATCAACGAAATCAGACCAGTCCTGAGACTGAGTTTTCTGGGTATCCCTGAACAGCAACCTGTACTGCTCAGTGGTTAGGCCGAACCCATCAATCAGTGTGTTCTTCAGGATCTGGTAATTGTTAGCGTCCTCGACCCTTGTGGTGAGGAGCTTATCTCTACCTTTACCTTCAAAGGAGAGCCACAAGATAGCTGCCCACTGACTCTGGGGGACGCACTGTACAGTGCAGGCCCGCTCCAAAGCAGTAATCCACTTGTGGATGTCGTCCCCTTGCTTAAAGGGGGGCACTATCTTATTCAGGTGCTTAGTGTCTAAACTCCTGGGTTCCCGTGGGGGAATGCTGCCACCAGTGGGAATCGTCCCACTCAACTCTTGCTCTCGGGTAAAGGCGAGTCTCTCTTTGGCTAGGGCAAGTTCTTCCCTTTCGATCCGCAGATTGACTTCCCGCTCCTTTGCTTCGTACATTCTCCTCTGAGGTGATGTCATCCCTCTTCGAGCAGAACCTCGAGAGCCATTGGTTCGAGCGGATCTGTTAGAGCCTCTCGACAGAGACCTAACTCGTCCGTTCCCAATGTTAAGCTGGCCCGAGAGAGGCCCCAGGGGTCTCCTAGACCAAACTCGTGCCGGCTTGACTAACTATGACTGGACCTTTGTCTGCCTCGTCCCCAGATGTCTCTGGTTCCTCGTCCTCCTCTTCGCCCTCAGCAGAGAGATGGATAAGGTCAGGGTCACCTCGGGTTCCCTCGAGGGGAGGCATTTCCATTTCGGGATGAGAAGGGTCGGTGTTACCCGCCTTCCTGGCATCATAAGTCTCCAAGAGACCAATCAGAAACGGAATGGTAGGGTTTGCACCCTGCTTTATCTTTCGAGACGTACAGATCTGTCGCATCTCATGAAAGCTAAGCGCAGCATATCTGGAGGTGACCTGTGGAAGGTCGACTGACACGAGGGGAGACTCAGAGTTTCCGCCTTTGTCCGACATGCTGTTTCTAGTGTGGTGTAAGTGATGCACCTACCTCCACTATGGGTTTACCTACTGAGCCCTTGCTAAGAGTTGCAGCCAAGGTGTGCTAAGCCTTGAAGAGCTACAACAGCTGGTTCAGTAGAACTCAGAGTATTCTAAGCTAGGTTATATGTACCTGGAGTACTTATGCGATCTTTCACAAGATGTTCTTAGGATACGCGTGGTAAAACAACAGCAAGCTCAAATCCCAACCGCTGCTCACCAATGTGAGAAGGTGGCCCGATATGCAGCGTTCGCTATTCTAGCGACCGCTATGTATCGTTCCAACGACCCTTATGGTGATTGGTTGTAAGTCAACCTTAGACCAGCTATCCTAGTAGCGTGGATACGAGCAGTCTTCGGGCTAAACTCTAGAGGGCGTGTTAAGCCAGCTGTTATACCATCACATACCCCTTGAACCCCAAGTGAAAGGACACCACACAAGTGTTATGAAAATAAACAGAATATTTATTAAGAATCACAACAGCCCTGGACTCTTTATGAGGACAGGGTACTAAGCACAAACCAAAACTCTTAGGAGAATACTTCAAGTGCACAATTTAAACAAGTGTCCGGGGACACGGGAAGTTTAGTGGTCTCGGGCGGACCCGATAAGGCAAGTCGGAAGCGAGGGACTCGGGACCCTAGAGTAAGGAGGCTATGCAGGCACCGAAATGCCGAAGTTACCTAGCCACGAGGGCTGCGGCTGCACAAGTCTTACAGGCGTCAGGGTCTTCGCTGACGAGCCAGGAGCCGGAAGAAAAGGAGTTGCTGGCCGGCGACCAGTGCTGAATAGTTCGTAGAGATCCAAGCCTGGATCAGAGATCGTTGATACCTGAAAGCAGAGGGGACCAAGTTCGTACTACTAGCCAGTAGTCAGAGGGTACCAGGAAGGCACCGGTTGGCCGTCACCTCGACTAGGTGAGTGGGCGACGCTAGGCTCTGCAGTCTCACGGACCAGGAGGCGTTGTCGGCGACCAGGATGGAGGTGCGAGCTGTCCCACGAAGGTTGATGCTGTCGGCGTCGCTGGGCCCAGGATTGGGGCAACAAGCCTTGGCAGATTTCAGGGCCACGTGGTGGGCCTAAAATGGCGTCTTGAGTGGACCGGGAGGGTCCGGGGGGCTTCTCTCAAAGATGGAAGCAAAGGCCAGTCTGGAGCAACCAGACCAGCAGCGTTGGTTGTCGGGTGTCGTCAAAGAAGGGCACAAGCCAGCGGCTAGTGACCAGACAACGTACTGAGCAGCGAGCAGAAGGGCCCCACGCAGATCGTGGAGATGCTGGGAGACTGCACTTCGGTGCTGGAGCAGCTCATGGTCGGGGTTTCTCGGACCTCAGAGCACTCACCAGAGAATTGCTTCGATGGTCGTGCTGATTAAGAAAGCGTGCAGGTTTTGTTGATGGCCGGTCCCTCGAGGTCTCGTCGCACCCACAGATCACAGCTGAGCTGATGACGTGGGTAGAGGTCAGAGGTGCCAGGGAAGCCAGTTCTCGTCGAGCTGGGCTGTCGGATTCCTTGAGGAAGGACTTGCAGCAAACCGCAGAGTTCTTAGATGGTGCCCGCTGGTGCAGGGTGACTACTCCTTAGCCACAAGGGAGAAATCTTGAGAAGAGTCTCGAAGTCCTTTCGTAGAAAGTATTCTTGATTCAAAGATGATCTCATCTGGAAGGGTCCCCGCTCCGGCCTTTATCCTAAAGAAAGGGGTGGGTACATGACTAGGTCCTGCCCTAAGGGTGGGACCAGGAAGGGGGGTAGTTACACCCCTCTCCCCTGCCGGACTGTCCCCAGGTCAGGGGCTGGCGCCCCTGGAACTGGTTCTGACTGGCAGATGCGTAGTGAGCACCGGGGTGCCACTCCGCAGTCACCTTCTCGCAAAGCCCTACCTACCCAGAATACACAAACCCTGTCTGGGACGGTGCGAACACCGCCCTTGACAGGAAACCCTTTGTCCAAGCTCTCCTCGCTGGAAGGACTCCCAGCAGCAGGAGGTCAGACTCGTGTCTGTGGTGGCAGCATCCATTTTGTGGAGCTGAGGCTTTAGTTAACTTTAACCGGGGTTCACAGTTACATACATGTCGTGTCCCTCTAGAAGGGCGGAATGCTAACCTCGTCACCAGAATTGGTGAGGGGGTAGCATCCCGATTCGTATGACACCTTACTCGACATGTCTGGATAACGCAATACCGAAGTTACCGATATGGCACACGTTATCATGGAACAGCCATTGGGTCTTGGTTCCGCCAGCTGCAACCGGGCTCGGCTCGGGCCAGAACCCAATTCACACGATTCCAAGCACTCTGCCTTCAGGATTGTCAAGGCCTGCCATAGGAGTGTCTGATAGGAACTCGGGTGTCCATTGTGTGGTTAGATATAGGGCTACTATACCTAAAGCAACGAGCGGGTACACTACGTTGCCCCAGCTGTCGTGCAGCCAGTTGTGTCAGATTTAGATGGCCATCCAGGGGTGGCATAATACATGCTTCAGCCCCTGGTAGGCCCTGGGTACACCGATGCCCTGAGTTACAGGGTCTGACAGGGTGGCCCAGTTCCAATTGGGTAATGCACCTAAGGTACATGCATCAATTTAGAGAGAGAACAGCTAGGCGGTGGGTCTGATTAGCAGGCCCGCAGCCCGAGAAAGTCGTAAACCAGTGAAACAAAAGCAAAAAGTCCGGGTGATCATAGGATTGCAGACCCTACTCTCCTACAATGACGACACACGATGACACACAATGACACATGACACATGACGACACATGACACCAAATGATGAGACATGACACCACATGATGACACATGACACCACATGATGACACATGACACATGACATGTGATGACACATGACACGTGATGACACATGACCCACATGACACATGATGACACATGACACCACATGACCCACATGACACATGATGACACATGACACCACATGACACATGATACCACATGACACCACATGACACCACATGACACCACATGACACCACATGACACCACATGACACCACTTGACACCACATGACACCACATGACACATGATGACACATGACCACACATGGCAACATGACACATGATGACACATGACAACACATGACACCACATGACACCACATGACACATGATGACACATGGCGACACATGGCAACACATGATGACACATGACGACACACGATGACACATGACAACACATGGCGACACATGACACCACATGACACATGACACCACATGACACATGACACGTGATGACACATGAGACATGACAACACAAGACACATGACACCACATGACACATGATGACGCATGATGACACATGACACCACACCTATTCAAGCTCGGCGGTGATGGGTAGGTGAATGCGCACGGACACAGGAAGTTTGAGCCAAAACTGTAGGCACAACCCTGATGTACCGACCTGCCGACTACTCATGTGGTAATTAATCCCCGACCATTAGGCATAGGATTAACCATTGAGGTAAACTATACCCACACCTAACACATGACACCAGCATGTTTTTCTTTTCTTTTTAGCTCTCACCATCACTAGGTCCTGAAGAATCGTGGGAAATTTTCCCATGCGAGAAACATGTCGACCAACCCTCACTCTAGTCTCTTCTAGGGTTACGCTACCTAACCTGCCGTCACCCAGTGAGCTAGACTCACGTTTTTAATTGCAGTAGGGGGACCCCCAGAATAAAGTGTTTTCCCGCACCCCCTGCTACATTTTAATCACTTTCTCCAGGAAACTTACTGCCCTAACCCACACACCTGCACTTCACCAATAGGCTGTTGGACAAAAAAATCTCCGCCAAAGAGCCCCTCTCCGAGGTGAGCCCGTCGGGGATTGCACCGCCTCTCCCGACGAGGAGCAACGCCTATGATGAAGCATGACACCCTTTTGGGTGTGTCAGGCAAACACGTCCAACAAAATGGATGTCCAAAGGTGTAACACACACACCTCCGGTCACGCCAGTCTTATTTAATTCCTCACTTTCTTTAGGAACAGTTCAGCAATCTCCTTTGTTTAACATGACACCACATGACACCACATGAAGACACATGACACCACATGACACCACATGACACCACATGACACCACATGATACCACATGATACCACATGACACATGACCCCACATGACCCCATATTGCGACACATGATGACACATGACGACACATGATGACACATGACACCACATGACATCACATGACACCACATGACACATGATGACACATGACCCCACATGACCCCACATGGCAACACATGACGGCACATGGCAACACATGACAACACATGACGACACATGACGACACATGACACCACATGACACCACATGACACATGACCCCAAATGACCCCACATGGCGACATATGACGACACATGACGACACATGACGACACACGATGACACATGACACATGACGACACATGACACCAAATGATGAGACATGACACCACATGACAACACATGACACTTACATGTGATGACACATGACAACACATGACCCACATGACACATGATGACAAATGATGACACATGAGACCACATAACCCACATGACACATGATGACACATGACACCACATGACCCACATGACACATGATGACACATGACACCACATGACCCACATGACACATGATGACACATGACACCACATGACACATGATACCACATGACACATGACACCACATGACACCACATGACACCACTTGACACCACATGACACATGATGACACATGATGACACATGACGACACATGACGACACATGACGACATGACACATAATGACACATGATGACACATGGCGACACATGGCGACACATGTTGACACATGGCGACACATGACGACACATGGCGACACATGGCAACACATGGCAACACATGGCAACACAGGATGACACATGACACATGACGACACATGGCGACACATGGCGACACATGGCAACACATGATGACACATGACGACACACGATGACACATGACAACACATGGCGACACATGACACCACGTGACACATGACACCACATGACACATGACACGTGATGACACATGAGACATGACAACACAAGACACATGACACCACATGACACCATATGACACCACATGATACCACATGACACATGATGACACATGACCCCACATGACACCATATGACACCACATGATACCACATGACACATGATGACACATGACCCCACATGACCCCACATTGCGACACATGACAACACATGATGACACATGATGACACATGATGACACATGACACCACATGACACCACATGATGACACATGACACCACATGACACCATATGGCACCACATGATACCACATGACACCACATGACACATGACACCACATGACACCACATGACACATGATGAAGCATGATGACACATGACACCACATGACACCACATGATGACACATGACACCACATGACACCACATGATACCACATGACACATTTCCCCACATGACCCCATATTGCGACACATAATGACACATGACGACACATGATGACACATGACACCACATGACACCACATGACAACACATGACACCAAATGACACATGACACCACACGACACCACATGACACCACATGACACCACATGACACATGATTACGCATGATGACACATGACACCACATGACACCACATGATGACACATGACACCACATGACACCATATGACACCACATGATACCACATGACACATGATGACACATGACCCCACATGACCCCACATTGCGACACATGACAACACATGATGACACATGATGACACATGATGACACATGACACCACATGACACCACATGATGACACATGACACCACATGACACCATATGGCACCACATGATACCACATGACACATGATGACACATGACACCACATGACACCACATGACACATGATGACGCATGATGACACATGACAACACATGACACAATATGACACATGACACATGACACCACATGACACATGATGATGCATGATGACACATGACACCACATGACACCACATGATGACACATGACATCACATGACACCACATGACACCACATGATACCACATGACACATGACCCCACATGACCCCATATTGCGACACATGATGACACATGACAACACATGATGACACATGACACCACATGACGACACATGGCAACACATGACGGCACATGGCGACACATGACGACACATGACGAAACATGACACCACATGACACATTATGGCACATGACCCCAAATGACCCCACATGGTGACATATGACGACACATGACACCACATGGCGACACATGATACATGACACGTGATGACACATGACAACACATGACCCACATGACACATAATGACACATGATGACACATGAGACCACATGACCCACATGACACATGATGACACATGACACCACATGACCCACATGGCACATGATGACACATGACACCACATGACCCATGATGACACATGATGACACATGACACCACATGACACATGATACCACATGACACCACATGACACATGACACCACATGACACCACATGACACCACATGACACCACTTTATACCACATGACACCACATGACACATGATGACACATGACGACACATGGCAACATGACACATGATGACACATGACGACACATGACGACACATGACACATGATGACACATGGTGACACATGGCGACACATGGTGACACATGGCGACACATGGCGACACATGACGACACACGGCGACACATGACGACACATGGCGACACATGGCAACACATGGCAACACATGGCAACACATGATAACACATGACACATGACGACACATGGCGACACATGGCGACACATGATGACACATGACGACACATGATGACACATGACAACACATGGCGACACATGACACCACATGACACATGACACATGATGACACATGACAACACATGACCCACATGACACATGATGACACATGATACCACATGACACCACATGACACCACATGACACCACAAGACACATGATACGTGACACCACATGAGACATGACACCACAAGACACATGACACCACATGAGACATGACACCACATGACACCACATGACACCAAATGACACATGACACCACATGACACCACATGACACCACATGACACCACATGACACATGATGACGCATGATGACACATGACACCACATGACACCACATGATGACACATGACACCACATGACACCATATGACACCACATGATACCACATGACACATGATGACACATGACCCCACATTGCGACACATGACGACACATGATGACACATGATGACACATGACACCACATGACACCACATGATGACATATGACACCACATGACACCATATGACACCACATGACACTTGATGACACATGACACCACATGACACCACATGACACATGATGACGCATGATGACACATGACAACACATGACACCACATGACACCACATGACACATGATGACACATGACACCACATGACACATGATGACACATGATGACACATGACACCACATGACACCACATGATACCACATGACACATGACCCCACATGACCCCATATTGTGACACATGATGACACTTGACGACACATGATGACACATGACCCCACATGACCCCACATGGCAACACATGTTGGCACATGGCGACACATGATGACACATGACGACACATGACGACACATGACACCACATGACACATTATGACACATGACCCCAAATGACCCCACATGGCGACATATGATGACACATGACGACACATGACAACACATGACGACACATGACACCACATGACACATGACCCCAAATGACCCCACATGGCGACATATGACAACACATGACACCACATGACGACACATGACACGTGATGACACATGACAACACATGACCCACATGACACATGATGACACATGATGACACATGAGACCACATGACCCACATGACACATGATGACACATGACAACACATGACCCACATGACACATGATGACACATGACACCACATGACCAACATGACACATGATGACACATGACACCACATGACACATGATACCACATGACACCACATGACACATGACACCACAGGACACCACATGACACCACATGACACCACATGACACATGATGACACATGGCAACACATGGCAACACATGATGACACATGACGACACACGATGACACATGACAACACATGGCGACACATGACACCACATGACACATGACACCGCATGACACATGACACGTGATGACACATGAGACATGACAACACAAGACACATGACACCACATGACACCATATAACACCACATGATACCACATGACACATGATGACACATGACCCCACATGACACCATATGACACCACATGATACCACAGGACACATGATGACACATGAGACATGACAACACAAGACACATGACACCACATGACACCATATGACACCACATGATACCACATGACACATGATGACACATGACACCACATGACACCACATGATGACACATGACACCACATGACACCATATGGCACCACATGATACCACATGACACATGATGACACATGACACCACATGACACCACATGACACATGACGCATGATGACACATGACAACACATGACACCACATGACATATGACACCACATGACACCACATGACACATGATGAAGCATGATGACACATGACAACACATGACACAAAATGATGACACATGACACCACATGACACCACATGACACCACATGATACCACATGACACATGACCCCATGTAGGAAGGTGGCTACCTGACTATGGTTACCCCAGATTTTTTGCCTTGTGTTTAGCTGGTTTTCGACTTAGTTGGCCTGGTTCCCTGCTAATCAGGGCCCCAGGCTATCTGCTCTCTCAGTAAAATGGATTCCATGTACCCTAGGTGCATAACTAGATTGGCTTGGGTCACCTTATCAGCCCCTGTACAGAGCACTATAGGTGCCCAGGGCATAGGTGCATCCAAGGCCTACCAGGGGCTGCAGCATATCTTTTGCCACCCCTGGCTGGCTATCTAAAATTGACACAACTGGCTGATCACTCAGCTGGGGCAAGGTGGTGTAATCACCCCTTGCTTAGATATAGTATGCTGTAGGAAGGTGGCTACCTGACTATGGTTACCCCAGATTTTTTGCCTTGTGTTTAGCTGGTTTTCGACTTAGTTGGCCTGGTTCCCTGCTAATCAGGGCCCCAGGCTATCTGCTCTCTCTGTAAAATGGATTCCATGTACCCTAGGTGCATAACTAGATTGGCTTGGGTCACCTTATCAGCCCCTGTACAGAGCACTATAGGTGCCCAGGGCATAGGTGCATCCAAGGCCTACCAGGGGCTGCAGCATATCTTTTGCCACCCCTGGCTGGCTATCTAAAATTGACACAACTGGCTGATCACTCAGCTGGGGCAAGGTGGTGTAATCACCCCTTGCTTAGATATAGTATGCCAATATCTAAACCTATCTGGACACATATAAACCTGTGAGCCACTCCTATGGCAGGCCTTAACAATCCTGAAGGCAGAGTGCGTGGTTTAATGTGAGATGGTGCTCTAGCATGAGCTGAGCCTGTCTGCAGCTGTCGGGACCAATTCCCTTAGCTGTTCCGGGATAATGCCAAACCATATACTATTAAGTGCATTATAATCCTCGCGGTTATGTCAACTTTGGTTTGGCTTTATCAAAACATGTCGTGTAAGGTGTCATACGATTTGGAATACTACCCCCTCGCCAGTCCTGGCGACGGGGGTAGCATTCCACCCCTCTAGAGGGGACGACATGTTACTTTTGCTAAAACGCGGTTGATTTTTAAAAGAGCCTCAGATCCACAAAATGGATGCTTCTGCCACAGACACATGTCTGACCTCCTGCTGCAGACCGAAACTCAGCAGAGGAGGCCTGGACAAAGGATTTCCTGTCACAGGGAGGTGTGACACCACCCCAGACAGGAGATAGTGGATTGTAGCAGGGAGGTTTGAATGAAACCAGACAGTGCCTGGGGAGCACAAGGCTTCCCCTTGCATAATCCGGTCAAACCGGTTCTGGGGCAGCCCAGCCCCAGCTCCAGTGAGACCTGGACAAAGGAAAGGGGGTGTAACCACCCCCCTTCCTGGTCCCACCCATAGGGGAGGGACCTAGCAGGAGATCCACCCCTCAGATTGGAATAAGAGGGGGAGCAGTGCCAATGCAACTCAGATCATCCTGAAATCAACTTTAAACTAAGAAGACGACTGGACTTCGACATTCTGATGATAGAAGACTGAAGAGCATCTCCCTTGTGGCCTAGGCACAGGCACCCCCCAGCACCTCGACGTCTGCTTTGCCGCCGCCTCCCGCCGGAGCCCGAGTGCAGAGCCTGACAAGACACAGCTTCCCAGACTTCTCCCAGCCCGATCCACAGTCCCTGCAAAGAAGGGACCCGTGGAGGCACCGAGAGACGTGGGAGCGGCCATCTTGAAAGACCCCCGAGACGCTGACTGCGCAGCACCCGAGGCACCCTCGACTCTGTGCTTTGGGGTTTGAGAAGCCCTACAACCGAGCAGCATTTGCATCAAAGATCAGCCCTCCAGTAGCTCCACGATCTGCGTGGGGCCCTTTTGTTTTGTGCCACTCGACTCGCCATCCCGTCCGCTTGTCACGTGGTCAGCGGCCATCTTGGCGACGAAACCTACGATTTACACTGTGGGTCTGGTTGCTCCAGACCTGCCCTCGCTCCTGTAGAAAGGAGTACCCGCTCTGACCTTGCTGGTCCGAGTAATAAGCCTTTTTCACTTTCCCCGTGGCTTGCATTAGCCAAGGCTTGTTTGCTTCAATCGAGTTGCCGACACTGCCATCAGCTAGAGCCTTTAAGTCACAGCTCGTGATCGACTCCTGGACGTCCTTGACTTCTTCGTGTCCACGTGGCTGCAGAGAGAAGCAACCCCTGATCACCTGTTTGCACCCGACTTTGCCTGGTTCCAATCTGGTTCCACGGTGGTCACTGGTCAGTGACTTTGAACATTGTCCCCTCTGCTTTCAGGTCTTCACCACTTCAGATCCACCCTTGGATCGCACCGGACACTTCTGCTTCACAGCGCCTGCAGCTGCAACAGCTTCAAGCACCAAGAACCTGCGTGCCAGAACCCGACGCCACTTCGACCCTGTGCACCCACGGCCTGTGGGTGAGGTAACATTGCAACGCCGGTGTTCCCACACTGGTACACACCTCTAGGGTCTGTGTCTAAAGTTTTGTGTTCCTAGGTTCAGCGGAAGTATCATTTAATTCACTTTATCCAACTTTTACGCACCATTGACTTTGCATTGGTGCGCGCCGCACTTTCCGTGCTGCACCCGTCTCCTGTGGGCTACTCCCGACTTCATCATTGCTAGTCCTGACTGCTCCCAGCGAATCTCTAGGCCCTAGGCCTAACCATTGTTCGATAAGTGTTCCTTATACCATTTTTTTAGTATATGGTCTGAGTGGCCCCCCGCCCTCAGCCATAATTGTGCCAACTTTATATGTTTAACAGTGCTTTTGATTTAACGCTTGTGCCCCTTTCCTCATAAAGAGTACTGGGGAGTAATTTAGAAATAAATACATATATTTTTACAATATATACTTGTGTGGTGTCCTTTCATTTGATTACAGGATTGTATGTGGTAAAACAAGCTCGCTTAACACGACCTCTTAAGTTAAGCCTTTAAGGCTGCTTAGTCCATGCTACCATTAGGATAGCTTGTCTACAAGGTTGACTTACAACCTGACATCTTTGGGGTTTGTTTGGACTGATACCCAGTGGTTCCAGAATTGGAAACACTACATATCAGGCCAACTTCTCACATATGCCTATATCTAAACCTATCTGGACACATATAAACCTGTGAGCCACTCCTATGGCAGGCCTTAACAATCCTGAAGGCAGAGTGCGTGGTTTAATGTGAGATGGTGCTCTAGCATGAGCTGAGCCTGTCTGCAGCTGTCGGGACCAATTCCCTTAGCTGTTCCGGGATAATGCCAAACCATATACTATTAAGTGCATTATAATCCTCGCGGTTATATGTCAACTTTGGTTTGGCTTTATCAAAACATGTCGTGTAAGGTGTCATACGATTTGGAATACTACCCCCTCGCCAGTCCTGGCGACGGGGGTAGCATTCCACCCCTCTAGAGGGGACGACATGTTACTTTTGCTAAAACGCGGTTGATTTTTAAAAGAGCCTCAGATCCACAAAATGGATGCTTCTGCCACAGACACATGTCTGACCTCCTGCTGCTGACCGAAACTCAGCAGAGGAGGCCTGGACAAAGGATTTCCTGTCACAGGGAGGTGTGACACCACCCCAGACAGGAGATAGTGGATTGTAGCAGGGAGGTTTGAATGAAACCAGACAGTGCCTGGGGAGCACAAGGCTTCCCCTTGCATAATCCGGTCAAACCGGTTCTGGGGCAGCCCAGCCCCAGCTCCAGTGAGACCTGGACAAAGGAAAGGGGGTGTAACCACCCCCCTTCCTGGTCCCACCCATAGGGGAGGGACCTAGCAGGAGATCCACCCCTCAGATTTGAATAAGAGGGGGAGCAGTGCCAATGCAACTCAGATCATCCTGAAATCAACTTTAAACTAAGAAGACGACTGGACTTCGACATTCTGATGATAGAAGACTGAAGAGCATCTCCCTTGTGGCCTAGGAGGGGCCACCCTGTGAACACAGGCATCACCCAGCACCTCGACGTCTGCTTTGCCGCCGCCTCCCGCCGGAGCCCGAGTGCAGAGCCTGACAAGACCCAGCTTCCCAGACTTCTCCCAGCCCGATCCACAGTCCCTGCAAAGAAGGGACCCGTGGAGGCACCGAGAGACGTGGGAGCGGCCATCTTGAAAGACCCCCGAGATGCTGACTGCGCAGCACCCGAGGCACCCTTGACTCTGTGCTTTGGGGTTTGAGAAGCCCCACAACCGAGCAGCATTTGCACCAAAGATCAGCCCTCCAGCATCTCCACGACCTGCGTGGGGCCCTTTTGTTTTGTGCCACTCGACTCGCCATCCCGTCCGCTTGTCACGTGGTCAGCGGCCATCTTGGCGATGAAACCTACAATTTACACTGCGGGTCTGGTTGCTCCAGACCTGCCCTCGATCTTGTAGAAAGGAGTACCCGCTCTGACCTTGCTGGTCCGAGTAATAAGCCTTTTTCACTTTCCCCGTGGCTTGCATTAGCCAAGGCTTGTTTGCTTCAATCGAGTTGCCGACACCGCCATCAGCTAGAGCCTTCGAGGGACAGTTCGTGATCAAATCCTGGATGTCTTTGACCTCTTCGTGTCTACGCAGCTGCAGAGAGAAGCAACCCCTGATAACCTGTTTGCACCCGACATTGCCTGGTTCCGTCCTGGTTCCACCCTGGTCACTGCTGAGTGACCCAGACTCTGTCCCCTCTGCTTTCAGGTACTTTTCTACTTCGATCCACCCTTGGATCGCACCGGACACTTCTGCTTCACAGCGCCTGCAGCTGCAACAGCTTCAAGCACCAAGAACCTGCGTGACAGAACCCGACGCCACTTCGACCCTGTGCACCCACGGCCTGTGGGTGAGGTAACTTTGCAACGCCGGTGTTCTTACACTGGTACACACCTCTAGGGTCTGTGTCTAAAGTTTTGTTCCTCTAGGTTCAGCGGAAGTATCTTTTAATTCACTTTATCCAACTTTTACGCACCATTGACTTTACATTGGTGCGCGCCGCACTTTCCGTGCTGCACCCGTCTCCTGTGGGCTACTCCCGACTTCATCATTGCTAGTCCTGACTGCTCCCAGCGAATCTCTAGGCCCTAGGCCTAACCATTGTTCGATAAGTGTTCCTTATACCACTTTTTTAATATATGGTCTGAGTGGCCACCCGCCCTCATCCATAACTGTGCAACTTTATATGTTTTACTGTGCTTTTGATTTAACGCTTGTGCCCCTTTCCTCATAAAGAGTACTGGGGAGTAATTTAGAAATAAATACATATATTTTTATAATATATACTTGTGTGGTGTCCTTTCATTTGATTACAGGATTGTATGTGGTAAAACAAGCTTGCTTAACACGACCTCTTAAGTTAAGCCTTTAAGGCTGCTTAGTCCATGCTACCACTAGGATAGCTTGTCTACAAGGTTGACTTACAACCTGACATCTTTGGGGTTTGTTTGGACTGATACCCAGTGGTTCCAGAATTGGAAACACTACATATCAGGCCAACTTCTCACATTGGTGTGCAGCGGTGCGGATTTGAGCTTGCTGTTTGTTTTACCATTGCAATCTTTATCAAATTGAAAGATCACATCACGTACCTCTAGGTACATATAAATCAAAAGCTTAGCATATTAAGTTCTACTGAACTTAGTAGTTGTAGATTAAAGGGATTAGCACACCCTGACTACAACTCACTAGCAAGGTACAGTAGGAAACCACTTAGTGTAGGTAAGTGCATCACTTACACCTCACTAGCAGTCATGTCTGATACAGGTAGAGCCTCAGGCTCTGCTCCTGTAATAGTTGATCCTATAGGGACAACATCCAGATATGACAACCTTAGCCACAAAGACCTGAGTGCCTTGTGCACAGCCAGGGGGCTAAAAAGGGGCAGAGGCCCTACCATTCCTTCCCTAATAGCTATCCTAGAAAAGGATGACTTAGATAAGGTGAGTCAGGCTCCCTTAGATTCAGGTGAAGGGATACACTCCCCTGAGAATGAGAATCTTCCAGAAGAAGAAGAGGAAGAGGAAGGCTCTGATTTAGAAGAGCCTGAAGATCAGGATCAGAGGGGAAACCAGGTACAGGTTGCCAGGCTTAACCAGGCCAACTTGGACCTACATGAGAATGGAGAGGGCCAGCACCACTCCAGATCTCATAACCAAATTCTCCCAGGCAACAGGAGGGTGAGATCTCCATCAGGGGACTCTCATCTTTCTAGTGCCTCAAGAGAATCTCAAAGAGGGATGACTTCCTCCCAGAGAAAAGAGCATAGGGCCAGAATGAGGGCTGTCCAACTCCAGATAGAGAGGGAGGAGGTAGCTCTGGCTCAAGCTAAACTTACCTTGGCTCAAGCTAAACTTACCTTGGCTAGGGAACAGAAATTAAGTGGCTTAGATGCCACTGGTGGCAGCAAAATTCCTAAAGACAGGTCCTATGATAGTAGAAACCTGACAAAGATTGTGCCCCCCTATCAGGAAGGGGATGACATCCACAAATGGATGACTGCTCTGGAGAGAGCCTGCATGGTACAGCAGGTTCCTGAGGAACAGTGGGCAGCAATCTTATGGTACTCTGTGAGAAGTTGGCCTGATATGTAGTGTTTCCAATTCTGGAACCACTGGGTATCAGTCCAAACAAACCCCAAAGATGTCTGGTTGTAAGTCAACCTTGTTAGACAAGCTATCCTAGTGGTAGCATGGACTAAGCAGCCTAAAGGCTAAACTTAAGAGGTCGTGTTAAGCGAGCTGTTTTACCACATACAATCCTGTAATCAAATGAAAGGACACCACACAAGTATATATTGTAAAAATATATGTATTTATTTCTAAATTACTCCCCAGTACTCTTTATGAGGAAAGGGGCACAAGCGTTAAATCAAAAGCACTGCTAAACATATAAAGTTGGCACAATTATGGCTGAGGGCGGGGGGCCACTCAGACCATATACTAAAAAAATGGTATAAGTAACACTTATCGAATATTGGTTAGGCCTAGGGCCTAGAGATTCGCTGGGAGCAGTCAGGACAAGCAATGAAGAAGTCGGGAGTAGCCCACAGGATACGGGTGCAGCACGGAAAGTGCGGCGCGCACCAATGTAAAGTCAATGGTGCGTAAAAGTTAGTTAAAGTGAATTAAATGATACTTCCGCTGAACCTAGGAACACAAAACTTCAGACACAGACCCTAGAGGTGTGTGCCAGTGTAAGGACACCGGCGTTGCAAAGTTACCTCACCCACAGGCCGTGGGTGCACAGGGTCGAAGTGGCGTCGGGTTCTGTCACGCAGGTTCTTGGTGCTTGGAGCTGTTGCAGCTGCAGACGCTGTGAAGCAGAAGTGTCCGGTGCGATCCAAGGGTGGATCGAAGTAGAAAAGTACCTGAAAGCAGAGGGGACAGAGTCTGGGTCACTCAGCAGTGACCAGGGTGGAACCAGGACGGAACCAGGCAATGTCGGGCGCAATCAGGCGGTTGTCGATAGGCTTCTCTCCGCTGTCACGTGGGCCCTGGGGCATCTGCGACGTCCAGGAGCAGGTCACGATCTGTCCCACGTAGGCTCTCGCCGTCAGCACCGTCGGCTTGAAGATTGTAGCAAACAGCACTTGGCAAAAGCAATCCACGCAGAACCGGGAGATTGCTTATCACTCGAACCAGGAGGGTCAGAGTGGGCGCTCCTTTTTACAGGAGCTGGTGCAGATCTGGAGCAACCAGAAAAGCAAGTCGTATTTCGAAGTTCGTCGGCACAGGGGCCACAAGCCAGCTGGCAAGTGACCGGGCCAACGCGTCGAGCACACACAGGCAGAAGGGCCCCACGCAGCACTCGTTGAGTGTGGAGGGGTGAGCTTTGGTGCAAGTGGAGCTCGGGGCTGGGGCTTCTCAAACCCCGGTGTACAGCTTCGAGGGTCACTCGGGGGCTGCACGGTCAGCGTCTCGTGGCCTTTTCAAGATGGCGTGCCCCACGCTTCCGGTCGCCTCCACGGGTCTCAGCTCTGCAGGGACTGTGGATCGGGCAGGTAGAAGGTAGGCAAGCTTGATCTCGTCGATCTCTGTCGCTCGAGTTCCGGCGGGAACTGCAACAAAGCAAGGGTCGAGGGCTGGATGGTGCCTGTTTGCACAGGGTGGTCACTCCTTGACCACAAGGGAGATTCTTCAGTCTTCTCACGTCGTGTAGAAAGTCGAAGGGTCCAGATTTCGTTTCTTATGTTTCTTCAGGATGATCTCCAGTCCGTTGGGACTGCTCCCCCTCTTATTCGAATCTAGGGGGTTGGACATCCTGCTAGGTCCCCTCCTATGGGTGGGACCCAGGAAGGGGGTGGTTACACCCCTCTCCTTTGATCCTGGCCGCGCTGGGACAGGGGCTGGGAGGCCCCAGAACCGGTTTGGCCGGATCCTGCAAGGGGCAGCCTTGTGCTCCCCAGGCAGTGTCTGGTTTCTTTGAAACCTCCCTACTCCAATCCACTATCTCCTGTCTGGGGTGGTTTGACACCGCCCTGTGACAGGAAACTCTTTGTCCAGGCCTCCTCTGCCGGGTTTCGGTCAGCAGCAGGAGGCCAGACCCGTGTCTGTGGCAGGGGCATCCATTTTGTGGATCTGAGGCTCATTTTAAATCAACCGCGTTTCAGTAAAGTAACATGTCTTCTCCCTCTAGAAGGGTGGAATGCTATCCCCGTCGCCAGAACTGGCGAGGGGATAGTATTCCAATTCGTATGACACCTTACACGACATGTTTTGATAAAGCCAAACCAAAGTTGCTATATAACCGCGAGGATTATAATGCGCTTAAGAGTATATGGTATGGCATTATCCCGGATCAGCTTAGGGAGTTGTTCCCGACAGCTGCAGACAGGCTCAGCTCATGCCAGAGCACCATCTCACATAAAACCACGCACTCTGCCTCCAGGATTGATGAGGCCTTCCATAGGAGTGACTCACAGGCTATATATGTGTCCAGATATAGGTTTAGATATAGGTATACTATATCTAAGCAAGGGGTGAATACACCCACTTGCCCCAGCTGAGTGTTCAGCCAGTTGTGTCAATTTAGATAGCCAGCCAGGGGTGGCAAAAGATATGCTGCAGCCCCTGGTAGGCCTTGGATGCACCTATGCCCTGGGCACCTATAGTGCACTGTACAGGGGCTGATAAGGTGACCCAAGCCAATCTAGTTATGCACCTAGGGTACATGGAGTCCATTTTACAGAGAGAGCAGATAGCCTGGGGCCCTGATTAGCAGGGACCCAGGCCAACTAAGTCGAAAACCAGCTAAACACAGGGCAAAAAAATCTGGGGTAACCATAGTCAGGTAGCCACCTTCCTACATAACCCCCCCCCAAACGAAAGGAGATAAGGCTATCCTTGGCCAGGTAAGCCTTTATTGCCTGAGTGGCCATATAAGGAAGTACCTGCACTAGCATGGGTACCCCCTGTCTCATGGTCCACTAAGCAGTCCCTCACCCTAGGGGTATTAGAGGGTCTCCACCATAGGGAATCACTACCTTGGGTGTGTTTATGCAAAGTTAAAGGCTGGTTTGGATATGGAGTATTGAAGGGAGGCTCCACTATTTTTGGGCTCAACTTCCTCCAATTATCTTCCACCATATGTGCCTTTCTTTCTTCAACTGAGTTGCACTGAGCTCTCAGGGTCAACCTCTGGCTACCTAAAGCTGGAGGCTGGGTCCCTCTGTTTGGCTTGCTGGAGGGACAGTTCAGGTTTGGGCCCTTTGGGTCCCAGGTTTGGCTGTGCCCAACAGAATCCATCTGTGGGAGGTCCCTAACTATTTTTAAGGGGGCTCCCTCAGGAGTTTTTAAAGTTTTCACCTTACTAGGCCTACTAGTTTTGGTGCCCCTAATCTGTTGATGGGGGTGCTTTATTTGACAGGGGGCCCTCTGGGTCTCACTGTCCTTCTTGTCCTCTGCAGCCCTGGGCTGACTAAGGCAAGGTAGAGAGGGGCAGGTTACCTGCTCCAGACTGGATCCCACCTGAGAAGGGTCCACTGCCATCAGAGGCTCTGTCAGGCCAGGCCTAACAACCTCTGGGGCAGTTCCTTCATCAGGGGTAAGATCAGTTCCCTGAGGAGGCTGATCCTGTCCTACTGTCTGGTGAGGGGGAGATTTCTCTTCCTCCTCCATGCTCTCAGTTTGGGTGGAGTGATCCATCATTTCAGGCTTCACAACACACATATCTGTTTGAGTTTGGGCTGTGGCCATCACAGCCCCACCAACCTTTTCAGGAGGAGACTCAGTTTGGGTTTCTGCTGTTATCATAACAGCTTTGCTATTCTGTTTGGGAAGAGCTTCTGGTAAAGATGGGGCAGAGAGTTGCTCAGCCCTACCAACCTTTTCAGGGAGGACATCTTGGATTGGGGCCATAGCCAGTACAGCCCCACTAACCTTTCCATTGGAATTTACCATTCTAGAATGGATTTCCTGTTCAACCTCAGCCCAGGCTGAGATTTCCAAATCATTACCCAGTAGACAGTCTACAGGCAAGTTTGGTGACACTGCCACTCTCTTTGGGCCAATGACACCTCCCCAGCTGAGACTTACTACTGCCATGGGATGATTGGTTTGGATGCCATCAATGTTCGTTACCTGGTATGTGGCACCTGGTAAAAGTTGCTTAGAGGGGACTATACAGTCAGCCACCATGGTGATGCTAGCCCCTGTGTCTCTAAAAGCTTCAACTTTCAAACCATTGATGATGGGTTCCTGTCTATATTTGCTCAAGGTATTTGGGCAAACAGAGAAGTTGGCAAACCCCATGCCAGTCTCGTAGACAAGATCATTTGGGGATGGAGACCTGGATAGGCCAGGGTCCCCTTGGGCTCCAAAAGTAAACCCACCCAGATTCCTGGGTGTGCTCCCACTTCCTGGGGGATTACTGCTGACAGTAACAGGAGGTGTTGGAGCTGGCTTTGGAGGTATGTTTTCTTTATTGCCATTCTTGGGACAACAGCTGTCTGTTTTGTAATGCCCAACCTGTTTACAGGCATGGCAATAAGGCTTTTTCTCTGTTGAAGAAGTGTCTTGGGACCCACCCCCCTTCTTGGAGTTTTGGGGCCCTGGGGAAGTGTTTTCTTTACTTTTATCCCCACCCTTATCTTGAGGCTTGGTAGACTCCTTCTTCTGGTTATTGTCCTGATTCTTAGGCCTAATCCTGGTTCTGACCCACTTATCTGCCCTCTTTCCCAATTCTTGGGGAGAGGTCAAATCTGAGTCCACCAGGTGCTTGTGTAAGAGCTGGTTCTGACAATTACTAAGGATCTGCTCCCTCATAATCAAATTATACAATCCTGTGAAGTCATGTACTTTGCTGCCATTCAGCCAACCCTCCAGAGCCTTAGTTGCACAATCAACAAAATCAGTCCAGTCCTGAGTCTGTGTCTTCTGGGTATCTCTGAACTTTAACCTGTACTGTTCAGTGGTTAAGCCAAACCCATCTATCAGAACACTCTTCAGGACTTTGTAATTGCTGGCATCCTCATGTCTGACAGTGAGGAGCCTATCCCTCCCTTTCTCTGAAAAGGAGTACCATAAGATTGCTGCCCACTGTTCCTCAGGAACCTGCTGTACCATGCAGGCTCTCTCCAGAGCAGTCATCCATTTGTGGATGTCATCCCCTTCCTGATAGGGGGGCACAATCTTTGTCAGGTTTCTACTATCATAGGACCTGGGTTTCTCTTTAGGAATTTTGCTGCCACCAGTGGCATCTAAGCCACTTATTTTTTTCTCCCTTGCCAAGGTAAGTTTAGCTTGTTCCAAGGTAAGCTTAGCTTGAGCCAGGGCTACCTCTTCCCTCTCTATCTGGAGTTGGACAGCCCTCATTCTGGCCCTATGCTCTTTTCTCTGGGAGGAAGTCATTCCTCTTTGAGATTCTCTTGAGGCACTAGAAAGGTGAGAGTCCCCTGATAGAGATCTCTCCCTTCTATTACCTGGGAGAATTAGGTTATGAGATCTGGGGTGGTGCTGGCCCCCCCCATTCCCATGTAGGTCCAAGTTGGCCTGGTTAAGGCTGGCAACCTGTACCTGGTTTCCCTGCTGATCCTGATCTTCAGGCTCTTCTAAATCAGAGCCTTCCTCTTCCTCTTCCTCCTCTACTACATCATCATCTGGAAGACCCTCATTCTCAGGGGAGTTTATCCCTTCACCTGATTCTAAGGGAGCCTGACTCACCTTATCTAGGTCATCCTTTTCTAGGAGAGCTATTAGGGAAGGAATGGTAGGGCCTCTGCCCTTTTTTAGCCCCCTGGCTGTGCACAAGGCACTCAGGTCTTTGTGGCTAAGGTTGTCATATCTGGATGTTGTCCCTATAGGATCAACTTCTACAGGAGCAGAGCCTGAGGCTCTACCTGTATCAGACATGACTGCTAGTGAGGTGTAAGTGGTGCACTTACCTACACTAAGTGGTTTCCTACTGTACCTTGCTAGTGAGTTGTAGTCAGGGTGTGCTACTCCCTTTAATCTACAACTACTAAGTTCAGTAGAACTTAATATGCTAAGCTTTTGATTTATATGTACCTAGAGGTACTTGATGTGATCTTTCAATTTGATAAAGATTGCAATGGTAAAACAAACAGCAAGCTCAAATCCCACCGCTGCCACCAATGTGAGAAGTTGGCCTGATATGTAGTGTTTCCAATTCTGGAACCACTGGGTATCAGTCCAAACAAACCCCAAAGATGTCTGGTTGTAAGTCAACCTTGTTAGACAAGCTATCCTAGTGGTAGCATGGACTAAGCAGCCTAAAGGCTAAACTTAAGAGGTCGTGTTAAGCGAGCTGTTTTACCACATACAATCCTGTAATCAAATGAAAGGACACCACACAAGTATATATTGTAAAAATATATGTATTTATTTCTAAATTACTCCCCAGTACTCTTTATGAGGAAAGGGGCACAAGCGTTAAATCAAAAGCACTGCTAAACATATAAAGTTGGCACAATTATGGCTGAGGGCGGGGGGCCACTCAGACCATATACTAAAAAAATGGTATAAGTAACACTTATCGAATATTGGTTAGGCCTAGGGCCTAGAGATTCGCTGGGAGCAGTCAGGACAAGCAATGAAGAAGTCGGGAGTAGCCCACAGGATACGGGTGCAGCACGGAAAGTGCGGCGCGCACCAATGTAAAGTCAATGGTGCGTAAAAGTTAGTTAAAGTGAATTAAATGATACTTCCGCTGAACCTAGGAACACAAAACTTCAGACACAGACCCTAGAGGTGTGTGCCAGTGTAAGGACACCGGCGTTGCAAAGTTACCTCACCCACAGGCCGTGGGTGCACAGGGTCGAAGTGGCGTCGGGTTCTGTCACGCAGGTTCTTGGTGCTTGGAGCTGTTGCAGCTGCAGACGCTGTGAAGCAGAAGTGTCCGGTGCGATCCAAGGGTGGATCGAAGTAGAAAAGTACCTGAAAGCAGAGGGGACAGAGTCTGGGTCACTCAGCAGTGACCAGGGTGGAACCAGGACGGAACCAGGCAATGTCGGGCGCAATCAGGCGGTTGTCGATAGGCTTCTCTCCGCTGTCACGTGGGCCCTGGGGCATCTGCGACGTCCAGGAGCAGGTCACGATCTGTCCCACGTAGGCTCTCACCGTCAGCACCGTCGGCTTGAAGATTGTAGCAAACAGCACTTGGCAAAAGCAATCCACGCAGAACCGGGAGATTGCTTATCACTCGAACCAGGAGGGTCAGAGTGGGCGCTCCTTTTTACAGGAGCTGGTGCAGATCTGGAGCAACCAGAAAAGCAAGTCGTATTTCGAAGTTCGTCGGCACAGGGGCCACAAGCCAGCTGGCAAGTGACCGGGCCAACGCGTCGAGCACACACAGGCAGAAGGGCCCCACGCAGCACTCGTTGAGTGTGGAGGGGTGAGCTTTGGTGCAAGTGGAGCTCGGGGCTGGGGCTTCTCAAACCCCGGTGTACAGCTTCGAGGGTCACTCGGGGGCTGCACGGTCAGCGTCTCGTGGCCTTTTCAAGATGGCGTGCCCCACGCTTCCGGTCGCCTCCACGGGTCTCAGCTCTGCAGGGACTGTGGATCGGGCAGGTAGAAGGTAGGCAAGCTTGATCTCGTCGATCTCTGTCGCTCGAGTTCCGGCGGGAACTGCAACAAAGCAAGGGTCGAGGGCTGGATGGTGCCTGTTTGCACAGGGTGGTCACTCCTTGACCACAAGGGAGATTCTTCAGTCTTCTCACGTCGTGTAGAAAGTCGAAGGGTCCAGATTTCGTTTCTTATGTTTCTTCAGGATGATCTCCAGTCCGTTGGGACTGCTCCCCCTCTTATTCGAATCTAGGGGGTTGGACATCCTGCTAGGTCCCCTCCTATGGGTGGGACCCAGGAAGGGGGTGGTTACACCCCTCTCCTTTGATCCTGGCCGCGCTGGGACAGGGGCTGGGAGGCCCCAGAACCGGTTTGGCCGGATCCTGCAAGGGGCAGCCTTGTGCTCCCCAGGCAGTGTCTGGTTTCTTTGAAACCTCCCTACTCCAATCCACTATCTCCTGTCTGGGGTGGTTTGACACCGCCCTGTGACAGGAAACTCTTTGTCCAGGCCTCCTCTGCCGGGTTTCGGTCAGCAGCAGGAGGCCAGACCCGTGTCTGTGGCAGGGGCATCCATTTTGTGGATCTGAGGCTCATTTTAAATCAACCGCGTTTCAGTAAAGTAACATGTCTTCTCCCTCTAGAAGGGTGGAATGCTATCCCCGTCGCCAGAACTGGCGAGGGGATAGTATTCCAATTCGTATGACACCTTACACGACATGTTTTGATAAAGCCAAACCAAAGTTGCTATATAACCGCGAGGATTATAATGCGCTTAAGAGTATATGGTATGGCATTATCCCGGATCAGCTTAGGGAGTTGTTCCCGACAGCTGCAGACAGGCTCAGCTCATGCCAGAGCACCATCTCACATAAAACCACGCACTCTGCCTCCAGGATTGATGAGGCCTTCCATAGGAGTGACTCACAGGCTATATATGTGTCCAGATATAGGTTTAGATATAGGTATACTATATCTAAGCAAGGGGTGAATACACCCACTTGCCCCAGCTGAGTGTTCAGCCAGTTGTGTCAATTTAGATAGCCAGCCAGGGGTGGCAAAAGATATGCTGCAGCCCCTGGTAGGCCTTGGATGCACCTATGCCCTGGGCACCTATAGTGCACTGTACAGGGGCTGATAAGGTGACCCAAGCCAATCTAGTTATGCACCTAGGGTACATGGAGTCCATTTTACAGAGAGAGCAGATAGCCTGGGGCCCTGATTAGCAGGGACCCAGGCCAACTAAGTCGAAAACCAGCTAAACACAGGGCAAAAAAATCTGGGGTAACCATAGTCAGGTAGCCACCTTCCTACATACTCCTTTTCAGAGAAAGAGAGAGATAGGCTCCTCACTGTCAGACATGAGGATGCCAGCAATTACAAAGTCCTGAAGAGTGTCCTAATAGATGGGTTTGGCTTAACCACTGAACAGTACAGGTTAAAGTTCAGAGACACCCAGAAGACACAGACTCAGGACTGGACTGATTTTGTTGATTGTGCAACTAAGGCTCTGGAGGGTTGGCTAAATGGTAGCAAAGTACATGACTTCAAAGGATTGTATAATTTGATTATGAGGGAGCAGATCCTAAGTAATTGTCAGAACCAGCTCTTACACCAGCACCTGGTGGACTCAGATTTGACCTCTCCCCAAGAATTGGGAAAGAGGGCAGATAAATGGGTCAGAACCAGGATTAGGCCTAAGAATCAGGACAGTAACCAGAAGAAGGAGTCTACCAAGCCTCAAGATAAGGGTGGGGATAAAAGTAAAGAAAAGACTTCCCCAGGGCCCCAAAACTCCAAGAATGGGGGTGGGTCCCAAGACACTTCATCAACTGAGAAAAAGCCTTATTGTCATGCCTGTAAACAGGTTGGGCATTACAAAACAGACAGCTGTTGTCCCAAGAATGGCAATAAAGAAAACATACCTCCAAAGCCAGCTCCAACACCTCCTGTTACTGTCAGCAGTAATCCCCCAGGAAGTGGGAGCACACCCAGGAATCTGGGTGGGTTTACTTTTGGAGCCCAAGGGGACCCTGGCCTATCCAGGTCCCCATCCCCAAATGATCTTGTTTATGAGACTGGCATGGGGTTTGCCAACTTCTCTGTTTGCCCAAATACCTTGAGCAAATATAGACAAGAACCCATCATCAATGGTTTGAAAGTTGAAGCTTTCAGAGACACAGGGGCTAGCATCACCATGGTGGCTGACTGTATAGTCCCCTCTAAGCAACTTTTACCTGGTGCCAGATACCAGGTAACAAACATTGATGGCATCCAAACAAATCATCCCATGGCAGTAGTAAGTCTCAGCTGGGGAGGTGTCATTGGCCCAAAGAGAGTGGCAGTGTCACCAAACTTGCCTGTAGACTGTCTACTGGGTAATGATTTGGAAATCTCAGCCTGGGCTGAGGTTGAACAGGAAATCCATTCTAGAATGGTAAACTCCAATGGAAAGGTTAGTGGGGCTGTAATAGCTACAGCCCCAATCCAAGATGTCCTTCCTGAAAGGGTTGGTAGGGCTGAGCAACTCTCTGCCCCATCTTTACCAGAAGCTCTTCCAAAACAGAATAGCAAAGCTGTTATGATAACAGCAGACACCCAAACTGAGTCTCCTCCTGAAATGGTTGGTGGGGCTGTGATGGCCACAGCCCAAACTCAAACAGATATGTGTGTTGTGAAGCCTGAAATGATGGATCACTCCACCCAAACTGAGAGCATGGAGGAGGAAGAGAAATCTCCTCCTCACCAGACAGTAGGACAGGATCAGCCTCCTCAGGGAACTGATCTTACCCCTGATGAAGGAACTGCCCCAGAGGTTGTTAGGCCTGGCCTGGCAGAGCCTCTGATGGCAGTGGACCCTTCTCAGGTGGGATCCAGTCTGGAGCAGGTAACCTGGCCCTCTCTACCTTGCCTCAGTCAGCCCAGGGCTGCAGAGGACAAGAAGGACAGTGAGACCCAGAGGGCCCCCTGTCAAATAAAGCACCCCCATCAACAGATTAGGGGCACCAAAACTAGTAGGCCTAGTAAGGTGAAAACTTTAAAAACTCATGAGGGAGCCCCCTTAAAAACAGTTAGGGACCTCCCACAGATGGATTCTGTTGGGCACAGCCAAACCTGGGACCCAAAGGGCCCAAACCTGAACTGTCCCTCCAGCAAGCCAAACAGAGGGACCCAGCCTCCAGCTTTAGGTAGCCAGAGGTTGACCCTGAGAGCTCAGTGCAACTCAGTTGAAGAAAGAAAGGCACACATGGTGGAAGATAATTGGAGGAAGTTGAGCCCAAAAATAGTGGAGCCTCACTTCAATACTCCATATCCAAACCAGCCTTTAACTTTGCATAAACACACCCAAGGTAGTGATTCCCTATGGTGGAGACCCTCTAATACCCCTAGGGTGAGGGACTGCTTAGTGGACCATGAGACAGGGGGTACCCATGCTAGTGCAGGTACTTCCTTATATGGCCACTCAGGCAATAAAGGCTTACCTGGCCAAGGATAGCCTTATCTCCTTTCGTTTGGGGGGGGGGGTTATGTAGGAAGGTGGCTACCTGACTATGGTTACCCCAGATTTTTTGCCTTGTGTTTAGCTGGTTTTCGACTTAGTTGGCCTGGTTCCCTGCTAATCAGGGCCCCAGGCTATCTGCTCTCTCTGTAAAATGGATTCCATGTACCCTAGGTGCATAACTAGATTGGCTTGGGTCACCTTATCAGCCCCTGTACAGAGCACTATAGGTGCCCAGGGCATAGGTGCATCCAAGGCCTACCAGGGGCTGCAGCATATCTTTTGCCACCCCTGGCTGGCTATCTAAAATTGACACAACTGGCTGATCACTCAGCTGGGGCAAGGTGGTGTAATCACCCCTTGCTTAGATATAGTATGCCTATATCTAAACCTATCTGGACACATATAAACCTGTGAGCCACTCCTATGGCAGGCCTTAACAATCCTGAAGGCAGAGTGCGTGGTTTAATGTGAGATGGTGCTCTAGCATGAGCTGAGCCTGTCTGCAGCTGTCGGGACCAATTCCCTTAGCTGTTCCGGGATAATGCCAAACCATATACTATTAAGTGCATTATAATCCTCGCGGTTATATGTCAACTTTGGTTTGGCTTTATCAAAACATGTCGTGTAAGGTGTCATACGATTTGGAATACTACCCCCTCGCCAGTCCTGGCGACGGGGGTAGCATTCCACCCCTCTAGAGGGGACGACATGTTACTTTTGCTAAAACGCGGTTGATTTTTAAAAGAGCCTCAGATCCACAAAATGGATGCTTCTGCCACAGACACATGTCTGACCTCCTGCTGCTGACCGAAACTCAGCAGAGGAGGCCTGGACAAAGGATTTCCTGTCACAGGGAGGTGTGACACCACCCCAGACAGGAGATAGTGGATTGTAGCAGGGAGGTTTGAATGAAACCAGACAGTGCCTGGGGAGCACAAGGCTTCCCCTTGCATAATCCGGTCAAACCGGTTCTGGGGCAGCCCAGCCCCAGCTCCAGTGAGACCTGGACAAAGGAAAGGGGGTGTAACCACCCCCCTTCCTGGTCCCACCCATAGGGGAGGGACCTAGCAGGAGATCCACCCCTCAGATTGGAATAAGAGGGGGAGCAGTGCCAATGCAACTCAGATCATCCTGAAATCAACTTTAAACTAAGAAGACGACTGGACTTCGACATTCTGATGATAGAAGACTGAAGAGCATCTCCCTTGTGGCCTAGGAGGGGCCACCCTGTGAACACAGGCATCACCCAGCACCTCGACGTCTGCTTTGCCGCCGCCTCCCGCCGGAGCCCGAGTGCAGAGCCTGACAAGACTCAGCTTCCCAGACTTCTCCCAGCTCGATCCACAGTCCCTGCAAAGAAGGGACCCGTGGAGGCACCGAGAGACGTGGGAGCGGCCATCTTGAAAGACCCCCGAGACGCTGACTGCGCAGCACTCGAGGCACCCTCGACTCTGTGCTTTGGGGATTGAGAAGCCCCACAACCGAGCAGCATTTGCACCAAAGATCAGCCCTCCAGCATCTCCACGATCTGCGTGGGGCCCTTTTGTTTTGTGCCACTCGACTCGCCATCCCGTCCGCTTGTCACGTGGTCAGCGGCCATCTTGGCGACGAAACCTACAATTTACACTGCGGGTCTGGTTGCTCCAGACCTGCCCTCACTCCTGTAGAAAGGAGTACCCGCTCTGACCTTGCTGGTCCGAGTAATAAGCCTTTTTCACTTTCCCCGTGGCTTGCATTAGCCAAGGCTTGTTTGCTTCAATCGAGTTGCCGACACCGCCATCAGCTAGAGCCTTCAAGGGTCAGCTCATGATCGACTCCGGGACGTCTTTGACCTCTTCATGTCCACGCAGCTGCAGAGAGAAGCAACCCCTGATCACCTGTTTGCACCCGACATTGCCTGGTTCCGTCCTGGTTCCACCCTGGTCACTGCTGAGTGACCCAGACTCTGTCCCCTCTGCTTTCAGGTACTTTTCTACTTCGATCCACCCTTGGATCGCACCGGACACTTCTGCTTCACAGCGCCTGCAGCTGCAACAGCTTCAAGCACCAAGAACCTGCGTGACAGAACCCGACGCCACTTCGACCCTGTGCACCCACGGCCTGTGGGTGAGGTAACTTTGCAACGCCGGTGTTCTTACACTGGTACACACCTCTAGGGTCTGTGTCTAAAGTTTTGTTCCTCTAGGTTCAGCGGAAGTATCTTTTAATTCACTTTATCCAACTTTTACGCACCATTGACTTTACATTGGTGCGCGCCGCACTTTCCGTGCTGCACCCGTCTCCTGTGGGCTACTCCCGACTTCATCATTGCTAGTCCTGACTGCTCCCAGCGAATCTCTAGGCCCTAGGCCTAACCATTGTTCGATAAGTGTTCCTTATACCACTTTTTTAATATATGGTCTGAGTGGCCACCCGCCCTCATCCATAACTGTGCAACTTTATATGTTTTACTGTGCTTTTGATTTAACGCTTGTGCCCCTTTCCTCATAAAGAGTACTGGGGAGTAATTTAGAAATAAATACATATATTTTTATAATATATACTTGTGTGGTGTCCTTTCATTTGATTACAGGATTGTATGTGGTAAAACAAGCTCGCTTAACACGACCTCTTAAGTTAAGCCTTTAAGGCTGCTTAGTCCATGCTACCACTAGGATAGCTTGTCTACAAGGTTGACTTACAACCTGACATCTTTGGGGTTTGTTTGGACTGATACCCAGTGGTTCCAGAATTGGAAACACTACATATCAGGCCAACTTCTCACACCCCACATGACCCCATATTGCGACACATGATGACACATGACGACACATGATGACACATGACCCCACATGACCCCACATGGCAACACATGACGGCACATGGCGACACATGACGACACATGGCGACACATGATGACACATGACGAAACATGACACCACATGACACATTATGGCACATGACCCAAAATGACCCCACATGGTGACATATGACGACACATGACACCACATGACGACATCTGATACATGACACGTGATGACACATGACAACACATGACCCACGTGACACATAATGACACATGATGACACATGAGACCACATGACCCATGACACCACATGACACATGACAGGTGATGACACATGAGACATGACAACACAAGACACATGACACCACATGACACCATATGACACCACATGATACCACATGACACATGATGACACATGACCCCACATGACACCATATGACACCACATGATACCACATGACACATGATGACACATGACCCCACATGACCCCACATTGCGACACATGACAACACATGATGACACATGATGACACATGATGACACATGACACCACATGACACCACATGATGACACATGACACCACATGACACCATATGGCACCACATGATACCACATGACACATGATGACACATGACACCACATGACACCACATGACACATGATGAAGCATGATGACACATGACACCACATGACACCACATGATGACACATGACACCACATGACACCACATGATACCACATGACACATGACCCCACATGACCCCATATTGCGACACATGATGACACATGATGACACATGATGACACATGACACCACATGACACCACATGACAACACATGACACCAAATGACACATGACACCACAAGACACCATATGACACCACATGACACTTGATGACACATGACACCACATGACACATGACACCACATGACACCACATGACACCACATGACACCACATGACACCACTTGACACCACATGACACCACATGACACATGATGACACATGACGACACATGGCAACATGACACATGATGACACATGACGACACATGACACATGATGACACATGGTGACACATGGCGACACATGGTGACACATGGCGACACATGGCGACACATGGCGACACATGACGGCACACGGCGACACATGACGACACATGGCGACACATGGCAACACATGGCAACACATGACAACACATGATGACACATGACACATGACGACACATGGCGACACATGGCGACACATGGCGACACATGATGACACATGACGACACATGATGACACATGACAACACATGGCGACACATGACACCACATGACACGTGATGACACATGACAACACATGACCCACATGACACATGATGACACATACCACATGACACCACATGACACCACATGACACCACCTGACACCACAAGACACATGATACGTGACAACACATGAGACATGACACCACAAGACACATGACATCACATGAGACATGACACCACATGACACCACATGACACCACATGACACCAAATGACACATGACACCTCATGACACCACATGACACCACATGACACCACATGACACCACATGACACCACATGACACATGATGACGCATGATGACACATGACACCACATGACACCACATGATGACACATGACACCACATGACACCATATGACACCACATGATACCACATGACACATGATGACACATGACCCCACATTGCGACACATGACGACACATGATGACACATGATGACACATGATGACACATGACACCACATGACACCACATGATGACACATGACACCACAAGACACCATATGACACCACATGACACTTGATGACACATGACACCACATGACACCACATGACACATGATGACGCATGATGACACATGACAACACATGACACCACATGACACATGATGACACATGACACCACATGACACATGATGATGCATGATGACACATGACACCACATGACACCACATGATGACACATGACACCACATAACACCATATGACACCACATGACACAAGATGACATATGACACATGACACATGATGACACATGACACCACATGACACCACAAGACACATGCTACGTGACACCACATGAGACATGACACCACAAGACACATGACACCACATGAGACATGACACCACATGACACCACATGACACTAAATGACACATGACACCACATGACACCACATGACACCACATGACACCACATGACACCACATGACACATGATGACGCATGATGACACATGACAACACATGACACCACATGATGACACATGACACCACATGACACCATATGACACCACATGATACCACATGACACATGATGACACATGACCCCACATTGCGACACATGACGACACATGATGACACATGATGACACATGACACCACATGACACCACATGATGACACATGACACCACATGACACCATATGACACCACATGACACTTGATGACACATGACACCACATGACACCACATGACACATGATGACGCATGATGACACATGACAACACATGACACCACATGACACCACATGACACATGATGACACATGACACCACATGACACATGATGACACATGATGACACATGACACCACATGACACCACATGATGACACATGACACCACATAACACCATATGATACCACATGACACATGACCCCACATGACCCCATATTGTGACACATGATGACACATGACGACACATGATGACACATGACCCCACATGACCCCACATGGCAACACATGACGGCACATGGCGACACATGATGACACATGACGACACATGACGACACATGACACCACATGACACATTATGACACATGACCCCAAATGACCCCACATGGCGACATATGACGACACATGACGACACATGACAACACATGATGACACATGACACCACATGACACATGACCCCAAATGACCCCACATGGCGACATATGACAACACATGACACCACATGACGACACATGACACGTGATGACACATGATAACACATGACCCACATGACACATGATGACACATGATGACACATGAGACCACATGACCCACATGACACATGATGACACATGACAACACATGACCCACATGACACATGATGACACATGACACCACATGACCAACATGACACATGATGACACATGACACCACATGACACATGATACCACATGACACCACATGACACATGACACCACAGGACACCACATGACACCACATGACACCACATGATGACACATGGCAACACATGGCAACACATGATGACACATGACGACACACGATGACACATGACAACACATGGCGACACATGACACCACATGACACATGACACCACATGACACATGACACGTGATGACACATGAGACATGACAACACAAGACACATGACACCACATGACACCATATGACACCACATGATACCACATGACACATGATGACACATGATGACACATGACCCCACATGACACCATATGACACCACATGATACCACATGACACATGATGACACATGAGACATGACAACACAAGACACATGACACCACATGACACCATATGACACCACATGATACCACATGACACATGATGACACATGACACCACATGACACCACATGATGACACATGACACCACATGACACCATATGGCACCACATGATACCACATGACACATGATGACACATGACACCACATGACACCACATGACACATGATGATGCATGATGACACATGACAACACATGACACCACATGACACATGACACATGACACCACATGACACCACATGACACATGATGAAGCATGATGACACATGACACCACATGACACCACATGATGACACATGACACCACATGATACCACATGACACCACATGATACCACATGACACCACATGATACCACATGACACATGACCCCACATGACCCCATATTGTGACACATGATGACACATGACGACACATGATGACACATGACCCCACATGACCCCATATTGTGACACATGATGTCACATGACGACACATGATAACACATGACACCACATGAGATCACATGACAACACTTGACACAAAATGATGACACATGACACCACATGACACCACATGACACCACATGATACCACATGACACATGACCCCACAGGACCCCATATTGTGACACATGATGACACATGACGACACATGATGACACATGACCCCACATGACCCCACATTGCAACACATGATGGCACATGGTGACACATGACGACACATGGCGACACATGACGACACATGACGAAACATGACACCACATGACACATTATGGCACATGACCCCAAATGACCCCACATGGTGACATATGATGACACATGACACCACATGACGACATCTGATACATGACACGTGATGACACATGACAACACATGACCCACATGACACATAATGACACATGATGACACATGAGACCACATGACCCATGACACCACATGACACATGACACGTGATGACACATGAGACATGACAACACAAGACACATGACACCACATGACACCATATGACACCACATGATACCACATGACACATGATGACACATGACCCCACATGACACCATATGACACCACATGATACCACATGACACATGCTGACAAATGACCCCACATGACCCCACATTGCGACACATGACAACACATGATGACACATGATGACACATGATGACACATGACACCACATGACACCACATGATGACAAATGACACCACATGACACCATAATGCACCACATGATACCACATGACACATGATGACACATGACACCACATCACACCACATGACACATGATGAAGCATGATGACACATGACACCACATGACACCACATGATGACACATGACACCACATGACACCACATGATACTACATGACACATGACCCCACATGACCCCATATTGCGACACATGATGACACATGATGACACATGATGACACATGACACCACATGACACCACATGACAACACATGACACCAAATGACACATGACACCACAAGACACCATATGACACCACATGACACTTGATGACACATGACACCACATGACACATGACACCACATGACACCACATGACACCACATGACACCACATGACACCACTTGACACCACATGACACCACATGACACATGATGACACATGACGACACATGGCAACATGACACATGATGACACATGACGACACATGACACATGACACATGATGACACATGGTGACACATGGCGACACATGGTGACACATGGCGACACATGGCGACACATGGTGTAGGAAGGTGGCTACCTGACTATGGTTACCCCAGATTTTCTGCCCTGTGTTTAGCTGGTTTTCGACTTAGTTGGCCTGGTTCCCTGCTAATCAGGGCCCCAGGCTATCTGCTCTCTCTGTAAAATGGATTCCATGTACCCTAGGTGCATAACTAGATTGGCTTGGGTCACCTTATCAGCCCCTGTACAGAGCACTATAGGTGCCCAGGGCATAGGTGCATCCAAGGCCTACCATGGGCTGCAGCATATCTTTTGCCACCCCTGGCTGGCTATCTAAATTGACACAACTGGCTGATCACTCAGCTGGGGCAAGTGGGTGTAATCACCCCTTGCTTAGATATAGTATACCTATATCTAAACCTATATCTGGACACATATATAGCCTGTAAGCCACTCCTATGGAAGGCCTCATCAATCCTGGAGGCAGAGTGCGTGGTTTTATGTGAGATGGTGCTCTGGCATTAGCTGAGCCTGTCTGCAGCTGTCGGGAACAACTCCCTAAGCTGATCCGGGATAATGCCATACCATATACTCTTAAGCGCATTATAATCCTCGCGGTTATATAGCAACTTTGGTTTGGCTTTATCAAAACATGTCGTGTAAGGTGTCATACGAATTGGAATACTATCCCCTCGCCAGTTCTGGCGACGGGGATAGCATTCCACCCTTCTAGAGGGAGAAGACATGTTACTTTACTGAAACGCGGTTGATTTAAAATGAGCCTCAGATCCACAAAATGGATGCCCCTGCCACAGACACGGGTCTGACCTCCTGCTGCTGACCGAAACCCGGCAGAGGAGGCCTGGACAAAGAGTTTCCTGTCACAGGGCGGTGTCAAACCACCCCAGACAGGAGATAGTGGATTGGAGTAGGGAGGTTTCAATGAAACCAGACACTGCCTGGGGAGCACAAGGCTGCCCCTTGCAGGATCCGGCCAAACCGGTTCTGGGGCCTCCCAGCCCCTGTCCCAGCGCGGCCAGGATCAAAGGAGAGGGGTGTAACCACCCCCTTCCTGGGTCCCACCCATAGGAGGGGACCTAGCAGGATGTCCAACCCCCTAGATTCGAATAAGAGGGGGAGCAGTCCCAACGGACCTCAGATCATCCTGAAGAAACATAAGAAACGAAATCTGGACCCTTCGACTTTCTACACGACGTGAGAAGACTGAAGAATCTCCCTTGTGGTCAAGGAGTGACCACCCTGTGCAAACAGGTACCATCCAGCCCTCGACCCTTGCTTTGTTGCAGTTCCCGCCGGAACTCGAGCGACAGAGATCGACGAGATCAAACTTGCCTGCCTTCTACCTGCCCGATCCACAGTCCCTGCAGAGCTGAGACCCGTGGAGGCGACCGGAAGCGTGGGGCACGCCATCTTGAAAAGGCCACGAGACGCTGACCGTGCAGCCCACGAGTGACCCTCGAAGCTGTACACCGGGGTTTGAGAAGCCCCAGCCCCGAGCTCCACTTGCACCAAAGCTCACCCCTCCACACTCGACGAGTGCTGCGTGGGGCCCTTCTGCCTGTGTGTGCTCGACGCGTTGGCCCGGTCACTTGCCAGCTGGCTTGTGGCCCCTGTGCCGACGAAACTTGAAATCCGACTTGCTTTTCTGGTTGCTCCAGATCTGCACCAGCTCCCGTGAAAAGGAGCACCCACTCTGACCCTCCTGGTTCGAGTGATAAGCAATCTCCCGGTTCCGCGTGGATTGCTTTTGCCAAGTGCTGTTTGCTACAATCTTCAAGCCGACGGTGCTGACGGCGAGAGCCTACGTGGGACAGATCGTGACCTGCTCCTGGACGTCGCAGATGCCCCAGAGCCCACGTGACAGCGGAGAGAAGCCTATCGACAACCGCCTGATTGCGCCCGACATTGCCTGGTTCCGTCCTGGTTCCACCCTGGTCACTGCTGAGTGACCCAGACTCTGTCCCCTCTGCTTTCAGGTACTTTTCTACTTCGATCCACCCTTGGATCGCACCGGACACTTCTGCTTCACAGCGCCTGCAGCTGCAACAGCTCCAAGCACCAAGAACCTGCGTGACAGAACCCGACGCCACTTCGACCCTGTGCACCCACGGCCTGTGGGTGAGGTAACTTTGCAACGCCGGTGTCCTTACACTGGCACACACCTCTAGGGTCTGTGTCTGAAGTTTTGTGTTCCTAGGTTCAGCGGAAGTATCATTTAATTCACTTTAACTAACTTTTACGCACCATTGACTTTACATTGGTGCGCGCCGCACTTTCCGTGCTGCACCCGTATCCTGTGGGCTACTCCCGACTTCTTCATTGCTTGTCCTGACTGCTCCCAGCGAATCTCTAGGCCCTAGGCCTAACCATTGCTCGATAAGTGTTACTTATACCATTTTTTTAGTATATGGTCTGAGTGGCCCCCCGCCCTCAGCCATAATTGTGCCAACTTTATATGTTTAACAGTGCTTTTGATTTAACGCTTGTGCCCCTTTCCTCATAAAGAGTACTGGGGAGTAATTTAGAAATAAATACATATATTTTTACAATATATACTTGTGTGGTGTCCTTTCATTTGATTACAGGATTGTATGTGGTAAAACAAGCTCGCTTAACACGACCTCTTAAGTTAAGCCTTTAAGGCTGCTTAGTCCATGCTACCACTAGGATAGCTTGTCTACAAGGTTGACTTACAACCTGACATCTTTGGGGTTTGTTTGGACTGATACCCAGTGGTTCCAGAATTGGAAACACTACATATCAGGCCAACTTCTCACATTGGTGTGCAGCGGTGCGGATTTGAGCTTGCTGTTTGTTTTACCATTGCAATCTTTATCAAATTGAAAGATCACATCAAGTACCTCTAGGTACATATAAATCAAAAGCTTAGCATATTAAGTTCTACTGAACTTAGTAGTTGTAGATTAAAGGGATTAGCACACCCTGACTACAACTCACTAGCAAGGTACAGTAGGAAACCACTTAGTGTAGGTAAGTGCACCACTTACACCTCACTAGCAGTCATGTCTGATGCAGATAGAGCCTCAGGCTCTGCTCCTGTAGAAGTTGATCCTATAGGGACAACATCCAGATATGACAACCTTAGCCACAAAGACCTGAGTGCCTTGTGCACAGCCAGGGGGCTAAAAAAGGGCAGAGGCCCTACCATTCCTTCCCTAATAGCTCTCCTAGAAAAGGATGACCTAGATAAGGTGAGTCAGGCTCCCTTAGAATCAGGTGAAGGGATAAACTCCCCTGAGAATGAGGATCTTCCAGATGATGATGTAGTGGAGGAGGAAGAGGAAGAGGAAGGCTCTGATTTAGAAGAGCCTGAAGATCAGGATCAGAGGGGAAACCAGGTACAGGTTGCCAGCCTTAACCAGGCCAACTTGGACCTACATGGGAATGGGGGGGGCCAGCACCACCCCAGATCTCATAACCTAATTCTCCCAGGCAATAGAAGGGAGAGATCTCTGTCAAGGGACTCTCACCTTTCTAGTGCCTCAAGAGAATCTCAAAGAGGAATGACTTCCTCCCAGAGAAAAGAGCATAGGGCCAGGATGAGGGCTGTCCAACTCCAAATAGAAAGGGAAGAGGTAGCCTTGGCTCAAGCTAAACTTGCTTTAGCAAGAGAGAGAAAATTGTGTGGCTTAGATGCCACTGGTGGCAGCAAAGTTCCTAAAGAGAAACCCAGGTCCTATGATAGTAGAAACCTGACAAAGATTGTGCCCCCCTATCAGGAAGGGGATGACATCCACAAGTGGATGACTGCTCTGGAGAGAGCCTGCATGGTACAGCAGGTTCCTGAGGAACAGTGGGCAGCAATCTTATGGTACTCCTTTTCAGAGAAAGGGAGAGATAGGCTCCTCACTGTCAGACATGAGGATGCCAGCAATTACAAAGTCCTGAAGAGTGTTCTGATAGATGGGTTTGGCTTAACCACTGAACAGTACAGGTTAAAGTTCAGAGATACCCAGAAGACACAGACTCAGGACTGGACTGATTTTGTTGATTGTGCAACTAAGGCTCTGGAGGGTTGGCTGAATGGCAGCAAAGTACATGACTTCACAGGATTGTATAATTTGATTATGAGGGAGCAGATCCTTAGTAATTGTCAGAACCAGCTCTTACACCAGCACCTGGTGGACTCAGATTTGACCTCTCCCCAAGAATTGGGAAAGAGGGCAGATAAGTGGGTCAGAACCAGGATTAGGCCTAAGAATCAGGACAATAACCAGAAGAAGGAGTCTACCAAGCCTCAAGATAAGGGTGGGGATAAAAGTAAAGAAAACACTTCCCCAGGGCCCCAAAACTCCAAGAAGGGGGGTGGGTCCCAAGACACTTCTTCAACAGAGAAAAAACCTTATTGCCATGCCTGTAAACAGGTGGGGCATTACAAAACAGACAGCTGTTGTCCCAAGAATGGCAATAAAGAAAATATACCTCCAAAGCCAGCTCCAACACCTCCTGTTACTGTCAGCAGTAATCCCCCAGGAAGTGGGAGCACACCCAGGAATCTGGGTGGGTTTACTTTTGGAGCCCAAGGGGACCCTGGCCTATCCAGGTCTCCATCCCCAAATGATCTTGTCTATGAGACTGGCATGGGGTTTGCCAACTTCTCTGTTTGCCCAAATACCTTGAGCAAATATAGACAGGAACCCATCATCAATGGTTTGAAAGTGGAAGCTTTTAGAGACACAGGGGCTAGCATCACCATGGTGGCTGACTGTATAGTCCCCTCTAAGCAACTTTTACCAGGTGCCACATACCAGGTAACAAACATTGATGGCATCCAAACAAATCATCCCATGGCAGTAGTAAGTCTCAGCTGGGGAGGTGTCATTGGCCCAAAGAGAGTGGCAGTGTCACCAAACTTGCCTGTAGACTGTCTACTTGGTAATGATTTGGAAATCTCAGCCTGGGCTGAGGTTGAACAGGAAATCCATTCTAGAATGGTAAATTCCAATGGAAAGGTTAGTGGGGCTGTACTGGCTATGGCCCCAATTCAAGATGTCCTTCCTGACAAGGTTGGTAGGGCTGAGCAACTCTCTGCCCCATCTTTATTAGAAACTCTTCCAAACCAGAATAGAAAAGCTGTTATGATAACAGCAGAAACCCAAACTGAGTCTCCTCCTGAAAAGGTTGGTGGGGCTGTGATGGCCACAGCCCAAACTCAAACAGATATGTGTGTTGTGAAGCCTGAAATGATGGATCACTCCACCCAAACTGAGAGCATGGAGGAGGAAGAGAAATCTCCCCCTCACCAGACAGTAGGACAGGATCAGCCTCCTCAGGGAACTGATCTTACCCCTGATGAAGGAACTGCCCCAGAGGTTGTTAGGCCTGGCCTGACAGAGCCTCTGATGGCAGTGGACCCTTCTCAGGTGGGATCCAGTCTGGAGCAGGTAACCTGCCCCTCTCTACCTTGCCTTAGTCAGCCCAGGGCTGCAGAGGACAAGAAGGACAGTGAGACCCAGAGGGCCCCCTGTCAAATAAAGCACCCCCATCAACAGATTAGGGGCACCAAAACTAGTAGGCCTAGTAAGGTGAAGACTTTAAAAACTCCTGAGGGAGCCCCCTTAAAAACAGTTAGGGACCTCCCCCAGATGGATTCTGTTGGGCACAGCCAAACCTGGGACCCAAAGGGCCCAAACCTGAACTGTCCCTCCAGCAAGCCAAACAGAGGGACCCAGCCTCCAGCTTTAGGTAGCCAGAGGTTGACCCTGAGAGCTCAGTGCAACTCAGTTGAAGAAAGGAAGGCACACATGGTGGAAGATAATTGGAGGAAGTTGAGCCCAAAAATAGTGGAGCCTCACTTCAATACTCCATATCCAAACCAGCCTTTAACTTTGCATAAACACACCCAAGGTAGTGATTCCCTATGGTGGAGACCCTCTAATACCCCTAGGGTGAGGGACTGCTTAGTGGACCATGAGACAGGGGGTACCCATGCTAGTGCAGGTACTTCCTTATATGGCCACTCAGGCAATAAAGGCTTACCTGGCCAAGGATAGCCTTATCTCCTTTCGTTTGGGGGGGGGTTATGTAGGAAGGTGGCTACCTGACTATGGTTACCCCAGATTTTTTGCCCTGTGTTTAGCTGGTTTTCGACTTAGTTGGCTTGGTTCCCTGCTAATCAGGGCCCCAGGCTATCTGCTCTCTCTGTAAAATGGATTCCATGTACCCTAGGTGCATAACTAGATTGGCTTGGGTCACCTTATCAGCCCCTGTACAGAGCACTATAGGTGCCCAGGGCATAGGTGCATCCAAGGCCTACCAGGGGCTGCAGCATATCTTTTGCCACCCCTGGCTGGCTATCTAAATTGACACAACTGGCTGATCACTCAGCTGGGGCAAGTGGGTGTAATCACCCCTTGCTTAGATATAGTATACCTATATCTAAACCTATATCTGGACACATATATAGCCTGTAAGCCACTCCTATGGAAGGCCTCATCAATCCTGGAGGCAGAGTGCGTGGTTTTATGTGAGATGGTGCTCTGGCATTAGCTGAGCCTGTCTGCAGCTGTCGGGAACAACTCCCTAAGCTGATCCGGGATAATGCCATACCATATACTCTTAAGCGCATTATAATCCTCGCGGTTATATAGCAACTTTGGTTTGGCTTTATCAAAACATGTCGTGTAAGGTGTCATACGAATTGGAATACTATCCCCTCGCCAGTTCTGGCGACGGGGATAGCATTCCACCCTTCTAGAGGGAGAAGACATGTTACTTTACTGAAACGCGGTTGATTTAAAATGAGCCTCAGATCCACAAAATGGATGCCCCTGCCACAGACACGGGTCTGACCTCCTGCTGCTGACCGAAACCCGGCAGAGGAGGCCTGGACAAAGAGTTTCCTGTCACAGGGCGGTGTCAAACCACCCCAGACAGGAGATAGTGGATTGGAGTAGGGAGGTTTCAATGAAACCAGACACTGCCTGGGGAGCACAAGGCTGCCCCTTGCAGGATCCGGCCAAACCGGTTCTGGGGCCTCCCAGCCCCTGTCCCAGCGCGGCCAGGATCAAAGGAGAGGGGTGTAACCACCCCCTTCCTGGGTCCCACCCATAGGAGGGGACCTAGCAGGATGTCCAACCCCCTAGATTCGAATAAGAGGGGGAGCAGTCCCAACGGACCTCAGATCATCCTGAAGAAACATAAGAAACGAAATCTGGACCCTTCGACTTTCTACACGACGTGAGAAGACTGAAGAATCTCCCTTGTGGTCAAGGAGTGACCACCCTGTGCAAACAGGTACCATCCAGCCCTCGACCCTTGCTTTGTTGCAGTTCCCGCCGGAACTCGAGCGACAGAGATCGACGAGATCAAGCTTGCCTGCCTTCTACCTGCCCGATCCACAGTCCCTGCAGAGCTGAGACCCGTGGAGGCGACCGGAAGCGTGGGGCACGCCATCTTGAAAAGGCCACGAGACGCTGACCGTGCAGCCCACGAGTGACCCTCGAAGCTGTACACCGGGGTTTGAGAAGCCCCAGCCCCGAGCTCCACTTGCACCAAAGCTCACCCCTCCACACTCGACGAGTGCTGCGTGGGGCCCTTCTGCCTGTGTGTGCTCGACGCGTTGGCCCGGTCACTTGCCAGCTGGCTTGTGGCCCCTGTGCCGACGAAACTTGAAATCCGACTTGCTTTTCTGGTTGCTCCAGATCTGCACCAGCTCCCGTGAAAAGGAGCACCCACTCTGACCCTCCTGGTTCGAGTGATAAGCAATCTCCCGGTTCCGCGTGGATTGCTTTTGCCAAGTGCTGTTTGCTACAATCTTCAAGCCGACGGTGCTGACGGCGAGAGCCTACGTGGGACAGATCGTGACCTGCTCCTGGACGTCGCAGATGCCCCAGAGCCCACGTGACAGCGGAGAGAAGCCTATCGACAACCGCCTGATTGCGCCCGACATTGCCTGGTTCCGTCCTGGTTCCACCCTGGTCACTGCTGAGTGACCCAGACTCTGTCCCCTCTGCTTTCAGGTACTTTTCTACTTCGATCCACCCTTGGATCGCACCGGACACTTCTGCTTCACAGCGCCTGCAGCTGCAACAGCTCCAAGCACCAAGAACCTGCGTGACAGAACCCGACGCCACTTCGACCCTGTGCACCCACGGCCTGTGGGTGAGGTAACTTTGCAACGCCGGTGTCCTTACACTGGCACACACCTCTAGGGTCTGTGTCTGAAGTTTTGTGTTCCTAGGTTCAGCGGAAGTATCATTTAATTCACTTTAACTAACTTTTACGCACCATTGACTTTACATTGGTGCGCGCCGCACTTTCCGTGCTGCACCCGTATCCTGTGGGCTACTCCCGACTTCTTCATTGCTTGTCCTGACTGCTCCCAGCGAATCTCTAGGCCCTAGGCCTAACCATTGCTCGATAAGTGTTACTTATACCATTTTTTTAGTATATGGTCTGAGTGGCCCCCCGCCCTCAGCCATAATTGTGCCAACTTTATATGTTTAACAGTGCTTTTGATTTAACGCTTGTGCCCCTTTCCTCATAAAGAGTACTGGGGAGTAATTTAGAAATAAATACATATATTTTTACAATATATACTTGTGTGGTGTCCTTTCATTTGATTACAGGATTGTATGTGGTAAAACAAGCTCGCTTAACACGACCTCTTAAGTTAAGCCTTTAAGGCTGCTTAGTCCATGCTACCACTAGGATAGCTTGTCTACAAGGTTGACTTACAACCTGACATCTTTGGGGTTTGTTTGGACTGATACCCAGTGGTTCCAGAATTGGAAACACTACATATCAGGCCAACTTCTCACACATGGCGACACATGACGGCACACTGCGACACATGACGACACATGGCGACACATGGCAACACATGGCAACACATGACAACACATGATGACACATGACACATGACGACACATGGCGACACATGGCGACACATGGCGACACATGATGACACATGACGACACATGATGACACATGACAACACATGGCGACACATGACACCACATGACACATGACACGTGATGACACATGACAACACATGACCCACATGACACATGATGACACATGATACCACATGACACCACATGACACCACATGACACCACCTGACACCACAAGACACATGATACGTGACAACACATGAGACATGACAACATATGACACATGACACCACATGAGACATGACACCACATGACACCACATGACACCAAATGACACATGACAACTCATGACACAATATGACACCACATGACACCACATGACACCACATGACACATGATGACGCATGATGACACATGACACCACATGACACCACATGATGACACATGACACCACATGACACCATATGACACCACATGATACCACATGACACATGATGACACATGACCCCACATTGCGACACATGACGACACATGATGACACATGATGACACATGATGACACATGACACCACATGACACCACATGATGACACATGACACCACAAGACACCATATGACACCACATGACACTTGATGACACATGACACCACATGACACCACATGACACATGATGACGCATGATGACACATGACAACACATGACACCACATGACACATGATGACACATGACACCACATGACACATGATGACGCATGATGACACATGACACCACATGACACCACATGATGACACATGACACCACATAACACCATATGACACCACATGACACAAGATGACACATGACCCCACATGACCCCACATGACCCCACATGGCAACACATGACGGCACATGGCGACACTAGATGACACATGATGACACATGACAACACATGACACCACATGACACAAGATGACACATGACCCCACATGACCCCACATGGCAACACATGACGGCACATGGCGACACATGATGACACATGATGACACATGACACCACATGACATCACATGACACCACATGACACAAGATGACACATGACCCCACATGACCCCACATGGCAACACATGACGGCACATGGTGACACATGACACATGACGACACATGATGACACATGACACCTCATGACACATTATGACACATGACCCCAAATGACCCCACATGGCGACATATGTCGACACATGACGACACATGGCGACACATGACACCACATGACACATGACCCCAAATGACCCCACATGGCGACATATGACAACACATGACACCACATGACGACACATGACACGTGATGACACATGACAACACATGACCCACATGACACATGATGACACATGATGACACATGAGACCACATGACCCACATGACACATGATGACACATGACACCACATGACCCACATGACACATGATGACACATGACACCACATGACCAACATGACACATGATGACACATGACACCACATGACACATGATACCACATGACACCACATGACACATGACACCACATGACACCACAGGACACCACATGACACCACATGACACATGATGAAGCATGATGACACATGACACCACATGATGACACATGACACCACATGACACATGACCCCACATGACCCCATATTGCGACACATGATGACACATGACGACACATGATGACACATGACACCACATGACACCACATGACACATGACACCACACGACACCACATGACACCACATGACACCACATGACACATGATTGCGCATGATGACACATGACACCACATGACACCACATGATGACACATGACACCATATGACACCACATGATACCACATGACACTTGATGACACATGACCCCACATGACCCCACATTGCGACACATGACAACACATGATGACACATGATGACACATGACACCACATGACACCAAATGATGACACATGACACCACATGACACCATATGGCACCACATGATACCACATGACACATGATGACACATGACACCACATGACACCACATGACACATGATGACGCATGATGACACATGACAACACATGACACCACATGACACATGTGCAGGTTTTGTTGATGGCCGGTCCCTCGAGGTCTCGTCGCACCCACAGATCACAGCTGAGCTGATGACGTGGGTAGAGGTCAGAGGTGCCAGGGAAGCCGGTTCTCGTCGAGCTGGGCTGTCGGATTCCTTGAGGAAGGACTTGCAGCAAACCGCAGAGTTCTTAGATGGTGCCCGCTGGTGCAGGGTGACTACTCCTTAGCCACAAGGGAGAAATCTTGAGAAGAGACTCGAAGTCCTTTCGTAGAAAGTATTCTTGATTCAAAGATGATCTAATTTGGAAGGGTCCCCGCTCCGGCCTTTATCCTAAAGAAAGGGGTGGGTACATGACTAGGTCCTGCCCTAAGGGTGGGACCAGGAAGGGGGGTAGTTACACCCCTCTCCCCTGCCGGACTGTCCCCAGGTCAGGGGCTGGCGCCCCTGGAACTGGTTCTGACCGGCAGATGCGTACTGAGCACCGGGGTGCCACTCCGCAGTCACCTTCTCGCAAAGCCCTACCTACCCAGAATACACAAACCCTGTCTGGGACGGTGCGAACACCGCCCTCGACAGGAAACCCTTTGTCCAAGCTCTCCTCGCTGGAAGGACTCCCAGCAGCAGGAGGTCAGACTCGTGTCTGTGGTGGCAGCATCCATTTTGTGGAGCTGAGGCTTTAGTTAACTTTAACCGGGGTTCACAGTTACATACATGTCGTGTCCCTCTAGAAGGGCGGAATGCTAACCTCGTCGCCAGAATTGGTGAGGGGGTAGCATCCCGATTCGTATGACACCTTACTCGACATGTCTGGATAACGCAATACCGAAGTTACCGATATGGCACGCGTTATCATGGAACAGCCATTGGGTCTTGGTTCCGCCAGCTGCAACCGGGCTCGGCTCGGGCCAGAACCCAATTCACACGATTCCAAGCACTCTGCCTTCAGGATTGTCAAGGCCTGCCATAGGAGTGTCTGATAGGAACTCGGGTGTCCATTGTGTGGTTAGATATAGGGCTACTATACCTAAAGCAACGAGCGGGTACGCTACGTTTCCCCATCTGTCGTGCAGCCAGTTGTGTCAGATTTAGATGGCCATCCAGGGGTGGCATAATACATGCTTCAGCCCCTGGTAGGCCCTGGGTACACCGATGCCCTGAGTTACAGGGTCTGACAGGGTGGCCCAGTTCCAATTGGAAATGTACCTAAGGTACATGGAATCCATTTTAGAGAGAGAGCAGTGGGCCTGGGGTCCTGATTGGCAGGGCCCCAGGTCAACTAAGTCGGAAAACCAGCAAAACACCAGGCAAAAAGTCGGGGGTAACCATAGTCAGGTATCTACCTTCCTACACAACCCCCCCCAAACGAAAGGAGATAAGGCTGTCCTTGTCCAGGTAAGCCTATATTGCCTGAGTGGCCATATGAGGTGGTACATGCACTGGCATGGTTACCCCCTGTATCATGGCCCACTAAGCAACCCCTCACCCTAAGGGTATCTGAGGGTCTCCACCATAGGGAATCACTACCTGTGGTGTGCTTTGGCAAAGTAAAAGGCTGGTGTGGGAATGGAGTACTGAAGTGAGACTCCACTACACCACATGACACCACATGACACATGACACCACACGACACCACATGACACCACATGACACCACATGACACATGATTGCGCATGATGACACATGACACCACATGACACCACATGATGACACATGACACCATATGACACCACATGATACCACATGACACATGATGACACATGACCCCACATGACCCCACATTGCGACACATGACAACACATGATGACACATGATGACACATGACACCACATGACACCAAATGATGACACATGACACCACATGACACCATATGGCACCACATGATACCACATGACACATGATGACACATGACACCACATGACACACCATGACACATGATGACGCATGATGACACATGACAACACATGACACCACATGACACATGACACATGACACCACATGACACCACATGACACATGATGACGCATGATGACACATGACACCACATGACACCACATGATGACACATGACACCACATGACACCACATGACACCACATGATACCACATGACACATGACCCCACATGACCCCATATTGCGACACATGATGACACATGACGACACATGATGACACATGACAGCACATGACATCACATGACACCACATGACACATGATGACACATGACCCCACATGACCCCACATGGCAACACATGACGGCACATGGCGACACATGACGACACATGGCGACACATGATGACACATGATGAAACATGACACCACATGACACATTATGGCACATGACCCCAAATGACCCCACATGGTGACATATGACAACACATGACACCACATGACGACACATGATACATGACACGTGATGACACATGACAACACATGACCCACATGACACATAATGACACATGATGACACATGAGACCACATGACCCACATGACACATGATGACACATGACACCACATGACCCACATGACACATGATGACACATGACACCACATGACCCATGATGACACATGATGACACATGACACCACATGACACATGATACCACATGACACCACATGACACATGACACCACATGACACCACATGACACCACTTGACACCACATGACACCACTTGACAGCATATGACACCACATGACACATGATGACACATGACGACACATGGCAACATGACACATGATGACACATGACGACACATGACGACACATGACACATGATGACACATGGTGACACATGGTGACACATGGTGCCACATGGCGACACATGGCGACACATGGCGACACATGACGACACACGGCGACACATGATGACACATGGTGACACATGGCAACACATGGCAACACATGGCAACACATGATGACACATGACACATGATGACACATGGCGACACATGGCGACACATGATGACACATGATGACACATGACAACACATGGAGACACATGACACCACATGACACATGACACGTGATGACACATGACAACACATGACCCACATGACACATGATGACACATGAGACCACATGACACCACATGACACCACATGACACCACAAGACACAGGATACGTGACACCACATGAGACATGACACCACAAGACTAATGACACCACATGAGACATGACACCACATGATACCAAATGACACAACACCACATGACACCACATGACATCACATGACACCACATGACACCACATGACACCACATGACACATGATGACGCATGATGACACATGACACCACATGACACCACATGATGACACATGACATCACATGACACCATATGACACCACATGATACCACATGACACATGATGACACATGACCCCACATTGCGACACATGACGACACATGATGACACATGACACCACATGACACCACATGACACCACATGATGACACATGACACCACATGACACCATATGACACCACATGACACTTTATGACACATGACACCACATGACACCACATGACACATGATGACGCATGATGACACATGACAACACATGACACCACATGACACATGATGACACATGACACCACATGACACATGATGACACATGATGACACATGACACCACATGACACCACATGATGACACATGACACCACATAACACCATATGATACCACATGATACATGACTCCACATGACCCCATATTGCGACACATGATGACACATGACGACACATGATGACACATGACCCCACATGACCCCACATGGCAACACATGATGGCACATGGCGACACATGATGACACATGACGACACATGACGACACATGACACCACATGACACATTATGACACATGACCCCAAATGACCCCACATGGCGACATATGACGACACATGACGACACATGACAACACATGACGACACATGACACCACATGACACATGACCCCAAATGACCCCACATGGCGACAAATGACAACACATGACACCACATGACGACACATGACACGTGATGACACATGACAACACATGACCCACATGACACATGATGACACATGATGACACATGAGACCACATGACCCACATGACACATGATGACACATGACAACACATGACCCACATGACACATGATGACACATGACACCACATGACCAACATGACACATGATGACACATGACACCACATGACACATGATACCACATGACACCACATGACACATGACACCACAGGACACCACATGACACCACATGACACCACATGACACATGATGACACATGGCGACACATGACAACACATGATGACACATGATGACACACGATGACACATGACAACACAGGGCGACACATGACACCACATGACACATGACACCACATGACACATGACACGTGATGACACATGAGACATGACAACACAAGACACATGACACCACATGACACCATATGACACCACATGATACCACATGACACATGATGACACATGACCCCACATGACACCATATGACACCACATGATACCACATGACACATGATGACACATGAGACATGACAACACAAGACACATGACACCACATGACACCATATGACACCACATGATACCACATGACACATGATGACACATGACACCACATGACACCACATGATGACACATGACACCACATGACACCATATGGCACCACATGATACCACATGACACATGATGACACATGACACCACATGACACCACATGAAACATGACGCATGATGACACATGACAACACATGACACCACATGACACATGACACATGACAGCACATGACACCACATGACACATGATGAAGCATGATGACACATGACACCACATGACACCACATGATGACACATGACACCACATGATACCACATGACACCACATGATACCACATGACACATGACCTCACATGACCCCATATTGTGACACATGATGTCACATGACGACACATGATAACACATGACACCACATGAGATCACATGACAACACATGACACCAAATGATGACACATGACACCACATGACACCACATGACACCACATGATACCACATGACACATGACCCCACATGACCCCATATTGCGACGCATGATGACACATGACAACACATGATGACACATGACACCACATGACATCACATGACACCACATGACACATGATGACACATGACCCCACATGACCCCACATGGCAACACATGACGGCACATGGCGACACATGACGACACATGGCTGTGAGAAGTTGGCCCGATATGCAGCGTTCGCTATTCTAGCGACCGCTATGTATCGTTCCAACGACCCTTATGGTGATTGGTTGTAAGTCAACCTTAGACCAGCTATCCGAGTAGCGTGGATACGAGCAGTCTTCGGGCTAAACTCTAGAGGGCGTGTTAAGCCAGCTGTTATACCATCACATACCCCTTGAACCCCAAGTGAAAGGACACCAAACAAGTGTTATGAAAATAAACAGAATATTTATTAAGAATCACAACAGCCCTGGACTCTTTATGAGGACAGGGTACTAAGCACAAACCAAAACTTTTAGGAGAATACTTCAAGTGCACAATTTAAACAAGTGTCCGGGGACACAGGAAGTTTAGTGGTCTCGGGCGGACCCGATAAGGCAAGTCGGAAGCGAGGGACTCGGGACCCTAGAGTAAGGAGGCTATGCAGGCACCGAAATGCCGAAGTTACCTAGCCACGAGGGCTGCGGCTGCACAAGTCTTACAGGCATCGGGGTCTTCGCTGACGAGCCAGGAGCCGGAAGAAAAGGAGTTGCTGGCCGGCGACCAGTGCTGAATAGTTCGTAGAGATCCAAGCCTGGATCAGAGATCGTTGATACCTGAAAGCAGAGGGGACCAAGTTCGTACTACTAGCCAGTAGTCAGAGGGTACCAGGAAGGCACCGGTTGGCCGTCACCTCGACTAGGTGAGTGGGCGACGCTGGGCTCTGCAGTCTCACGGACCAGGAGGCGTTGTCGGCGACCAGGATGGAGATGCGAGCTGTCCCACGGAGGTTGATGCTGTCGGCATCGCTGGGCCCAGGATTGGGGCAACAAGCCTTGGCAGATTTCAGGGCCACGGGGTGGGCCTAAAAATGGCGTCTTGAGTGGACCAGGAGGGTCCGGGGGGCTTCTCTCAAAGATGGAAGCAAGAGCCAGTCTGGAGCAACCAGACCAGCAGCGTTGGTTGTCGGATGTCGTCAAAGAAGGGCACAAGCCAGCGGCTAGTGACCAGACAACGTACTGAGCAGCGAGCAGAAGGGCCCCACGCAGATCGTGGAGATGCTGGGAGACTGCACTTCGGTGCTGGAGCGGCTCAGGGTCGGGGCTTCTCGGACCCCAGAGCACTCACCAGAGAATTGCTTCGATGGTCGTGCTGATTAAGAAAGCGTGCAGGTTTTGTTGATGGCCGGTCCCTCGAGGTCTCGTCGCACCCACAGATCACAGCTGAGCTGATGACGTGGGTAGAGGTCAGAGGTGCCAGGGAAGCCGGTTCTCGTCGAGCTGGGCTGTCGGATTCCTTGAGGAAGGACTTGCAGCAAACCGCAGAGTTCTTAGATGGTGCCCGCTGGTGCAGGGTGACTACTCCTTAGCCACAAGGGAGAAATCTTGAGAAGAGTCTCGAAGTCCTTTCGTAGAAAGTATTCTTGATTCAAAGATGATCTAATTTGGAAGGGTCCCCGCTCCGGCCTTTATCCTAAAGAAAGGGGTGGGTACATGACTAGGTCCTGCCCTAAGGGTGGGACCAGGAAGGGGGGTAGTTACACCCCTCTCCCCTGCCGGACTGTCCCCAGGTCAGGGGCTGGCGCCCCTGGAACTGGTTCTGACCGGCAGATGCGTACTGAGCACCGGGGTGCCACTCCGCAGTCACCTTCTCGCAAAGCCCTACCTACCCAGAATACACAAACCCTGTCTGGGACGGTGCGAACACCGCCCTCGACAGGAAACCCTTTGTCCAAGCTCTCCTCGCTGGAAGGACTCCCAGCAGCAGGAGGTCAGACTCGTGTCTGTGGTGGCAGCATCCATTTTGTGGAGCTGAGGCTTTAGTTAACTTTAACCGGGGTTCACAGTTACATACATGTCGTGTCCCTCTAGAAGGGCGGAATGCTAACCTCGTCGCCAGAATTGGTGAGGGGGTAGCATCCCGATTCGTATGACACCTTACTCGACATGTCTGGATAACGCAATACCGAAGTTACCGATATGGCACGCGTTATCATGGAACAGCCATTGGGTCTTGGTTCCGCCAGCTGCAACCGGGCTCGGCTCGGGCCAGAACCCAATTCACACGATTCCAAGCACTCTGCCTTCAGGATTGTCAAGGCCTGCCATAGGAGTGTCTGATAGGAACTCGGGTGTCCATTGTGTGGTTAGATATAGGGCTACTATACCTAAAGCAACGAGCGGGTACGCTACGTTTCCCCATCTGTCGTGCAGCCAGTTGTGTCAGATTTAGATGGCCATCCAGGGGTGGCATAATACATGCTTCAGCCCCTGGTAGGCCCTGGGTACACCGATGCCCTGAGTTACAGGGTCTGACAGGGTGGCCCAGTTCCAATTGGAAATGTACCTAAGGTACATGGAATCCATTTTAGAGAGAGAGCAGTGGGCCTGGGGTCCTGATTGGCAGGGCCCCAGGTCAACTAAGTCGGAAAACCAGCAAAACACCAGGCAAAAAGTCGGGGGTAACCATAGTCAGGTATCTACCTTCCTACACAACCCCCCCCAAACGAAAGGAGATAAGGCTGTCCTTGTCCAGGTAAGCCTATATTGCCTGAGTGGCCATATGAGGTGGTACATGCACTGGCATGGTTACCCCCTGTATCATGGCCCACTAAGCAACCCCTCACCCTAAGGGTATCTGAGGGTCTCCACCATAGGGAATCACTACCTGTGGTGTGCTTTGGCAAAGTAAAAGGCTGGTGTGGGAATGGAGTACTGAAGTGAGACTCCACTACGGTTGGGCTCAACTTCCTCCAATCACTATCCACCATATGCGCCTTTCTTTCCAGTACTGAGTTGCTATGAGCTCTCAGGGTCAACCTCTGGCTACCTAAAGCTGGAGGCTGAGTCCCTCTGTTTGGCTTACTGGAGGGACAGGTCAGGTTCGGGGTTTTTAGGCCCCAGGTTTGGCTGTGCCCAACAGTGTCCAGCTGTGGGAGTTCCCTAACTACTTTTAAGGGGGATCCCTCAGGAGTGTGTTTTATTTTTACTTGGCTAGGGCTACTAGCTTCAGTGATCCTAATCTGCTGATTGGGAAATTCTTTTGGACAGGGGGCCCTTTGGGGTCCACCACTGGCCTCCCTGACCTCTACAGCCCTGGGCTGACTGAGGCAGGGTAGAGTGGGGCAGGTTACCTGCTCCAGACCGGGTCCCACCTGGGAAGGTTCCACTGTCATCAGGGGCTCTGCCAGGCTAGGCCTGACTACCTCTGGGGCAGTTCCTTCACCAGGGGTAGAGTCAGTTCCCTGAGGAGGCTGGCTCTCACCTAGTGTCTGGGAGGGGGAAGACTTTTCTTCCTCCTCAGTGCTCTCTGTCTGAGTGGAGTGATCCATAGTTTCAGGCTTCACAACACTGTTATCTGTCTGAGTTTGAGCTGTGGCCATCACAACTCCACCAACCTTTTCAGGAAGGGACTCAGTTTGGGTTTGGGCTGTGACCATCACAGCCTTGCCAACCTGTTCAGGAAAGGCATCTTTCTGGGATAGGGCTGTGACTGGCACAGCCCTCCTGACCTGTTCAGGGAGGACATCTTGGACGGGGGCTGTGGCTACCACTGCCCCACTAACCTTACCATGGAGGTTTACCATTTTAAAATGGGTTTCTTGCTCTACCTCAGCCCAGGCTGAGGTCTCTAAATCATTCCCCAGTAGGCAATCTACAGGCAAGTTTGGTGACACTGCCACTCTCTTGTGACCAGTGACACCTCCCCAGCTGAGATTTACCACTGCTATGGGATGATCTCTCTGCACTCCATCAATGTTCACTACCTGGTATGTGGCACCAGGCATAAGTTGCCTCGAGGGGACTAGGCTCTCAGCCACCATGGTGATGCTAGCCCCTGTGTCTCGGTAGGCCTCAACTTTTGAACCATTGATGAGGGGCTCCTGTCTGTACCTGCCCAAAGTGTTGGGACAGGCGGTGAAGTTGGCAAACCCCATGCCAGTCTCACAGACAAGAGTGTCTAAGTCCGGGGACCTGGTTAGGCCAGAGTCCCAAGGCACTCCCAAAGAAAATGCACCCAGATTCTTGTCGGCACTCCCACCACCTGGGGGATTACTACTAGTAGTAACAGGAGGCTGGGAAGCTTTATTTGGGGGTATGTTCTCCTTATTGTTGTTGGCCTTGGGACAACTGCTGTCAGTTTTGTAATGGCCCACCTGTTTGCAGGTGTGACAATAAGGTTTCTTTTGGGTTTTGGGAGAAGTTGGGGACCCACCCTTTTCAGAGGAATTTTGGGGCCCTGTGGTTTGATCAGAAGATTTATTCCCACCCTTCTCTTGAGGCTTGGTCGATTCCTTCTTTTGGTCACCACCCTGGTTCTTAGGCCTGACCCTGGTTCTGACCCATTTGTCCGCCCTCTTACCCAATTCTTGTGGAGAGGTCAGATCAGAGTCTACCAGGTGCTGGTGTAATAACTGGTTCTGACAATTATTTAAGATTTGCTCTCTCATAATTAGATTGTACAATCCTTTAAAATCAGTAACCTTACTTCCCAGTAGCCAGCCTTCAAAAGCCTTAGTGGCACAATCGACAAAGTCAGACCAGTCCTGAGACTGAGTTTTCTGGGTATCCCTGAACAGCGACCTGTACTGCTCAGTGGTTAAGCCGAACCCATCAATCAGTGTGTTCTTCAGGACCTGGTAATTGTTAGCATCCTCGACTCTAGTAGTGAGGAGCTTATCTCTACCTTTACCTTCAAAGGAGAGCCACAAGATAGCTGCCCACTGACTCTGGGGGACGCACTGTACAGTGAAGGCCCACTCCAAAGCAGTAATCCATTTGTGGATGTCGTCCCCTTGCTTAAAGGGGGGCACTATCTTATTCAGGTGCTTAGTGTCTAAACTCCTGGGTTCCCGTGGGGGAATGCTGCCACCAGTGGGAATCGTCCCACTCAACTCTTGCTCTCGGGCAAAGGCGAGTCTCTCTTTGGCTAGGGCAAGTTCTTCCCTTTCGATCCGCAGATTGACTTCCCGCTCCTTTGCTTCGTACATTCTCCTCTGAGGTGATGTCATCCCTCTTCGAGCAGAACCTCGAGAGCCATTGGTTCGAGCGGATCTGTTAGAGCCTCTCGACAGAGACCTAACTCGTCCGTTCCCAATGTTAAGCTGGCCCGAGAGAGGCCCCAGGGGTCTCCTAGTACCAAACTCGTGCCGGCTTAAGTTGTCCTGAGTTAGCTGACTAACTATGACTGGACCTTTGTCTGCCTCGTCCCCAGATGTCTCTGGTTCCTCGTCCTCCTCTTCGCCCTCGGCAGAGAGATGGATAAGGTCAGGGTCACCTCGGGTTCCCTCGAGGGGAGGCATTTCCATTTCGGGATGAGAAGTGTTAGACCTGACATCTTTTGGCGTGATTACCCCTATCTTTTTGCCTCGGCCTCCTGTATTTTTTGATGCTGTGCTGGATTCGTTTTTGCTGGTTTAGATGCTTTGGACACTCTGCCACTGCTGATCAGTGCCAGAGTGTAAGTGCTCCCTATGTAAATTGTTATCATGATTGGATATCCATGTTTGGCATATTTGTATCACCACGAAGTCCCTAGTAAAGTGCACAGGGTATGCCAGGGCCGGTGATGACGAATGCTACTAGTGGGCCTGCAGCACTGATTGTGCCACCCACAGGAGTAGCCCTAAAATGGTGTCTCGGGCCTTCCACTGCAGCGCCTACGGGCAGTTTAGAACTGCCATGTCCTCCTGGTCGGCGTCCCCGCTGACCAGGCCGAACCCTTCCCTTTTCGTGCACATCAGTCACCCCTATGGAAGGCCCAAGGTACCCCCCTGGGCAGGGTGCCGTGTATGTGAAAGGTAGAGCATGTACTAGTGCAGGTGACATGCTCTGGTAGTGAATTACAGCCATTTTCGTTTTTCACTATTGTAAGGCTATCTTGCTCCATAGGTTAACATGGGGGATGCCGGCTACAGTGGTTACGGCATTTCTTCCCATAGGAGCAAGATGGGACATAAGTATTTAGTATCCCTGAACTCAGAATTTAATAACGCATCTTTTAGGAAAGGTGGTTTTTAGATCCTGTGTTTGAGGACAGCACTTTTAGAAAGTTGCTGTTCTCTTGTCTGACCCTTCTGCGTGCCTGGAAAGGTTTGTGTATTGACTGTCTGGTTTGTGAGTGACAGGGGCTGGGGAATCCCCCCAGAGGCTGGATGAGTCAGCACTAGGCTGAGTGGAGCGATTGCTACCTGAGTGGTGGGAGGAGTTAGCACCTGGGCTGAATAGGGCTGTGCCTGCCTGCCACAATGCTGGCTCCACCTCCTGCTGGGCGGCGGAGGACTCTGCCCCTCACTCTGAAAGGAAAGATGCAGCCAGCACGTCAAGGTGCTCAGGATCCACCCAGAACTGGTTCAGACCGGGCTCAGGGCCCACATGCACTGAGAGAACAAAGACTTTAGGGGTATAAGTACAGGACCCCTGACAACAGAAAATTAGATCATCCTGGAAATCAAGAAGGAACCTCTGCCAAGGAGAAAGCTGTCGTGAAGAAGGAAGACTGTCCTGCTGTTGCTCTGCTGGACTGACCTGCTGTTGCTTTGCTGCCAAGGAGAGGGGAAGGACTTTGCTGTGAGCTGTGTCCCCTGTCTTGTAAGGAATCTCCAAGGGCCTGAGAAGAGCTGGCTCCCTGTTTCCGAAGTCCCAGGAACAAAAGGACTTCACCCCCCAGTCTCCCCGAACTCTGCTGAGAGAGTTCTGTCCTTCGTAGAGTGCTTGATCCAGTTGTGGGACCTCTAGAAGTGGAACCTGAGCTGGGAAGCTTGAGACGAAGCTGAGAAACTTGTGAAGCTGAAAAGTGTCGCATCGCTCGCTGGCGGAGCGCAACCCCGACAGTGCGAGAAGTTCCCGCCGCTACGAGGGTCGAGATCGGCGCAGCACCTGACATCGCTGCCGAGACCGTCGCACCCTTCGTTTGCGAGACGCACCAGGCCGGTGCAGGGGAATCGGACATCGCTGCGAGTGTCGTCGCAGAGCCTGTCGCTGGGTGAGATCACCGCACCCCTTGCTTGTGGACCGCATCACGTCGCTGCGAACATCGTCGCAGAAAACATCACATCGAGGAGCTGCGAGAGAGAGGGTCACCGCTGGACTGCGCATCGTCGCCCCGGAGATCATCGCAGCCCCTACGAGATCATCGCATCGTGACTTTGCGAGAACAGACTTCCCACGGAACCTACGCACCGGAATCTACGCAAGCTGCCTTCCTCCCCTTACAGACCGGATTCGTCGCCGCACGCCCGCTGCTGCAGCGGGGCCGTCGCATCGCCTCCCCAGGGTCTCAGGAGTAACGCATCGCTTGTTTCCACCGCACCAGCTTCCTGTTTGTGGAACTTTGTTGCATCTAAAAGGTACTGTGAGTCAACGTGACGCAACTGTGAACTTTTCACGCATCTGTGGATCATTTGATCGTAACTTAAAGAACTTTGATTACAACCTGAAGAACTCAGTTGAAACCGTAACCTTGCATTGTGTATGTTGGATTTCTGCCGTTTTGGTCTTGTGTAGTTTAGAATAAATATCTTTATTTTCCTAAACTGTTGTAGAATCAGTTTGTGGTGTTTTCACTGTGTTACTGTGAGTGTTGGTACAAATACTTAACGCATTGCCTCTGGTTAGCCTAGACTGCTCAGGCCAAGCTACCTTGAGGGCGAGCAGGGGTTATCTGAGAGGGTTATCTCCTTGTCCTGACTAGAAGCAAGGGTCCCTATTTGGACATTGGTACCTACCTCTGCCAACTAGAGACCCCCAGTTCTAACATTGGTGGTCAGGCGGTGGGATTTGAACTTGTATTTGTACTTGACCCACAGTAATTGGTGTACATCACTAGTGAGTGCAGACCATTACGCCACCGCATACTACTGGTTTTTGAGTTTTTGCATTCTGTTGTTGAGTAACTCTTCGGAAAGCATCATGTCTCTGAATGGGAAAGCGCCCAGTGAGGAGGCAGAGATAGATTTGGAATTCTCGATCGAAGATCTGTACTCCTACCCAGTAAAGCATCTTAGGTACTTCTGCCAGCAGTTTGAGTGCCCCATAAAGAGCGCCTACAGGAAGGAGGAGCTGCAGAAAATCTTGAAAACCTATTGGGAAGCACAGGAGGGAAATGAGGTTGTGGATGTAGAAAGTGCTTTCCAAGGCAAAGACCTGCCAGTGGGCAGAGTAGGCTCAGGAGCTGGCAGCAACCACTCCGGTAGGGGCCTCACCCCGGAAGAGTTACAGGAAAATCAAAGAATAAGAGAATATGACCTGGAGGTCATGAAAATGAAGATGAAGCAATTGGAAGTAGAGAAGGCGGCGGAGGAGAGCAAAAATGCCCGCGCCTTAGAGGAAAAGAAATTGCTTTTGGCTCACGAGTTGAGAATGAGAGAGCTGGATCTGCAAAACAAGGAGGCGGATGCCGGTTCAAATGGTGGCAGCGCACAGCCAGTGCATGGGGGTAAAGTATATATTCCCAAAGACCTGGTACAGAATTACCATAGGAGTGAGGATATTTATGCCTGGTTCACTTCGTATGAAATTGCATTGAAGATGAATGATGTGCCTGACAAGTATTGGGGGGCGGGCCTGTGGAAACATTTTGAGGCGTCTGGGAGGAGTGCTCTAGAGCCCTTAGAATTGACAGGTGCCATGACCTACCCCAATATGAAGGAGGCCTTATGTCTCAGGTATGGCCTTACTCCAGAGCAGTACAGACTGCAGTTTAGGAACTCCAAGAAGAAAGAGTCTGAGACTTGGATGGAGTGTGTGAATGGGTACTCGCGTGCACTGGAAGGTTGGATGAAGGGCAGTAAAGTAACTGATTTGAAGGGGTTGTTGCATTTAATCAGTTGGGAGCACTTGAGTAGTCTTTGTGTTCCAGAGCTGCGCCAGCATCTTTTAGATAGCAAGCTGACAGACCCCATTGAGCTTGCTAAGGAGGCGGACCGCTGGTCCAGTACCAGGGTCCACAAAGGCATTGTGGGTACCACAGCCAAAGGTGGGCAGGGTCCCCAGCAGAAGAGTGGGGGGGACAAGGGTAACCAAAAGGAGTTCTCGCAAGGGCCCCAAAATAGTTCCCGGGAATACTAGAAGCAAGGGTCCCTATTTGGACATTGATACCTACCTCTGCCAACTAGAGACCCCCAGTTCTAACAAGAAGGGTCGGTGTTACCCGCCTTCTTGGCATCATAAGTCTCCAAGAGACCAATCAGAAATGGAATGGTAGGGTTTGCACCCTGCTTAATCTTTCGAGACGTACAGATCTGTCGCATCTCATGACAGCTAAGCGCAGCATATCTGGAGGTGACCTGTGGAAGGTCGACTGACACGAGGGGAGACTCAGAGTTTCCGCCTTTGTCCGACATGCTGTTTCTAGTGTGGTGTAAGTGATGTACCTACCTACACTATGGGTTTACCTACTGAGCCCTTGCTAAGAGTTGTAGCCAAGGTGTGCTAAGCCTTGAAGAGCTACAACAGCTGGTTCAGTAGAACTCAGAGTATTCTAAGCCAGGTTATATGTACCTGGAGTACTTATGCGATCTTTCACAAGATGTTCTTAGGATACGCGTGGTAAAACAACAGCAAGCTCAAATCCCAACCGCTGCTCACCAATGTGAGAAGTTGGCCCGATATGCAGCGTTCGCTATTCTAGCGACCGCTATGTATCGTTCCAACGACCCTTATAGTGATTGGTTGTAAGTCAACCTTAGACCAGCTATCCGAGTAGCGTGGATACGAGCAGTCTTCGGGCTAAACTCTAGAGGGCGTGTTAAGCCAGCTGTTATACCATCACATACCCCTTGAACCCCAAGTGAAAGGACACCACACAAGTGTTATGAAAATAAACATAATATTTATTAAGAATCACAACAGCCCTGGACTCTTTATGAGGACAGGGTACTAAGCACAAACCAAAACTCTTAGGAGAATACTTCAAGTGCACAATTTAAACAAGTGTCCGGGGACACGGGAAGTTTAGTGGTCTCGGGCGGACCCGATAAGGCAAGTCGGAAGCGAGGGACTCGGGACCCTAGAGTAAGGAGGCTATGCAGGCACCGAAATGCCGAAGTTACCTAGCCACGAGGGCTACGGCTGCACAAGTCTTACAGGCGTCGGAGTCTTCGCTGACGAGCCAGGAGCCGGAAGAAAAGGAGTTGCTGGCCGGCGACCAGTGCTGAATAGTTCGTAGAGATCCAAGCCTGGATCAGAGATCGTTGATACCTGAAAGCAGAGGGGACCAAGTTCGTACTACTAGCCAGTAGTCAGAGGGTACCAGGAAGGCACCGGTTGGCCGTCACCTCGACTAGGTGAGTGGGCGACGCTGGGCTCTGCAGCCTCACGGACCAGGAGGCGTTGTCGGCGACCAGGATGGAGGTGCGAGCTGTCCCACGGAGGTTGATGCTGTCGGCGTCGCTGGGCCCAGGATTGGGGCAACAAGCCTTGGCAGATTTCAGGGCCACGGGGTGGGCCTAAAAATGGCATCTTGAGTGGACCAGGAGGGTCCGGGGGGCTTCTCTCAAAGATGGAAGCAAGAGCCAGTCTGGAGCAACCAGACCAGCAGCGTTGGTTGTCGGATGTCGTCAAAGAAGGGCACAAGCCAGCGGCTAGTGACCAGACAACGTACTGAGCAGCGAGCAGAAGGGCCCCACGCAGATCGTGGAGATGCTGGGAGACTGCACTTCGGTGCTGGAGCGGCTCAGGGTCGGGGCTTCTCGGACCCCAGAGCACTCACCAGAGAATTGCTTCGATGGTCGTGCTGATTAAGAAAGCGTGCAGGTTTTGTTGATGGCCGGTCCCTCGAGGTCTCGTCGCACCCACAGATCACAGCTGAGCTGATGACGTGGGTAGAGGTCAGAGGTGCCAGGGAAGCCGGTTCTCGTCGAGCTGGGCTGTCGGATTCCTTGAGGAAGGACTTGCAGCAAACTGCAGAGTTCTTAGATGGTGCCCGCTGGTGCAGGGTGACTACACCTTAGCCACAAGGGAGAAATCTTGAGAAGAGTCTCGAAGTCCTTTCGTAGAAAGTATTCTTGATTCAAAGATGATCTAATTTGGAAGGGTCCCCGCTCCGGCCTTTATCCTAAAGAAAGGGGTGGGTACATGACTAGGTCCTGCCCTAAGGGTGGGACCAGGAAGGGGGGTAGTTACACCCCTCTCCCCTGCCGGACTGTCCCCAGGTCAGGGGCTGGCGCCCCTGGAACTGGTTCTGACCGGCAGATGCGTAGTGAGCACCGGGGTGCCACTCCGCAGTCACCTTCTCGCAAAGCCCTACCTACCCAGAATACACAAACCCTGTCTGGGACGGTGCGAACACCGCCCTCGACAGGAAACCCTTTGTCCAAGCTCTCCTCGCTGGAAGGACTCCCAGCAGCAGGAGGTCAGACTCGTGTCTGTGGTGGCAGCATCCATTTTGTGGAGCTGAGGCTTTAGTTAACTTTAACCGGGGTTCACAGTTACATACATGTCGTGTCCCTCTAGAAGGGCGGAATGCTAACCTCGTCGCCAGAATTTGTGAGGGGGTAGCATCCCGATTCGTATGACACCTTACTCGACATGTCTGGATAACGCAATACCGAAGTTACCGATATGGCACGCGTTATCATGGAACAGCCATTGGGTCTTGGTTCCGCCAGCTGCAACCGGGCTCGGCTCGGGCCAGAACCCAATTCACACGATTCCAAGCACTCTGCCTTCAGGATTGTCAAGGCCTGCCATAGGAGTGTCTGATAGGAACTCGGGTGTCCATTGTGTGGTTAGATATAGGGCTACTATACCTAAAGCAACGAGCGGGTACGCTACGTTGCCCCAGCTGTCGTGCAGCCAGTTGTGTAAGATTTAGATGGCCATCCAGGGGTGGCATAATACATGCTTCAGCCCCTGGTAGGCCCTGGGTACACCGATGCCCTGAGTTACAGGGTCTGAAAGGGTGGCCCAGTTCCAATTGGAAATGTACCTAAGGTACATGGAATCCATTTTAGAGAGAGAGCAGTGGGCCTGGGGTCCTGATTGGCAGGGCCCCAGGTCAACTAAGTCGGAAAACCAGCAAAACACCAGGCAAAAAGTCGGGGGTAACCATAGTCAGGTATCTACCTTCCTACAATGGCGACACATGACGACTGTGAGAAGTTGGCCTGATATGTAGTGTTTCCAATTCTGGAACCACTGGGTATCAGTCCAAACAAACCCCAAAGATGTCTGGTTGTAAGTCAACCTTGTTAGACAAGCTATCCTAGTGGTAGCATGGACTAAGCAGCCTAAAGGCTAAACTTAAGAGGTCGTGTTAAGCGAGCTGTTTTACCACATACAATCCTGTAATCAAATGAAAGGACACCACACAAGTATATATTGTAAAAATATATGTATTTATTTCTAAATTACTCCCCAGTACTCTTTATGAGGAAAGGGGCACAAGCGTTAAATCAAAAGCACTGTTAAACATATAAAGTTGGCACAATTATGGCTGAGGGCGGGGGGCCACTCAGACCATATACTACAAAAATGGTATAAGTAACACTTATCGAGCAATGGTTAGGCCTAGGGCCTAGAGATTCGCTGGGAGCAGTCAGGACAAGCAATGAAGAAGTCGGGAGTAGCCCACAGGATACGGGTGCAGCACGGAAAGTGCGGCGCGCACCAATGTAAAGTCAATGGTGCGTAAAAGTTAGTTAAAGTGAATTAAATGATACTTCCGCTGAACCTAGGAACACAAAACTTCAGACACAGACCCTAGAGGTGTGTGCCAGTGTAAGGACACCGGCGTTGCAAAGTTACCTCACCCACAGGCCGTGGGTGCACAGGGTCGAAGTGGCGTCGGGTTCTGTCACGCAGGTTCTTGGTGCTTGAAGCTGTTGCAGCTGCAGGCGCTGTGAAGCAGAAGTGTCCGGTGCGATCCAAGGGTGGATCGAAGTAGAAAAGTACCTGAAAGCAGAGGGGACAGAGTCTGGGTCACTCAGCCGTGACCAGGGTGGAACCAGGACGGAACCAGGCAATGTCGGGCGCAATCAGGCGGTTGTCGATAGGCTTCTCTCCGCTGTCACGTGGGCTCTGGGGCATCTGCGACGTCCAGGAGCCGGTCACGATCTGTCCCACGTAGGCTCTCGCCGTCAGCACCGTCGGCTTGAAGATTGTAGCAAACAGCACTTGGCAAAAGCAATCCACGCGGAACCGGGAGATTGCTTATCACTCGAACCAGGAGGGTCAGAGTGGGTGCTCCTTTTCACAGGAGCTGGTGCAGATCTGGAGCAACCAGAAAAGCAAGTCGGATTTCAAGTTTCGTCGGCACAGGGGCCACAAGCCAGCTGGCAAGTGACCGGGCCAACGCGTCGAGCACACACAGGCAGAAGGGCCCCACGCAGCACTCGTCGAGTGTGGAGGGGTGAGCTTTGGTGCAAGTGGAGCTCGGGGCTGGGGCTTCTCAAACCCCGGTGTACAGCTTCGAGGGTCACTCGTGGGCTGCACGGTCAGCGTCTCGTGGCCTTTTCAAGATGGCGTGCCCCACGCTTCCGGTCGCCTCCACGGGTCTCAGCTCTGCAGGGACTGTGGATCGGGCAGGTAGAAGGCAGGCAAGCTTGATCTCGTCGATCTCTGTCGCTCGAGTTCCGGCGGGAACTGCAACAAAGCAAGGGTCGAGGGCTGGATGGTGCCTGTTTGCACAGGGTGGTCACTCCTTGACCACAAGGGAGATTCTTCAGTCTTCTCACGTCGTGTAGAAAGTCGAAGGGTCCAGATTTCGTTTCTTATGTTTCTTCAGGATGATCTGAAGTCCGTTGGGACTGCTCCCCCTCTTATTCGAATCTAGGGGGTTGGACATCCTGCTAGGTCCCCTCCTATGGGTGGGACCCAGGAAGGGGGTGGTTACACCCCTCTCCTTTGATCCTGGCCGCACTGGGACAGGGGCTGGGAGGCCCCAGAACCGGTTTGGCCGGATCCTGCAAGGGGCAGCCTTGTGCTCCCCAGGCAGTGTCTGGTTTCTTTGAAACCCCCCTACTCCAATCCACTATCTCCTGTCTGGGGTGGTTTGACACCGCCCTGTGACAGGAAACTCTTTGTCCAGGCCTCCTCTGCCGGGTTTCGGTCAGCAGCAGGAGGCCAGACCCGTGTCTGTGGCAGGGGCATCCATTTTGTGGATCTGAGGCTCATTTTAAATCAACCGCGTTTCAGTAAAGTAACATGTCTTCTCCCTCTAGAAGGGTGGAATGCTACCCCCGTCGCCAGAACTGGCGAGGGGGTAGTATTCCAATTCGTATGACACCTTACACGACATGTTTTGATAAAGCCAAACCAAAGTTGCTATATAACCGCGAGGATTATAAGGCGCTTAAGAGTATATGGTATGGCATTATCCCGGATCAGCTTAGGGAGTTGTTCCCGACAGCTGCAGACAGGCTCAGCTCATGCCAGAGCTCCATCTCACATAAAACCACGCACTCTGCCTCCAGGATTGATGAGGCCTTCCATAGGAGTGACTCACAGGCTATATATGTGTCCAGATATAGGTTTAGATATAGGTATACTATATCTAAGCAAGGGGTGATTACACCCACTTGCCCCAGCTGAGTGATCAGCCAGTTGTGTCAATTTAGATAGCCAGCCAGGGGTGGCAAAAGATATGCTGCAGCCCCTGGTAGGCCTTGGATGCACCTATGCCCTGGGCACCTATAGTGCTCTGTACAGGGGCTGATAAGGTGACCCAAGCCAATCTAGTTATGCACCTAGGGTACATGGAATCCATTTTACAGAGAGAGCAGATAGCCTGGGGCCCTGATTAGCAGGGAACCAGGCCAACTAAGTCGAAAACCAGCTAAACACAGGGCAAAAAATCTGGGGTAACCATAGTCAGGTAGCCACCTTCCTACATAACCCGCCCCCAAACGAAAGGAGATAAGGCTATCCTTGGCCAGGTAAGCCTATATTGCCTGAGTGGCCATATAAGGAAGTACCTGCACTAGCATGGGTACCCCCTGTCTCATGGTCCACTAAGCAGTCCCTCACCCTAGGGGTATTAGAGGGTCTCCACCATAGGGAATCACTACCTTGGGTGTGTTTATGCAAAGTTAAAGGCTGGTTTGGATATGGAGTGTTTGTGAGAAGTTGGCCTGATATGTAGTGTTTCCAATTCTGGAACCACTGGGTATCAGTCCAAACAAACCCCAAAGATGTCTGGTTGTAAGTCAACCTTGTTAGACAAGCTATCCTAGTGGTAGCATGGACTAAGCAGCCTAAAGGCTAAACTTAAGAGGTCGTGTTAAGCGAGCTGTTTTACCACATACAATCCTGTAATCAAATGAAAGGACACCACACAAGTATATATTGTAAAAATATATGTATTTATTTCTAAATTACTCCCCAGTACTCTTTATGAGGAAAGGGGCACAAGCGTTAAATCAAAAGCACTGTTAAACATATAAAGTTGGCACAATTATGGCTGAGGGCGGGGGGCCACTCAGACCATATACTAAAAAAATGGTATAAGTAACACTTATCGAATATTGGTTAGGCCTAGGGCCTAGAGATTCGCTGGGAGCAGTCAGGACAAGCAATGAAGAAGTCGGGAGTAGCCCACAGGATACGGGTGCAGCACGGAAAGTGCGGCGCGCACCAATGTAAAGTCAATGGTGCGTAAAAGTTAGTTAAAGTGAATTAAATGATACTTCCGCTGAACCTAGGAACACAAAACTTCAGACACAGACCCTAGAGGTGTGTGCCAGTGTAAGGACACCGGCGTTGCAAAGTTACCTCACCCACAGGCCGTGGATGCAGAGGGTCGAAGTGGCGTCGGGTTCTGTCACGCAGGTTCTTGGTGCTTGGAGCTGTTGCAGCTGCAGGCGCTGTGAAGCAGAAGTGTCCGGTGCGATCCAAGGGTGGATCGAAGTAGAAAAGTACCTGAAAGCAGAGGGGACAGAGTCTGGGTCACTCAGCAGTGACCAGGGTGGAACCAGGACGGAACCAGGCAATGTCGGGCGCAATCAGGCGGTTGTCGATAGGCTTCTCTCCGCTGTCACGTGGGCTCTGGGGCATCTGCGACGTCCAGGAGCAGGTCACGATCTGTCCCACGTAGGCTCTCGCCGTCAGCACCGTCGGCTTGAAGATTGTAGCAAACAGCACTTGGCAAAAGCAATCCACGCAGAACCGGGAGATTGCTTATCACTCGAACCAGGAGGGTCAGAGTGGGTGCTCCTTTTTACAGGAGATGGTGCAGATCTGGAGCAACCAGAAAAGCAAGTCGTATTTCGAAGTTCGTCGGCACAGGGGCCACAAGCCAGCTGGCAAGTGACCGGGCCAACGCGTCGAGCACACACAGGCAGAAGGGCCCCACGCAGCACTCATCGAGTGTGGAGGGGTGAGCTTTGGTGCAAGTGGAGCTCGGGGCTGGGGCTTCTCAAACCCCGGTGTACAGCTTCGAGGGTCACTCGTGGGCTGCACGGTCAGCGTCTCGTGGCCTTTTCAAGATGGCGTGCCCCACGCTTCCGGTCGCCTCCACGGGTCTCAGCTCTGCAGGGACTGTGGATCGGGCAGGTAGAAGGCAGGCAAGCTTGATCTCGTCGATCTCTGTCGCTCGAGTTCCGGCGGGAACTGCAACAAAGCAAGGGTCGAGGGCTGGATGGTGCCTGTTTGCACAGGGTGGTCACTCCTTGACCACAAGGGAGATTCTTCAGTCTTCTCACGTCGTGTAGAAAGTCGAAGGGTCCAGATTTCGTTTCTTATGTTTCTTCAGGATGATCTGAGGTCCGTTGGGACTGCTCCCCCTCTTATTCGAATCTAGGGGGTTGGACATCCTGCTAGGTCCCCTCCTATGGGTGGGACCCAGGAGGGGGGTGGTTACACCCCTCTCCTTTGATCCTGGCCGCGCTGGGACAGGGGCTGGGAGGCCCCAGAACCGGTTTGGCCGGATCCTGCAAGGGGCAGCCTTGTGCTCCCCAGGCAGTGTCTGGTTTCTTTGAAACCTCCCTACTCCAATCCACTATCTCCTGTCTGGGGTGGTTTGACACCGCCCTGTGACAGGAAACTCTTTGTCCAGGCCTCCTCGGCCGGGTTTCGGTCAGCAGCAGGAGGCCAGACCCGTGTCTGTGGCAGGGGCATCCATTTGGTGGATCTGAGGCTCATTTTAAATCAACCGCGTTTCAGTAAAGTAACATGTCTTCTCCCTCTAGAAGGGTGGAATGCTATCCCCGTCGCCAGAACTGGCGAGGGGATAGTATTCCAATTCGTATGACACCTTACACGACATGTTTTGATAAAGCCAAACCAAAGTTGCTATATAACCGCGAGGATTATAATGCGCTTAAGAGTATATGGTATGGCATTATCCCGGATCAGCTTAGGGAGTTGTTCCCGACAGCTGCAGACAGGCTCAGCTCATGCCAGAGCACCATCTCACATAAAACCACGCACTCTGCCTCCAGGATTGATGAGGCCTTCCATAGGAGTGGCTCACAGGTTATATATGTGTCCAGATATAGGTTTAGATATAGGTATACTATATCTAAGCAAGGGGTGATTACACCCACTTGCCCCAGCTGAGTGTTCAGCCAGTTGTGTCAATTTAAGAACCAGCCAGGGGTGGCAAAAGCTATGCTTCAGCCCCTGGTAGGCCTTGGTGGCACCTATGCCCTGAGCACCTATAGTGCATGGTACAGGGGCTGACAAGGAGTCCATTTCCAATTGTGGTATGTACCTATAGCACATGTATTATAAATTTAGAGAGAGAACAGCAGGCTGGGGGTCTGATTAGCAGGCCCACAGCCTCAGTAAGTCGGAAACCAGTGAAGCAAAAAGCAAAAATTGGGGTGACCATAGGATAGCAGACCCTACTCTCCTACATAACCCCCCCCCAAACGCAGGGACATTAAACTTAACCTTGACCAGATAAGTCTTCATGTTCTAAGTGGAAGTACCTGGAGAGACCATCTGCATTACCATGGTCAGTCCCTGGGCGGTGCTCCACTGTAAAGTCCATCCCCTGTAGGGAAATGGACCACCTGAGCAGTTTGGGATTTTCACCCTTCATCTGATTTAGCCACAAGAGGGGCTTATGGTCTGTCTGAATTAGGAAGTGAGTACCAAACAAGTATGGCCTCAACTTCTTCAGGGCCCAAACCACAGCAAAGGCCTCCCTCTCAATAGCTGACCAACGTTTCTCCCTGGGGGTCAGCCTTCTGCTAATAAAAGCAATGGGCTGGTCTTGACCATCTTGATTAAGTTGTGAAAGCACAGCTCCCACCCCCAACTCAGAAGCATCTGTCTGTACAATGAACTGTTTGGAGTAGTCAGGACTCTTCAGGATAGGTGCAGAGCACATGGCCTTCTTCAGGTCATCAAATGCCTTTTGACAGCTAACTGTCCACTGAACCTTTTTGGGCATCTTCTTGGATGTCAAGTCATTCAATGGTGTCACAATGGACCCATAGTTCTTTACAAATTTTCTGTAATACCCAGTCAGGCCCAAGAAGGCTCTGACTTGTGTCTGGGTAGTTGGAGGAGCCCAGTCCTGTATGGTCTGGATCTTGCTCTCCAGTGGTTGAACTTGACCCCCACCTACTAGGTGGCCCAAGTACACAACCTTGCTCTGCCCTATCTGGCACTTAGTAGCCTTGATAGTCAGGCCTGCCTTTTGCAGGGCCTCCAGAACCTTCTTCAGGTGGATCAGGTGATCCTCCCAGGTGGAGCTAAAGACAGCAATATCATCTAGATATGCTGCACAAAAGTCATCCAGCCCAGCAAGGACTTGGTTCACCAACCTTTGGAAAGTGGCAGGTGCATTCTTCAAGCCAAAGGGCATTACCACAAATTGATAATGTCCACTAGGGGTCGAAAATGCTGTTTTGGCTTTTGACTCCTCAGCTAGTCTGATTTGCCAGTAGCCAGCTGTCAAATCAAATGTGCTCAGAAACTTGGCAGAAGCCAATTTATCAATGAGCTCATCTGCTCTTGGAATGGGATGAGCATCTGTCCTAGTGACAGCATTGAGACCTCTGTAGTCCACACAAAACCTCATTTCTCTCTTTCCATCTTTGGTATGAGGTTTTGGCACAAGGACCACTGGGCTAGCCCATGGGCTCTCTGATGGCTCAATCACTCCAAGCTCCAACATCTTTTGCACCTCAGCCTTTATACAATCCCTGACATGGTCAGGTTGCCTGTAGATCTTATTCTTCACAGGCAGATTGTCACCAGTGTCCACCTCATGGGTGCACCAGTTAGTCTGACTGGGTGTGAGTGAAAACAATTGTCTGTGGGCCTGCAACACCTGTCTGCAGTCCACCTGTTGCTGCTCAGTGAGGCTGCCTGCCAAGGCTACTCCATCAACTGAACCATCATCAGGGTTCTGGGAAAGCAGGTCTGGGAGAGGGTCACTCTCTTCCTCCTGTTCCCCATCTGTGGCCATGAGGAGACTCATGTCCTCCCTGTCAACAAATGCTTTCAATCTGTTCACATGGAGCACCCTGTGGGGGCTCCTAGGGGTACCAAAGTCAACCAAGTAGGTGACTTCTCCCTTCTTTTCAATGATAGGGTAGGGTCCAGTCCATTTGTCCTGGAGAGCTGCTGGCCCCACTGGGTCCAACACCCACACCTTCTGTCCTGGCTGGAACTCAACCATAACAGCCTTTTGGTCATGCCAGGCCTTCTGTAATTCCTGACTTGCCTCAAGGTTTTTGGATGCTCTCTCCATGTATTCAGCCATCCTGGAGCGGAGACCAAGTACATAGTCCACAATGTCTAGTTTAGGCTTTTTGAGAGGTAACTCCCATCCTTCCTTCACCAAACTCAATGGACCTCTTACAGGGTGGCCAAACAAAAGTTCAAAAGGGCTGTAGCCAACCCCCTTCTGTGGGACCTCTCTGTAAGCAAAGAGCAAGCAGGGTAAAAGGATGTCCCATTTCCGCCTAAGCTTCTCTGGTAAACCTTTTATCATTCCCTTTAGGGTCTTGTTGAACCTTTCCACAAGCCCATTGCACTGTGGATGGTAGGGTGTGGTAAACTTATAGTTTACTCCACACTCTTTCCACATTGCTTTTAAGTATCCAGACATAAAGTTAGTACCTCTGTCTGAAAGAACCTCCTTTGGAAAGCCCACTCTTGAGAAAACTGCAATGAGGGCTTTTGCCACCACAGGAGCTGTGGTGGTCCTCAGGGGAATTGCCTCTGGGTACCTGGTGGCATGATCCACTACCACCAGTATAAATCTGTGCCCAGATGCTGTTTGAGGATCCATGGGACCCACAATGTCTATTCCAACTCTTTCAAAGGGTACCCCCACCACAGGTAGTGGTATCAGGGGGGCCTTTGTTGTGCCACCTGACTTACCACTGGCTTGGCAAGTGACACAGGAGCGACAAAACTCCTTGACATTTTCTGACATGTGAGGCCAGTGAAAGTGTGGAACAAGCCTGTCCCAAGTCTTATTCTGGCCTAAGTGTCCTGCAAGGGGAATATCATGGGCCAAGGTAAGAAGGAAGCCCCTAAACTTCAAAGGTATAACCAACCTCCTGGTGGTGCCAGGCTTGGGGTCTCTAGCCTCTGAATAAAGGAGCCCTTCATCCCAATACACCTTATGGGTACCTTGAGCATTCCCTGCAGCCTCAGCAGCAGCTTGCTGTCTGAGGGGTTCAAGTGAAGGGCAATCTAATTGGGCCTGCCCCAGGTCTGCCCTTGAGGGTCCCCCTGTCCCCAGAAACTCAACCTGTTCAGGTTCAAGCTCATCTGAGACAGTCTCCTCTTGGACTGCAGAATCAGTTTCCTGTGAACCCTGATCCTCAACCTGGGGCAAGTGGGAAGGCACAGCCTTAACCCTCTTGCTCCTCCTCTTGGGTTGTGGTTGGTCTATTGTTTCAAGATCCACCACTGGTTCAGGAAGGCACTTCTTAGCCTGAGACCTTGTCACTGCAAGGACATGAGCTGAAATCCCTAGCATTTCTGCATGAGTCCTGTACTCCACTTCTGACCAAACTGAGCTTTCAAGATCATTGCCTAACAGACAGTCTACTGGGAGGTCTGCACTCACAACAACTTTCTTTAGGCCATCTACCCCTCCCCAGGAGAAGTTCACAACAGCCACACTATGGGAAGTAGTGGAGTTGCTTGCATTGGTCACTAGGTAACTTTCACCTAGTACAATCTGTCCAGGGTCCACAAAGCCAGGTGCCACCATTGTGACACTGGCACAAGTGTCCCTGTAGGCCTGAGCCAGTTTCTCATTAATTAAGGGAGTCTGCCTATATTTGCCCAGGTTACTGGGGCTTACTGCAGTGGGCAAAGATATGTCCACATCATATAGGAGAACTGCCTGTGTGGGGATTCTGACTAGGCCAGATTCCACCTCAGTACCCAGGGTCAACCCTACTAAACCCTTTGGCTGTGTACCACCACTGCTGACTGTACTAGGGGGTGCAGTTGCTTTAGGAGCTGCAGTGGTGGGGACTGGATTTTTCTTAGTGCATTCACTGCCCCAGTGTGAAACTGATTTGCAGGTATTACACCAAGGTTTCTTTGGGCCATCATTCTTCTTTTTCTTGTTTCCATTTTGGGAACCCCCCTCCTTATTGCTAGTTTGGGGGCCTGAAGACTTCTGGTCCTTTTCTTTATCTTTCTGATTCCCACCCTTCTGGTCTGTTTTCTTCTGGTCACCTTGGTTCTGGTTTTTCTGCTTAATCCTTGTTCTGACCCATTTGTCTGCCTTCTTTCCCAATTCTTGGGGAGAGGTCAAATCAGAGTCAACAAGGTATTGATGCAACAGCTGGTTCTGACAGTTATTAAGGATCTGTTCTCTCATCATAAGATTGTACAATCCTGTATAGTCTGAAACTTTACTTCCCTGCAGCCAACCCTCCAGAGCCTTAGTGGCACAATCTACAAAATCAGTCCAGTCCTGAGTCTGTGCTTTTTGGGTGTCTCTGAACAACAACCTGTATTGCTCAGTGGTTAGGCCAAACCCTTCAATAAGAGCACTCTTCAGAACAGAGTAGTTTTTGGCATCCTCAGGTCTAACAGTGAGGAGCCTGTCCCTCCCTTTCTCAGAAAAGGAGTACCATAAAATTGCTGCCCACTGATCCTCAGGGACCTGCTGTACCATGCAGGCCCTCTCAAGAGCAGTCATCCATTTGTGGATATCATCCCCTTCCTTGTAGGGGGGCACAATTTTTGTCAGGTTTCTATTGTCATAGGCCCTGTCTTTTTCTTTAGGAACTTTGCTGCCACCAGTGGCATCTAAGCCACACAATTTTCTCTCTCTTGCTAAAGCAAGTTTAGCTTGAGCCAAGGCTACCTCTTCCCTTTCTATTTGGAGTTGGACAGCCCTCATTCTGGCCCTATGCTCTTTTCTCTGGGAGGAAGTCATTCCTCTTTGAGATTCTCTTGAGGCACTAGAAAGGTGAGAGTCCCCTGATAGAGATCTCTCCCTTCTATTGCCTGGGAGAATTAGGTTATGAGATCTGGGGTGGTGCTGGCCCCCCCCATTCCCATGTAGGTCCAAGTTGGCCTGGTTAAGGCTGGCAACCTGTACCTGGTTTCCCCTCTGATCCTGATCTTCAGGCTCATCTATGTCTGAGCCTTCCTCTTCCTCTTCCTCCTCCACTACATCATCATCTGGAAGATTCTCATTCTCAGGGGAGTTGTTCCCTTCACCTGATTCTAAGGGAGCCTGACTCACCTTATCTAGGTCATCCTTTTCTAGGAGAGCTATTAGGGAAGGAATGGTAGGGCCTCTGCCCTTTTTTAGCCCCCTGGCTGTGCACAAGGCACTCAGGTCTTTGTGGCTAAGGTTGTCATATCTGGATGTTGTCCCTATAGGATCAACTTCTACAGGAGCAGAACCTGAGGGTCTACCTGTATCAGACATGACTGCTAGTGAGGTGTAAGTGGTGCACTTACCTACACTAAGTGGTTTCCTACTGTACCTTGCTAGTGAGTTGTAGTCAGGGTGTGCTACTCCCTTTTATCTACAACTACTAAGTTCAGTAGAACTTAATATGCTAAGCTTTTGATTTATATGTACCTAGAGGTACTTGATGTGATCTTTCAATTTGATAAAGATTGCAATGGTAAAACAAACAGCAAGCTCAAATCCCACCGCTGCCACCAATGTGAGAAGTTGGCCTGATATGTAGTGTTTCCAATTCTGGAACCACTGGGTATCAGTCCAAACAAACCCCAAAGATGTCTGGTTGTAAGTCAACCTTGTTAGACAAGCTATCCTAGTGGTAGCATGGACTAAGCAGCCTAAAGGCTAAACTTAAGAGGTCGTGTTAAGCGAGCTGTTTTACCACATACAATCCTGTAATCAAATGAAAGGACACCACACAAGTATATATTGTAAAAATATATGTATTTATTTCTAAATTACTCCCCAGTACTCTTTATGAGGAAAGGGGCACAAGCGTTAAATCAAAAGCACTGTTAAACATATAAAGTTGGCACAATTATGGCTGAGGGCGGGGGGCCACTCAGACCATATACTAAAAAAATGGTATAAGTAACACTTATCGAATATTGGTTAGGCCTAGGGCCTAGAGATTCGCTGGGAGCAGTCAGGACAAGCAATGAAGAAGTCGGGAGTAGCCCACAGGATACGGGTGCAGCACGGAAAGTGCGGCGCGCACCAATGTAAAGTCAATGGTGCGTAAAAGTTAGTTAAAGTGAATTAAATGATACTTCCGCTGAACCTAGGAACACAAAACTTCAGACACAGACCCTAGAGGTGTGTGCCAGTGTAAGGACACCGGCGTTGCAAAGTTACCTCACCCACAGGCCGTGGATGCAGAGGGTCGAAGTGGCGTCGGGTTCTGTCACGCAGGTTCTTGGTGCTTGGAGCTGTTGCAGCTGCAGGCGCTGTGAAGCAGAAGTGTCCGGTGCGATCCAAGGGTGGATCGAAGTAGAAAAGTACCTGAAAGCAGAGGGGACAGAGTCTGGGTCACTCAGCAGTGACCAGGGTGGAACCAGGACGGAACCAGGCAATGTCGGGCGCAATCAGGCGGTTGTCGATAGGCTTCTCTCCGCTGTCACGTGGGCTCTGGGGCATCTGCGACGTCCAGGAGCAGGTCACGATCTGTCCCACGTAGGCTCTCGCCGTCAGCACCGTCGGCTTGAAGATTGTAGCAAACAGCACTTGGCAAAAGCAATCCACGCAGAACCGGGAGATTGCTTATCACTCGAACCAGGAGGGTCAGAGTGGGTGCTCCTTTTTACAGGAGATGGTGCAGATCTGGAGCAACCAGAAAAGCAAGTCGTATTTCGAAGTTCGTCGGCACAGGGGCCACAAGCCAGCTGGCAAGTGACCGGGCCAACGCGTCGAGCACACACAGGCAGAAGGGCCCCACGCAGCACTCGTTGAGTGTGGAGGGGTGAGCTTTGGTGCAAGTGGAGCTCGGGGCTGGGGCTTCTCAAACCCCGGTGTACAGCTTCGAGGGTCACTCGTGGGCTGCACGGTCAGCGTCTCGTGGCCTTTTCAAGATGGCGTGCCCCACGCTTCCGGTCGCCTCCACGGGTCTCAGCTCTGCAGGGACTGTGGATCGGGCAGGTAGAAGGCAGGCAAGCTTGATCTCGTCGATCTCTGTCGCTCGAGTTCCGGCGGGAACTGCAACAAAGCAAGGGTCGAGGGCTGGATGGTGCCTGTTTGCACAGGGTGGTCACTCCTTGACCACAAGGGAGATTCTTCAGTCTTCTCACGTCGTGTAGAAAGTCGAAGGGTCCAGATTTCGTTTCTTATGTTTCTTCAGGATGATCTGAGGTCCGTTGGGACTGCTCCCCCTCTTATTCGAATCTAGGGGGTTGGACATCCTGCTAGGTCCCCTCCTATGGGTGGGACCCAGGAGGGGGGTGGTTACACCCCTCTCCTTTGATCCTGGCCGCGCTGGGACAGGGGCTGGGAGGCCCCAGAACCGGTTTGGCCGGATCCTGCAAGGGGCAGCCTTGTGCTCCCCAGGCAGTGTCTGGTTTCTTTGAAACCTCCCTACTCCAATCCACTATCTCCTGTCTGGGGTGGTTTGACACCGCCCTGTGACAGGAAACTCTTTGTCCAGGCCTCCTCGGCCGGGTTTCGGTCAGCAGCAGGAGGCCAGACCCGTGTCTGTGGCAGGGGCATCCATTTGGTGGATCTGAGGCTCATTTTAAATCAACCGCGTTTCAGTAAAGTAACATGTCTTCTCCCTCTAGAAGGGTGGAATGCTATCCCCGTCGCCAGAACTGGCGAGGGGATAGTATTCCAATTCGTATGACACCTTACACGACATGTTTTGATAAAGCCAAACCAAAGTTGCTATATAACCGCGAGGATTATAATGCGCTTAAGAGTATATGGTATGGCATTATCCCGGATCAGCTTAGGGAGTTGTTCCCGACAGCTGCAGACAGGCTCAGCTCATGCCAGAGCACCATCTCACATAAAACCACGCACTCTGCCTCCAGGATTGATGAGGCCTTCCATAGGAGTGGCTCACAGGTTATATATGTGTCCAGATATAGGTTTAGATATAGGTATACTATATCTAAGCAAGGGGTGATTACACCCACTTGCCCCAGCTGAGTGTTCAGCCAGTTGTGTCAATTTAAGAACCAGCCAGGGGTGGCAAAAGCTATGCTTCAGCCCCTGGTAGGCCTTGGTGGCACCTATGCCCTGAGCACCTATAGTGCATGGTACAGGGGCTGACAAGGAGTCCATTTCCAATTGTGGTATGTACCTATAGCACATGTATTATAAATTTAGAGAGAGAACAGCAGGCTGGGGGTCTGATTAGCAGGCCCACAGCCTCAGTAAGTCGGAAACCAGTGAAGCAAAAAGCAAAAATTGGGGTGACCATAGGATAGCAGACCCTACTCTCCTACAGTGTTGAAGTGAGGCTCCACTATTTTTGGGCTCAACTTCCTCCAATTATCTTCCACCATATGTGCCTTTCTTTCTTCAACTGAGTTGCACTGAGCTCTCAGGGTCAACCTCTGGCTACCTAAAGCCGGAGGCTGGGTCCCTCTGTTTGGCTTGCTGGAGGGACAGTTCAGGTTTGGGCCCCTTGGGTCCCAGGTTTGGCTGTGCCCAACAGAATCCATCTGTGGGAGGTCCCTAACTATTTTTAAGGGGGCTCCCTCAGGAGTTTTTAAAGTTTTCACCTTACTAGGCCTACTAGTTTTGGTGCCCCTAATCTGTTGATGGGGGTGCTTTATTTGACAGGGGGCCCTCTGGGTCTCGCTGTCCTTCTTGTCCTCTGCAGCCCTGGGCTGACTAAGGCAAGGTAGAGAGGGGCAGGTTACCTGCTCCAGACTGGATCCCACCTGAGAAGGGTCCACTGCCATCAGAGGCTCTGTCAGGACAGGCCTAACAACCTCTGGGGCAGTTCCTTCATCAGGGGTGAGATCAGTTCCCTGAGGAGGCTGATCCTGTCCTAATGTCTGGTGAGGGGGAGATTTCTCTTCCTCCTCCATGCTCTCAGTTTGGGTGGAGTGATCCATCCTTTCAGGCTTTACAACACACATATCTGTTTGAGTTTGGGCTGTGGCCATCACAGCCCCACCAACCTTTTCAGGAGGAGACTCAGTTTGGGTTTCTGCTGTTGTCATAACAGCTTTGCTATTCTGCTTTGGAAGAGCTTCTGTTAAAGATGGGGCAGAGAGTTGCTCAGCCCTACCAACCTTTTCAGGGAGGACATCTTGGATTGGGGCTATAGCCAGTACAGCCCCACTAACCTTTCCATTGGAATTTACCATTCTAGAATGGATTTCCTGTTCAACCTCAGCCCAGGCTGAGATTTCCAAATCATTACCCAGTAGACAGTCTACAGGCAAGTTTGGTGACACTGCCACTCTCTTTGGGCCAATGACACCTCCCCAGCTGAGACTTACCACTGCCATGGGATGATTGGTTTGGATGCCATCAATGTTTGTTACCTGGTATGTGGCACCTGGTAAAAGTTGCTTAGAGGGGACTATACAGTCAGCCACCATGGTGATGCTAGCCCCTGTGTCTCTAAAAGCTTCAACTTTCAAACCATTGATGATGGGTTCCTGTCTATATTTGCTCAAGGTATTTGGGCAAACAGAGAAGTTGGCAAACCCCATGCCAGTCTCATAGACAAGATCATTTGGGGATGGAGACCTGGATAGGCCAGGGTCCCCTTGGGCTCCAAAAGTAAACCCACCCAGGTTCCTGGGTGTGCTCCCACTTCCTGGGGGATTACTGCTGACAGTAACAGGAGGTGTTGGAGCTGGCTTTGGAGGTATGTTTTCTTTATTGCCATTCTTGGGACAACAGCTGTCTGTTTTGTAATGCCCAACCTGTTTACAGGCATGGCAATAAGGCTTTTTCTCTGTTGAAGAAGTGTCTTGGGACCCACCCCCCTTCTTGGAGTTTTGGGGCCCTGGGGAAGTGTTTTCTTTACTTTTATCCCCACCCTTATCTTGAGGCTTGGTAGACTCCTTCTTCTGGTTATTGTCCTGATTGTTAGGCCTAATCCTGGTTCTGACCCACTTATCTGCCCTCTTTCCCAATTCTTGGGGAGAGGTCAAATCTGAGTCTACCAGGTGCTGGTGTAAGAGCTGGTTCTGACAATTACTAAGGATCTGCTCCCTCATAATCAAATTATACAATCCTGTGAAGTCATGTACTTTGCTGCCATTCAGCCAACCCTCCAGAGCCTTAGTTGCACAATCAACAAAATCAGTCCAGTCCTGAGTCTGTGTCTTCTGGGTGTCTCTGAACTTTAACCTGTACTGTTCAGTGGTTAAGCCAAACCCATCTATTAGAACACTCTTCAGGACTTTGTAATTGCTGGCATCCTCATGTCTGACAGTGAGGAGCCTATCTCTCCCTTTCTCTGAAAAGGAGTACCATAAGATTGCTGCCCACTGTTCCTCAGGAACCTGCTGTACCATGCAGGCTCTCTCCAGAGCAGTCATCCATTTGTGGATGTCATCCCCTTCCTGATAGGGGGGCACAATCTTTGTCAGGTTTCTACTATCATAGGACCTGGGTTTCTCTTTAGGAATTTTGCTGCCACCAGTGGCATCTAAGCCACTTATTTTTTTCTCCCTTGCCAAGGTAAGTTTAGCTTGTTCCAAAGTAAGCTTAGCTTGAGCCAGGGCTACCTCTTCCCTCTCTATCTGGAGTTGGACAGCCCTCATTCTGGCCCTATGCTCTTTTCTCTGGGAGGAAGTCATCCCTCTTTGAGATTCTCTTGAGGCACTAGAAAGGTGAGAGTCCCCTGATAGAGATCTCTCCCTTCTATTGCCTGGGAGAATTTGGTTATGAGATCTGGGGTGGTGCTGCCCCCCCCCATTCCCATGTAGGTCCAAGTTGGCCTGGTTAAGGCTGGCAACCTGTACCTGGTTTCCCTGCTGATCCTGATCTTCAGGCTCTTCTACATCAGAGCCTTCCTCTTCCTCTTCCTCCTCCTCTTCTTCTTCTGGAAGATTCTCATTCTCAGGGGAATGTATCCCTTCACCTGATTCTAAGGGAGCCTGACTCACCTTATCTAGGTCATCCTTTTCTAGGAGAGCTACTAGGGAAGGAATGGTAGGGCCTCTGCCCTTTTTTAGCCCCCTGGCTGTGCACAAGGCACTCAGGTCTTTGTGGCTAAGGTTGTCATATCTGGATGTTGTCCCTATAGGATCAACTTCTACAGGAGCAGAGCCTGAGGCTCTATCTGCATCAGACATGACTGCTAGTGAGGTGTAAGTGGTGCACTTACCTACACTAAGTGGTTTCCTACTGTACCTTGCTAGTGAGTTGTAGTCAGGGTGTGCTACTCCCTTTAATCTACAACTACTAAGTTCAGTAGAACTTAATATGCTAAGCTTTTGATTTATATGTACCTAGAGGTACTTGATGTGATCTTTCAATTTGATAAAGATTGCAATGGTAAAACAAACAGCAAGCTCAAATCCCACCGCTGCCACCAATGTGAGAAGTTGGCCTGATATGTAGTGTTTCCAATTCTGGAACCACTGGGTATCAGTCCAAACAAACCCCAAAGATGTCTGGTTGTAAGTCAACCTTGTTAGACAAGCTATCCTAGTGGTAGCATGGACTAAGCAGCCTAAAGGCTAAACTTAAGAGGTCGTGTTAAGCGAGCTGTTTTACCACATACAATCCTGTAATCAAATGAAAGGACACCACACAAGTATATATTGTAAAAATATATGTATTTATTTCTAAATTACTCCCCAGTACTCTTTATGAGGAAAGGGGCACAAGCGTTAAATCAAAAGCACTGTTAAACATATAAAGTTGGCACAATTATGGCTGAGGGCGGGGGGCCACTCAGACCATATACTAAAAAAATGGTATAAGTAACACTTATCGAGCAATGGTTAGGCCTAGGGCCTAGAGATTCGCTGGGAGCAGTCAGGACAAGCAATGAAGAAGTCGGGAGTAGCCCACAGGATACGGGTGCAGCACGGAAAGTGCGGCGCGCACCAATGTAAAGTCAATGGTGCGTAAAAGTTAGTTAAAGTGAATTAAATGATACTTCCGCTGAACCTAGGAACACAAAACTTCAGACACAGACCCTAGAGGTGTGTGCCAGTGTAAGGACACCGGCGTTGCAAAGTTACCTCACCCACAGGCCGTGGGTGCACAGGGTCGAAGTGGCGTCGGGTTCTGTCACGCAGGTTCTTGGTGCTTGAAGCTGTTGCAGCTGCAGGCGCTGTGAAGCAGAAGTGTCCGGTGCGATCCAAGGGTGGATCGAAGTAGAAAAGTACCTGAAAGCAGAGGGGACAGAGTCTGGGTCACTCAGCCGTGACCAGGGTGGAACCAGGACGGAACCAGGCAATGTCGGGCGCAATCAGGCGGTTGTCGATAGGCTTCTCTCCGCTGTCACGTGGGCTCTGGGGCATCTGCGACGTCCAGGAGCCGGTCACGATCTGTCCCACGTAGGCTCTCGCCGTCAGCACCGTCGGCTTGAAGATTGTAGCAAACAGCACTTGGCAAAAGCAATCCACGCGGAACCGGGAGATTGCTTATCACTCGAACCAGGAGGGTCAGAGTGGGTGCTCCTTTTCACAGGAGCTGGTGCAGATCTGGAGCAACCAGAAAAGCAAGTCGGATTTCAAGTTTCGTTGGCACAGGGGCCACAAGCCAGCTGGCAAGTGACCGGGCCAACGCGTCGAGCACACACAGGCAGAAGGGCCCCACGCAGCACTCGTCGAGTGTGGAGGGGTGAGCTTTGGTGCAAGTGGAGATCGGGGCTGGGGCTTCTCAAACCCCGGTGTACAGCTTCGAGGGTCACTCGTGGGCTGCACGGTCAGCGTCTCGTGGCCTTTTCAAGATGGCGTGCCCCACGCTTCCGGTCGCCTCCACGGGTCTCAGCTCTGCAGGGACTGTGGATCGGGCAGGTAGAAGGCAGGCAAGCTTGATCTCGTCGATCTCTGTCGCTCGAGTTCCGGCGGGAACTGCAACAAAGCAAGGGTCGAGGGCTGGATGGTGCCTGTTTGCACAGGGTGGTCACTCCTTGACCACAAGGGAGATTCTTCAGTCTTCTCACGTCGTGTAGAAAGTCGAAGGGTCCAGATTTCGTTTCTTATGTTTCTTCAGGATGATCTGAAGTCCGTTGGGACTGCTCCCCCTCTTATTCGAATCTAGGGGGTTGGACATCCTGCTAGGTCCCCTCCTATGGGTGGGACCCAGGAAGGGGGTGGTTACACCCCTCTCCTTTGATCCTGGCCGCACTGGGACAGGGGCTGGGAGGCCCCAGAACCGGTTTGGCCGGATCCTGCAAGGGGCAGCCTTGTGCTCCCCAGGCAGTGTCTGGTTTCTTTGAAACCCCCCTACTCCAATCCACTATCTCCTGTCTGGGGTGGTTTGACACCGCCCTGTGACAGGAAACTCTTTGTCCAGGCCTCCTCTGCCGGGTTTCGGTCAGCAGCAGGAGGCCAGACCCGTGTCTGTGGCAGGGGCATCCATTTTGTGGATCTGAGGCTCATTTTAAATCAACCGCGTTTCAGTAAAGTAACATGTCTTCTCCCTCTAGAAGGGTGGAATGCTACCCCCGTCGCCAGAACTGGCGAGGGGGTAGTATTCCAATTCGTATGACACCTTACACGACATGTTTTGATAAAGCCAAACCAAAGTTGCTATATAACCGCGAGGATTATAAGGCGCTTAAGAGTATATGGTATGGCATTATCCCGGATCAGCTTAGGGAGTTGTTCCCGACAGCTGCAGACAGGCTCAGCTCATGCCAGAGCTCCATCTCACATAAAACCACGCACTCTGCCTCCAGGATTGATGAGGCCTTCCATAGGAGTGACTCACAGGCTATATATGTGTCCAGATATAGGTTTAGATATAGGTATACTATATCTAAGCAAGGGGTGATTACACCCACTTGCCCCAGCTGAGTGATCAGCCAGTTGTGTCAATTTAGATAGCCAGCCAGGGGTGGCAAAAGATATGCTGCAGCCCCTGGTAGGCCTTGGATGCACCTATGCCCTGGGCACCTATAGTGCTCTGTACAGGGGCTGATAAGGTGACCCAAGCCAATCTAGTTATGCACCTAGGGTACATGGAATCCATTTTACAGAGAGAGCAGATAGCCTGGGGCCCTGATTAGCAGGGAACCAGGCCAACTAAGTCGAAAACCAGCTAAACACAGGGCAAAAAATCTGGGGTAACCATAGTCAGGTAGCCACCTTCCTACAACGACACATGACGAAACATGACACCACATGACACATTATGGCACATGACCCCAAATGACCCCACATGGTGACATATGATGACACATGACACCACATGACGACACATGATACATGACACGTGATGACACATGACAACACATGACCCACATGACACATAATGACACATGATGACACATGAGACCACATGACCCATGACACCACATGACACATGACACGTGATGACACATGAGACATGACACCACAAGACACATGACACCACATGACACCATATGACACCACATGATACCACATGACACATGATGACACATGACCCCACATGACACCATATGACACCACATGATACCACATGACACATGATGACACATGACCCCACATGACCCCACATTGCGACACATGACAACACATGATGACACATGATGACACATGACACCACATGACACCACATGATGACACATGACACCACATGGCACCATATGGCACCACATGATACCACATGACACATGATGACACATGACACCACATGACACCACATGGCACATGATGAAGCATGATGACACATGACACCACATGACACCACATGATGACACATGACACCACGACACCACATGATACCACATGACACATGACCCCACATGACCCCATATTGCGACACATGATGACACATGACAACATGATGACACATGACACCACATGACACCACATGACAACACATGACACCAAATGACACATGACACCACACGACACCACATGACACCACATGACACCACATGACACATGATTACGCATGATGACACATGACACCACATGACACCACATGATGACACATGACACCACATGACACCATATGACACCACATGATACCACATGACACATGACCCCACATGACCCCACATGACCCCACATTGCGACACAAGACAACACATGATGACACATGATGACACATGATGACACATGACACCACATGACACCACATGATGAAACATGACACCACATGACACCATATGGCACCACATGATACCACATGACACATGATGACACATGACACCACATGACACCACATGACACATGATGACACATGATGACACATGACAACACATGACACCACATGACACATGACACATGACACCACATGACACCACATGACACATGATGACGCATGATGACACATGACACCACATGACACCACATGATGACACATGACACCACATGACACCACATGACACCACATGATACCACATGACACATGACCCCACATGACCCCATATTGCGACACATGATGACACATGACGACACATGATGACACATGACACCACATGACATCACATGACACCACATGACACATGATGACACATGACCCCACATGACCCCACATGGCAACACATGATGGCACATGGCGACACATGACGACACATGGCGACACATGACAACACATGACGAAACATGACACCACATGACACATTATGGCACATGACCCCAAATGACCCCACATGGTGACATATGACGACACATGACACCACATGACGACACATGATACATGAAACGTGATGACACATGACAACACATGACCCACATGACACATAATGACACATGATGACACATGACACCACATGACCCACATGACACATGATGACACATGACACCACATGACACATGATACCACATGACACCCCATGACACATGACACCACATGACACCACATGACACCACATGACACCACTTGACACCACATGACACCACATGACACATGATGACACATGACGACACATGGCAACATGACACATGATGACACATAATGACACATGACGACACATGACACATGATGACACATGGTGACACATGGCGACACATGGTGACACATGGCGACACATTGCGACACATGGCGACACATGACGACACACGGCAACACATGACGACACATGGCGACACATGGCAACACATGGCAACACATGGCAACACATGATGACACATGACACATGACGACACATGGCGACACATGGCGACACATGATGACATGACGACACATGATGACACATGACAACTCATGGTGACACATGACACCACATGACACATGACACGTGATGACACATGACCCCACATGACACCATATGACACCACATGATACCACATGACACATGATGACACATGACCCCACATGACCCCACATTGCGACACATGACAACACATGATGACACATGATGACACATGATGACACATGACACCACATGACACCACATGATGACACATGACACCACATGACACCATATAGCACCACATGATACCACATGACACATGATGACACATGACACCACATGACACCACATGACACATGATGAAGCATGATGACACATGACACCACATGACACCACATGATGACACATGACACCACATGACACCACATGATACCACATGACACATGACCCCACATGACCCCATATTGCGACACATGATGACACATGATGACACATGATGACACATGACACCACATGACACCACATGACAACACATGACACCAAATGACACATGACACCACAATACACCATATGACACCACATGACACTTGATGACACATGACACCACATGACACATGACACCACATGACACCACATGACACCACATGACACCACATGACACCACTTGACACCACATGACACCACATGACACATGATGACACATGACGACACATGGCAACATGACACATGATGACACATGACGACACATGACACATGACACATGATGACACATGGTGACACATGGCGACACATGGTGACACATGGCGACACATGGCGACACATGGCGACACATGACGGCACACGGCGACACATGACGACACATGGCGACACATGGCAACACATGGCAACACATGACAACACATGATGACACATGACACATGACGACACATGGCGACACATGGCGACACATGGCGACACATGATGACACATGACGACACATGATGACACATGACAACACATGGCGACACATGACACCACATGACACATGACACGTGATGACACATGACAACACATGACCCACATGACACATGATGACACATACCACATGACACCACATGACACCACATGACACCACCTGACACCACAAGACACATGATACGTGACAACACATGAGACATGACACCACAAGACACATGACATCACATGAGACATGACACCACATGACACCACATGACACCACATGACACCAAATGACACATGACACCTCATGACACCACATGACACCACATGACACCACATGACACCACATGACACCACATGACACATGATGACGCATGATGACACATGACACCACATGACACCACATGATGACACATGACACCACATGACACCATATGACACCACATGATACCACATGACACATGATGACACATGACCCCACATTGCGACACATGACGACACATGATGACACATGATGACACATGACACCACATGACACCACATGATGACACATGACACCACAAGACACCATATGACACCACATGACACTTGATGACACATGACACCACATGACACCACATGACACATGATGACGCATGATGACACATGACAACACATGACACCACATGACACATGATGACACATGACACCACATGACACATGATGATGCATGATGACACATGACACCACATGACACCACATGATGACACATGACACCACATAACACCATATGACACCACATGACACAAGATGACATATGACACATGACACATGATGACACATGACACCACATGACACCACAAGACACATGATACGTGACACCACATGAGACATGACACCACAAGACACATGACACCACATGAGACATGACACCACATGACACCACATGACACTAAATGCCACATGACACCACATGACACCACATGACACCACATGACACCACATGACACATGATGACGCATGATGACACATGACAACACATGACACCACATGATGACACATGACACCACATGACACCATATGACACCACATGATACCACATGACACATGATGACACATGACCCCACATTGCGACACATGACGACACATGATGACACATGATGACACATGACACCACATGACACCACATGATGACACATGACACCACATGACACCATATGACACCACATGACACTTGATGACACATGACACCACATGACACCACATGACACATGATGACGCATGATGACACATGACAACACATGACACCACATGACACCACATGACACATGATGACACATGACACCACATGACACATGATGACACATGATGACACATGACACCACATGACACCACATGATGACACATGACACCACATAACACCATATGATACCACATGACACATGACCCCACATGACCTCATATTGTGACACATGATGACACATGACGACACATGATGACACATGACCCCACATGACCCAACATGGCAACACATGACGGCACATGGCGACACATGATGACACATGACGACACATGACGACACATGACACCACATGACACATTATGACACATGACCCCAAATGACCCCACATGGCGACATATGACGACACATGACGACACATGACAACACATGATGACACATGACACCACATGACACATGACCCCAAATGACCCCACATGGCGACATATGACAACACATGACACCACATGACGACACATGACACGTGATGACACATGACAACACATGACCCACATGACACATGATGACACATGATGACACATGAGACCACATGACCCACATGACACATGATGACACATGACAACACATGACCCACATGACACATGATGACACATGACACCACATGACCAACATGACACATGATGACACATGACACCACATGACACATGATACCACATGACACCACATGACACATGACACCACAGGACACCACATGACACCACATGACACCACATGATGACACATGGCAACACATGGCAACACATGATGACACATGACGACACACGATGACACATGACAACACATGGCGACACATGACACCACATGACACATGACACCACATGACACATGACACGTGATGACACATGAGACATGACAACACAAGACACATGACACCACATGACACCATATGACACCACATGATACCACATGACACATGATGATACATGATGACACATGACCCCACATGACACCATATGACACCACATGATACCACATGACACATGATGACACATGAGACATGACAACACAAGACACATGACACCACATGACACCATATGACACCACATGATACCACATGACACATGATGACACATGACACCACATGACACCACATGATGACACATGACACCACATGACACCATATGGCACCACATGATACCACATGACACATGATGACACATGACACCACATGACACCACATGACACATGATGATGCATGATGACACATGACAACACATGACACCACATGACACATGACACATGACACCACATGACACCACATGACACATGATGAAGCATGATGACACATGACACCACATGACACCACATGATGACACATGACACCACATGATACCACATGACACCACATGATACCACATGACACCACATGATACCACATGACACATGACCCCACATGACCCCATATTGTGACACATGATGACACATGACGACACATGATGACACATGACCCCACATGACCCCATATTGTGACACATGATGTCACATGACGACACATGATAACACATGACACCACATGAGATCACATGACAACACATGACACAAAATGATGACACATGACACCACATGACACCACATGACACCACATGATACCACATGACACATGACCCCACAGGACCCCATATTGTGACACATGATGACACATGACGACACATGATGACACATGACCCCACATGACCCCACATTGCAACACATGATGGCACATGGTGACACATAACGACACATGGCGACACATGACGACACATGACGAAACATGACACCACATGACACATTATGGCACATGACCCCAAATGACCCCACATGGTGACATATGACGACACATGACACCACATGACGACATCTGATACATGACACGTGATGACACATGACAACACATGACCCACATGACACATAATGACACATGATGACACATGAGACCACATGACCCATGACACCACATGACACATGACACGTGATGACACATGAGACATGACAACACAAGACACATGACACCACATGACACCATATGACACCACATGATACCACATGACACATGATGACACATGACCCCACATGACACCATATGACACCACATGATACCACATGACACATGCTGACAAATGACCCCACATGACCCCACATTGCGACACATGACAACACATGATGACACATGATGACACATGATGACACATGACACCACATGACACCACATGATGACAAATGACACCACATGACACCATAATGCACCACATGATACCACATGACACATGATGACACATGACACCACATGACACCACATGACACATGATGAAGCATGATGACACATGACACCACATGACACCACATGATGACACATGACACCACATGACACCACATGATACTACATGACACATGACCCCACATGACCCCATATTGCGACACATGATGACACATGATGACACATGATGACACATGACACCACATGACACCACATGACAACACATGACACCAAATGACACATGACACCACAAGACACCATATGACACCACATGACACTTGATGACACATGACACCACATGACACATGACACCACATGACACCACATGACACCACATGACACCACATGACACCACTTGACACCACATGACACCACATGACACATGATGACACATGACGACTGTAGGAGAGTAGGGTCTGCTATCCTATGGTCACCCCAATTTTTGCTTTTTGCTTCACTGGTTTCCGACTTACTGAGGCTGTGGGCCTGCTAATCAGACCCCCAGCCTGCTGTTCTCTCTCTAAATTTATAATACATGTGCTATAGGTACATACCACAATTGGAAATGGACTCCTTGTCAGCCCCTGTACCATGCACTATAGGTGCTCAGGGCATAGGTGCCACCAAGGCCTACCAGGGGCTGAAGCATAGCTTTTGCCACCCCTGGCTGGTTCTTAAATTGACACAACTGGCTGAACACTCAGCTGGGGCAAGTGGGTGTAATCACCCCTTGCTTAGATATAGTATACCTATATCTAAACCTATATCTGGACACATATATAACCTGTGAGCCACTCCTATGGAAGGCCTCATCAATCCTGGAGGCAGAGTGCGTGGTTTTATGTGAGATGGTGCTCTGGCATGAGCTGAGCCTGTCTGCAGCTGTCGGGAACAACTCCCTAAGCTGATCCGGGATAATGCCATACCATATACTCTTAAGCGCATTATAATCCTCGCGGTTATATAGCAACTTTGGTTTGGCTTTATCAAAACATGTCGTGTAAGGTGTCATACGAATTGGAATACTATCCCCTCGCCAGTTCTGGCGACGGGGATAGCATTCCACCCTTCTAGAGGGAGAAGACATGTTACTTTACTGAAACGCGGTTGATTGAATGAGCCTCAGATCCACAAAATGGATGCCCCTGCCACAGACACGGGTCTGGCCTCCTGCTGCTGACCGAAACCCGGCCGAGGAGGCCTGGACAAAGAGTTTCCTGTCACAGGGCGGTGTCAAACCACCCCAGACAGGAGATAGTGGATTGGAGTAGGGAGGTTTCAAAGAAACCAGACACTGCCTGGGGAGCACAAGGCTGCCCCTTGCAGGATCCGGCCAAACCAGTTCTGGGGCCTCCCAGCCCCTGTCCCAGCGCGGCCAGGATCAAAGGAGAGGGGTGTAACCACCCCCTTCCTGGGTCCCACCCATAGGAGGGGACCTAGCAGGATGTCCAACCCCCCTAGATTCGAATAAGAGGGGGAGCAGTCCCAACGGACCTCAGATCATCCTGAAGAAACATAAGAAACGAAATCTGGACCCTTCGACTTTCTACACGACGTGAGAAGACTGAAGAATCTCCCTTGTGGTCAAGGAGTGACCACCCTGTGCAAACAGGCACCATCCAGCCCTCGACCCTTGCTTTGTTGCAGTTCCCGCCGGAACTCGAGCGACAGAGATCGACGAGATCAAGCTTGCCTGCCTTCTACCTGCCCGATCCACAGTCCCTGCAGAGCTGAGACCCGTGGAGGCGACCGGAAGCGTGGGGCACGCCATCTTGAAAAGGCCACGAGACGCTGACCGTGCAGCCCACGAGTGACCCTCGAAGCTGTACACCGGGGTTTGAGAAGCCCCAGCCCCGAGCTCCACTTGCACCAAAGCTCACCCCTCCACACTCGACGAGTGCTGCGTGGGGCCCTTCTGCCTGTGTGTGCTCGACGCGTTGGCCCGGTCACTTGCCAGCTGGCTTGTGGCCCCTGTGCCGACGAACTTCGAAATACGACTTGCTTTTCTGGTTGCTCCAGATCTGCACCAGCTCCTGTAAAAAGGAGCACCCACTCTGACCCTCCTGGTTCGAGTGATAAGCAATCTCCCGGTTCTGCGTGGATTGCTTTTGCCAAGTGCTGTTTGCTACAATCTTCAAGCCGACGGTGCTGACGGCGAGAGCCTACGTGGGACAGATCGTGACCTGCTCCTGGACGTCGCAGATGCCCCAGAGCCCACGTGACAGCGGAGAGAAGCCTATCGACAACCGCCTGATTGCGCCCGACATTGCCTGGTTCCGTCCTGGTTCCACCCTGGTCACTGCTGAGTGACCCAGACTCTGTCCCCTCTGCTTTCAGGTACTTTTCTACTTCGATCCACCCTTGGATCGCACCGGACACTTCTGCTTCACAGCGCCTGCAGCTGCAACAGCTCCAAGCACCAAGAACCTGCGTGACAGAACCCGACGCCACTTCGACCCTCTGCATCCACGGCCTGTGGGTGAGGTAACTTTGCAACGCCGGTGTCCTTACACTGGCACACACCTCTAGGGTCTGTGTCTGAAGTTTTGTGTTCCTAGGTTCAGCGGAAGTATCATTTAATTCACTTTAACTAACTTTTACGCACCATTGACTTTACATTGGTGCGCGCCGCACTTTCCGTGCTGCACCCGTATCCTGTGGGCTACTCCCGACTTCTTCATTGCTTGTCCTGACTGCTCCCAGCGAATCTCTAGGCCCTAGGCCTAACCAATATTCGATAAGTGTTACTTATACCATTTTTTTAGTATATGGTCTGAGTGGCCCCCCGCCCTCAGCCATAATTGTGCCAACTTTATATGTTTAACAGTGCTTTTGATTTAACGCTTGTGCCCCTTTCCTCATAAAGAGTACTGGGGAGTAATTTAGAAATAAATACATATATTTTTACAATATATACTTGTGTGGTGTCCTTTCATTTGATTACAGGATTGTATGTGGTAAAACAGCTCGCTTAACACGACCTCTTAAGTTTAGCCTTTAGGCTGCTTAGTCCATGCTACCACTAGGATAGCTTGTCTAACAAGGTTGACTTACAACCAGACATCTTTGGGGTTTGTTTGGACTGATACCCAGTGGTTCCAGAATTGGAAACACTACATATCAGGCCAACTTCTCACATTGGTGTGCAGCGGTGCGGATTTGAGCTTGCTGTTTGTTTTACCATTGCAATCTTTATCAAATTGAAAGATCACATCAAGTACCTCTAGGTACATATAAATCAAAAGCTTAGCATATTAAGTTCTACTGAACTTAGTAGTTGTAGATAAAAGGGAGTAGCACACCCTGACTACAACTCACTAGCAAGGTACAGTAGGAAACCACTTAGTGTAGGTAAGTGCACCACTTACACCTCACTAGCAGTCATGTCTGATACAGGTAGACCCTCAGGTTCTGCTCCTGTAGAAGTTGATCCTATAGGGACAACATCCAGATATGACAACCTTAGCCACAAAGACCTGAGTGCCTTGTGCACAGCCAGGGGGCTAAAAAAGGGCAGAGGCCCTACCATTCCTTCCCTAATAGCTCTCCTAGAAAAGGATGACCTAGATAAGGTGAGTGTGAGAAGTTGGCCTGATATGTAGTGTTTCCAATTCTGGAACCACTGGGTATCAGTCCAAACAAACCCCAAAGATGTCTGGTTGTAAGTCAACCTTGTTAGACAAGCTATCCTAGTGGTAGCATGGACTAAGCAGCCTAAAGGCTAAACTTAAGAGGTCGTGTTAAGCGAGCTGTTTTACCACATACAATCCTGTAATCAAATGAAAGGACACCACACAAGTATATATTGTAAAAATATATGTATTTATTTCTAAATTACTCCCCAGTACTCTTTATGAGGAAAGGGGCACAAGCGTTAAATCAAAAGCACTGTTAAACATATAAAGTTGGCACAACTATGGCTGAGGGCGGGGGGCCACTCAGACCATATACTAAAAAAATGGTATAAGTAACACTTATCGAATATTGGTTAGGCCTAGGGCCTAGAGATTCGCTGGGAGCAGTCAGGACAAGCAATGAAGAAGTCGGGAGTAGCCCACAGGATACGGGTGCAGCACGGAAAGTGCGGCGCGCACCAATGTAAAGTCAATGGTGCGTAAAAGTTAGTTAAAGTGAATTAAATGATACTTCCGCTGAACCTAGGAACACAAAACTTCAGACACAGACCCTAGAGGTGTGTGCCAGTGTAAGGACACCGGCGTTGCAAAGTTACCTCACCCACAGGCCGTGGATGCAGAGGGTCGAAGTGGCGTCGGGTTCTGTCACGCAGGTTCTTGGTGCTTGGAGCTGTTGCAGCTGCAGGCGCTGTGAAGCAGAAGTGTCCGGTGCGATCCAAGGGTGGATCGAAGTAGAAAAGTACCTGAAAGCAGAGGGGACAGAGTCTGGGTCACTCAGCAGTGACCAGGGTGGAACCAGGACGGAACCAGGCAATGTCGGGCGCAATCAGGCGGTTGTCGATAGGCTTCTCTCCGCTGTCACGTGGGCTCTGGGGCATCTGCGACGTCCAGGAGCAGGTCACGATCTGTCCCACGTAGGCTCTCGCCGTCAGCACCGTCGGCTTGAAGATTGTAGCAAACAGCACTTGGCAAAAGCAATCCACGCGGAACCGGGAGATTGCTTATCACTCGAACCAGGAGGGTCAGAGTGGGTGCTCCTTTTTACAGGAGCTGGTGCAGATCTGGAGCAACCAGAAAAGCAAGTCGTATTTCGAAGTTCGTCGGCACAGGGGCCACAAGCCAGCTGGCAAGTGACCGGGCCAACGCGTCGAGCACACACAGGCAGAAGGGCCCCACGCAGCACTCGTCGAGTGTGGAGGGGTGAGCTTTGGTGCAAGTGGAGCTCGGGGCTGGGGCTTCTCAAACCCCGGTGTACAGCTTCGAGGGTCACTCGTGGGCTGCACGGTCAGCGTCTCGTGGCCTTTTCAAGATGGCGTGCCCCACGCTTCCGGTCGCCTCCACGGGTCTCAGCTCTGCAGGGACTGTGGATCGGGCAGGTAGAAGGCAGGCAAGCTTGATCTCGTCGATCTCTGTCGCTCGAGTTCCGGCGGGAACTGCAACAAAGCAAGGGTCGAGGGCTGGATGGTGCCTGTTTGCACAGGGTGGTCACTCCTTGACCACAAGGGAGATTCTTCAGTCTTCTCACGTCGTGTAGAAAGTCGAAGGGTCCAGATTTCGTTTCTTATGTTTCTTCAGGATGATCTGAGGTCCGTTGGGACTGCTCCCCCTCTTATTCGAATCTAGGGGGTTGGACATCCTGCTAGGTCCCCTCCTATGGGTGGGACCCAGGAAGGGGGTGGTTACACCCCTCTCCTTTGATCCTGGCCGCGCTGGGACAGGGGCTGGGAGGCCCCCGAACCGGTTTGGCCGGATCCTGCAAGGGGCAGCCTTGTGCTCCCCAGGCAGTGTCTGGTTTCTTTGAAACCTCCCTACTCCAATCCACTATCTCCTGTCTGGGGTGGTTTGACACCGCCCTGTGACAGGAAACTCTTTGTCCAGGCCTCCTCTGCCGGGTTTCGGTCAGCAGCAGGAGGCCAGACCCGTGTCTGTGGCAGGGGCATCCATTTTGTGGATCTGAGGCTCATTTTTAAATCAACCGCGTTTCAGCAAAGTAACATGTCTTCTCCCTCTAGAAGGGTGGAATGCTACCCCCGTCGCCAGAACTGGCGAGGGGGTAGTATTCCAATTCGTATGACACCTTACACGACATGTTTTGATAAAGCCAAACCAAAGTTGCTATATAACCGCGAGGATTATAAGGCGCTTAAGAGTATATGGTATGGCATTATCCCGGATCAGCTTAGGGAGTTGTTCCCGACAGCTGCAGACAGGCTCAGCTCATGCCAGAGCTCCATCTCACATAAAACCACGCACTCTGCCTCCAGGATTGATGAGGCCTTCCATAGGAGTGGCTCACAGGTTATATATGTGTCCAGATATAGGTTTAGATATAGGTATACTATATCTAAGCAAGGGGTGATTACACCCACTTGCCCCAGCTGAGTGATCAGCCAGTTGTGTCAATTTAGATAGCCAGCCAGGGGTGGCAAAAGATATGCTGCAGCCCCTGGTAGGCCTTGGATGCACCTATGCCCTGGGCACCTATAGTGCACTGTACAGGGGCTGATAAGGTGACCCAAGCCAATCTAGTTATGCACCTAGGGTACATGGAATCCATTTTACAGAGAGAGCAGATAGCCTGGGGCCCTGATTAGCAGGGAACCAGGCCAACTAAGTCGAAAACCAGCTAAACACAGGGCAAAAAAAATCTGGGGTAACCATAGTCAGGTAGCCACCTTCCTACATAACCCCCCCCCAAACGAAAGGAGATAAGGCTATCCTTGGCCAGGTAAGCCTTTATTGCCTGAGTGGCCATATAAGGAAGTACCTGCACTAGCATGGGTACCCCCTGTCTCATGGTCCACTAAGCAGTCCCTCACCCTAGGGGTATTAGAGGGTCCCCACCATAGGGAATCACTACCTTGGGTGTGTTTATGCAAAGTTAAAGGCTGGTTTGGATATGGAGTACTGAAGTGAGGCTCCACTATTTTTGGGCTCAACTTCCTCCAATTATCTTCCACCATGTGTGCCTTTCTTTCTTCAACTGAGTTGCACTGAGCTCTCAGGGTCAACCTCTGGCTACCTAAAGCTGGAGGCTGGGTCCCTCTGTTTGGCTTGCTGGAGGGACAGTTCAGGTTTGGGCCCTTTGGGTCCCAGGTTTGGCTGTGCCCAACAGAATCCATCTGTGGGAGGTCCCTAACTGTTTCTAAGGGGGCTCCCTCAGGAGTTTTTAAAGTTTTCACCTTACAAGGGCTACTAGTTTTGGTGCCCCTAATCTGTTGATGGGGGTGCTTTATTTGACAGGGGGCCCGCTGGGTCTCACTGTCCTTCTTGTCCTCTGCAGCCCTGGGCTGACTAAGGCAAGGTAGAGAGGGGCAGGTTACCTGCTCCAGACTGGATCCCACCTGAGAAGGGTCCACTGCCATCAGAGGCTCTGTCAGGCCAGGCCTAACAACCTCTGGGGCAGTTCCTTCATCAGGGGTAAGATCAGTTCCCTGAGGAGGCTGATCCTGTCCTACTGTCTGGTGAGGGGGAGATTTCTCTTCCTCCTCCATGCTCTCAGTTTGGGTGGAGTGATCCATCATTTCAGGCTTCACAACACACATATCTGTTTGAGTTTGGGCTGTGGCCATCACAGCCCCACCAACCTTTTCAGGAGGAGACTCAGTTTGGGTTTCTGCTGTTATCATAACAGCTTTGCTATTCTGTTTGGGAAGAGCTTCTGTTAAAGATGGGGCAGAGAGTTGCTCAGCCCTACCAACCTTTTCAGGAAGGACATCTTGGATTGGGGCTATAGCAAGTACAGCCCCACTAACCTTTCCATTAGAGTTTACCATTCTAGAATGGATTTCCTGTTCAACCTCAGCCCAGGCTGAGATTTCTAAATCATTGCCCAGTAGGCAGTCTACAGGCAAGTTTGGTGACACTGCCACTCTCTTTGGGCCAGTGACACCTCCCCAGCTGAGACTTACTACTGCCATGGGATGATTTGTTTGGATACCATCAATGTTTGTTACCTGGTATGTGGCACCTGGTAAAAGTTGTTTAGAGGGGACTATACAGTCAGCCACCATGGTGATGCTAGCCCCTGTGTCTCTAAAAGCTTCAACTTTCAAACCATTGATGATGGGTTCTTGTCTATATTTGCTCAAGGTATTTGGGCAAACAGAGAAGTTGGCAAACCCCATGCCAGTCTCATGAACAAGATTATTTGGGGATGGGGACCTGGATAGGCCAGGGTCCCCTTGGGCTCCAAAAGTAAACCCACCCAGATTCCTGGGTGTGCTCCCACTTCCTGGGGGATTACTGCTAACAGTGACAGGAGGTGTTGGAGCTGGCTTTGGAGGTATGTTTTCTTTATTGCCATTCTTGGGACAACAGCTGTCTGTTTTGTAATGCCCAACCTGTTTACAGGCATGGCAATAAGGCTTTTTCTCGGCTGAAGAAGTGTCTTGGGACCCACCCCCCTTCTTGGAGTTTTGGGGCCCTGGGGAAGTGTTTTCTTTACCTTTATCCCCACCCTTATCTTGAGGCTTGGTAGACTCCTTCTTCTGGTTATTGTCCTGATTCTTAGGCCTAATCCTGGTTCTGACCCACTTATCTGCCCTCTTTCCCAATTCTTGGGGAGAGGTCAAATCTGAGTCCACCAGGTGCTGGTGTAAGAGCTGGTTCTGACAATTACTAAGGATCTGCTCCCTCATAATCAAATTATACAATCCTGTGAAGTCATGTACTTTGCTGCCATTCAGCCAACCCTCCAGAGCCTTAGTTGCACAATCAACAAAATCAGTCCAGTCCTGAGTCTGTGTCTTCTGGGTATCTCTGAACTTTAACCTGTACTGTTCAGTGGTTAAGCCAAACCCATCTATCAGAACACTCTTCAGGACTTTGTAATTGCTGGCATCCTCATGTCTGACAGTGAGGAGCCTATCCCTCCCTTTCTCTGAAAAGGAGTACCATAAGATTGCTGCCCACTGTTCCTCAGGAACCTGCTGTACCATGCAGGCTCTCTCCAGAGCAGTCATCCATTTGTGGATGTCATCCCCTTCCTGATAGGGGGGCACAATCTTTGTCAGGTTTCTACTATCATAGGACCTGGGTTTCTCTTTAGGAATTTTGCTGCCACCAGTGGCATCTAAGCCACTTATTTTTTTCTCCCTTGCCAAGGTAAGTTTAGCTTGTTCCAAGGTAAGCTTAGCTTGAGCCAGGGCTACCTCTTCCCTCTCTATCTGGAGTTGGACAGCCCTCATTCTGGCCCTATGCTCTTTTCTCTGGGAGGAAGTCATCCCTCTTTGAGATTCTCTTGAGGCACTAGAAAGGTGAGAGTCCTCTGATGGAGATCTCTCCCTTCTATTGCCTGGGAGAATTTGGTTATGAGATCTGGGGTGGTGCTGGCCCCCCCCATTCCCATGTAGGTCCAAGTTGGCCTGGTTAAGGCTGGCAACCTGTACCTGGTTTCCCTGCTGATCCTGATCTTCAGGCTCTTCTAAATCAGAGCCTTCCTCTTCCTCTTCCTCCTCTACTACATCATCATCTGGAAGATCCTCATTCTCAGGGGAGTTTATCCCTTCACCTGATTCTAAGGGAGCCTGACTCACCTTATCTAGGTCATCCTTTTCTAGGAGAGCTATTAGGGAAGGAATGGTAGGGCCTCTGCCCTTTTTTAGCCCCCTGGCTGTGCACAAGGCACTCAGGTCTTTGTGGCTAAGGTTGTCATATCTGGATGTTGTCCCTATAGGATCAACTTCTACAGGAGCAGAGCCTGAGGCTCTACCTGTATCAGACATGACTGCTAGTGAGGTGTAAGTGGTGCACTTACCTACACTAAGTGGTTTCCTACTGTACCTTGCTAGTGAGTTGTAGTCAGGGTGTGCTACTCCCTTTAATCTACAACTACTAAGTTCAGTAGAACTTAATATGCTAAGCTTTTGATTTATATGTACCTAGAGGTACTTGATGTGATCTTTCAATTTGATAAAGATTGCAATGGTAAAACAAACAGCAAGCTCAAATCCGCACCGCTGCACACCAATGTGAGAAGTTGGCCTGATATGTAGTGTTTCCAATTCTGGAACCACTGGGTATCAGTCCAAACAAACCCCAAAGATGTCTGGTTGTAAGTCAACCTTGTTAGACAAGCTATCCTAGTGGTAGCATGGACTAAGCAGCCTAAAGGCTAAACTTAAGAGGTCGTGTTAAGCGAGCTGTTTTACCACATACAATCCTGTAATCAAATGAAAGGACACCACACAAGTATATATTGTAAAAATATATGTATTTATTTCTAAATTACTCCCCAGTACTCTTTATGAGGAAAGGGGCACAAGCGTTAAATCAAAAGCACTGTTAAACATATAAAGTTGGCACAACTATGGCTGAGGGCGGGGGGCCACTCAGACCATATACTAAAAAAATGGTATAAGTAACACTTATCGAATATTGGTTAGGCCTAGGGCCTAGAGATTCGCTGGGAGCAGTCAGGACAAGCAATGAAGAAGTCGGGAGTAGCCCACAGGATACGGGTGCAGCACGGAAAGTGCGGCGCGCACCAATGTAAAGTCAATGGTGCGTAAAAGTTAGTTAAAGTGAATTAAATGATACTTCCGCTGAACCTAGGAACACAAAACTTCAGACACAGACCCTAGAGGTGTGTGCCAGTGTAAGGACACCGGCGTTGCAAAGTTACCTCACCCACAGGCCGTGGATGCAGAGGGTCGAAGTGGCGTCGGGTTCTGTCACGCAGGTTCTTGGTGCTTGGAGCTGTTGCAGCTGCAGGCGCTGTGAAGCAGAAGTGTCCGGTGCGATCCAAGGGTGGATCGAAGTAGAAAAGTACCTGAAAGCAGAGGGGACAGAGTCTGGGTCACTCAGCAGTGACCAGGGTGGAACCAGGACGGAACCAGGCAATGTCGGGCGCAATCAGGCGGTTGTCGATAGGCTTCTCTCCGCTGTCACGTGGGCTCTGGGGCATCTGCGACGTCCAGGAGCAGGTCACGATCTGTCCCACGTAGGCTCTCGCCGTCAGCACCGTCGGCTTGAAGATTGTAGCAAACAGCACTTGGCAAAAGCAATCCACGCGGAACCGGGAGATTGCTTATCACTCGAACCAGGAGGGTCAGAGTGGGTGCTCCTTTTTACAGGAGCTGGTGCAGATCTGGAGCAACCAGAAAAGCAAGTCGTATTTCGAAGTTCGTCGGCACAGGGGCCACAAGCCAGCTGGCAAGTGACCGGGCCAACGCGTCGAGCACACACAGGCAGAAGGGCCCCACGCAGCACTCGTCGAGTGTGGAGGGGTGAGCTTTGGTGCAAGTGGAGCTCGGGGCTGGGGCTTCTCAAACCCCGGTGTACAGCTTCGAGGGTCACTCGTGGGCTGCACGGTCAGCGTCTCGTGGCCTTTTCAAGATGGCGTGCCCCACGCTTCCGGTCGCCTCCACGGGTCTCAGCTCTGCAGGGACTGTGGATCGGGCAGGTAGAAGGCAGGCAAGCTTGATCTCGTCGATCTCTGTCGCTCGAGTTCCGGCGGGAACTGCAACAAAGCAAGGGTCGAGGGCTGGATGGTGCCTGTTTGCACAGGGTGGTCACTCCTTGACCACAAGGGAGATTCTTCAGTCTTCTCACGTCGTGTAGAAAGTCGAAGGGTCCAGATTTCGTTTCTTATGTTTCTTCAGGATGATCTGAGGTCCGTTGGGACTGCTCCCCCTCTTATTCGAATCTAGGGGGTTGGACATCCTGCTAGGTCCCCTCCTATGGGTGGGACCCAGGAAGGGGGTGGTTACACCCCTCTCCTTTGATCCTGGCCGCGCTGGGACAGGGGCTGGGAGGCCCCCGAACCGGTTTGGCCGGATCCTGCAAGGGGCAGCCTTGTGCTCCCCAGGCAGTGTCTGGTTTCTTTGAAACCTCCCTACTCCAATCCACTATCTCCTGTCTGGGGTGGTTTGACACCGCCCTGTGACAGGAAACTCTTTGTCCAGGCCTCCTCTGCCGGGTTTCGGTCAGCAGCAGGAGGCCAGACCCGTGTCTGTGGCAGGGGCATCCATTTTGTGGATCTGAGGCTCATTTTTAAATCAACCGCGTTTCAGCAAAGTAACATGTCTTCTCCCTCTAGAAGGGTGGAATGCTACCCCCGTCGCCAGAACTGGCGAGGGGGTAGTATTCCAATTCGTATGACACCTTACACGACATGTTTTGATAAAGCCAAACCAAAGTTGCTATATAACCGCGAGGATTATAAGGCGCTTAAGAGTATATGGTATGGCATTATCCCGGATCAGCTTAGGGAGTTGTTCCCGACAGCTGCAGACAGGCTCAGCTCATGCCAGAGCTCCATCTCACATAAAACCACGCACTCTGCCTCCAGGATTGATGAGGCCTTCCATAGGAGTGGCTCACAGGTTATATATGTGTCCAGATATAGGTTTAGATATAGGTATACTATATCTAAGCAAGGGGTGATTACACCCACTTGCCCCAGCTGAGTGATCAGCCAGTTGTGTCAATTTAGATAGCCAGCCAGGGGTGGCAAAAGATATGCTGCAGCCCCTGGTAGGCCTTGGATGCACCTATGCCCTGGGCACCTATAGTGCACTGTACAGGGGCTGATAAGGTGACCCAAGCCAATCTAGTTATGCACCTAGGGTACATGGAATCCATTTTACAGAGAGAGCAGATAGCCTGGGGCCCTGATTAGCAGGGAACCAGGCCAACTAAGTCGAAAACCAGCTAAACACAGGGCAAAAAAAATCTGGGGTAACCATAGTCAGGTAGCCACCTTCCTACAGTGAGTCAGGCTCCCTTAGAATCAGGTGAAGGGAACAACTCCCCTGAGAATGAGAATCTTCCAGATGATGATGTAGTGGAGGAGGAAGAGGAAGAGGAAGGCTCAGACATAGATGAGCCTGAAGATCAGGATCAGAGGGGAAACCAGGTACAGGTTGCCAGCCTTAACCAGGCCAACTTGGACCTACATGGGAATGGGGGGGGCCAGCACCACCCCAGATCTCATAACCTAATTCTCCCAGGCAATAGAAGGGAGAGATCTCTATCAGGGGACTCTCACCTTTCTAGTGCCTCAAGAGAATCTCAAAGAGGAATGACTTCCTCCCAGAGAAAAGAGCATAGGGCCAGAATGAGGGCTGTCCAACTCCAAATAGAAAGGGAAGAGGTAGCCTTGGCTCAAGCTAAACTTGCTTTAGCAAGAGAGAGAAAATTGTGTGGCTTAGATGCCACTGGTGGCAGCAAAGTTCCTAAAGAAAAAGACAGGGCCTATGACAATAGAAACCTGACAAAAATTGTGCCCCCCTACAAGGAAGGGGATGATATCCACAAATGGATGACTGCTCTTGAGAGGGCCTGCATGGTACAGCAGGTCCCTGAGGATCAGTGGGCAGCAATTTTATGGTACTCCTTTTCTGAGAAAGGGAGGGACAGGCTCCTCACTGTTAGACCTGAGGATGCCAAAAACTACTCTGTTCTGAAGAGTGCTCTTATTGAAGGGTTTGGCCTAACCACTGAGCAATACAGGTTGTTGTTCAGAGACACCCAAAAAGCACAGACTCAGGACTGGACTGATTTTGTAGATTGTGCCACTAAGGCTCTGGAGGGTTGGCTGCAGGGAAGTAAAGTTTCAGACTATACAGGATTGTACAATCTTATGATGAGAGAACAGATCCTTAATAACTGTCAGAACCAGCTGTTGCATCAATACCTTGTTGACTCTGATTTGACCTCTCCCCAAGAATTGGGAAAGAAGGCAGACAAATGGGTCAGAACAAGGATTAAGCAGAAAAACCAGAACCAAGGTGACCAGAAGAAAACAGACCAGAAGGGTGGGAATCAGAAAGATAAAGAAAAGGACCAGAAGTCTTCAGGCCCCCAAACTAGCAATAAGGAGGGGGGTTCCCAAAATGGAAACAAGAAAAAGAAGAATGATGGCCCAAAGAAACCTTGGTGTAATACCTGCAAATCAGTTTCACACTGGGGCAGTGAATGCACTAAGAAAAATCCAGTCCCCACCACTGCAGCTCCTAAAGCAACTGCACCCCCTAGTACAGTCAGCAGTGGTGGTACACAGCCAAAGGGTTTAGTAGGGTTGACCCTGGGTACTGAGGTGGAATCTGGCCTAGTCAGAATCCCCACACAGGCAGTTCTCCTATATGATGTGGACATATCTTTGCCCACTGCAGTAAGCCCCAGTAACCTGGGCAAATATAGGCAGACTCCCTTAATTAATGAGAAACTGGCTCAGGCCTACAGGGACACTTGTGCCAGTGTCACAATGGTGGCACCTGGCTTTGTGGACCCTGGACAGATTGTACTAGGTGAAAGTTACCTAGTGACCAATGCAAGCAACTCCACTACTTCCCATAGTGTGGCTGTTGTGAACTTCTCCTGGGGAGGGGTAGATGGCCTAAAGAAAGTTGTTGTGAGTGCAGACCTCCCAGTAGACTGTCTGTTAGGCAATGATCTTGAAAGCTCAGTTTGGTCAGAAGTGGAGTACAGGACTCATGCAGAAATGCTAGGGATTTCAGCTCATGTCCTTGCAGTGACAAGGTCTCAGGCTAAGAAGTGCCTTCCTGAACCAGTGGTGGATCTTGAAACAATAGACCAACCACAACCCAAGAGGAGGAGCAAGAGGGTTAAGGCTGTGCCTTCCCACTTGCCCCAGGTTGAGGATCAGGGTTCACAGGAAACTGATTCTGCAGTCCAAGAGGAGACTGTCTCAGATGAGCTTGAACCTGAACAGGTTGAGTTTCTGGGGACAGGGGGACCCTCAAGGGCAGACCTGGGGCAGGCCCAATTAGATTGCCCTTCACTTGAACCCCTCAGACAGCAAGCTGCTGCTGAGGCTGCAGGGAATGCTCAAGGTACCCATAAGGTGTATTGGGATGAAGGGCTCCTTTATTCAGAGGCTAGAGACCCCAAGCCTGGCACCACCAGGAGGTTGGTTATACCTTTGAAGTTTAGGGGCTTCCTTCTTACCTTGGCCCATGATATTCCCCTTGCAGGACACTTAGGCCAGAATAAGACTTGGGACAGGCTTGTTCCACACTTTCACTGGCCTCACATGTCAGAAAATGTCAAGGAGTTTTGTCGCTCCTGTGTCACTTGCCAAGCCAGTGGTAAGTCAGGTGGCACAACAAAGGCCCCCCTGATACCACTACCTGTGGTGGGGGTACCCTTTGAAAGAGTTGGAATAGACATTGTGGGTCCCATGGATCCTCAAACAGCATCTGGGCACAGATTTATACTGGTGGTAGTGGATCATGCCACCAGGTACCCAGAGGCAATTCCCCTGAGGACCACCACAGCTCCTGTGGTGGCAAAAGCCCTCATTGCAGTTTTCTCAAGAGTGGGCTTTCCAAAGGAGGTTCTTTCAGACAGAGGTACTAACTTTATGTCTGGATACTTAAAAGCAATGTGGAAAGAGTGTGGAGTAAACTATAAGTTTACCACACCCTACCATCCACAGTGCAATGGGCTTGTGGAAAGGTTCAACAAGACCCTAAAGGGAATGATAAAAGGTTTACCAGAGAAGCTTAGGCGGAAATGGGACATCCTTTTACCCTGCTTGCTCTTTGCTTACAGAGAGGTCCCACAGAAGGGGGTTGGCTACAGCCCTTTTGAACTTTTGTTTGGCCACCCTGTAAGAGGTCCATTGAGTTTGGTGAAGGAAGGATGGGAGTTACCTCTCAAAAAGCCTAAACTAGACATTGTGGACTATGTACTTGGTCTCCGCTCCAGGATGGCTGAATACATGGAGAGAGCATCCAAAAACCTTGAGGCAAGTCAGGAATTACAGAAGGCCTGGCATGACCAAAAGGCTGTTATGGTTGAGTTCCAGCCAGGACAGAAGGTGTGGGTGTTGGACCCAGTGGGGCCAGCAGCTCTCCAGGACAAATGGACTGGACCCTACCCTATCATTGAAAAGAAGGGAGAAGTCACCTACTTGGTTGACTTTGGTACCCCTAGGAGCCCCCACAGGGTGCTCCATGTGAACAGATTGAAAGCATTTGTTGACAGGGAGGACATGAGTCTCCTCATGGCCACAGATGGGGAACAGGAGGAAGAGAGTGACCCTCTCCCAGACCTGCTTTCCCAGAACCCTGATGATGGTTCAGTTGATGGAGTAGCCTTGGCAGGCAGCCTCACTGAGCAGCAACAGGTGGACTGCAGACAGGTGTTGCAGGCCCACAGACAATTGTTTTCACTCACACCCAGTCAGACTAACTGGTGCACCCATGAGGTGGACACTGGTGACAATCTGCCTGTGAAGAATAAGATCTACAGGCAACCTGACCATGTCAGGGATTGTATAAAGGCTGAGGTGCAAAAGATGTTGGAGCTTGGAGTGATTGAGCCATCAGAGAGCCCATGGGCTAGCCCAGTGGTCCTTGTGCCAAAACCTCATACCAAAGATGGAAAGAGAGAAATGAGGTTTTGTGTGGACTACAGAGGTCTCAATGCTGTCACTAGGACAGATGCTCATCCCATTCCAAGAGCAGATGAGCTCATTGATAAATTGGCTTCTGCCAAGTTTCTGAGCACATTTGATTTGACAGCTGGCTACTGGCAAATCAGACTAGCTGAGGAGTCAAAAGCCAAAACAGCATTTTCGACCCCTAGTGGACATTATCAATTTGTGGTAATGCCCTTTGGCTTGAAGAATGCACCTGCCACTTTCCAAAGGTTGGTGAACCAAGTCCTTGCTGGGCTGGATGACTTTTGTGCAGCATATCTAGATGATATTGCTGTCTTTAGCTCCACCTGGGAGGATCACCTGATCCACCTGAAGAAGGTTCTGGAGGCCCTGCAAAAGGCAGGCCTGACTATCAAGGCTACTAAGTGCCAGATAGGGCAGAGCAAGGTTGTGTACTTGGGCCACCTAGTAGGTGGGGGTCAAGTTCAACCACTGGAGAGCAAGATCCAGACCATACAGGACTGGGCTCCTCCAACTACCCAGACACAAGTCAGAGCCTTCTTGGGCCTGACTGGGTATTACAGAAAATTTGTAAAGAACTATGGGTCCATTGTGACACCATTGAATGACTTGACATCCAAGAAGATGCCCAAAAAGGTTCAGTGGACAGTTAGCTGTCAAAAGGCATTTGATGACCTGAAGAAGGCCATGTGCTCTGCACCTATCCTGAAGAGTCCTGACTACTCCAAACAGTTCATTGTACAGACAGATGCTTCTGAGTTGGGGGTGGGAGCTGTGCTTTCACAACTTAATCAAGATGGTCAAGACCAGCCCATTGCTTTTATTAGCAGAAGGCTGACCCCCAGGGAGAAACGTTGGTCAGCTATTGAGAGGGAGGCCTTTGCTGTGGTTTGGGCCCTGAAGAAGTTGAGGCCATACTTGTTTGGTACTCACTTCCTAATTCAGACAGACCATAAGCCCCTCTTGTGGCTAAATCAGATGAAGGGTGAAAATCCCAAACTGCTCAGGTGGTCCATTTCCCTACAGGGGATGGACTTTACAGTGGAGCACCGCCCAGGGACTGACCATGGTAATGCAGATGGTCTCTCCAGGTACTTCCACTTAGAACATGAAGACTTATCTGGTCAAGGTTAAGTTTAATGTCCCTGCGTTTGGGGGGGGGTTATGTAGGAGAGTAGGGTCTGCTATCCTATGGTCACCCCAATTTTTGCTTTTTGCTTCACTGGTTTCCGACTTACTGAGGCTGTGGGCCTGCTAATCAGACCCCCAGCCTGCTGTTCTCTCTCTAAATTTATAATACATGTGCTATAGGTACATACCACAATTGGAAATGGACTCCTTGTCAGCCCCTGTACCATGCACTATAGGTGCTCAGGGCATAGGTGCCACCAAGGCCTACCAGGGGCTGAAGCATAGCTTTTGCCACCCCTGGCTGGTTCTTAAATTGACACAACTGGCTGAACACTCAGCTGGGGCAAGTGGGTGTAATCACCCCTTGCTTAGATATAGTATACCTATATCTAAACCTATATCTGGACACATATATAACCTGTGAGCCACTCCTATGGAAGGCCTCATCAATCCTGGAGGCAGAGTGCGTGGTTTTATGTGAGATGGTGCTCTGGCATGAGCTGAGCCTGTCTGCAGCTGTCGGGAACAACTCCCTAAGCTGATCCGGGATAATGCCATACCATATACTCTTAAGCGCATTATAATCCTCGCGGTTATATAGCAACTTTGGTTTGGCTTTATCAAAACATGTCGTGTAAGGTGTCATACGAATTGGAATACTATCCCCTCGCCAGTTCTGGCGACGGGGATAGCATTCCACCCTTCTAGAGGGAGAAGACATGTTACTTTACTGAAACGCGGTTGATTGAATGAGCCTCAGATCCACAAAATGGATGCCCCTGCCACAGACACGGGTCTGGCCTCCTGCTGCTGACCGAAACCCGGCCGAGGAGGCCTGGACAAAGAGTTTCCTGTCACAGGGCGGTGTCAAACCACCCCAGACAGGAGATAGTGGATTGGAGTAGGGAGGTTTCAAAGAAACCAGACACTGCCTGGGGAGCACAAGGCTGCCCCTTGCAGGATCCGGCCAAACCGGTTCTGGGGCCTCCCAGCCCCTGTCCCAGCGCGGCCAGGATCAAAGGAGAGGGGTGTAACCACCCCCTTCCTGGGTCCCACCCATAGGAGGGGACCTAGCAGGATGTCCAACCCCCTAGATTCGAATAAGAGGGGGAGCAGTCCCAACGGACCTCAGATCATCCTGAAGAAACATAAGAAACGAAATCTGGACCCTTCGACTTTCTACACGACGTGAGAAGACTGAAGAATCTCCCTTGTGGTCAAGGAGTGACCACCCTGTGCAAACAGGCACCATCCAGCCCTCGACCCTTGCTTTGTTGCAGTTCCCGCCGGAACTCGAGCGACAGAGATCGACGAGATCAAGCTTGCCTGCCTTCTACCTGCCCGATCCACAGTCCCTGCAGAGCTGAGACCCGTGGAGGCGACCGGAAGCGTGGGGCACGCCATCTTGAAAAGGCCACGAGACGCTGACCGTGCAGCCCACGAGTGACCCTCGAAGCTGTACACCGGGGTTTGAGAAGCCCCAGCCCCGAGCTCCACTTGCACCAAAGCTCACCCCTCCACACTCGACGAGTGCTGCGTGGGGCCCTTCTGCCTGTGTGTGCTCGACGCGTTGGCCCGGTCACTTGCCAGCTGGCTTGTGGCCCCTGTGCCGACGAACTTCGAAATACGACTTGCTTTTCTGGTTGCTCCAGATCTGCACCAGCTCCTGTAAAAAGGAGCACCCACTCTGACCCTCCTGGTTCGAGTGATAAGCAATCTCCCGGTTCTGCGTGGATTGCTTTTGCCAAGTGCTGTTTGCTACAATCTTCAAGCCGACGGTGCTGACGGCGAGAGCCTACGTGGGACAGATCGTGACCTGCTCCTGGACGTCGCAGATGCCCCAGAGCCCACGTGACAGCGGAGAGAAGCCTATCGACAACCGCCTGATTGCGCCCGACATTGCCTGGTTCCGTCCTGGTTCCACCCTGGTCACTGCTGAGTGACCCAGACTCTGTCCCCTCTGCTTTCAGGTACTTTTCTACTTCGATCCACCCTTGGATCGCACCGGACACTTCTGCTTCACAGCGCCTGCAGCTGCAACAGCTCCAAGCACCAAGAACCTGCGTGACAGAACCCGACGCCACTTCGACCCTCTGCATCCACGGCCTGTGGGTGAGGTAACTTTGCAACGCCGGTGTCCTTACACTGGCACACACCTCTAGGGTCTGTGTCTGAAGTTTTGTGTTCCTAGGTTCAGCGGAAGTATCATTTAATTCACTTTAACTAACTTTTACGCACCATTGACTTTACATTGGTGCGCGCCGCACTTTCCGTGCTGCACCCGTATCCTGTGGGCTACTCCCGACTTCTTCATTGCTTGTCCTGACTGCTCCCAGCGAATCTCTAGGCCCTAGGCCTAACCAATATTCGATAAGTGTTACTTATACCATTTTTTTAGTATATGGTCTGAGTGGCCCCCCGCCCTCAGCCATAATTGTGCCAACTTTATATGTTTAACAGTGCTTTTGATTTAACGCTTGTGCCCCTTTCCTCATAAAGAGTACTGGGGAGTAATTTAGAAATAAATACATATATTTTTACAATATATACTTGTGTGGTGTCCTTTCATTTGATTACAGGATTGTATGTGGTAAAACAGCTCGCTTAACACGACCTCTTAAGTTTAGCCTTTAGGCTGCTTAGTCCATGCTACCACTAGGATAGCTTGTCTAACAAGGTTGACTTACAACCAGACATCTTTGGGGTTTGTTTGGACTGATACCCAGTGGTTCCAGAATTGGAAACACTACATATCAGGCCAACTTCTCACAACGACACATGGCAACATGACACATGATGACACATGACGACACATGACACATGACACATGATGACACATGGTGACACATGGCGACACATGGTGACACATGGCGACACATGGCGACACATGTCGACACATGACGGCACACTGCGACACATGACGACACATGGCGACACATGGCAACACATGGCAACACATGACAACACATGATGACACATGACACATGACGACACATGGCGACACATGGCGACACATGGCGACACATGATGACACATGACGACACATGATGACACATGACAACACATGGCGACACATGACACCACATGACACATGACACGTGATGACACATGACAACACATGACCCACATGACACATGATGACACATGATACCACATGACACCACATGACACCACATGACACCACCTGACACCACAAGACACATGATACGTGACAACACATGAGACATGACACCATATGACACATGACACCACATGAGACATGACACCACATGACACCACATGACACCAAATGACACATGACAACTCATGACACAATATGACACCACATGACACCACATGACACCACATGACACCACATGACACATGATGACGCATGATGACACATGACACCACATGACACCACATGATGACACATGACACCACATGACACCATATGACACCACATGATACCACATGACACATGATGACACATGACCCCACATTGCGACACATGACGACACATGATGACACATGATGACACATGATGACACATGACACCACATGACACCACATGATGACACATGACACCACAAGACACCATATGACACCACATGACACTTGATGACACATGACACCACATGACACCACATGACACATGATGACGCATGATGACACATGACAACACATGACACCACATGACACATGATGACACATGACACCACATGACACATGATGACGCATGATGACACATGACACCACATGACACCACATGATGACACATGACACCACATAACACCATATGACACCACATGACACAAGATGACACATGACCCCACATGACCCCACATGGCAACACATGACGGCACATGGCGACCCTAGATGACACATGATGACACATGACAACACATGACACCACATGACACAAGATGACACATGACCCCACATGACCCCACATGGCAACACATGACGGCACATGGCGACACATGATGACACATGATGACACATGACACCACATGACATCACATGACACCACATGACACAAGATGACACATGACCCCACATGACCCCACATGGCAACACATGACGGCACATGGTGACACATGACACATGACGACACATGATGACACATGACACCACATGACACATTATGACACATGACCCCAAATGACCCCACATGGCGACATATGTCGACACATGACGACACATGACGACACATGACACCACATGACACATGACCCCAAATGACCCCACATGGCGACATATGACAACACATGACACCACATGACGACACATGACACGTGATGACACATGACAACACATGACCCACATGACACATGATGACACATGATGACACATGAGACCACATGACCCACATGACACATGATGACACATGACACCACATGACCCACATGACACATGATGACACATGACACCACATGACCAACATGACACATGATGACACATGACACCACATGACACATGATACCACATGACACCACATGACACATGACACCACATGACACCACAGGACACCACATGACACCACATGACACATGATGAAGCATGATGACACATGACACCACATGACACCACATGATACCACATGACACATGACCCCACATGACCCCATATTGCGACACATGATGACACATGACGACACATGATGACACATGACACCACATGACACCACATGACACATGACACCACACGACACCACATGACACCACATGACACCACATGACACATGATTGCGCATGATGACACATGACACCACATGACACCACATGATGACACATGACACCATATGACACCACATGATACCACATGACACATGATGACACATGACCCCACATGACCCCACATTGCGACACATGACAACACATGATGACACATGATGACACATGACACCACATGACACCACATGATGACACATGACACCACATAACACCATATGACACCACATGACACAAGATGACACATGACCCCACATGACCCCACATGACCCCACATGGCAACACATGACGGCACATGGCGACACTAGATGACACATGATGACACATGACAACACATGACACCACATGACACAAGATGACACATGACCCCACATGACCCCACATGGCAACACATGACGGCACATGGCGACACATGATGACACATGATGACACATGACACCACATGACATCACATGACACCACATGACACAAGATGACACATGACCCCACATGACCCCACATGGCAACACATGACGGCACATGGTGACACATGACACATGACGACACATGATGACACATGACACCACATGACACATTATGACACATGACCCCAAATGACCCCACATGGCGACATATGTCGACACATGACGACACATGACGACACATGACACCACATGACACATGACCCCAAATGACCCCACATGGCGACATATGACAACACATGACACCACATGACGACACATGACACGTGATGACACATGACAACACATGACCCACATGACACATGATGACACATGATGACACATGAGACCACATGACCCACATGACACATGATGACACATGACACCACATGACCCACATGACACATGATGACACATGATGTAGGAAGGTGGCTACCTGACTATGGTTACCCCAGATTTTTTGCCTTGTGTTTAGCTGGTTTTCGACTTAGTTGGCCTGGTTCCCTGCTAATCAGGGCCCCAGGCTATCTGCTCTCTCTGTAAAATGGATTCCATGTACCCTAGGTGCATAACTAGATTGGCTTGGGTCACCTTATCAGCCCCTGTACAGAGCACTATAGGTGCCCAGGGCATAGGTGCATCCAAGGCCTACCAGGGGCTGCAGCATATCTTTTGCCACCCCTGGCTGGCTATCTAAATTGACACAACTGGCTGATCACTCAGCTGGGGCAAGTGGGTGTAATCACCCCTTGCTTAGATATAGTATACCTATATCTAAACCTATATCTGGACCTCAGCCATAATTGTGCCAACTTTATATGTTTAACAGTGCTTTTGATTTAACGCTTGTGCCCCTTTCCTCATAAAGAGTACTGGGGAGTAATTTAGAAATAAATACATATATTTTTACAATATACACTTGTGTGGTGTCCTTTCATTTGATTACAGGATTGTATGTGGTAAAACAGCTCGCTTAACACGACCTCTTAAGTTTAGCCTTTAGGCTGCTTAGTCCATGCTACCACTAGGATAGCTTGTCTAACAAGGTTGACTTACAACCAGACATCTTTGGGGTTTGTTTGGACTGATACCCAGTGGTTCCAGAATTGGAAACACTACATATCAGGCCAACTTCTCACACATGACACCACATGACCAACATGACACATGATGACACATGACACCACATGACACATGATACCACATGACACCACATGACACATGACACCACATGACACCACAGGACACCACATGACACCACATGACACATGATGAAGCATGATGACACATGACACCACATGACACCACATGATGACACATGACACCACATGACACCACATGATACCACATGACACATGACCCCACATGACCCCATATTGCGACACATGATGACACATGACGACACATGACACCACATGACACCACATGATGACACATGACACCACATGACACCATATGACACCACATGATACCACATGACACATGATGACACATGACCCCACATTGCGACACATGACGACACATGATGACACATGACACCACATGACACCACATGACATCACATGACACCACATGACACCACATGACACATGACACCACAAGACTAATGACACCACATGAGACATGACACCACATGATACCAAATGACACGACACCACATGACACCACATGACATCACATGACACCACATGACACCACATGACACCACATGACACATGATGACGCATGATGACACATGACACCACATGACACCACATGATGACACATGACACCACATGACACCATATGACACCACATGATACCACATGACACATGATGACACATGACCCCACATTGCGACACATGACGACACATGATGACACATGACACCACATGACACCACATGACACCACATGATGACACATGACACCACATGACACCATATGACACCACATGACACTTTATGACACATGACACCACATGACACCACATGACACATGATGACGCATGATGACACATGACAACACATGACACCACATGACACATGATGACACATGACACCACATGACACATGATGACACATGATGACACATGACACCACATGACACCACATGATGACACATGACACCACATAACACCATATGATACCACATGATACATGACTCCACATGACCCCATATTGCGACACATGATGACACATGACGACACATGATGACACATGACCCCACATGACCCCACATGGCAACACATGACGGCACATGGCGACACATGATGACACATGACGACACATGACGACACATGACACCACATGACACATTATGACACATGACCCCAAATGACCCCACATGGCGACATATGACGACACATGACGACACATGACAACACATGACGACACATGACACCACATGACACATGACCCCAAATGACCCCACATGGCGACAAATGACAACACATGACACCACATGACGACACATGACACGTGATGACACATGACAACACATGACCCACATGACACATGATGACACATGATGACACATGAGACCACATGACCCACATGACACATGATGACACATGACACCACATGACACATGATGACACATGACACCACATGACACATGATACCACATGACACCACATGACACATGACACCACATGACACCACATGACACCACATGACACCACATGACACATGATGACACATGGCGACACATGACAACACATGATGACACATGATGACACACGATGACACATGACAACACAGGGCGACACATGACACCACATGACACATGACACCACATGACACATGACACGTGATGACACATGAGACATGACAACACAAGACACATGACACCACATGACACCATATGACACCACATGATACCACATGACACATGATGACACATGACCCCACATGACACCATATGACACCACATGATACCACATGACACATGATGACACATGAGACATGACAACACAAGACACATGACACCACATGACACCATATGACACCACATGATACCACATGACACATGATGACACATGACACCACATGACACCACATGATGACACATGACACCACATGACACCATATGGCACCACATGATACCACATGACACATGATGACACATGACACCACATGACACCACATGAAACATGACGCATGATGACACATGACAACACATGACACCACATGACACATGACACATGACAGCACATGACACCACATGACACATGATGAAGCATGATGACACATGACACCACATGACACCACATGATGACACATGACACCACATGATACCACATGACACCACATGATACCACATGACACATGACCCCACATGACCCCATATTGTGACACATGATGTCACATGACGACACATGATAACACATGACACCACATGAGATCACATGACAACACATGACACCAAATGATGACACATGACACCACATGACACCACATGACACCACATGATACCACATGACACATGACCCCACATGACCCCATATTGCGACGCATGATGACACATGACAACACATGATGACACATGACACCACATGACATCACATGACACCACATGACACATGATGACACATGACCCCACATGACCTCACATGGCAACACATGACGGCACATGGCGACACATGACGACACATGGCTGTGAGAAGTTGGCCCGATATGCAGCGTTCGCTATTCTAGCGACCGCTATGTATCGTTCCAACGACCCTTATGGTGATTGGTTGTAAGTCAACCTTAGACCAGCTATCCGAGTAGCGTGGATACGAGCAGTCTTCGGGCTAAACTCTAGAGGGCGTGTTAAGCCAGCTGTTATACCATCACATACCCCTTGAACCCCAAGTGAAAGGACACCAAACAAGTGTTATGAAAATAAACAGAATATTTATTAAGAATCACAACAGCCCTGGACTCTTTATGAGGACAGGGTACTAAGCACAAACCAAAACTTTTAGGAGAATACTTCAAGTGCACAATTTAAACAAGTGTCCGGGGACACGGGAAGTTTAGTGGTCTCGGGCGGACCCGATAAGGCAAGTCGGAAGCGAGGGACTCGGGACCCTAGAGTAAGGAGGCTATGCAGGCACCGAAATGCCGAAGTTACCTAGCCACGAGGGCTGCGGCTGCACAAGTCTTACAGGCATCGGGGTCTTCGCTGACGAGCCAGGAGCCGGAAGAAAAGGAGTTGCTGGCCGGCGACCAGTGCTGAATAGTTCGTAGAGATCCAAGCCTGGATCAGAGATCGTTGATACCTGAAAGCAGAAGGGACCAAGTTCGTACTACTAGCCAGTAGTCAGAGGGTACCAGGAAGGCACCGGTTGGCCGTCACCTCGACTAGGTGAGTGGGCGACGCTGGGCTCTGCAGTCTCACGGACCAGGAGGCGTTGTCGGCGACCAGGATGGAGGTGCGAGCTGTCCCACGGAGGTTGATGCTGTCGGCATCGCTGGGCCCAGGATTGGGGCAACAAGCCTTGGCAGATTTCAGGGCCACGGGGTGGGCCTAAAAATGGCGTCTTGAGTGGACCAGGAGGGTCCGGGGGGCTTCTCTCAAAGATGGAAGCAAGAGCCAGTCTGGAGCAACCAGACCAGCAGCGTTGGTTGTCGGATGTCGTCAAAGAAGGGCACAAGCCAGCGGCTAGTGACCAGACAACGTACTGAGCAGCGAGCAGAAGGGCCCCACGCAGATCGTGGAGATGCTGGGAGACTGCACTTCGGTGCTGGAGCGGCTCAGGGTCGGTGTAGGAGAGTAGGGTCTGCTATCCTATGGTCACCCCAATTTTTGCTTTTTGCTTCACTGGTTTTCGACTTACTGAGGCTGTGGGCCTGCTAATCAGACCCCCAGCCTGCTGTTCTCTCTCTAAATTTATAATACATGTGCTATAGGTACATACCACAATTGGAAATGGACTCCTTGTCAGCCCCTGTACCATGCACTATAGGTGCTCAGGGCATAGGTGCCACCAAGGCCTACCAGGGGCTGAAGCATAGCTTTTGCCACCCCTGGCTGGTTCTTAAATTGACACAACTGGCTGATCACTCAGCTGGGGCAAGTGGGTGTAATCACCCCTTGCTTAGATATAGTATACCTATATCTAAACCTATATCTGGACACATATATAACCTGTGAGCCACTCCTATGGAAGGCCTCATCAATCCTGGAGGCAGAGTGCGTGGTTTTATGTGAGATGGAGCTCTGGCATGAGCTGAGCCTGTCTGCAGCTGTCGGGAACAACTCCCTAAGCTGATCCGGGATAATGCCATACCATATACTCTTAAGCGCCTTATAATCCTCGCGGTTATATAGCAACTTTGGTTTGGCTTTATCAAAACATGTCGTGTAAGGTGTCATACGAATTGGAATACTACCCCCTCGCCAGTTCTGGCGACGGGGGTAGCATTCCACCCTTCTAGAGGGAGAAGACATGTTACTTTACTGAAACGCGGTTGATTTAAAATGAGCCTCAGATCCACAAAATGGATGCCCCTGCCACAGACACGGGTCTGGCCTCCTGCTGCTGACCGAAACCCGGCAGAGGAGGCCTGGACAAAGAGTTTCCTGTCACAGGGCGGTGTCAAACCACCCCAGACAGGAGATAGTGGATTGGAGTAGGGAGGTTTCAAAGAAACCAGACACTGCCTGGGGAGCACAAGGCTGCCCCTTGCAGGATCCGGCCAAACCGGTTCTGGGGCCTCCCAGCCCCTGTCCCAGCGCGGCCAGGATCAAAGGAGAGGGGTGTAACCACCCCCTTCCTGGGTCCCACCCATAGGAGGGGACCTAGCAGGATGTCCAACCCCCTAGATTCGAATAAGAGGGGGAGCAGTCCCAACGGACTTCAGATCATCCTGAAGAAACATAAGAAACGAAATCTGGACCCTTCGACTTTCTACACGACGTGAGAAGACTGAAGAATCTCCCTTGTGGTCAAGGAGTGACCACCCTGTGCAAACAGGCACCATCCAGCCCTCGACCCTTGCTTTGTTGCAGTTCCCGCCGGAACTCGAGCGACAGAGATCGACGAGATCAAGCTTGCCTGCCTTCTACCTGCCCGATCCACAGTCCCTGCAGAGCTGAGACCCGTGGAGGCGACCGGAAGCGTGGGGCACGCCATCTTGGAAAGGCCACGAGACGCTGACCGTGCAGCCCACGAGTGACCCTCGAAGCTGTACACCGGGGTTTGAGAAGCCCCAGCCCCGAGCTCCACTTGCACCAAAGCTCACCCCTCCACACTCGACGAGTGCTGCGTGGGGCCCTTCTGCCTGTGTGTGCTCGACGCGTTGGCCCGGTCACTTGCCAGCTGGCTTGTGGCCCCTGTGCCGACGAAACTTGAAATCCGACTTGCTTTTCTGGTTGCTCCAGATCTGCACCAGCTCCTGTGAAAAGGAGCACCCACTCTGACCCTCCTGGTTCGAGTGATAAGCAATCTCCCGGTTCTGCGTGGATTGCTTTTGCCAAGTGCTGTTTGCTGCAATCTTGAAGCCGACGGTGCTGACGGCGAGAGCCTACGTGGGACAGATCGTGACCCGCTCCTGGACGTCGCAGATGCCCCAGAGCCCACGTGACAGCGGAGAGAAGCCTATCGACAACCGCCTGATTGCGCCCGACATTGCCTGGTTCCGTCCTGGTTCCACCCTGGTCACTGCTGAGTGACCCAGACTCTGTCCCCTCTGCTTTCAGGTACTTTTCTACTTCGATCCACCCTTGGATCGCACCGGACACTTCTGCTTCACAGCGCCTGCAGCTGCAACAGCTCCAAGCACCAAGAACCTGCGTGACAGAACCCGACGCCACTTCGACCCTGTGCACCCACGGCCTGTGGGTGAGGTAACTTTGCAACGCCGGTGTCCTTACACTGGCACACACCTCTAGGGTCTGTGTCTGAAGTTTTGTGTTCCTAGGTTCAGCGGAAGTATCATTTAATTCACTTTAACTAACTTTTACGCACCATTGACTTTACATTGGTGCGCGCCGCACTTTCCGTGCTGCACCCGTCTCCTGTGGGCTACTCCCCGACTTCTTCATTGCTTGTCCTGACTGCTCCCAGCGAATCTCTAGGCCCTAGGCCTAACCATTGCTCGATAAGTGTTACTTATACCATTTTTTTAGTATATGGTCTGAGTGGCCCCCCGCCCTCAGCCATAATTGTGCCAACTTTATATGTTTAACAGTGCTTTTGATTTAACGCTTGTGCCCCTTTCCTCATAAAGAGTACTGGGGAGTAATTTAGAAATAAATACATATATTTTTACAATATATACTTGTGTGGTGTCCTTTCATTTGATTACAGGATTGTATGTGGTAAAACAAGCTCGCTTAACACGACCTCTTAAGTTAAGCCTTTAAGGCTGCTTAGTCCATGCTACCACTAGGATAGCTTGTCTACAAGGTTGACTTACAACCTGACATCTTTGGGGTTTGTTTGGACTGATACCCAGTGGTTCCAGAATTGGAAACACTACATATCAGGCCAACTTCTCACATTGGTGTGCAGCGGTGCGGATTTGAGCTTGCTGTTTGTTTTACCATTGCAATCTTTATCAAATTGAAAGATCACATCAAGTACCTCTAGGTACATATAAATCAAAAGCTTAGCATATTAAGTTCTACTGAACTTAGTAGTTGTAGATTAAAGGGATTAGCACACCCTGACTACAACTCACTAGCAAGGTACAGTAGGAAACCACTTAGTGTAGGTAAGTGCACCACTTACACCTCACTAGCAGTCATGTCTGATACAGGTAGGCCCTCAGGCTCTGCTCCTGTAGAAGTTGATCCTATAGGGACAACATCCAGATATGACAACCTTAGCCACAAAGACCTGAGTGCCTTGTGCACAGCCAGGGGGCTAAAAAAGGGCAGAGGCCCTACCATTCCTTCCCTAATAGCTCTCCTAGAAAAGGATGACCTAGATAAGGTGAGTCAGGCTCCCTTAGAATCAGGTGAAGGGATACACTCCCCTGAGAATGAGAATCTTCCAGAAGAAGAAGAGGAGGAGGAAGAGGAAGAGGAAGGCTCTGATGTAGAAGAGCCTGAAGATCAGGATCAGCAGGGAAACCAGGTACAGGTTGCCAGCCTTAACCAGGCCAACTTGGACCTACATGGGAATGGAGGAGGCCAGCACCACCCCAGATCTCATAACCTAATTCTCCCAGGCAATAGAAGGGAGAGATCTCTATCTAGGGACTCTCACCTTTCTAGTGCCTCAAGAGAATCTCAAAGAGGAATGACTTCCTCCCAGAGAAAAGAGCATAGGGCCAGAATGAGGGCTGTCCAACTCCAAATAGAAAGGGAAGAGGTAGCCTTGGCTCAAGCTAAACTTGCTTTAGCAAGAGAAAGAAAATTGTGTGGCTTAGATGCCACTGGTGGCAGCAAAGTTCCTAAAGAAAAAGACAGGGCCTATGACAATAGAAACCTGACAAAAATTGTGCCCCCCTACAAGGAAGGGGATGATATCCACAAATGGATGACTGCTCTTGAGAGGGCCTGCATGGTACAGCAGGTCCCTGAGGATCAGTGGGCAGCAATTTTATGGTACTCCTTTTCTGAGAAAGGGAGGGACAGGCTCCTCACTGTTAGACCTGAGGATGCCAAAAACTACTCTGTTCTGAAGAGTGCTCTTATTGAAGGGTTTGGCCTAACCACTGAGCAATACAGGTTGTTGTTCAGAGACACCCAAAAAGCACAGACTCAGGACTGGACTGATTTTGTAGATTGTGCCACTAAGGCTCTGGAGGGTTGGCTGCAGGGAAGTAAAGTTTCAGACTATACAGGATTGTACAATCTTATGATGAGAGAACAGATCCTTAATAACTGTCAGAACCAGCTGTTGCATCAATACCTTGTTGACTCTGATTTGACCTCTCCCCAAGAATTGGGAAAGAAGGCAGACAAATGGGTCAGAACAAGGATTAAGCAGAAAAACCAGAACCAAGGTGACCAGAAGAAAACAGACCAGAAGGGTGGGAATCAGAAAGATAAAGAAAAGGACCAGAAGTCTTCAGGCCCCCAAACTAGCAATAAGGAGGGGGGTTCCCAAAATGGAAACAAGAAAAAGAAGAATGATGGCCCAAAGAAACCTTGGTGTAATACCTGCAAATCAGTTTCACACTGGGGCAGTGAATGCACTAAGAAAAATCCAGTCCCCACCACTGCAGCTCCTAAAGCAACTGCACCCCCTAGTACAGTCAGCAGTGGTGGTACACAGCCAAAGGGTTTAGTAGGGTTGACCCTGGGTACTGAGGTGGAATCTGGCCTAGTCAGAATCCCCACACAGGCAGTTCTCCTATATGATGTGGACATATCTTTGCCCACTGCAGTAAGCCCCAGTAACCTGGGCAAATATAGGCAGACTCCCTTAATTAATGAGAAACTGGCTCAGGCCTACAGGGACACTTGTGCCAGTGTCACAATGGTGACACCTGGCTTTGTGGACCCTGGACAGATTGTACTAGGTGAAAGTTACCTAGTGACCAATGCAAGCAACTCCACTACTTCCCATAGTGTGGCTGTTGTGAACTTCTCCTGGGGAGGGGTAGATGGCCTAAAGAAAGTTGTTGTGAGTGCAGACCTCCCAGTAGACTGTCTGTTAGGCAATGATCTTGAAAGCTCAGTTTGGTCAGAAGTGGAGTACAGGACTCATGCAGAAATGCTAGGGATTTCAGCTCATGTCCTTGCAGTGACAAGGTCTCAGGCTAAGAAGTGCCTTCCTGAACCAGTGGTGGATCTTGAAACAATAGACCAACCACAACCCAAGAGGAGGAGCAAGAGGGTTAAGGCTGTGCCTTCCCACTTGCCCCAGGTTGAGGATCAAGTTTCACAGGAAACTGATTCTGCAGTCCAAGAGGAGACTGTCTCAGATGAGCTTGAACCTGAACAGGTTGAGTTTCTGGGGACAGGGGGACCCTCCAGGGCAGACCTGGGGCAGGCCCAATTAGATTGCCCTTCACTTGAACCCCTCAGACAGCAAGCTGCTGCTGAGGCTGCAGGGAATGCTCAAGGTACCCATAAGGTGTATTGGGATGAAGGGCTCCTTTATTCAGAGGCTAGAGACCCCAAGCCTGGCACCACCAGGAGGTTGGTTATACCTTTGAAGTTTAGGGGCTTCCTTCTTACCTTGGCCCATGATATTCCCCTTGCAGGACACTTAGGCCAGAATAAGACTTGGGACAGGCTTGTTCCACACTTTCACTGGCCTCACATGTCAGAAAATGTCAAGGAGTTTTGTCGCTCCTGTGTCACTTGCCAAGCCAGTGGTAAGTCAGGTGGCACAACAAAGGCCCCCCTGATACCACTACCTGTGGTGGGGGTACCCTTTGAAAGAGTTGGAATAGACATTGTGGGTCCCATGGATCCTCAAACAGCATCTGGGCACAGATTTATACTGGTGGTAGTGGATCATGCCACCAGGTACCCAGAGGCAATTCCCCTGAGGACCACCACAGCTCCTGTGGTGGCAAAAGCCCTCATTGCAGTTTTCTCAAGAGTGGGCTTTCCAAAGGAGGTTCTTTCAGACAGAGGTACTAACTTTATGTCTGGATACTTAAAAGCAATGTGGAAAGAGTGTGGAGTAAACTATAAGTTTACCACACCCTACCATCCACAGTGCAATGGGCTTGTGGAAAGGTTCAACAAGACCCTAAAGGGAATGATAAAAGGTTTACCAGAGAAGCTTAGGCGGAAATGGGACATCCTTTTACCCTGCTTGCTCTTTGCTTACAGAGAGGTCCCACAGAAGGGGGTTGGCTACAGCCCTTTTGAACTTTTGTTTGGCCACCCTGTAAGAGGTCCATTGAGTTTGGTGAAGGAAGGATGGGAGTTACCTCTCAAAAAGCCTAAACTAGACATTGTGGACTATGTACTTGGTCTCCGCTCCAGGATGGCTGAATACATGGAGAGAGCATCCAAAAACCTTGAGGCAAGTCAGGAAGTACAGAAAGCCTGGCATGACCAAAAGGCTGTTATGGTTGAGTTCCAGCCAGGACAGAAGGTGTGGGTGTTGGACCCAGTGGGGCCAGCAGCTCTCCAGGACAAATGGACTGGACCCTACCCTATCATTGAAAAGAAGGGAGAAGTCACCTACTTGGTTGACTTTGGTACCCCTAGGAGCCCCCACAGGGTGCTCCATGTGAACAGATTGAAAGCATTTGTTGACAGGGAGGACATGAGTCTCCTCATGGCCACAGATGGGGAACAGGAGGAAGAGAGTGACCCTCTCCCAGACCTGCTTTCCCAGAACCCTGATGATGGTTCAGTTGATGGAGTAGCCTTGGCAGGCAGCCTCACTGAGCAGCAACAGGTGGACTGCAGACAGGTGTTGCAGGCCCACAGACAATTGTTTTCACTCACACCCAGTCAGACTAACTGGTGCACCCATGAGGTGGATACTGGTGACAATCTGCCTGTGAAGAATAAGATCTACAGGCAACCTGACCATGTCAGGGATTGTATAAAGGCTGAGGTGCAAAAGATGTTGGAGCTTGGAGTGATTGAGCCATCAGAGAGCCCATGGGCTAGCCCAGTGGTCCTTGTGCCAAAACCTCATACCAAAGATGGGAAGAGAGAAATGAGGTTTTGTGTGGACTACAGAGGTCTCAATGCTGTCACTAGGACAGATGCTCATCCCATTCCAAGAGCAGATGAGCTCATTGATAAATTGGCTTCTGCCAAGTTTCTGAGCACATTTGATTTGACAGCTGGCTACTGGCAAATCAGACTAGCTGAGGAGTCAAAAGCCAAAACAGCATTTTCGACCCCTAGTGGACATTATCAGTTTGTGGTAATGCCCTTTGGCTTGAAGAATGCACCTGCCACTTTCCAAAGGTTGGTGAACCAAGTCCTTGCTGGGTTGGATGACTTTTGTGCAGCATATCTAGATGATATTGCTGTCTTTAGCTCCACCTGGGAGGATCACCTGATCCACCTGAAGAAGGTTCTGGAGGCCCTGCAAAAGGCAGGCCTGACTATCAAGGCTACTAAGTGCCAGATAGGGCAGAGCAAGGTTGTGTACTTGGGCCACCTAGTAGGTGGGGGTCAAGTTCAACCACTGGAGAGCAAGATCCAGACCATACAGGACTGGGCTCCTCCAACTACCCAGACACAAGTCAGAGCCTTCTTGGGCCTGACTGGGTATTACAGAAAATTTGTAAAGAACTATGGGTCCATTGTGACACCATTGAATGACTTGACATCCAAGAAGATGCCCAAAAAGGTTCAGTGGACAGTTAGCTGTCAAAAGGCATTTGATGACCTGAAGAAGGCCATGTGCTCTGCACCTATCCTGAAGAGTCCTGACTACTCCAAACAGTTCATTGTACAGACAGATGCTTCTGAGTTGGGGGTGGGAGCTGTGCTTTCACAACTTAATCAAGATGGTCAAGACCAGCCCATTGCTTTTATTAGCAGAAGGCTGACCCCCAGGGAGAAACGTTGGTCAGCTATTGAGAGGGAGGCCTTTGCTGTGGTTTGGGCCCTGAAGAAGTTGAGGCCATACTTGTTTGGTACTCACTTCCTAATTCAGACAGACCATAAGCCCCTCTTGTGGCTAAATCAGATGAAGGGTGAAAATCCCAAACTGCTCAGGTGGTCCATTTCCCTACAGGGGATGGACTTTACAGTGGAGCACCGCCCAGGGACTGACCATGGTAATGCAGATGGTCTCTCCAGGTACTTCCACTTAGAACATGAAGACTTATCTGGTCAAGGTTAAGTTTAATGTCCCTGCGTTTGGGGGGGGGTTATGTAGGAGAGTAGGGTCTGCTATCCTATGGTCACCCCAATTTTTGCTTTTTGCTTCACTGGTTTTCGACTTACTGAGGCTGTGGGCCTGCTAATCAGACCCCCAGCCTGCTGTTCTCTCTCTAAATTTATAATACATGTGCTATAGGTACATACCACAATTGGAAATGGACTCCTTGTCAGCCCCTGTACCATGCACTATAGGTGCTCAGGGCATAGGTGCCACCAAGGCCTACCAGGGGCTGAAGCATAGCTTTTGCCACCCCTGGCTGGTTCTTAAATTGACACAACTGGCTGATCACTCAGCTGGGGCAAGTGGGTGTAATCACCCCTTGCTTAGATATAGTATACCTATATCTAAACCCATATCTGGACACATATATAACCTGTGAGCCACTCCTATGGAAGGCCTCATCAATCCTGGAGGCAGAGTGCGTGGTTTTATGTGAGATGGAGCTCTGGCATGAGCTGAGCCTGTCTGCAGCTGTCGGGAACAACTCCCTAAGCTGATCCGGGATAATGCCATACCATATACTCTTAAGCGCCTTATAATCCTCGCGGTTATATAGCAACTTTGGTTTGGCTTTATCAAAACATGTCGTGTAAGGTGTCATACGAATTGGAATTCTACCCCCTCGCCAGTTCTGGCGACGGGGGTAGCATTCCACCCTTCTAGAGGGAGAAGACATGTTACTTTACTGAAACGCGGTTGATTTAAAATGAGCCTCAGATCCACAAAATGGATGCCCCTGCCACAGACACGGGTCTGGCCTCCTGCTGCTGACCGAAACCCGGCAGAGGAGGCCTGGACAAAGAGTTTCCTGTCACAGGGCGGTGTCAAACCACCCCAGACAGGAGATAGTGGATTGGAGTAGGGAGGTTTCAAAGAAACCAGACACTGCCTGGGGAGCACAAGGCTGCCCCTTGCAGGATCCGGCCAAACCGGTTCTGGGGCCTCCCAGCCCCTGTCCCAGCGCGGCCAGGATCAAAGGAGAGGGGTGTAACCACCCCCTTCCTGGGTCCCACCCATAGGAGGGGACCTAGCAGGATGTCCAACCCCCTAGATTCGAATAAGAGGGGGAGCAGTCCCAACGGACTTCAGATCATCCTGAAGAAACATAAGAAACGAAATCTGGACCCTTCGACTTTCTACACGACGTGAGAAGACTGAAGAATCTCCCTTGTGGTCAAGGAGTGACCACCCTGTGCAAACAGGCACCATCCAGCCCTCGACCCTTGCTTTGTTGCAGTTCCCGCCGGAACTCGAGCGACAGAGATCGACGAGATCAAGCTTGCCTGCCTTCTACCTGCCCGATCCACAGTCCCTGCAGAGCTGAGACCCGTGGAGGCGACCGGAAGCGTGGGGCACGCCATCTTGGAAAGGCCACGAGACGCTGACCGTGCAGCCCACGAGTGACCCTCGAAGCTGTACACCGGGGTTTGAGAAGCCCCAGCCCCGAGCTCCACTTGCACCAAAGCTCACCCCTCCACACTCGACGAGTGCTGCGTGGGGCCCTTCTGCCTGTGTGTGCTCGACGCGTTGGCCCGGTCACTTGCCAGCTGGCTTGTGGCCCCTGTGCCGACGAAACTTGAAATCCGACTTGCTTTTCTGGTTGCTCCAGATCTGCACCAGCTCCTGTGAAAAGGAGCACCCACTCTGACCCTCCTGGTTCGAGTGATAAGCAATCTCCCGGTTCTGCGTGGATTGCTTTTGCCAAGTGCTGTTTGCTGCAATCTTGAAGCCGACGGTGCTGACGGCGAGAGCCTACGTGGGACAGATCGTGACCCGCTCCTGGACGTCGCAGATGCCCCAGAGCCCACGTGACAGCGGAGAGAAGCCTATCGACAACCGCCTGATTGCGCCCGACATTGCCTGGTTCCGTCCTGGTTCCACCCTGGTCACTGCTGAGTGACCCAGACTCTGTCCCCTCTGCTTTCAGGTACTTTTCTACTTCGATCCACCCTTGGATCGCACCGGACACTTCTGCTTCACAGCGCCTGCAGCTGCAACAGCTCCAAGCACCAAGAACCTGCGTGACAGAACCCGACGCCACTTCGACCCTGTGCACCCACGGCCTGTGGGTGAGGTAACTTTGCAACGCCGGTGTCCTTACACTGGCACACACCTCTAGGGTCTGTGTCTGAAGTTTTGTGTTCCTAGGTTCAGCGGAAGTATCATTTAATTCACTTTAACTAACTTTTACGCACCATTGACTTTACATTGGTGCGCGCCGCACTTTCCGTGCTGCACCCGTCTCCTGTGGGCTACTCCCCGACTTCTTCATTGCTTGTCCTGACTGCTCCCAGCGAATCTCTAGGCCCTAGGCCTAACCATTGCTCGATAAGTGTTACTTATACCATTTTTTTAGTATATGGTCTGAGTGGCCCCCCGCCCTCAGCCATAATTGTGCCAACTTTATATGTTTAACAGTGCTTTTGATTTAACGCTTGTGCCCCTTTCCTCATAAAGAGTACTGGGGAGTAATTTAGAAATAAATACATATATTTTTACAATATATACTTGTGTGGTGTCCTTTCATTTGATTACAGGATTGTATGTGGTAAAACAAGCTCGCTTAACACGACCTCTTAAGTTAAGCCTTTAAGGCTGCTTAGTCCATGCTACCACTAGGATAGCTTGTCTACAAGGTTGACTTACAACCTGACATCTTTGGGGTTTGTTTGGACTGATACCCAGTGGTTCCAGAATTGGAAACACTACATATCAGGCCAACTTCTCACAGTCGGGGCTTCTCGGACCCCAGAGCACTCACCAGAGAATTGCTTCGATGGTCGTGCTGATTAAGAAAGCGTGCAGGTTTTGTTGATGGCCGGTCCCTCGAGGTCTCGTCGCACCCACAGATCACAGCTGAGCTGATGACGTGGGTAGAGGTCAGAGGTGCCAGGGAAGCCGGTTCTCGTCGAGCTGGGCTGTCGGATTCCTTGAGGAAGGACTTGCAGCAAACCGCAGAGTTCTTAGATGGTGCCCGCTGGTGCAGGGTGACTACTCCTTAGCCACAAGGGAGAAATCTTGAGAAGAGTCTCGAAGTCCTTTCGTAGAAAGTATTCTTGATTCAAAGATGATCTAATTTGGAAGGGTCCCCGCTCCGGCCTTTATCCTAAAGAAAGGGGTGGGTACATGACTAGGTCCTGCCCTAAGGGTGGGACCAGGAAGGGGGGTAGTTACACCCCTCTCCCCTGCCGGACTGTCCCCAGGTCAGGGGCTGGCGCCCCTGGAACTGGTTCTGACCGGCAGATGCGTACTGAGCACCGGGGTGCCACTCCGCAGTCACCTTCTCGCAAAGCCCTACCTACCCAGAATACACAAACCCTGTCTGGGACGGTGCGAACACCGCCCTCGACAGGAAACCCTTTGTCCAAGCTCTCCTCGCTGGAAGGACTCCCAGCAGCAGGAGGTCAGACTCGTGTCTGTGGTGGCAGCATCCATTTTGTGGAGCTGAGGCTTTAGTTAACTTTAACCGGGGTTCACAGTTACATACATGTCGTGTCCCTCTAGAAGGGCGGAATGCTAACCTCGTCGCCAGAATTGGTGAGGGGGTAGCATCCCGATTCGTATGACACCTTACTCGACATGTCTGGATAACGCAATACCGAAGTTACCGATATGGCACGCGTTATCATGGAACAGCCATTGGGTCTTGGTTCCGCCAGCTGCAACCGGGCTCGGCTCGGGCCAGAACCCAATTCACACGATTCCAAGCACTCTGCCTTCAGGATTGTCAAGGCCTGCCATAGGAGTGTCTGATAGGAACTCGGGTGTCCATTGTGTGGTTAGATATAGGGCTACTATACCTAAAGCAACGAGCGGGTACGCTACGTTTCCCCATCTGTCGTGCAGCCAGTTGTGTCAGATTTAGATGGCCATCCAGGGGTGGCATAATACATGCTTCAGCCCCTGGTAGGCCCTGGGTACACCGATGCCCTGAGTTACAGGGTCCGACAGGGTGGCCCAGTTCCAATTGGAAATGTACCTAAGGTACATGGAATCCATTTTAGAGAGAGAGCAGTGGGCCTGGGGTCCTGATTGGCAGGGCCCCAGGTCAACTAAGTCGGAAAACCAGCAAAACACCAGGCAAAAAGTCGGGGGTAACCATAGTCAGGTATCTACCTTCCTACACAAGCCCCCCCAAACGAAAGGAGATAAGGCTGTCCTTGTCCAGGTAAGCCTATATTGCCTGAGTGGCCATATGAGGTGGTACATGCACTGGCATGGTTACCCCCTGTATCATGGCCCACTAAGCAACCCCTCACCCTAAGGGTATCTGAGGGTCTCCACCATAGGGAATCACTACCTGTGGTGTGCTTTGGCAAAGTAAAAGGCTGGTGTGGGAATGGAGTACTGAAGTGAGACTCCACTACGGTTGGGCTCAACTTCCTCCAATCACTATCCACCATATGCGCCTTTCTTTCCAGTACTGAGTTGCTATGAGCTCTCAGGGTCAACCTCTGGCTACCTAAAGCTGGAGGCTGAGTCCCTCTGTTTGGCTTACTGGAGGGACAGGTCAGGTTCGGGGTTTTTAGGCCCCAGGTTTGGCTGTGCCCAACAGTGTCCAGCTGTGGGAGTTCCCTAACTACTTTTAAGGGGGATCCCTCAGGAGTGTGTTTTATTTTTACTTGGCTAGGGCTACTAGCTTCAGTGATCCTAATCTGCTGATTGGGAAATTCTTTTGGACAGGGGGCCCTTTGGGGTCCACCACTGGCCTCCCTGACCTCTACAGCCCTGGGCTGACTGAGGCAGGGTAGAGTGGGGCAGGTTACCTGCTCCAGACCGGGTCCCACCTGGGAAGGTTCCACTGTCATCAGGGGCTCTGCCAGGCTAGGCCTGACTACCTCTGGGGCAGTTCCTTCACCAGGGGTAGAGTCAGTTCCCTGAGGAGGCTGGCTCTCACCTAGTGTCTGGGAGGGGGAAGACTTTTCTTCCTCCTCAGTGCTCTCTGTCTGAGTGGAGTGATCCATAGTTTCAGGCTTCACAACACTGTTATCTGTCTGAGTTTGAGCTGTGGCCATCACAACTCCACCAACCTTTTCAGGAAGGGACTCAGTTTGGGTTTGGGCTGTGACCATCACAGCCTTGCCAACCTGTTCAGGAAAGGCATCTTTCTGGGATAGGGCTGTGACTGGCACAGCCCTCCTGACCTGTTCAGGGAGGACATCTTGGACGGGGGCTGTGGCTACCACTGCCCCACTAACCTTACCATGGAGGTTTACCATTTTAAAATGGGTTTCTTGCTCTACCTCAGCCCAGGCTGAGGTCTCTAAATCATTCCCCAGTAGGCAATCTACAGGCAAGTTTGGTGACACTGCCACTCTCTTGTGACCAGTGACACCTCCCCAGCTGAGATTTACCACTGCTATGGGATGATCTCTCTGCACTCCATCAATGTTCACTACCTGGTATGTGGCACCAGGCATAAGTTGCCTCGAGGGGACTAGGCTCTCAGCCACCATGGTGATGCTAGCCCCTGTGTCTCGGTAGGCCTCAACTTTTGAACCATTGATGAGGGGCTCCTGTCTGTACCTGCCCAAAGTGTTGGGACAGGCGGTGAAGTTGGCAAACCCCATGCCAGTCTCACAGACAAGAGTGTCTAAGTCCGGGGACCTGGTTAGGCCAGAGTCCCCAGGCACTCCCAAAGAAAATGCACCCAGATTCTTGTCGGCACTCCCACCACCTGGGGGATTACTACTAGTAGTAACAGGAGGCTGGGAAGCTTTATTTGGGGGTATGTTCTCCTTATTGTTGTTGGCCTTGGGACAACTGCTGTCAGTTTTGTAATGGCCCACCTGTTTGCAGGTGTGACAATAAGGTTTCTTTTGGGTTTTGGGAGAAGTTGGGGACCCACCCTTTTCAGAGGAATTTTGGGGCCCTGTGGTTTGATCAGAAGATTTATTCCCACCCTTCTCTTGAGGCTTGGTCGATTCCTTCTTTTGGTCACCACCCTGGTTCTTAGGCCTGACCCTGGTTCTGACCCATTTGTCCGCCCTCTTACCCAATTCTTGTGGAGAGGTCAGATCAGAGTCTACCAGGTGCTGGTGTAATAACTGGTTCTGACAATTATTTAAGATTTGCTCTCTCATAATTAGATTGTACAATCCTTTAAAATCAGTAACCTTACTTCCCAGTAGCCAGCCTTCAAAAGCCTTAGTGGCACAATCGACAAAGTCAGACCAGTCCTGAGACTGAGTTTTCTGGGTATCCCTGAACAGCGACCTGTACTGCTCAGTGGTTAAGCCGAACCCATCAATCAGTGTGTTCTTCAGGACCTGGTAATTGTTAGCATCCTCGACTCTAGTAGTGAGGAGCTTATCTCTACCTTTACCTTCAAAGGAGAGCCACAAGATAGCTGCCCACTGACTCTGGGGGACGCACTGTACAGTGAAGGCCCGCTCCAAAGCAGTAATCCATTTGTGGATGTCGTCCCCTTGCTTAAAGGGGGGCACTATCTTATTCAGGTGCTTAGTGTCTAAACTCCTGGGTTCCCGTGGGGGAATGCTGCCACCAGTGGGAATCGTCCCACTCAACTCTTGCTCTCGGGCAAAGGCGAGTCTCTCTTTGGCTAGGGCAAGTTCTTCCCTTTCGATCCGCAGATTGACTTCCCGCTCCTTTGCTTCGTACATTCTCCTCTGAGGTGATGTCATCCCTCTTCGAGCAGAACCTCGAGAGCCATTGGTTCGAGCGGATCTGTTAGAGCCTCTCGACAGAGACCTAACTCGTCCGTTCCCAATGTTAAGCTGGCCCGAGAGAGGCCCCAGGGGTCTCCTAGTACCAAACTCGTGCCGGCTTAAGTTGTCCTGAGTTAGCTGACTAACTATGACTGGACCTTTGTCTGCCTCGTCCCCAGATGTCTCTGGTTCCTCGTCCTCCTCTTCGCCCTCGTGTGAGAAGTTGGCCTGATATGTAGTGTTTCCAATTCTGGAACCACTGGGTATCAGTCCAAACAAACCCCAAAGATGTCAGGTTGTAAGTCAACCTTGTAGACAAGCTATCCTAGTGGTAGCATGGACTAAGCAGCCTTAAAGGCTTAACTTAAGAGGTCGTGTTAAGCGAGCTTGTTTTACCACATACAATCCTGTAATCAAATGAAAGGACACCACACAAGTATATATTGTAAAAATATATGTATTTATTTCTAAATTACTCCCCAGTACTCTTTATGAGGAAAGGGGCACAAGCGTTAAATCAAAAGCACTGTTAAACATATAAAGTTGGCACAATTATGGCTGAGGGCGGGGGGCCACTCAGACCATATACTAAAAAAATGGTATAAGTAACACTTATCGAACAATGGTTAGGCCTAGGGCCTAGAGATTCGCTGGGAGCAGTCAGGACAAGCAATGAAGAAGTCGGGAGTAGCCCACAGGAGACGGGTGCAGCACGGAAAGTGCGGCGCGCACCAATGTAATGTCAATGGTGCGTAAAAGTTAGTTAAAGTGAATTAAATGATACTTCCGCTGAACCTAGGAACACAAAACTTTAGACACAGACCCTAGAGGTGTGTACCAGTGTAAGGACACCGGCGTTGCAAAGTTACCTCACCCACAGGCCGTGGGTGCACAGGGTCGAAGTGGCGTCGGGTTCTGTCACGCAGGTTCTTGGTGCTTGGAGCTGTTGCAGCTGCAGGCGCTGTGAAGCAGAAGTGTCCGGTGCGATCCGAGGGTGGATCGAAGTAGAAAAGTACCTGAAAGCAGAGGGGACAGAGTCTGGGTCACTCAGCAGTGACCAGGGTGGAACCAGGACGGAACCAGGCAATGTCGGGCGCAATCAGGCGGTTGTCGATAGGCTTCTCTCCGCTGTCACGTGGGCTCTGGGGCATCTGCGACGTCCAGGAGCAGGTCACGATCTGTCCCACGTAGGCTCTCGCCGTCAGCACCGTCGGCTTCAAGATTGCAGCAAACAGCACTTGGCAAACGCAATCCACGCGGAACCGGGAGATTGCTTATCACTCGAACCAGGAGGGTCAGAGTGGGTGCTCCTTTTCACAGGAGCTGGTGCAGATCTGGAGCAACCAGAAAAGCAAGTCGGATTTCAAGTTTCATCGGCACAGGGGCCACAAGCCAGCTGGCAAGTGACCGGGCCAACGCGTCGAGCGCACACAAGCAGAAGGGCCCCACGCAGCACTCGTCGAGTGTGGAGGGGTGAGCTTTGGTGCAAGTGGAGCTCGGGGCTGGGGCTTCTCAAACCCCGGTGCACAGCTTCGAGGGTCACTCGTGGGCTGCACGGTCAGCGTCTCGTGGCCTTTTCAAGATGGCGTGCCCCACGCTTCCGGTCGCCTCCACGGGTCTCAGCTCTGCAGGGACTGTGGATCGGGCAGGTAGAAGGCAGGCAAGCTTGATCTCGTCGATCTCTGTCGCTCGAGTTCCGGCGGGAACTGCAACAAAGCAAGGGTCGAGGGCTGGATGGTGCCTGTTTGCACAGGGTGGTCACTCCTTGACCACAAGGGAGATTCTTCAGTCTTCTCACGTCGTGTAGAAAGTCGAAGGGTCCAGATTTCGTTTCTTATGTTTCTTCAGGATGATCTGAAGTCCGTTGGGACTGCTCCCCCTCTTATTCGAATCTAGGGGGTTGGACATCCTGCTAGGTCCCCTCCTATGGGTGGGACCCAGGAAGGGGGTGGTTACACCCCTCTCCTTTGATCCTGGCCGCGCTGGGACAGGGGCTGGGAGGCCCCAGAACCGGTTTGGCCGGATCCTGCAAGGGGCAGCCTTGTGCTCCCCAGGCAGTGTCTGGTTTCTTTGAAACCTCCCTACTCCAATCCACTATCTCCTGTCTGGGGTGGTTTGACACCGCCCTGTGACAGGAAACTCTTTGTCCAGGCCTCCTCTGCTGGGTTTCGGTCAGCAGCAGGAGGCCAGACCCGTGTCTGTGGCAGGGGCATCCATTTTGTGGATCTGAGGCTCATTTTAAATCAACCGCGTTTCAGTAAAGTAACATGTCTTCTCCCTCTAGAAGGGTGGAATGCTACCCCCGTCGCCAGAACTGGCGAGGGGGTAGTATTCCAATTCGTATGACACCTTACACGACATGTTTTGATAAAGCCAAACCAAAGTTGCTATATAACCGCGAGGATTATAAGGCGCTTAAGAGTATATGGTATGGCATTATCCCGGATCAGCTTAGAGAGTTGTTCCCGACAGCTGCAGACAGGCTCAGCTCATGCCAGAGCTCCATCTCACATAAAACCACGCACTCTGCCTCCAGGATTGATGAGGCCTTCCATAGGAGTGACTCACAGGCTATATATGTGTCCAGATATAGGTTTAGATATAGGTATACTATATCTAAGCAAGGGGTGATTACACCTGTGGGAAGTTGGCCTGATATGTAGTGTTTCCAATTCTGGAACCACTGGGTATCAGTCCAAACAAACCCCAAAGATGTCTGGTTGTAAGTCAACCTTGTTAGACAAGCTATCCTAGTGGTAGCATGGACTAAGCAGCCTAAAGGCTAAACTTAAGAGGTCGTGTTAAGCGAGCTGTTTTACCACATACAATCCTGTAATCAAATGAAAGGACACCACACAAGTATATATTGTAAAAATATATGTATTTATTTCTAAATTACTCCCCAGTACTCTTTATGAGGAAAGGGGCACAAGCGTTAAATCAAAAGCACTGTTAAACATATAAAGTTGGCACAATTATGGCTGAGGGCGGGGGGCCACTCAGACCATATACTAAAAAAATGGTATAAGTAACACTTATCGAGCAATGGTTAGGCCTAGGGCCTAGAGATTCGCTGGGAGCAGTCAGGACAAGCAATGAAGAAGTCGGGAGTAGCCCACAGGATACGGGTGCAGCACGGAAAGTGCGGCGCGCACCAATGTAAAGTCAATGGTGCGTAAAAGTTAGTTAAAGTGAATTAAATGATACTTCCGCTGAACCTAGGAACACAAAACTTCAGACACAGACCCTAGAGGTGTGTGCCAGTGTAAGGACACCGGCGTTGCAAAGTTACCTCACCCACAGGCCGTGGGTGCACAGGGTCGAAGTGGCGTCGGGTTCTGTCACGCAGGTTCTTGGTGCTTGGAGCTGTTGCAGCTGCAGGCGCTGTGAAGCAGAAGTGTCCGGTGCGATCCAAGGGTGGATCGAAGTAGAAAAGTACCTGAAAGCAGAGGGGACAGAGTCTGGGTCACTCAGCCGTGACCAGGGTGGAACCAGGACGGAACCAGGCAATGTCGGGCGCAATCAGGCGGTTGTCGATAGGCTTCTCTCCGCTGTCACGTGGGCTCTGGGGCATCTGCGACGTCCAGGAGCCGGTCACGATCTGTCCCACGTAGGCTCTCGCCGTCAGCACCGTCGGCTTGAAGATTGTAGCAAACAGCACTTGGCAAAAGCAATCCACGCGGAACCGGGAGATTGCTTATCACTCGAACCAGGAGGGTCAGAGTGGGTGCTCCTTTTCACAGGAGCTGGTGCAGATCTGGAGCAACCAGAAAAGCAAGTCGGATTTCAAGTTTCGTCGGCACAGGGGCCACAAGCCAGCTGGCAAGTGACCGGGCCAACGCGTCGAGCACACACAGGCAGAAGGGCCCCACGCAGCACTCGTCGAGTGTGGAGGGGTGAGCTTTGGTGCAAGTGGAGCTCGGGGCTGGGGCTTCTCAAACCCCGGTGTACAGCTTCGAGGGTCACTCGTGGGCTGCACGGTCAGCGTCTCGTGGCCTTTTCAAGATGGCGTGCCCCACGCTTCCGGTCGCCTCCACGGGTCTCAGCTCTGCAGGGACTGTGGATCGGGCAGGTAGAAGGCAGGCAAGCTTGATCTCGTCGATCTCTGTCGCTCGAGTTCCGGCGGGAACTGCAACAAAGCAAGGGTCGAGGGCTGGATGGTGCCTGTTTGCACAGGGTGGTCACTCCTTGACCACAAGGGAGATTCTTCAGTCTTCTCACGTCGTGTAGAAAGTCGAAGGGTCCAGATTTCGTTTCTTATGTTTCTTCAGGATGATCTGAAGTCCGTTGGGACTGCTCCCCCTCTTATTCGAATCTAGGGGGTTGGACATCCTGCTAGGTCCCCTCCTATGGGTGGGACCCAGGAAGGGGGTGGTTACACCCCTCTCCTTTGATCCTGGCCGCGCTGGGACAGGGGCTGGGAGGCCCCAGAACCGGTTTGGCCGGATCCTGCAAGGGGCAGCCTTGTGCTCCCCAGGCAGTGTCTGGTTTCTTTGAAACCTCCCTACTCCAATCCACTATCTCCTGTCTGGGGTGGTTTGACACCGCCCTGTGACAGGAAACTCTTTGTCCAGGCCTCCTCTGCCGGGTTTCGGTCAGCAGCAGGAGGCCAGACCCGTGTCTGTGGCAGGGGCATCCATTTTGTGGATCTGAGGCTCATTTTAAATCAACCGCGTTTCAGCAAAGTAACATGTCTTCTCCCTCTAGAAGGGTGGAATGCTACCCCCGTCGCCAGAACTGGCGAGGGGGTAGTATTCCAATTCGTATGACACCTTACACGACATGTTTTGATAAAGCCAAACCAAAGTTGCTATATAACCGCGAGGATTATAAGGCGCTTAAGAGTATATGGTATGGCATTATCCCGGATCAGCTTAGGGAGTTGTTCCCGACAGCTGCAGACAGGCTCAGCTCATGCCAGAGCTTAATCTCACATAAAACCACGCACTCTGCCTCCAGGATTGATGAGGCCTTCCATAGGAGTGGCTCACAGGTTATATATGTGTCCAGATATAGGTTTAGATATAGGTATACTATATCTAAGCAAGGGGTGATTACACCCACTTGCCCCAGCTGAGTGATCAGCCAGTTGTGTCAATTTAGATAGCCAGCCAGGGGTGGCAAAAGATATGCTGCAGCCCCTGGTAGGCCTTGGATGCACCTATGCCCTGGGCACCTATAGTGCACTGTACAGGGGCTGATAAGGTGACCCAAGCCAATCTAGTTATGCACCTAGGGTACATGGAATCCATTTTACAGAGAGAGCAGATAGCCTGGGGCCCTGATTAGCAGGGAACCAGGCCAACTAAGTCGAAAACCAGCTAAACACAGGGCAAAAAATCTGGGGTAACCATAGTCAGGTAGCCACCTTCCTACATAACCCCCCCCCCAAACGAAAGGAGATAAGGCTATCCTTGGCCAGGTAAGCCTATATTGCCTGAGTGGCCATATAAGGAAGTACCTGCACTAGCATGGGTACCCCCTGTCTCATGGTCCACTAAGCAGTCCCTCACCCTAGGGGTATTAGAGGGTCTCCACCATAGGGAATCACTACCTTGGGTGTGTTTATGCAAAGTTAAAGGCTGGTTTGGATATGGAGTATTGAAGTGAGGCTCCACTATTTTTGGGCTCAACTTCCTCCAATTATCTTCCACCATATGTGCCTTTCTTTCTTCAACTGAGTTGCACTGAGCTCTCAGGGTCAACCTCTGGCTACCTAAAGCTGGAGGCTGGATCCCTCTGTTTGGCTTGCTGGAGGGACAGTTCAGGTTTGGGCCCTTTGGGTCCCAGGTTTGGCTGTGCCCAACAGAATCCATCTGTGGGAGGTCCCTAACTGTTTTTAAGGGGGCTCCCTCAGGAGTTTTTAAAGTTTTCACCTTACTAGGCCTACTAGTTTTGGTGCCCCTAATCTGTTGATGGGGGTGCTTTATTTGACAGGGGGCCCTCTGGGTCTCACTGTCCTTCTTGTCCTCTGCAGCCCTGGGCTGACTGAGGCAAGGTAGAGAGGGGCAGGTTACCTGCTCCAGACTGGATCCCACCTGAGAAGGGTCCACTGCCATCAGAGGCTCTGCCAGGCCAGGCCTAACAACCTCTGGGGCAGTTCCTTCATCAGGGGTAAGATCAGTTCCCTGAGGAGGCTGATCCTGTCCTACTGTCTGGTGAGGGGGAGATTTCTCTTCCTCCTCCATGCTCTCAGTTTGGGTGGAGTGATCCATCATTTCAGGCTTCACAACACACATATCTGTTTGAGTTTGGGCTGTGGCCATCACAGCCCCACCAACCTTTTCAGGAGGAGACTCAGTTTGGGTTTCTGCTGTTATCATAACAGCTTTGCTATTCTGTCTTGTAAGAGCTTCTGGTAAAGATGGGGCAGAGAGTTGCTCAGCCCTACCAACCTTTTCAGGAAGGACATCTTGGATTGGGGCTATAGCAAGTACAGCCCCACTAACCTTTCCATTAGAGTTTACCATTCTAGAATGGATTTCCTGTTCAACCTCAGCCCAGGCTGAGATTTCTAAATCATTGCCCAGTAGGCAGTCTACAGGCAAGTTTGGTGACACTGCCACTCTCTTTGGGCCAGTGACACCTCCCCAGCTGAGACTTACTACTGCCATGGGATGATTTGTTTGGATACCATCAATGTTTGTTACCTGGTATGTGGCACCTGGTAAAAGTTGCTTAGAGGGGACTATACAGTCAGCCACCATGGTGATGCTAGCCCCTGTGTCTCTAAAAGCTTCAACTTTCAAACCATTGATGATGGGTTCTTGTTTATATTTGCTCAAGGTATTTGGGCAAACAGAGAAGTTGGCAAACCCCATGCCAGTCTCATAAACAAGATCATTTGGGGATGGGGACCTGGATAGGCCAGGGTCCCCTTGGGCTCCAAAAGTAAACCCACCCAGATTCCTGGGTGTGCTCCCACTTCCTGGGGGATTACTGCTGACAGTAACAGGAGGTGTTGGAGCTGGCTTTGGAGGTATGTTTTCTTTATTGCCATTCTTGGGACAACAGTTGTCTGTTTTGTAATGCCCAACCTGTTTACAGGCATGGCAATAAGGCTTTTTCTCTGTCGAAGAAGTGTCTTGGGACCCACCCCCCTTCTTGGAGTTTTGGGGCCCTGGGGAAGTGTTTTCTTTACTTTTATCCCCACCCTTATCTTGAGGCTTGGTAGACTCCTTCTTCTGGTTATTGTCCTGATTCTTAGGCCTAATCCTGGTTCTGACCCACTTATCTGCCCTCTTTCCCAATTCTTGGGGAGAGGTCAAATCTGAGTCCACCAGGTGCTGGTGTAAGAGCTGGTTCTGACAATTACTAAGGATCTGCTCCCTCATAATCAAATTATACAATCCTGTGAAGTCATGTACTTTGCTGCCATTTAGCCAACCCTCCAGAGCCTTAGTTGCACAATCAACAAAATCAGTCCAGTCCTGAGTCTGTGTCTTCTGGGTATCTCTGAACTTTAACCTGTACTGTTCAGTGGTTAAGCCAAACCCATCTATTAGGACACTCTTCAGGACTTTGTAATTGCTGGCATCCTCATGTCTGACAGTGAGGAGCCTATCTCTCCCTTTCTCTGAAAAGGAGTACCATAAGATTGCTGCCCACTGTTCCTCAGGAACCTGCTGTACCATGCAGGCTCTCTCCAGAGCAGTCATCCATTTGTGGATGTCATCCCCTTCCTGATAGGGGGGCACAATCTTTGTCAGGTTTCTACTATCATAGGACCTGGGTTTCTCTTTAGGAACTTTGCTGCCACCAGTGGCATCTAAGCCACACAATTTTCTTTCTCTTGCTAAAGAAAGTTTAGCTTGAGCCAAGGCTACCTCTTCCCTTTCTATTTGGAGTTGGACAGCCCTCATCCTGGCCCTATGCTCTTTTCTCTGGGAGGAAGTCATCCCTCTTTGAGATTCTCTTGAGGCACTAGAAAGATGAGAGTCCCTTGATTGAGATCTCACCCTCCTGTTACCTGGGAGAATTTGGTTATGAGATCTGGGGAGGTGCTGGCCCTCTCCATTCCCATGTAGGTCTAGGTTGGCCTGGTTAAGCCTGGCAACCTGTACCTGGTTTCCCCTCTGATCCTGATCTTCAGGCTCTTCTAAATCAGAGCCTTCCTCTTCCTCTTCCTCTTCTTCATCTTCTGGAAGATTCTCATTCTCAGGGGAGTGTATCCCTTCACCTGATTCTAAGGGAGCCTGACTCACCTTATCTAGGTCATCCTTTTCTAGGAGAGCTATTAGGGAAGGAATGGTAGGGCCTCTGCCCTTTTTTAGCCCCCTGGCTGTGCACAAGGCACTCAGGTCTTTGTGGCTAAGGTTGTCATATCTGGATGTTGTCCCTATAGGATCAACTTCTACAGGAGCAGAGCCTGAGGCTCTACCTGTGTCAGACATGACTGCTAGTGAGGTGTAAGTGGTGCACTTACCTACACTAAGTGTTTTCCTACTGTACCTTGCTAGTGAGTTGTAGTCAGGGTGTGCTACTCCCTTTAATCTACAACTACTAAGTTCAGTAGAACTTAATATGCTAAGCTTTTGATTTATATGTACCTAGAGGTACTTGATGTGATCTTTCAATTTGATAAAGATTGCAATGGTAAAACAAACAGCAAGCTCAAATCCGCACCGCTGCACACCAATGTGGGAAGTTGGCCTGATATGTAGTGTTTCCAATTCTGGAACCACTGGGTATCAGTCCAAACAAACCCCAAAGATGTCTGGTTGTAAGTCAACCTTGTTAGACAAGCTATCCTAGTGGTAGCATGGACTAAGCAGCCTAAAGGCTAAACTTAAGAGGTCGTGTTAAGCGAGCTGTTTTACCACATACAATCCTGTAATCAAATGAAAGGACACCACACAAGTATATATTGTAAAAATATATGTATTTATTTCTAAATTACTCCCCAGTACTCTTTATGAGGAAAGGGGCACAAGCGTTAAATCAAAAGCACTGTTAAACATATAAAGTTGGCACAATTATGGCTGAGGGCGGGGGGCCACTCAGACCATATGTTAAAAAAATGGTATAAGTAACACTTATCGAGCAATGGTTAGGCCTAGGGCCTAGAGATTCGCTGGGAGCAGTCAGGACAAGCAATGAAGAAGTCGGGAGTAGCCCACAGGATACGGGTGCAGCACGGAAAGTGCGGCGCGCACCAATGTAAAGTCAATGGTGCGTAAAAGTTAGTTAAAGTGAATTAAATGATACTTCCGCTGAACCTAGGAACACAAAACTTCAGACACAGACCCTAGAGGTGTGTGCCAGTGTAAGGACACCGGCGTTGCAAAGTTACCTCACCCACAGGCCGTGGGTGCACAGGGTCGAAGTGGCGTCGGGTTCTGTCACGCAGGTTCTTGGTGCTTGGAGCTGTTGCAGCTGCAGGCGCTGTGAAGCAGAAGTGTCCGGTGCGATCCAAGGGTGGATCGAAGTAGAAAAGTACCTGAAAGCAGAGGGGACAGAGTCTGGGTCACTCAGCCGTGACCAGGGTGGAACCAGGACGGAACCAGGCAATGTCGGGCGCAATCAGGCGGTTGTCGATAGGCTTCTCTCCGCTGTCACGTGGGCTCTGGGGCATCTGCGACGTCCAGGAGCCGGTCACGATCTGTCCCACGTAGGCTCTCGCCGTCAGCACCGTCGGCTTGAAGATTGTAGCAAACAGCACTTGGCAAAAGCAATCCACGCGGAACCGGGAGATTGCTTATCACTCGAACCAGGAGGGTCAGAGTGGGTGCTCCTTTTCACAGGAGCTGGTGCAGATCTGGAGCAACCAGAAAAGCAAGTCGGATTTCAAGTTTCGTCGGCACAGGGGCCACAAGCCAGCTGGCAAGTGACCGGGCCAACGCGTCGAGCACACACAGGCAGAAGGGCCCCACGCAGCACTCGTCGAGTGTGGAGGGGTGAGCTTTGGTGCAAGTGGAGCTCGGGGCTGGGGCTTCTCAAACCCCGGTGTACAGCTTCGAGGGTCACTCGTGGGCTGCACGGTCAGCGTCTCGTGGCCTTTTCAAGATGGCGTGCCCCACGCTTCCGGTCGCCTCCACGGGTCTCAGCTCTGCAGGGACTGTGGATCGGGCAGGTAGAAGGCAGGCAAGCTTGATCTCGTCGATCTCTGTCGCTCGAGTTCCGGCGGGAACTGCAACAAAGCAAGGGTCGAGGGCTGGATGGTGCCTGTTTGCACAGGGTGGTCACTCCTTGACCACAAGGGAGATTCTTCAGTCTTCTCACGTCGTGTAGAAAGTCGAAGGGTCCAGATTTCGTTTCTTATGTTTCTTCAGGATGATCTGAAGTCCGTTGGGACTGCTCCCCCTCTTATTCGAATCTAGGGGGTTGGACATCCTGCTAGGTCCCCTCCTATGGGTGGGACCCAGGAAGGGGGTGGTTACACCCCTCTCCTTTGATCCTGGCCGCGCTGGGACAGGGGCTGGGAGGCCCCAGAACCGGTTTGGCCGGATCCTGCAAGGGGCAGCCTTGTGCTCCCCAGGCAGTGTCTGGTTTCTTTGAAACCTCCCTACTCCAATCCACTATCTCCTGTCTGGGGTGGTTTGACACCGCCCTGTGACAGGAAACTCTTTGTCCAGGCCTCCTCTGCCGGGTTTCGGTCAGCAGCAGGAGGCCAGACCCGTGTCTGTGGCAGGGGCATCCATTTTGTGGATCTGAGGCTCATTTTAAATCAACCGCGTTTCAGCAAAGTAACATGTCTTCTCCCTCTAGAAGGGTGGAATGCTACCCCCGTCGCCAGAACTGGCGAGGGGGTAGTATTCCAATTCGTATGACACCTTACACGACATGTTTTGATAAAGCCAAACCAAAGTTGCTATATAACCGCGAGGATTATAAGGCGCTTAAGAGTATATGGTATGGCATTATCCCGGATCAGCTTAGGGAGTTGTTCCCGACAGCTGCAGACAGGCTCAGCTCATGCCAGAGCTTAATCTCACATAAAACCACGCACTCTGCCTCCAGGATTGATGAGGCCTTCCATAGGAGTGGCTCACAGGTTATATATGTGTCCAGATATAGGTTTAGATATAGGTATACTATATCTAAGCAAGGGGTGATTACACCCACTTGCCCCAGCTGAGTGATCAGCCAGTTGTGTCAATTTAGATAGCCAGCCAGGGGTGGCAAAAGATATGCTGCAGCCCCTGGTAGGCCTTGGATGCACCTATGCCCTGGGCACCTATAGTGCACTGTACAGGGGCTGATAAGGTGACCCAAGCCAATCTAGTTATGCACCTAGGGTACATGGAATCCATTTTACAGAGAGAGCAGATAGCCTGGGGCCCTGATTAGCAGGGAACCAGGCCAACTAAGTCGAAAACCAGCTAAACACAGGGCAAAAAATCTGGGGTAACCATAGTCAGGTAGCCACCTTCCTACAACACCCACTTGCCCCAGCTGAGTGATCAGCCAGTTGTGTCAATTTAGATAGCCAGCCAGGGGTGGCAAAAGATATGCTGCAGCCCCTGGTAGGCCTTGGATGCACCTATGCCCTGGGCACCTATAGTGCTCTGTACAGGGGCTGATAAGGTGACCCAAGCCAATCTAGTTATGCACCTAGGGTACATGGAATCCATTTTACAGAGAGAGCAGATAGCCTGGGGCCCTGATTAGCAGGGAACCAGGCCAACTAAGTCGAAAACCAGCTAAACACAGGACAAAAAATCTGGGGTAACCATAGTCAGGTAGCCACCTTCCTACATAACCCCCCCCCCAAACGAAAGGAGATAAGGCTATCCTTGGCCAGGTAAGCCTTTATTGCCTGAGTGGCCATATAAGGAAGTACCTGCACTAGCATGGGTACCCCCTGTCTCATGGTCCACTAAGCAGTCCCTCACCCTAGGGGTATTAGAGGGTCTCCACCATAGGGAATCACTACCTTGGGTGTGTTTATGCAAAGTTAAAGGCTGGTTGGGATATGGAGTATTGAAGTGAGGCTCCACTAGTTTTGGGCTCAACTTCCTCCAATTATCTTCCACCATATGTGCCTTTCTCTCTTCAACTGAGTTGCACTGAGCTCTCAGGGTCAACCTCTGGCTACCTAAAGCTGGAGGCTGGGTCCTTCTGTTTGGCTTGCTGGAGGGACAGTTCAGGTTTGGGCCCTTTGGGTCCCAGGTTTGGCTGTGCCCAACAGAATCCATCTGTGGGAGGTCCCTAACTATTTTTAAGGGGGCTCCCTCAGGAGTTTTTAAAGTTTTCACCTTACTAGGCCTACTAGTTTTGGTGCCCCTAATCTGTTGATGGGGGTGCTTTATTTGACAGGGGGCCCTCTGGGTCTCACTGTCCTTCTTGTCCTCTGCAGCCCTGGGCTGACTAAGGCAAGGTAGAGAGGGGCAGGTTACCTGCTCCAGACTGGATCCCACCTGAGAAGGGTCCACTGCCATCAGAGGCTCTGTCAGGCCAGGCCTAACAACCTCTGGGGCAGTTCCTTCATCAGGGGTAAGATCAGTTCCCTGAGGAGGCTGATCCTGTCCTACTGTCTGGTGAGGGGGAGATTTCTCTTCCTCCTCCATGCTCTCAGTTTGGGTGGAGTGATCCATCATTTCAGGCTTCACAACACACATATCTGTTTGAGTTTGGGCTGTGGCCATCACAGCCCCACCAACCTTTTCAGGAGGAGACTCAGTTTGGGTTTCTGCTGTTATCATAACAGCTTTGCTATTCTGTTTTGGAAGAGCTTCTGGTAAAGATGGGGCAGAGAGTTGCTCAGCCCTACCAACCCTTTCAGGAAGGACATCTTGAATTGGGGCTATAGCCAATACAGCCCCACTAACCTTTCCATTGGAATTTACCATTCTAGAATGGATTTCCTGTTCAACCTCAGCCCAGGCTGAGATTTCCAAATCATTACCCAGTAGACAGTCTACAGGCAAGTTTGGTGACACTGCCACTCTCTTTGGGCCAATGACACCTCCCCAGCTGAGACTTACCACTGCCATGGGATGATTGGTTTGGATGCCATCAATGTTTGTTACCTGGTATGTGGCACCTGGTAAAAGTTGCTTAGAGGGGACTATACAGTCAGCCACCATGGTGATGCTAGCCCCTGTGTCTCTAAAAGCTTCAACTTTCAAACCATTGATGATGGGTTCTTGTCTATATTTGCTCAAGGTATTTGGGCAAACAGAGAAGTTGGCAAACCCCATGCCAGTCTCATGAAACAAGATTATTTGGGGATGGGGACCTGGATAGGCCAGGGTCCCCTTGGGCTCCAAAAGTAAACCCACCCAGATTCCTGGGTGTGCTCCCACTTCCTGGGGGATTACTGCTGACAGTAACAGGAGGTGTTGGGGCTGGCTTTGGAGGTATGTTTTCTTTATTGCCATTTTTGGGACAACAGCTGTCTGTTTTGTAATGCCCAACCTGTTTACAGGCATGGCAATAAGGCTTTTTCTCTGTTGAAGAAGTGTCTTGGGACCCACCCCCCTTCTTGGAGTTTTGGGGCCCTGGGGAAGTGTTTTCTTTACCTTTATCCCCACCCTTATCTTGAGGCTTGGTAGACTCCTTCTTCTGGTTATTGTCCTGATTCTTAGGCCTAATCCTGGTTCTGACCCACTTATCTGCCCTCTTTCCCAATTCTTGGGGAGAGGTCAAATCTGAGTCCACCAGGTGCTTGTGTAAGAGCTGGTTCTGACAATTACTAAGGATCTGCTCCCTCATAATCAAATTATACAATCCTGTGAAGTCATGTACTTTGCTGCCATTCAGCCAACCCTCCAGAGCCTTAGTTGCACAATCAACAAAATCAGTCCAGTCCTGAGTCTGTGTCTTCTGGGTATCTCTGAACTTTAACCTGTACTGTTCAGTGGTTAAGCCAAACCCATCTATCAGAACACTCTTCAGGACTTTGTAATTGCTGGCATCCTCATGTCTGACAGTGAGGAGCCTATCCCTCCCTTTCTCTGAAAAGGAGTACCATAAGATTGCTGCCCACTGTTCCTCAGGAACCTGCTGTACCATGCAGGCTCTCTCCAGAGCAGTCATCCATTTGTGGATGTCATCCCCTTCCTGATAGGGGGGCACAATCTTTGTCAGGTTTCTACTATCATAGGACCTGGGTTTCTCTTTAGGAACTTTGCTGCCACCAGTGGCATCTAAGCCACACAATTTTCTCTCTCTTGCTAAAGCAAGTTTAGCTTGAGCCAAGGCTACCTCTTCCCTTTCTATTTGGAGTTGGACAGCCCTCATCCTGGCCCTATGCTCTTTTCTCTGGGAGGAAGTCATTCCTCTTTGAGATTCTCTTGAGGCACTAGAAAGGTGAGAGTCCCTTGATAGAGATCTCTCCCTTCTATTGCCTGGGAGAATTAGGTTATGAGATCTGGGGTGGTGCTGGCCTCCTCCATTCCCATGTAGGTCCAAGTTGGCCTGGTTAAGGCTGGCAACCTGTACCTGGTTTCCCCTCTGATCCTGATCTTCAGGCTCTTCTACATCAGAGCCTTCCTCTTCCTCTTCCTCCTCCACTACATCATCATCTGGAAGATCCTCATTCTCAGGGGAGTTTATCCCTTCACCTGATCCTAAGGGAGCCTGACTCACCTTATCTAGGTCATCCTTTTCTAGGAGAGCTATTAGGGAAGGAATGGTAGGGCCTCTGCCCTTTTTTAGCCCCCTGGCTGTGCACAAGGCACTCAGGTCCTTGTGGCTAAGGTTGTCATATCTGGATGTTGTCCCTATAGGATCAACTTCTACAGGAGCAGAACCTGAGGGTCTACCTGTATCAGACATGACTGCTAGTGAGGTGTAAGTGATGCACTTACCTACACTAAGTGGTTTCCTACTGTACCTTGCTAGTGAGTTGTAGTCAGGGTGTGCTAATCCCTTTTATCTACAACTACTAAGTTCAGTAGAACTTAATATGCTAAGCTTTTGATTTATATGTACCTAGAGGTACTTGATGTGATCTTTCAATTTGATAAAGATTGCAATGGTAAAACAAACAGCAAGCTCAAATCCGCACCGCTGCACACCAATGTGAGAAGTTGGCCTGATATGTAGTGTTTCCAATTCTGGAACCACTGGGTATCAGTCCAAACAAACCCCAAAGATGTCAGGTTGTAAGTCAACCTTGTAGACAAGCTATCCTAGTGGTAGCATGGACTAAGCAGCCTTAAAGGCTTAACTTAAGAGGTCGTGTTAAGCGAGCTTGTTTTACCACATACAATCCTGTAATCAAATGAAAGGACACCTGTGAGAAGTTGGCCTGATATGTAGTGTTTCCAATTCTGGAACCACTGGGTATCAGTCCAAACAAACCCCAAAGATGTCTGGTTGTAAGTCAACCTTGTTAGACAAGCTATCCTAGTGGTAGCATGGACTAAGCAGCCTAAAGGCTAAACTTAAGAGGTCGTGTTAAGCGAGCTGTTTTACCACATACAATCCTGTAATCAAATGAAAGGACACCACACAAGTATATATTGTAAAAATATATGTATTTATTTCTAAATTACTCCCCAGTACTCTTTATGAGGAAAGGGGCACAAGCGTTAAATCAAAAGCACTGTTAAACATATAAAGTTGGCACAATTATGGCTGAGGGCGGGGGGCCACTCAGACCATATACTAAAAAAATGGTATAAGTAACACTTATCGAGCAATGGTTAGGCCTAGGGCCTAGAGATTCGCTGGGAGCAGTCAGGACAAGCAATGAAGAAGTCGGGAGTAGCCCACAGGATACGGGTGCAGCACGGAAAGTGCGGCGCGCACCAATGTAAAGTCAATGGTGCGTAAAAGTTAGTTAAAGTGAATTAAATGATACTTCCGCTGAACCTAGGAACACAAAACTTCAGACACAGACCCTAGAGGTGTGTGCCAGTGTAAGGACACCGGCGTTGCAAAGTTACCTCACCCACAGGCCGTGGGTGCACAGGGTCGAAGTGGCGTCGGGTTCTGTCACGCAGGTTCTTGGTGCTTGGAGCTGTTGCAGCTGCAGGCGCTGTGAAGCAGAAGTGTCCGGTGCGATCCAAGGGTGGATCGAAGTAGAAAAGTACCTGAAAGCAGAGGGGACAGAGTCTGGGTCACTCAGCCGTGACCAGGGTGGAACCAGGACGGAACCAGGCAATGTCGGGCGCAATCAGGCGGTTGTCGATAGGCTTCTCTCCGCTGTCACGTGGGCTCTGGGGCATCTGCGACGTCCAGGAGCCGGTCACGATCTGTCCCACGTAGGCTCTCGCCGTCAGCACCGTCGGCTTGAAGATTGTAGCAAACAGCACTTGGCAAAAGCAATCCACGCGGAACCGGGAGATTGCTTATCACTCGAACCAGGAGGGTCAGAGTGGGTGCTCCTTTTCACAGGAGCTGGTGCAGATCTGGAGCAACCAGAAAAGCAAGTCGGATTTCAAGTTTCGTCGGCACAGGGGCCACAAGCCAGCTGGCAAGTGACCGGGCCAACGCGTCGAGCACACACAGGCAGAAGGGCCCCACGCAGCACTCGTCGAGTGTGGAGGGGTGAGCTTTGGTGCAAGTGGAGCTCGGGGCTGGGGCTTCTCAAACCCCGGTGTACAGCTTCGAGGGTCACTCGTGGGCTGCACGGTCAGCGTCTCGTGGCCTTTTCAAGATGGCGTGCCCCACGCTTCCGGTCGCCTCCACGGGTCTCAGCTCTGCAGGGACTGTGGATCGGGCAGGTAGAAGGCAGGCAAGCTTGATCTCGTCGATCTCTGTCGCTCGAGTTCCGGCGGGAACTGCAACAAAGCAAGGGTCGAGGGCTGGATGGTGCCTGTTTGCACAGGGTGGTCACTCCTTGACCACAAGGGAGATTCTTCAGTCTTCTCACGTCGTGTAGAAAGTCGAAGGGTCCAGATTTCGTTTCTTATGTTTCTTCAGGATGATCTGAAGTCCGTTGGGACTGCTCCCCCTCTTATTCGAATCTAGGGGGTTGGACATCCTGCTAGGTCCCCTCCTATGGGTGGGACCCAGGAAGGGGGTGTTTACACCCCTCTCCTTTGATCCTGGCCGCACTGGGACAGGGGCTGGGAGGCCCCAGAACCGGTTTGGCCGGATCCTGCAAGGGGCAGCCTTGTGCTCCCCAGGCAGTGTCTGGTTTCTTTGAAACCCCCCTACTCCAATCCACTATCTCCTGTCTGGGGTGGTTTGACACCGCCCTGTGACAGGAAACTCTTTGTCCAGGCCTCCTCTGCCGGGTTTCGGTCAGCAGCAGGAGGCCAGACCCGTGTCTGTGGCAGGGGCATCCATTTTGTGGATCTGAGGCTCATTTTAAATCAACCGCGTTTCAGTAAAGTAACATGTCTTCTCCCTCTAGAAGGGTGGAATGCTACCCCCGTCGCCAGAACTGGCGAGGGGGTAGTATTCCAATTCGTATGACACCTTACACGACATGTTTTGATAAAGCCAAACCAAAGTTGCTATATAACCGCGAGGATTATAAGGCGCTTAAGAGTATATGGTATGGCATTATCCCGGATCAGCTTAGGGAGTTGTTCCCGACAGCTGCAGACAGGCTCAGCTCATGCCAGAGCTCCATCTCACATAAAACCACGCACTCTGCCTCCAGGATTGATGAGGCCTTCCATAGGAGTGGCTCACAGGTTATATATGTGTCCAGATATAGGTTTAGATATAGGTATACTATATCTAAGCAAGGGGTGATTACACCCACTTGCCCCAGCTGAGTGATCAGCCAGTTGTGTCAATTTAAGAACCAGCCAGGGGTGGCAAAAGCTATGCTTCAGCCCCTGGTAGGCCTTGGTGGCACCTATGCCCTGAGCACCTATAGTGCATGGTACAGGGGCTGACAAGGAGTCCATTTCCAATTGTGGTATGTACCTATAGCACATGTATTATAAATTTAGAGAGAGAACAGCAGGCTGGGGGTCTGATTAGCAGGCCCACAGCCTCAGTAAGTCGAAAACCAGTGAAGCAAAAAGCAAAAATTGGGGTGACCATAGGATAGCAGACCCTACTCTCCTACATAACCCCCCCCCAAACGCAGGGACATTAAACTTAACCTTGACCAGATAAGTCTTCATGTTCTAAGTGGAAGTACCTGGAGAGACCATCTGCATTACCATGGTCAGTCCCTGGGCGGTGCTCCACTGTAAAGTCCATCCCCTGTAGGGAAATGGACCACCTGAGCAGTTTGGGATTTTCACCCTTCATCTGATTTAGCCACAAGAGGGGCTTATGGTCTGTCTGAATTAGGAAGTGAGTACCAAACAAGTATGGCCTCAACTTCTTCAGGGCCCAAACCACAGCAAAGGCCTCCCTCTCAATAGCTGACCAACGTTTCTCCCTGGGGGTCAGCCTTCTGCTAATAAAAGCAATGGGCTGGTCTTGACCATCTTGATTAAGTTGTGAAAGCACAGCTCCCACCCCCAACTCAGAAGCATCTGTCTGTACAATGAACTGTTTGGAGTAGTCAGGACTCTTCAGGATAGGTGCAGAGCACATGGCCTTCTTCAGGTCATCAAATGCCTTTTGACAGCTAACTGTCCACTGAACCTTTTTGGGCATCTTCTTGGATGTCAAGTCATTCAATGGTGTCACAATGGACCCATAGTTCTTTACAAATTTTCTGTAATACCCAGTCAGGCCCAAGAAGGCTCTGACTTGTGTCTGGGTAGTTGGAGGAGCCCAGTCCTGTATGGTCTGGATCTTGCTCTCCAGTGGTTGAACTTGACCCCCACCTACTAGGTGGCCCAAGTACACAACCTTGCTCTGCCCTATCTGGCACTTTGTAGCCTTGATAGTCAGGCCTGCCTTTTGCAGGGCCTCCAGAACCTTCTTCAGGTGGATCAGGTGATCCTCCCAGGTGGAGCTAAAGACAGCAATATCATCTAGATATGCTGCACAAAAGTCATCCAACCCAGCAAGGACTTGGTTCACCAACCTTCGGAAAGTGGCAGGCGCATTTTTCAAGCCAAAGGGCATTACCACAAATTGATAATGTCCACTAGGGGTCGAAAATGCTGTTTTGGCTTTTGACTCCTCAGCTAGTCTGATTTGCCAGTAGCCAGCTGTCAAATCAAATGTGCTCAGAAACTTGGCAGAAGCCAATTTATCAATGAGCTCATCTGCTCTTGGAATGGGATGAGCATCTGTCCTAGTGACAGCATTGAGACCTCTGTAGTCCACACAAAACCTCATTTCTCTCTTCCCATCTTTGGTATGAGGTTTTGGCACAAGGACCACTGGGCTAGCCCATGGGCTCTCTGATGGCTCAATCACTCCAAGCTCCAACATCTTTTGCACCTCAGCCTTTATACAATCCCTGACATGGTCAGGTTGCCTGTAGATCTTATTCTTCACAGGCAGATTGTCACCAGTGTCCACCTCATGGGTGCACCAGTTAGTCTGACTGGGTGTGAGTGAAAACAATTGTCTGTGGGCCTGCAACACCTGTCTGCAGTCCACCTGTTGCTGCTCAGTGAGGCTGCCTGCCAAGGCTACTCCATCAACTGAACCATCATCAGGGTTCTGGGAAAGCAGGTCTGGGAGAGGGTCACTCTCTTCCTCCTGTTCCCCATCTGTGGCCATGAGGAGACTCATGTCCTCCCTGTCAACAAATGCTTTCAATCTGTTCACATGGAGCACCCTGTGGGGGCTCCTAGGGGTACCGAAGTCAACCAAGTAGGTGACTTCTCCCTTCTTTTCAATGATAGGGTAGGGTCCAGTCCATTTGTCCTGGAGAGCTGCTGGCCCCACTGGGTCCAACACCCACACCTTCTGTCCTGGCTGGAACTCAACCATAACAGCCTTTTGGTCATGCCAGGCTTTCTGTAATTCCTGACTTGCCTCAAGGTTTTTGGATGCTCTCTCCATGTATTCAGCCATCCTGGAGCGGAGACCAAGTACATAGTCCACAATGTCTAGTTTAGGCTTTTTGAGAGGTAACTCCCATCCTTCCTTCACCAAACTCAATGGACCTCTTACAGGGTGGCCAAACAAAAGTTCAAAAGGGCTGTAGCCAACCCCCTTCTGTGGGACCTCTCTGTAAGCAAAGAGCAAGCAGGGTAAAAGGATGTCCCATTTCCGCCTAAGCTTCTCTGGTAAACCTTTTATCATTCCCTTTAGGGTCTTGTTGAACCTTTCCACAAGCCCATTGCACTGTGGATGGTAGGGTGTGGTAAACTTATAGTTTACTCCACACTCTTTCCACATTGCTTTTAAGTATCCAGACATAAAGTTAGTACCTCTGTCTGAAAGAACCTCCTTTGGAAAGCCCACTCTTGAGAAAACTGCAATGAGGGCTTTTGCCACCACAGGAGCTGTGGTGGTCCTCAGGGGAATTGCCTCTGGGTACCTGGTGGCATGATCCACTACCACCAGTATAAATCTGTGCCCAGATGCTGTTTGAGGATCCAAGGGACCCACAATGTCTATTCCAACTCTTTCAAAGGGTACCCCCACCACAGGTAGTGGTATCAGGGGGGCCTTTGTTGTGCCACCTGACTTGCCACTGGCTTGGCAAGTGACACAGGAGCGACAAAACTCCTTGACATTTTCTGACATGTGAGGCCAGTGAAAGTGTGGAACAAGCCTGTCCCAAGTCTTATTCTGGCCTAAGTGTCCTGCAAGGGGAATATCATGGGCCAAGGTAAGAAGGAAGCCCCTAAACTTCAAAGGTATAACCAACCTCCTGGTGGTGCCAGGCTTGGGGTCTCTAGCCTCTGAATAAAGGAGCCCTTCATCCCAATACACCTTATGGGTACCTTGAGCATTCCCTGCAGCCTCAGCAGCAGCTTGCTGTCTGAGAGGTTCAAGTGAAGGGCAATCTAATTGGGCCTGCCCCAGGTCTGCCCTTGAGGGTCCCCCTGTCCCCAGAAACTCAACCTGTTCAGGTTCAAGCTCATCTGAGACAGTCTCCTCTTGGACTGCAGAATCAGTTTCCTGTGAAACTTGATCCTCAACCTGGGGCAAGTGGGAAGGCACAGCCTTAACCCTCTTGCTCCTCCTCTTGGGTTGTGGTTGGTCTATTGTTTCAAGATCCACCACTGGTTCAGGAAGGCACTTCTTAGCCTGAGACCTTGTCACTGCAAGGACATGAGCTGAAATCCCTAGCATTTCTGCATGAGTCCTGTACTCCACTTCTGACCAAACTGAGCTTTCAAGATCATTGCCTAACAGACAGTCTACTGGGAGGTCTGCACTCACAACAACTTTCTTTAGGCCATCTACCCCTCCCCAGGAGAAGTTCACAACAGCCACACTATGGGAAGTAGTGGAGTTGCTTGCATTGGTCACTAGGTAACTTTCACCTAGTACAATCTGTCCAGGGTCCACAAAGCCAGGTGTCACCATTGTGACACTGGCACAAGTGTCCCTGTAGGCCTGAGCCAGTTTCTCATTAATTAAGGGAGTCTGCCTATATTTGCCCAGGTTACTGGGGCTTACTGCAGTGGGCAAAGATATGTCCACATCATATAGGAGAACTGCCTGTGTGGGGATTCTGACTAAGCCAGATTCCACCTCAGTACCCAGGGTCAACCCTACTAAACCCTTTGGCTGTGTACCACCACTGTTAACTGTACTAGGGGGTGCAGGTGCTTTAGGAGCTGTAGTGGTGGGGACTGGATTTTTCTTAGTGCATTCACTGCCCCAGTGTGAAACTGATTTGCAGGTATTACACCAAGGTTTCTTTGGGCCATCATTCTTCTTTTTCTTGTTTCCATTTTGGGAACCCCCCTCCTTATTGCTAGTTTGGGGGCCTGAAGACTTCTGGTCCTTTTCTTTATCTTTCTGATTCCCACCCTTCTGGTCTGTTTTCTTCTGGTCACCTTGGTTCTGGTTTTTCTGCTTAATCCTTGTTCTGACCCATTTGTCTGCCTTCTTTCCCAATTCTTGGGGAGAGGTCAAATCAGAGTCAACAAGGTATTGATGCAACAGCTGGTTCTGACAGTTATTAAGGATCTGTTCTCTCATCATAAGATTGTACAATCCTGTATAGTCTGAAACTTTACTTCCCTGCAGCCAACCCTCCAGAGCCTTAGTGGCACAATCTACAAAATCAGTCCAGTCCTGAGTCTGTGCTTTTTGGGTGTCTCTGAACAACAACCTGTATTGCTCAGTGGTTAGGCCAAACCCTTCAATAAGAGCACTCTTCAGAACAGAGTAGTTTTTGGCATCCTCAGGTCTAACAGTGAGGAGCCTGTCCCTCCCTTTCTCAGAAAAGGAGTACCATAAAATTGCTGCCCACTGATCCTCAGGGACCTGCTGTACCATGCAGGCCCTCTCAAGAGCAGTCATCCATTTGTGGATATCATCCCCTTCCTTGTAGGGGGGCACAATTTTTGTCAGGTTTCTATTGTCATAGGCCCTGTCTTTTTCTTTAGGAATTTTGCTGCCACCAGTGGCATCTAAGCCACTTATTTTTTTCTCCCTTGCCAAGGTAAGTTTAGCTTGTTCCAAAGTAAGCTTAGCTTGAGCCAGGGCTACCTCTTCCCTCTCTATCTGGAGTTGGACAGCCCTCATTCTGGCCCTATGCTCTTTTCTCTGGGAGGAAGTCATCCCTCTTTGAGATTCTCTTGAGGCACTAGAAAGGTGAGAGTCCCCTGATAGAGATCTCTCCCTTCTATTGCCTGGGAGAATTTGGTTATGAGATCTGGGGTGGTGCTGGCCCCCCCCATTCCCATGTAGGTCCAAGTTGGCCTGGTTAAGGCTGGCAACCTGTACCTGGTTTCCCTGCTGATCCTGATCTTCAGGCTCTTCTACATCAGAGCCTTCCTCTTCCTCTTCCTCCTCCTCTTCTTCTTCTGGAAGATTCTCATTCTCAGGGGAGTGTATCCCTTCACCTGATTCTAAGGGAGCCTGACTCACCTTATCTAGGTCATCCTTTTCTAGGAGAGCTATTAGGGAAGGAATGGTAGGGCCTCTGCCCTTTTTTAGCCCCCTGGCTGTGCACAAGGCACTCAGGTCTTTGTGGCTAAGGTTGTCATATCTGGATGTTGTCCCTATAGGATCAACTTCTACAGGAGCAGAGCCTGAGGCTCTATCTGCATCAGACATGACTGCTAGTGAGGTGTAAGTGGTGCACTTACCTACACTAAGTGGTTTCCTACTGTACCTTGCTAGTGAGTTGTAGTCAGGGTGTGCTACTCCCTTTAATCTACAACTACTAAGTTCAGTAGAACTTAATATGCTAAGCTTTTGATTTATATGTACCTAGAGGTACTTGATGTGATCTTTCAATTTGATAAAGATTGCAATGGTAAAACAAACAGCAAGCTCAAATCCGCACCGCTGCACACCAATGTGAGAAGTTGGCCTGATATGTAGTGTTTCCAATTCTGGAACCACTGGGTATCAGTCCAAACAAACCCCAAAGATGTCTGGTTGTAAGTCAACCTTGTTAGACAAGCTATCCTAGTGGTAGCATGGACTAAGCAGCCTAAAGGCTAAACTTAAGAGGTCGTGTTAAGCGAGCTGTTTTACCACATACAATCCTGTAATCAAATGAAAGGACACCACACAAGTATATATTGTAAAAATATATGTATTTATTTCTAAATTACTCCCCAGTACTCTTTATGAGGAAAGGGGCACAAGCGTTAAATCAAAAGCACTGTTAAACATATAAAGTTGGCACAATTATGGCTGAGGGCGGGGGGCCACTCAGACCATATACTAAAAAAATGGTATAAGTAACACTTATCGAGCAATGGTTAGGCCTAGGGCCTAGAGATTCGCTGGGAGCAGTCAGGACAAGCAATGAAGAAGTCGGGAGTAGCCCACAGGATACGGGTGCAGCACGGAAAGTGCGGCGCGCACCAATGTAAAGTCAATGGTGCGTAAAAGTTAGTTAAAGTGAATTAAATGATACTTCCGCTGAACCTAGGAACACAAAACTTCAGACACAGACCCTAGAGGTGTGTGCCAGTGTAAGGACACCGGCGTTGCAAAGTTACCTCACCCACAGGCCGTGGGTGCACAGGGTCGAAGTGGCGTCGGGTTCTGTCACGCAGGTTCTTGGTGCTTGGAGCTGTTGCAGCTGCAGGCGCTGTGAAGCAGAAGTGTCCGGTGCGATCCAAGGGTGGATCGAAGTAGAAAAGTACCTGAAAGCAGAGGGGACAGAGTCTGGGTCACTCAGCCGTGACCAGGGTGGAACCAGGACGGAACCAGGCAATGTCGGGCGCAATCAGGCGGTTGTCGATAGGCTTCTCTCCGCTGTCACGTGGGCTCTGGGGCATCTGCGACGTCCAGGAGCCGGTCACGATCTGTCCCACGTAGGCTCTCGCCGTCAGCACCGTCGGCTTGAAGATTGTAGCAAACAGCACTTGGCAAAAGCAATCCACGCGGAACCGGGAGATTGCTTATCACTCGAACCAGGAGGGTCAGAGTGGGTGCTCCTTTTCACAGGAGCTGGTGCAGATCTGGAGCAACCAGAAAAGCAAGTCGGATTTCAAGTTTCGTCGGCACAGGGGCCACAAGCCAGCTGGCAAGTGACCGGGCCAACGCGTCGAGCACACACAGGCAGAAGGGCCCCACGCAGCACTCGTCGAGTGTGGAGGGGTGAGCTTTGGTGCAAGTGGAGCTCGGGGCTGGGGCTTCTCAAACCCCGGTGTACAGCTTCGAGGGTCACTCGTGGGCTGCACGGTCAGCGTCTCGTGGCCTTTTCAAGATGGCGTGCCCCACGCTTCCGGTCGCCTCCACGGGTCTCAGCTCTGCAGGGACTGTGGATCGGGCAGGTAGAAGGCAGGCAAGCTTGATCTCGTCGATCTCTGTCGCTCGAGTTCCGGCGGGAACTGCAACAAAGCAAGGGTCGAGGGCTGGATGGTGCCTGTTTGCACAGGGTGGTCACTCCTTGACCACAAGGGAGATTCTTCAGTCTTCTCACGTCGTGTAGAAAGTCGAAGGGTCCAGATTTCGTTTCTTATGTTTCTTCAGGATGATCTGAAGTCCGTTGGGACTGCTCCCCCTCTTATTCGAATCTAGGGGGTTGGACATCCTGCTAGGTCCCCTCCTATGGGTGGGACCCAGGAAGGGGGTGTTTACACCCCTCTCCTTTGATCCTGGCCGCACTGGGACAGGGGCTGGGAGGCCCCAGAACCGGTTTGGCCGGATCCTGCAAGGGGCAGCCTTGTGCTCCCCAGGCAGTGTCTGGTTTCTTTGAAACCCCCCTACTCCAATCCACTATCTCCTGTCTGGGGTGGTTTGACACCGCCCTGTGACAGGAAACTCTTTGTCCAGGCCTCCTCTGCCGGGTTTCGGTCAGCAGCAGGAGGCCAGACCCGTGTCTGTGGCAGGGGCATCCATTTTGTGGATCTGAGGCTCATTTTAAATCAACCGCGTTTCAGTAAAGTAACATGTCTTCTCCCTCTAGAAGGGTGGAATGCTACCCCCGTCGCCAGAACTGGCGAGGGGGTAGTATTCCAATTCGTATGACACCTTACACGACATGTTTTGATAAAGCCAAACCAAAGTTGCTATATAACCGCGAGGATTATAAGGCGCTTAAGAGTATATGGTATGGCATTATCCCGGATCAGCTTAGGGAGTTGTTCCCGACAGCTGCAGACAGGCTCAGCTCATGCCAGAGCTCCATCTCACATAAAACCACGCACTCTGCCTCCAGGATTGATGAGGCCTTCCATAGGAGTGGCTCACAGGTTATATATGTGTCCAGATATAGGTTTAGATATAGGTATACTATATCTAAGCAAGGGGTGATTACACCCACTTGCCCCAGCTGAGTGATCAGCCAGTTGTGTCAATTTAAGAACCAGCCAGGGGTGGCAAAAGCTATGCTTCAGCCCCTGGTAGGCCTTGGTGGCACCTATGCCCTGAGCACCTATAGTGCATGGTACAGGGGCTGACAAGGAGTCCATTTCCAATTGTGGTATGTACCTATAGCACATGTATTATAAATTTAGAGAGAGAACAGCAGGCTGGGGGTCTGATTAGCAGGCCCACAGCCTCAGTAAGTCGAAAACCAGTGAAGCAAAAAGCAAAAATTGGGGTGACCATAGGATAGCAGACCCTACTCTCCTACAACACCACACAAGTATATATTGTAAAAATATATGTATTTATTTCTAAATTACTCCCCAGTACTCTTTATGAGGAAAGGGGCACAAGCGTTAAATCAAAAGCACTGTTAAACATATAAAGTTGGCACAATTATGGCTGAGGGCGGGGGGCCACTCAGACCATATACTAAAAAAATGGTATAAGTAACACTTATCGAACAATGGTTAGGCCTAGGGCCTAGAGATTCGCTGGGAGCAGTCAGGACAAGCAATGAAGAAGTCGGGAGTAGCCCACAGGAGACGGGTGCAGCACGGAAAGTGCGGCGCGCACCAATGTAATGTCAATGGTGCGTAAAAGTTAGTTAAAGTGAATTAAATGATACTTCCGCTGAACCTAGGAACACAAAACTTTAGACACAGACCCTAGAGGTGTGTACCAGTGTAAGGACACCGGCGTTGCAAAGTTACCTCACCCACAGGCCGTGGGTGCACAGGGTCGAAGTGGCGTCGGGTTCTGTCACGCAGGTTCTTGGTGCTTGGAGCTGTTGCAGCTGCAGGCGCTGTGAAGCAGAAGTGTCCGGTGCGATCCGAGGGTGGATCGAAGTAGAAAAGTACCTGAAAGCAGAGGGGACAGAGTCTGGGTCACTCAGCAGTGACCAGGGTGGAACCAGGACGGAACCAGGCACTGTCGGGCGCAATCAGGCGGTTGTCGATAGGCTTCTCTCCGCTGTCACGTGGGCTCTGGGGCATCTGCGACGTCCAGGAGCAGGTCACGATCTGTCCCACGTAGGCTCTCGCCGTCAGCACCGTCGGCTTCAAGATTGCAGCAAACAGCACTTGGCAAAAGCAATCCACGCGGAACCGGGAGATTGCTTATCACTCAAACCAGGAGGGTCAGAGTGGGTGCTCCTTTTCACAGGAGCTGGTGCAGATCTGGAGCAACCAGAAAAGCAAGTCGGATTTCAAGTTTCGTCGGCACAGGGGCCACAAGCCAGCTGGCAAGTGACCGGGCCAACGCGTCGAGCGCACACAAGCAGAAGGGCCCCACGCAGCACTCGTCGAGTGTGGAGGGGTGAGCTTTGGTGCAAGTGGAGCTCGGGGCTGGGGCTTCTCAAACCCCGGTGCACAGCTTCGAGGGTCACTCGTGGGCTGCACGGTCAGCGTCTCGTGGCCTTTTCAAGATGGCGTGCCCCACGCTTCCGGTCGCCTCCACGGGTCTCAGCTCTGCAGGGACTGTGGATCGGGCAGGTAGAAGGCAGGCAAGCTTGATCTCGTCGATCTCTGTCGCTCGAGTTCCGGCGGGAACTGCAACAAAGCAAGGGTCGAGGGCTGGATGGTGCCTGTTTGCACAGGGTGGTCACTCCTTGACCACAAGGGAGATTCTTCAGTCTTCTCACGTCGTGTAGAAAGTCGAAGGGTCCAGATTTCGTTTCTTATGTTTCTTCAGGATGATCTGAAGTCCGTTGGGACTGCTCCCCCTCTTATTCGAATCTAGGGGGTTGGACATCCTGCTAGGTCCCCTCCTATGGGTGGGACCCAGGAAGGGGGTGGTTACACCCCTCTCCTTTGATCCTGGCCGCGCTGGGACAGGGGCTGGGAGGCCCCAGAACCGGTTTGGCCGGATCCTGCAAGGGGCAGCCTTGTGCTCCCCAGGCAGTGTCTGGTTTCTTTGAAACCTCCCTACTCCAATCCACTATCTCCTGTCTGGGGTGGTTTGACACCGCCCTGTGACAGGAAACTCTTTGTCCAGGCCTCCTCTGCTGGGTTTCGGTCAGCAGCAGGAGGCCAGACCCGTGTCTGTGGCAGGGGCATCCATTTTGTGGATCTGAGGCTCATTTTAAATCAACCGCGTTTCAGTAAAGTAACATGTCTTCTCCCTCTAGAAGGGTGGAATGCTACCCCCGTCGCCAGAACTGGCGAGGGGGTAGTATTCCAATTCGTATGACACCTTACATGACATGTTTTGATAAAGCCAAACCAAAGTTGCTATATAACCGCGAGGATTATAAGGCGCTTAAGAGTATATGGTATGGCATTATCCCGGATCAGCTTAGAGAGTTGTTCCCGACAGCTGCAGACAGGCTCAGCTCATGCCAGAGCTCCATCTCACATAAAACCACGCACTCTGCCTCCAGGATTGATGAGGCCTTCCATAGGAGTGACTCACAGGCTATATATGTGTCCAGATATAGGTTTAGATATAGGTATACTATATCTAAGCAAGGGGTGATTACACCCACTTGCCCCAGCTGAGTGATCAGCCAGTTGTGTCAATTTAGATAGCCAGCCAGGGGTGGCAAAAGATATGCTGCAGCCCCTGGTAGGCCTTGGATGCACCTATGCCCTGGGCACCTATAGTGCTCTGTACAGGGGCTGATAAGGTGACCCAAGCAAATCTAGTTATGCACCTAGGGTACATGGAATCCATTTTACAGAGAGAGCAGATAGCCTGGGGCCCTGATTAGCAGGGAACCAGGCCAACTAAGTCGAAAACCAGCTAAACACAGGGCAAAAAATCTGGGGTAACCATAGTCAGGTAGCCACCTTCCTACACCTCGGCAGAGAGATGGATAAGGTCAGGGTCACCTCGGGTTCCCTCGAGGGGAGGCATTTCCATTTCGGGATGAGAAGTGTTAGACCTGACATCTTTTGGCGTGATTACCCCTATCTTTTTGCCTCGGCCTCCTGTATTTTTTGATGCTGTGCTGGATTCGTTTTTGCTGGTTTAGATGCTTTGGACACTCTGCCACTGCTGATCAGTGCCAGAGTGTAAGTGCTCCCTATGTAAATTGTTATCATGATTGGATATCCATGTTTGGCATATTTGTATCACCACGAAGTCCCTAGTAAAGTGCACAGGGTATGCCAGGGCCGGTGATGACGAATGCTACTAGTGGGCCTGCAGCACTGATTGTGCCACCCACAGGAGTAGCCCTAAAATGGTGTCTCGGGCCTTCCACTGCAGCGCCTACGGGCAGTTTAGAACTGCCATGTCCTCCTGGTCGGCGTCCCCGCTGACCAGGCCGAACCCTTCCCTTTTCGTGCACATCAGTCACCCCTATGGAAGGCCCAAGGTACCCCCCTGGGCAGGGTGCCGTGTATGTGAAAGGTAGAGCATGTACTAGTGCAGGTGACATGCTCTGGTAGTGAATTACAGCCATTTTCGTTTTTCACTATTGTAAGGCTATCTTGCTCCATAGGTTAACATGGGGGATGCCGGCTACAGTGGTTACGGCATTTCTTCCCATAGGAGCAAGATGGGACATAAGTATTTAGTATCCCTGAACTCAGAATTTAATAACGCATCTTTTAGGAAAGGTGGTTTTTAGATCCTGTGTTTGAGGACAGCACTTTTAGAAAGTTGCTGTTCTCTTGTCTGACCCTTCTGCGTGCCTGGAAAGGTTTGTGTATTGACTGTCTGGTTTGTGAGTGACAGGGGCTGGGGAATCCCCCCAGAGGCTGGATGAGTCAGCACTAGGCTGAGTGGAGCGATTGCTACCTGAGTGGTGGGAGGAGTTAGCACCTGGGCTGAATAGGGCTGTGCCTGCCTGCCACAATGCTGGCTCCACCTCCTGCTGGGCGGCGGAGGACTCTGCCCCTCACTCTGAAAGGAAAGATGCAGCCAGCATGTGAGAAGTTGGCCTGATATGTAGTGTTTCCAATTCTGGAACCACTGGGTATCAGTCCAAACAAACCCCAAAGATGTCTGGTTGTAAGTCAACCTTGTTAGACAAGCTATCCTAGTGGTAGCATGGACTAAGCAGCCTAAAGGCTAAACTTAAGAGGTCGTGTTAAGCGAGCTGTTTTACCACATACAATCCTGTAATCAAATGAAAGGACACCACACAAGTATATATTGTAAAAATATATGTATTTATTTCTAAATTACTCCCCAGTACTCTTTATGAGGAAAGGGGCACAAGCGTTAAATCAAAAGCACTGTTAAACATATAAAGTTGGCACAATTATGGCTGAGGGCGGGGGGCCACTCAGACCATATACTAAAAAAATGGTATAAGTAACACTTATCGAGCAATGGTTAGGCCTAGGGCCTAGAGATTCGCTGGGAGCAGTCAGGACAAGCAATGAAGAAGTCGGGAGTAGCCCACAGGATTCGGGTGCAGCACGGAAAGTGCGGCGCGCACCAATGTAAAGTCAATGGTGCGTAAAAGTTAGTTAAAGTGAATTAAATGATACTTCCGCTGAACCTAGGAACACAAAACTTTAGACACAGACCCTAGAGGTGTGTGCCAGTGTAAGGACACCGGCGTTGCAAAGTTACCTCACCCACAGGCCGTGGGTGCACAGGGTCGAAGTGGCGTCGGGTTCTGTCACGCAGGTTCTTGGTGCTTGGAGCTGTTGCAGCTGCAGGCGCTGTGAAGCAGAGGTGTCCGGTGCGATCCAAGGGTGGATCGAAGTAGAAAAGTACCTGAAAGCAGAGGGGACAGAGTCTGGGTCACTCAGCAGTGACCAGGGTGGAACCAGGACGGAACCAGGCAATGTCGGGCGCAATCAGGCGGTTGTCGATAGGCTTCTCTCCGCTGTCACGTGGGCTCTGGGGCATCTGCGACGTCCAGGAGCGGGTCACGATCTGTCCCACGTAGGCTCTCGCCGTCAGCACCGTCGGCTTCAAGATTGCAGCAAACAGCACTTGGCAAAAGCAATCCACGCAGAACCGGGAGATTGCTTATCACTCGAACCAGGAGGGTCAGAGTGGGTGCTCCTTTTCACAGGAGCTGGTGCAGATCTGGAGCAACCAGAAAAGCAAGTCGGATTTCAAGTTTCGTCGGCACAGGGGCCACAAGCCAGCTGGCAAGTGACCGGGCCAACGCGTCGAGCACACACAGGCAGAAGGGCCCCACGCAGCACTCGTCGAGTGTGGAGGGGTGAGCTTTGGTGCAAGTGGAGCTCGGGGCTGGGGCTTCTCAAACCCCGGTGTACAGCTTCGAGGGTCACTCGTGGGCTGCACGGTCAGCGTCTCGTGGCCTTTTCAAGATGGCGTGCCCCACGCTTCCGGTCGCCTCCACGGGTCTCAGCTCTGCAGGGACTGTGGATCGGGCAGGTAGAAGGCAGGCAAGCTTGATCTCGTCGATCTCTGTCGCTCGAGTTCCGGCGGGAACTGCAACAAAGCAAGGGTCGAGGGCTGGATGGTGCCTGTTTGCACAGGGTGGTCACTCCTTGACCACAAGGGAGATTCTTCAGTCTTCTCACGTCGTGTAGAAAGTCGAAGGGTCCAGATTTCGTTTCTTATGTTTCTTCAGGATGATCTGAGTTGCATTGGCACTGCTCCCCCTCTTATTCCAATCTGAGGGGTGGATCTCCTGCTAGGTCCCTCCCCTATGGGTGGGACCAGGAAGGGGGGTGGTTACACCCCCTTTCCTTTGTCCAGGTCTCACTGGAGCTGGGGCTGGGCTGCCCCAGAACCGGTTTGACCGGATTATGCAAGGGGAAGCCTTGTGCTCCCCAGGCACTGTCTGGTTTCATTCAAACCTCCCTGCTACAATCCACTATCTCCTGTCTGGGGTGGTGTCACACCTCCCTGTGACAGGAAATCTTTTGTCCAGGCCTCCTCTGCTGAGTTTCGGTCTGCAGCAGGAGGTCAGACATGTGTCTGTGGCAGAAGCATCCATTTTGTGGATCTGAGGCTCTTTTAAAAATCAACCGCGTTTTAGCAAAAGTAACATGTCGTCCCCTCTAGAGGGGTGGAATGCTACCCCCGTCGCCAGGACTGGCGAGGGGGTAGTGTTCCAAATCGTATGACACCTTACACGACATGTTTTGATAAAGCCAAACCAAAGTTGACATATAACCGTGAGGATTATAATGCACTTAATAGTATATGGTTTGGCATTATCCCGGAACAGCTAAGGGAATTGGTCCCGACAGCTGCAGACAGGCTCAGCTCATGCTAGAGCACCATCTCACATTAAACCATGCACTCTGCCTTCAGGATTGTTAAGGCCTGCCATAGGAGTGGCTCACAGGTTTATATGTGTCCAGATAGGTTTAGATATAGGCATACTATATCTAAGCAAGGGGTGATTACACCACCTTGCCCCAGCTGAGTGATCAGCCAGTTGTGTCAATTTTAGATAGCCAGCCAGGGGTGGCAAAAGATATGCTGCAGCCCCTGGTAGGCCTTGGATGCACCTATGCCCTGGGCACCTATAGTGCTCTGTACAGGGGCTGATAAGGTGACCCAAGCCAATCTAGTTATGCACCTAGGGTACATGGAATCCATTTTACAGAGAGAGCAGATAGCCTGGGGCCCTGATTAGCAGGGAACCAGGCCAACTAAGTCGAAAACCAGCTAAACACAAGGCAAAAAATCTGGGGTAACCATAGTCAGGTAGCCACCTTCCTACATAACCCCCCCCCAAACGAAAGGAGATAAGGCTATCCTTGGCCAGGTAAGCCTTTATTGCCTGAGTGGCCATATAAGGAAGTACCTGCACTAGCATGGGTACCCCCTGTCTCATGGTCCACTAAGCAGTCCCTCACCCTAGGGGTATTAGAGGGTCTCCACCATAGGGAATCACTACCTTGGGTGTGTTTATGCAAAGTTAAAGGCTGGTTTGGATATGGAGTATTGAAGTGAGGCTCCACTATTTTTGGGCTCAACTTCCTCCAATTATCTTCCACCATGTGTGCCTTTCTTTCTTCAACTGAGTTGCACTGAGCTCTCAGGGTCAACCTCTGGCTACCTAAAGCTGGAGGCTGGGTCCCTCTGTTTGGCTTGCTGGAGGGACAGTTCAGGTTTGGGCCCTTTGGGTCCCAGGTTTGGCTGTGCCCAACAGAATCCATCTGTGGGAGGTCCCTAACTGTTTTTAAGGGGGCTCCCTCAGGAGTTTTTAAAGTTTTCACCTTACTAGGCCTACTAGTTTTGGTGCCCCTAATCTGTTGATGGGGGTGCTTTATTTGACAGGGGGCCCTCTGGGTCTCACTGTCCTTCTTGTCCTCTGCAGCCCTGGGCTGACTGAGGCAAGGTAGAGAGGGGCAGGTTACCTGCTCCAGACTGGATCCCACCTGAGAAGGGTCCACTGCCATCAGAGGCTCTGCCAGGCCAGGCCTAACAACCTCTGGGGCAGTTCCTTCATCAGGGGTAAGATCAGTTCCCTGAGGAGGCTGATCCTGTCCTACTGTCTGGTGAGGGGGAGATTTCTCTTCCTCCTCCATGCTCTCAGTTTGGGTGGAGTGATCCATCATTTCAGGCTTCACAACACACATATCTGTTTGAGTTTGGGCTGTGGCCATCACAGCCCCACCAACCTTTTCAGGAGGAGACTCGGTTTGGGTTTCTGCTGTTATCATAACAGCTTTGCTATTCTGTTTTGGAAGAGCTTCTGGTAAAGATGGGGCAGAGAGTTGCTCAGCCCTACCAACCCTTTCAGGAAGGACATCTTGAATTGGGGCTATAGCCAGTACAGCCCCACTAACCTTTCCATTGGAATTTACCATTCTAGAATGGATTTCCTGTTCAACCTCAGCCCAGGCTGAGATTTCCAAATCATTACCCAGTAGACAGTCTACAGGCAAGTTTGGTGACACTGCCACTCTCTTTGGGCCAATGACACCTCCCCAGCTGAGACTTACTACTGCCATGGGATGATTTGTTTGGATGCCATCAATGTTTGTTACCTGGTATGTGGCACCAGGTAAAAGTTGCTTAGAGGGGACTATACAGTCAGCCACCATGGTGATGCTAGCCCCTGTGTCTCTAAAAGCTTCAACTTTCAAACCATTGATGATGGGTTCTTGTCTATATTTGCTCAAGGTATTTGGGCAAACTGAGAAGTTGGCAAACCCCATGCCAGTCTCATAAACAAGATCATTTGGGGATGGGGACCTGGATAGGCCAGGGTCCCCTTGGGCTCCAAAAGTAAACCCACCCAGATTCCTGGGTGTGCTCCCACTTCCTGGGGGATTACTGCTGACAGTAACAGGAGGTGTTGGAGCTGGCTTTGGAGGTATGTTTTCTTTATTGCCATTCTTGGGACAACAGCTGTCTGTTTTGTAATGCCCAACCTGTTTACAGGCATGGCAATAAGGCCTTTTCTCTGTTGAAGAAGTGTCTTGGGACCCACCCCCCTTCTTGGAGTTTTGGGGCCCTGGGGAAGTGTTTTCTTTACCTTTATCCCCACCCTTATCTTGAGGCTTGGTAGACTCCTTCTTCTGGTTATTGTCCTGATTCTTAGGCCTAATCCTGGTTCTGACCCACTTATCTGCCCTCTTTCCCAATTCTTGGGGAGAGGTCAAATCTGAGTCCACCAGGTGCTGGTGTAAGAGCTGGTTCTGACAATTACTAAGGATCTGCTCCCTCATAATCAAATTATACAATCCTGTGACGTCATGTACTTTGCTGCCATTCAGCCAACCCTCCAGAGCCTTAGTTGCACAATCAACAAAATCAGTCCAGTCCTGAGTCTGTGTCTTCTGGGTATCTCTGAACTTTAACCTGTACTGTTCAGTGGTTAAGCCAAACCCATCTATCAGAACACTCTTCAGGACTTTGTAATTGCTGGCATCCTCATGTCTGACAGTGAGGAGCCTATCCCTCCCTTTCTCTGAAAAGGAGTACCATAAGATTGCTGCCCACTGTTCCTCAGGAACCTGCTGTACCATGCAGGCTCTCTCCAGAGGAGTCATCCATTTGTGGATGTCATCCCCTTCCTGATACGGGGGCACAATCTTTGTCAGGTTTCTACTATCATAGGACCTGTCTTTAGGAATTTTGCTGCCACCAGTGGCATCTAAGCCACTTAATTTCTGTTCCCTAGCCAAGGTAAGTTTAGCTTGAGCCAAGGTAAGTTTAGCTTGAGCCAGAGCTACCTCCTCCCTCTCTATCTGGAGTTGGACAGCCCTCATTCTGGCCCTATGCTCTTTTCTCTGGGAGGAAGTCATCCCTCTTTGAGATTCTCTTGAGGCACTAGAAAGATGAGAGTCCCCTGATGGAGATCTCACCCTCCTGTTGCCTGGGAGAATTTGGTTATGAGATCTGGGGTGGTGCTGCCCCCCCCCATTCCCATGTAGGTCCAAGTTGGCCTGGTTAAGGCTGGCAACCTGTACCTGGTTTCCCTGCTGATCCTGATCTTCAGGCTCATCTATGTCCGAGCCTTCCTCTTCCTCTTCCTCCTCCACTACATCATCATCTGGAAGATCCTCATTCTCAGGGGAGTTTATCCCTTCACCTGATTCTAAGGGAGCCTGACTCACCTTATCTAGGTCATCCTTTTCTAGGAGAGCTATTAGGGAAGGAATGGTAGGGCCTCTGCCCTTTTTTAGCCCCCTGGCTGTGCACAAGGCACTCAGGTCTTTGTGGCTAAGGTTGTCATATCTGGATGTTGTCCCTATAGGATCAACTATTACAGGAGCAGAGCCTGAGGCTCTACCTGTATCAGACATGACTGCTAGTGAGGTGTAAGTGATGCACTTACCTACACTAAGTGGTTTCCTACTGTACCTTGCTAGTGAGTTGTAGTCAGGGTGTGCTAATCCCTTTAATCTACAACTACTAAGTTCAGTAGAACTTAATATGCTAAGCTTTTGATTTATATGTACCTAGAGGTACTTGATGTGATCTTTCAATTTGATAAAGATTGCAATGGTAAAACAAACAGCAAGCTCAAATCCGCACCGCTGCACACCAACGTGAGAAGTTGGCCTGATATGTAGTGTTTCCAATTCTGGAACCACTGGGTATCAGTCCAAACAAACCCCAAAGATGTCTGGTTGTAAGTCAACCTTGTTAGACAAGCTATCCTAGTGGTAGCATGGACTAAGCAGCCTAAAGGCTAAACTTAAGAGGTCGTGTTAAGCGAGCTGTTTTACCACATACAATCCTGTAATCAAATGAAAGGACACCACACAAGTATATATTGTAAAAATATATGTATTTATTTCTAAATTACTCCCCAGTACTCTTTATGAGGAAAGGGGCACAAGCGTTAAATCAAAAGCACTGTTAAACATATAAAGTTGGCACAATTATGGCTGAGGGCGGGGGGCCACTCAGACCATATACTAAAAAAATGGTATAAGTAACACTTATCGAGCAATGGTTAGGCCTAGGGCCTAGAGATTCGCTGGGAGCAGTCAGGACAAGCAATGAAGAAGTCGGGAGTAGCCCACAGGATTCGGGTGCAGCACGGAAAGTGCGGCGCGCACCAATGTAAAGTCAATGGTGCGTAAAAGTTAGTTAAAGTGAATTAAATGATACTTCCGCTGAACCTAGGAACACAAAACTTTAGACACAGACCCTAGAGGTGTGTGCCAGTGTAAGGACACCGGCGTTGCAAAGTTACCTCACCCACAGGCCGTGGGTGCACAGGGTCGAAGTGGCGTCGGGTTCTGTCACGCAGGTTCTTGGTGCTTGGGGCTGTTGCAGCTGCAGGCGCTGTGAAGCAGAGGTGTCCGGTGCGATCCAAGGGTGGATCGAAGTAGAAAAGTACCTGAAAGCAGAGGGGACAGAGTCTGGGTCACTCAGCAGTGACCAGGGTGGAACCAGGACGGAACCAGGCAATGTCGGGCGCAATCAGGCGGTTGTCGATAGGCTTCTCTCCGCTGTCACGTGGGCTCTGGGGCATCTGCGACGTCCAGGAGCGGGTCACGATCTGTCCCACGTAGGCTCTCGCCGTCAGCACCGTCGGCTTCAAGATTGCAGCAAACAGCACTTGGCAAAAGCAATCCACGCAGAACCGGGAGATTGCTTATCACTCGAACCAGGAGGGTCAGAGTGGGTGCTCCTTTTCACAGGAGCTGGTGCAGATCTGGAGCAACCAGAAAAGCAAGTCGGATTTCAAGTTTCGTCGGCACAGGGGCCACAAGCCAGCTGGCAAGTGACCGGGCCAACGCGTCGAGCACACACAGGCAGAAGGGCCCCACGCAGCACTCGTCGAGTGTGGAGGGGTGAGCTTTGGTGCAAGTGGAGCTCGGGGCTGGGGCTTCTCAAACCCCGGTGTACAGCTTCGAGGGTCACTCGTGGGCTGCACGGTCAGCGTCTCGTGGCCTTTTCAAGATGGCGTGCCCCACGCTTCCGGTCGCCTCCACGGGTCTCAGCTCTGCAGGGACTGTGGATCGGGCAGGTAGAAGGCAGGCAAGCTTGATCTCGTCGATCTCTGTCGCTCGAGTTCCGGCGGGAACTGCAACAAAGCAAGGGTCGAGGGCTGGATGGTGCCTGTTTGCACAGGGTGGTCACTCCTTGACCACAAGGGAGATTCTTCAGTCTTCTCACGTCGTGTAGAAAGTCGAAGGGTCCAGATTTCGTTTCTTATGTTTCTTCAGGATGATCTGAGTTGCATTGGCACTGCTCCCCCTCTTATTCCAATCTGAGGGGTGGATCTCCTGCTAGGTCCCTCCCCTATGGGTGGGACCAGGAAGGGGGGTGGTTACACCCCCTTTCCTTTGTCCAGGTCTCACTGGAGCTGGGGCTGGGCTGCCCCAGAACCGGTTTGACCGGATTATGCAAGGGGAAGCCTTGTGCTCCCCAGGCACTGTCTGGTTTCATTCAAACCTCCCTGCTACAATCCACTATCTCCTGTCTGGGGTGGTGTCACACCTCCCTGTGACAGGAAATCCTTTGTCCAGGCCTCCTCTGCTGAGTTTCGGTCTGCAGCAGGAGGTCAGACATGTGTCTGTGGCAGAAGCATCCATTTTGTGGATCTGAGGCTCTTTTAAAAATCAACCGCGTTTTAGCAAAAGTAACATGTCGTCCCCTCTAGAGGGGTGGAATGCTACCCCCGTCGCCAGGACTGGCGAGGGGGTAGTATTCCAAATCGTATGACACCTTACACGACATGTTTTGATAAAGCCAAACCAAAGTTGACATATAACCGCGAGGATTATAATGCACTTAATAGTATATGGTTTGGCATTATCCCGGAACAGCTAAGGGAATTGGTCCCGACAGCTGCAGACAGGCTCAGCTCATGCTAGAGCACCATCTCACATTAAACCATGCACTCTGCCTTCAGGATTGTTAAGGCCTGCCATAGGAGTGGCTCACAGGTTTATATGTGTCCAGATAGGTTTAGATATAGGCATACTATATCTAAGCAAGGGGTGATTACACCACCTTGCCCCAGCTGAGTGATCAGCCAGTTGTGTCAATTTTAGCTAGCCAGCCAGGGGTGGCAAAAGATATGCTGCAGCCCCTGGTAGGCCTTGGATGCACCTATGCCCTGGGCACCTATAGTGCTCTGTACAGGGGCTGATAAGGTGACCCAAGCCAATCTAGTTATGCACCTAGGGTACATGGAATCCATTTTACAGAGAGAGCAGATAGCCTGGGGCCCTGATTAGCAGGGAACCAGGCCAACTAAGTCGAAAACCAGCTAAACACAAGGCAAAAAATCTGGGGTAACCATAGTCAGGTAGCCACCTTCCTACACAGCACGTCAAGGTGCTCAGGATCCACCCAGAACTGGTTCAGACCGGGCTCAGGGCCCACATGCACTGAGAGAACAAAGACTTTAGGGGTATAAGTACAGGACCCCTGACAACAGAAAATTAGATCATCCTGGAAATCAAGAAGGAACCTCTGCCAAGGAGAAAGCTGTCGTGAAGAAGGAAGACTGTCCTGCTGTTGCTCTGCTGGACTGACCTGCTGTTGCTTTGCTGCCAAGGAGAGGGGAAGGACTTTGCTGTGAGCTGTGTCCCCTGTCTTGTAAGGAATCTCCAAGGGCCTGAGAAGAGCTGGCTCCCTGTTTCCGAAGTCCCAGGAACAAAAGGACTTCACCCCCCAGTCTCCCCGAACTCTGCTGAGAGAGTTCTGTCCTTCGTAGAGTGCTTGATCCAGTTGTGGGACCTCTAGAAGTGGAACCTGAGCTGGGAAGCTTGAGACGAAGCTGAGAAACTTGTGAAGCTGAAAAGTGTCGCATCGCTCGCTGGCGGAGCGCAACCCCGACAGTGCGAGAAGTTCCCACCGCTACGAGGGTCGAGATCGGCGCAGCACCTGACATCGCTGCCGAGACCGTCGCACCCTTCGTTTGCGAGACGCACCAGGCTGGTGCAGGGGAATCGGACATCGCTGCGAGTGTCGTCGCAGAGCCTGTCGCTGGGTGAGATCACCGCACCGCTTGCTTGTGGACCGCATCACGTCGCTGCGAACATCGTCGCAGAAAACATCACATCGAGGAGCTGCGAGAGAGAGGGTCACCGCTGGACTGCGCATCGTCGCCCCGGAGATCATCGCAGCCCCTACGAGATCATCGCATCGTGCCTTTGCGAGAACAGACTTCCCACGGAACCTACGCACCGGAATCTACGCAAGCTGCCTTCCTCCCCTTACAGACCGGATTCGTCGCCGCACGCCCGCTGCTGCAGCGGGGCCGTCGCATCGCCTCCCCAGGGTCTCAGGAGTAACGCATCGCTTGTTTCCACCGCACCAGCTTCCTGTTTGTGGAACTTTGTTGCATCTAAAAGGTACTGTGAGTCAACGTGACGCAACTGTGAACTTTTCACGCATCTGTGGATCATTTGATCGTAACTTAAAGAACTTTGATTACAACCTGAAGAACTCAGTTGAAACCGTAACCTTGCATTGTGTATGTTGGATTTCTGCCGTTTTGGTCTTGTGTAGTTTAGAATAAATATCTTTATTTTCCTAAACTGTTGTAGAATCAGTTTGTGGTGTTTTCACTGTGTTACTGTGAGTGTTGGTACAAATACTTAACGCATTGCCTCTGGTTAGCCTAGACTGCTCAGGCCAAGCTACCTTGAGGGCGAGCAGGGGTTATCTGAGAGGGTTATCTCCTTGTCCTGACTAGAAGCAAGGGTCCCTATTTGGACATTGGTACCTACCTCTGCCAACTAGAGACCCCCAGTTCTAACATTGGTGGTCAGGCGGTGGGATTTGAACTTGTATTTGTACTTGACCCACAGTAATTGGTGTACATCACTAGTGAGTGCAGACCATTACGCCACCGCATACTACTGGTTTTTGAGTTTTTGCATTCTGTTGTTGAGTAACTCTTCGGAAAGCATCATGTCTCTGAATGGGAAAGCGCCCAGTGAGGAGGCAGAGATAGATTTGGAATTCTCGATCGAAGATCTGTACTCCTACCCAGTAAAGCATCTTAGGTACTTCTGCCAGCAGTTTGAGTGCCCCATAAAGAGCGCCTACAGGAAGGAGGAGCTGCAGAAAATCTTGAAAACCTATTGGGAAGCACAGGAGGGAAATGAGGTTGTGGATGTAGAAAGTGCTTTCCAAGGCAAAGACCTGCCAGTGGGCAGAGTAGGCTCAGGAGCTGGCAGCAACCACTCCGGTAGGGGCCTCACCCCGGAAGAGTTACAGGAAAATCAAAGAATAAGAGAATATGACCTGGAGGTCATGAAAATGAAGATGAAGCAATTGGAAGTAGAGAAGGCGGCGGAGGAGAGCAAAAATGCCCGCGCCTTAGAGGAAAAGAAATTGCTTTTGGCTCACGAGTTGAGAATGAGAGAGCTGGATCTGCAAAACAAGGAGGCGGATGCCGGTTCAAATGGTGGCAGCGCACAGCCAGTGCATGGGGGTAAAGTATATATTCCCAAAGACCTGGTACAGAATTACCATAGGAGTGAGGATATTTATGCCTGGTTCACTTCATATGAAATTGCATTGAAGATGAATGATGTGCCTGACAAGTATTGGGGGGCGGGCCTGTGGAAACATTTTGAGGCGTCTGGGAGGAGTGCTCTAGAGCCCTTAGAATTGACAGGTGCCATGACCTACCCCATTATGAAGGAGGCCTTATGTCTCAGGTATGGCCTTACTCCAGAGCAGTACAGACTGCAGTTTAGGAACTCCAAGAAGAAAGAGTCTGAGACTTGGATGGAGTGTGTGAATGGGTACTCGCGTGCACTGGAAGGTTGGATGAAGGGCAGTAAAGTAACTGATTTGAAGGGGTTGTTGCATTTAATCAGTTGGGAGCACTTGAGTAGTCTTTGTGTTCCAGAGCTGCGCCAGCATCTTTTAGATAGCAAGCTGACAGACCCCATTGAGCTTGCTAAGGAGGCGGACCGCTGGTCCAGTACCAGGGTCCACAAAGGCATTGTGGGTACCACAGCCAAAGGTGGGCAGGGTCCCCAGCAGAAGAGTGGGGGGGACAAGGGTAACCAAAAGGAGTTCTCGCAAGGGCCCCAAAATAGTTCCCGGGAATACTAGAAGCAAGGGTCCCTATTTGGACATTGGTACCTACCTCTGCCAACTAGAGACCCCCAGTTCTAACAAGAAGGGTCGGTGTTACCCGCCTTCTTGGCATCATAAGTCTCCAAGAGACCAATCAGAAATGGAATGGTAGGGTTTGCACCCTGCTTAATCTTTCGAGACGTACAGATCTGTCGCATCTCATGACAGCTAAGCGCAGCATATCTGGAGGTGACCTGTGGAAGGTCGACTGACACGAGGGGAGACTCAGAGTTTCCGCCTTTGTCCGACATGCTGTTTCTAGTGTGGTGTAAGTGATGTACCTACCTACACTATGGGTTTACCTACTGAGCCCTTGCTAAGAGTTGTAGCCAAGGTGTGCTAAGCCTTGAAGAGCTACAACAGCTGGTTCAGTAGAACTCAGAGTATTCTAAGCTAGGTTATATGTACCTGGAGTACTTATGCGATCTTTCACAAGATGTTCTTAGGATACGCGTGGTAAAACAACAGCAAGCTCAAATCCCAACCGCTGCTCACCAATGTGAGAAGTTGGCCCGATATGCAGCGTTCGCTATTCTAGCGACCGCTATGTATCGTTCCAACGACCCTTATAGTGATTGGTTGTAAGTCAACCTTAGACCAGCTATCCGAGTAGCGTGGATACGAGCAGTCTTCGGGCTAAACTCTAGAGGGCGTGTTAAGCCAGCTGTTATACCATCACATACCCCTTGAACCCCAAGTGAAAGGACACCACACAAGTGTTATGAAAATAAACAGAATATTTATTAAGAATCACAACAGCCCTGGACTCTTTATGAGGACAGGGTACTAAGCACAAACCAAAACTCTTAGGAGAATACTTCAAGTGCACAATTTAAACAAGTGTCCGGGGACACGGGAAGTTTAGTGGTCTCGGGCGGACCCGATAAGGCAAGTCGGAAGCGAGGGACTCGGGACCCTAGAGTAAGGAGGCTATGCAGGCACCGAAATGCCGAAGTTACCTAGCCACGAGGGCTACGGCTGCACAAGTCTTACAGGCGTCGGAGTCTTCGCTGACGAGCCAGGAGCCGGAAGAAAAGGAGTTGCTGGCCGGCGACCAGTGCTGAATAGTTCGTAGAGATCCAAGCCTGGATCAGAGATCGTTGATACCTGAAAGCAGAGGGGACCAAGTTCGTACTACTAGCCAGTAGTCAGAGGGTACCAGGAAGGCACCGGTTGGCCGTCACCTCGACTAGGTGAGTGGGCGACGCTGGGCTCTGCAGCCTCACGGACCAGGAGGCGTTGTCGGCGACCAGGATGGAGGTGCGAGCTGTCCCACGGAGGTTGATGCTGTCGGCGTCGCTGGGCCCAGGATTGGGGCAACAAGCCTTGGCAGATTTCAGGGCCACGGGGTGGGCCTAAAAATGGCGTCTTGAGTGGACCAGGAGGGTCCGGGGGGCTTCTCTCAAAGATGGAAGCAAGAGCCAGTCTGGAGCAACCAGACCAGCAGCGTTGGTTGTCGGATGTCGTCAAAGAAGGGCACAAGCCAGCGGCTAGTGACCAGACAACGTACTGAGCAGCGAGCAGAAGGGCCCCACGCAGATCGTGGAGATGCTGGGAGACTGCACTTCGGTGCTGGAGCGGCTCAGGGTCGGGGCTTCTCGGACCCCAGAGCACTCACCAGAGAATTGCTTCGATGGTCGTGCTGATTAAGAAAGCGTGCAGGTTTTGTTGATGGCCGGTCCCTCGAGGTCTCGTCGCACCCACAGATCACAGCTGAGCTGATGACGTGGGTAGAGGTCAGAGGTGCCAGGGAAGCCGGTTCTCGTCGAGCTGGGCTGTCGGATTCCTTGAGGAAGGACTTGCAGCAAACCGCAGAGTTCTTAGATGGTGCCCGCTGGTGCAGGGTGACTACACCTTAGCCACAAGGGAGAAATCTTGAGAAGAGTCTCGAAGTCCTTTCGTAGAAAGTATTCTTGATTCAAAGATGATCTAATTTGGAAGGGTCCCCGCTCCGGCCTTTATCCTAAAGAAAGGGGTGGGTACATGACTAGGTCCTGCCCTAAGGGTGGGACCAGGAAGGGGGGTAGTTACACCCCTCTCCCCTGCCGGACTGTCCCCAGGTCAGGGGCTGGCGCCCCTGGAACTGGTTCTGACCGGCAGATGCGTAGTGAGCACCGGGGTGCCACTCCGCAGTCACCTTCTCGCAAAGCCCTACCTACCCAGAATACACAAACCCTGTCTGGGACGGTGCGAACACCGCCCTCGACAGGAAACCCTTTGTCCAAGCTCTCCTCGCTGGAAGGACTCCCAGCAGCAGGAGGTCAGACTCGTGTCTGTGGTGGCAGCATCCATTTTGTGGAGCTGAGGCTTTAGTTAACTTTAACCGGGGTTCACAGTTACATACATGTCGTGTCCCTCTAGAAGGGCGGAATGCTAACCTCGTCGCCAGAATTTGTGAGGGGGTAGCATCCCGATTCGTATGACACCTTACTCGACATGTCTGGATAACGCAATACCGAAGTTACCGATATGGCACGCGTTATCATGGAACAGCCATTGGGTCTTGGTTCCGCCAGCTGCAACCGGGCTCGGCTCGGGCCAGAACCCAATTCACACGATTCCAAGCACTCTGCCTTCAGGATTGTCAAGGCCTGCCATAGGAGTGTCTGATAGGAACTCGGGTGTCCATTGTGTGGTTAGATATAGGGCTACTATACCTAAAGCAACGAGCGGGTACGCTACGTTGCCCCAGCTGTCGTGCAGCCAGTTGTGTAAGATTTAGATGGCCATCCAGGGGTGGCATAATACATGCTTCAGCCCCTGGTAGGCCCTGGGTACACCGATGCCCTGAGTTACAGGGTCTGAAAGGGTGGCCCAGTTCCAATTGGAAATGTACCTAAGGTACATGGAATCCATTTTAGAGAGAGAGCAGTGGGCCTGGGGTCCTGATTGGCAGGGCCCCAGGTCAACTAAGTCGGAAAACCAGCAAAACACCAGGCAAAAAGTCGCGGGTAACCATAGTCAGGTATCTACCTTCCTACAATGGCGACACATGACGACACATGACGAAACATGACACCACATGACACATTATGGCACATGACCCCAAATGACCCCACATGGTGACATATGATGACACATGACACCACATCACGACACATGATACATGACACGTGATGACACATGACAACACATGACCCACATGACACATAATGACACATGATGACACATGAGACCACATGACCCATGACACCACATGACACATGACACGTGATGACACATGAGACATGACACCACAAGACACATGACACCACATGACACCATATGACACCACATGATACCACATGACACATGATGACACATGACCCCACATGACACCATATGACACCACATGATACCACATGACACATGATGACACATGACCCCACATGACCCCACATTGCGACACATGACAACACATGATGACACATGATGACACATGATGACACATGACACCACATGACACCACATGATGACACATGACACCACATGGCACCATATGGCGCCACATGATACCACATGACACATGATGACACATGACACCACATGACACCACATGGCACATGATGAAGCATGATGACACATGACACCACATGACACCACATGATGACACATGACACCACGACACCACATGACCCCATATTGCGACACATGATGACACATGACAACATGATGACACATGACACCACATGACACCACATGACAACACATGACACCAAATGACACATGACACCACACGACACCACATGACACCACATGACACCACATGACACATGATTACGCATGATGACACATGACACCACATGACACCACATGATGACACATGACACCACATGACACCATATGACACCACATGATACCACATGACACATGATGACACATGACCCCACATGACCCCACATTGCGACACAAGACAACACATGATGACACATGATGACACATGATGACACATGACACCACATGACACCACATGATGAAACTTGACACCACATGACACCATATGGCACCACATGATACCACATGACACATGATGACACATGACACCACATGACACCACATGGCACATGATGACACATGATGACACATGACAACACATGACACCACATGACACATGACACATGACACCACATGACACCACATGACACATGATGACGCATGATGACACATGACACCACATGACACCACATGATGACACATGACACCACATGACACCACATGACACCACATGATACCACATGACACATGACCCCACATGACCCCATATTGCGACACATGATGACACATGACGACACATGATGACACATGACACCACATGACATCACATGACACCACATGACACATGATGACACATGACCCCACATGACCCCACATGGCAACACATGATGGCACATGGCGACACATGACGACACATGACAACACATGACGAAACATGACACCACATGACACATTATGGCACATGACCCCAAATGACCCCACATGGTGACATATGACGACACATAACACCACATGACGACACATGATACATGAAACGTGATGACACATGACAACACATGACCCACATGACACATAATGACACATGATGACACATGACACCACATGACCCACATGACACATGATGACACATGACACCACATGACACATGATACCACATGACACCCCATGACACATGACACCACATGACACCACATGACACCACTTGACACCACATGACACCACATGACACATGATGACACATGACGACACATGGCAACATGACACATGATGACACATAATGACACATGACGACACATGACACATGATGACACATGGTGACACATGGCGACACATGGTGACACATGGCGACACATTGCGACACATGGCGACACATGACGACACACGGCAACACATGACGACACATGGCGACACATGGCAACACATGGCAACACATGGCAACACATGATGACACATGACACATGACGACACATGGCGACACATGGCGACACATGATGACATGACGACACATGATGACACATGACAACTCATGGTGACACATGACACCACATGACACATGACACGTGATGACACATGACAACACATGACCCACATGACACATGATGACACATGATACCACATGACACCACATGACACCACATGACACCACAAGACACATGATACGTGACACCACATGAGACATGACACCACAAGACACATGACACCACATGAGACATGACACCACATGACACCACATGACACCACATGACACCACATGACACATGATGACGCAGGATGACACATGACACCACATGACACCACATGATGACACATGACACCACATGACACCATATGACACCACATGATACCACATGACACATGATGACACATGACCCCACATTGCGACACATGATGACACATGATGACACATGATGACACATGACACCACATGACACCACATGATGACACATGACACCACATGACACCATATGACACCACATGACACCACATGACACATGATGATGCATGATGACACATGACACCACATGACACATGATGACACATGACACCACATGACACATGATGACGCATGATGACACATGACACCACATGACACCACATGATGACACATGACACCACATTACACCATATGATACCACATGACACATGACCCCACATGACCCCATATTGCGACACATGATGACACATGACGACACATGATGACACATGACACCACATGACATCACATGACACCACATGACACAAGATGACACATGACCCCACATGACCCCACAAGGCAACACATGACGGCACATGGCGACACATGATGACACATGATGACACATGACGACACATGACACAACATGACACATTATGACACATGACCCCAAATGACCCCACATGGCGACATATGACAACACATGACGACACATGACAATACATGACGACACATGACACCACATGACACATGACCCCAAATGACCCCACATGGCGACATATGACAACACATGACACCACATGACAACACATGACACGTGATGACACATGACAACACATGACCCACATGACACATGATGACACATGATGACACATGAGACCACATGACCCACATGACACATGATGACACATGACAACACATGACCCACATGACACATGATGACACATGACACCACATGACCAACATGACACATGATGACACATGACACCACATGACACATGATACCACATGACACCACATGACACATGACACCACAGGACACCACATGACACATGGCGACACATAGCAACACATGATGACACATGACGACACACGATGACACATGACAACACATGGCGACACATGACACTACATGACACCACATGACACATGACACGTGATGACACATGAGACATGACAACACAAGACACATGACACCACATGACACCATATGACACCACATGATACCACATGACACATGATGACACATGACCCTACATGACACCATATGACACCACATGATACCACATGACACATGATGACACATGAGACATGACAACACAAGACACATGACACCACATGACACCATATGACACCACATGATACCACATGACACATGATGACACATGACACCACATGACACCACATGATGACACATGACACCACATGACACCATATGGCACCACATGATACCACATGACACATGATGACACATGACACCACATGACACCACATGACACATGATGACGCATGATGACACATGACAACACATGACACCACATGACACATGACACATGACACCACATGACACATGATGAAGCATGATGACACATGACACCACATGACACCACATGATGACACATGACACCACATGATACCACATGACACTACATGATACCACATGACACATGACCCCACATGACCCCATATTGCGACACATGATGTCACATGATGACACATGATGACAAATGACACCACATGACATCACATGACAACACATGACACCAAATGATACATGACACCACACGACACCACATGACACCACATGACACATGATTACGCATGATGACACATGACACCACATGACACCACATGATGACACATGACACCACATGACACCACATGATGACATATGACACCACATGACACCATATGGCACCACATGATACCACATGACACATGATGACACATGACACCACATGACACATGATGACGCATGACGACACATGACAACACATGACACATGACACATGACACCACATGACACCACATGACACATGATGACGCTTGATGACACATGACACCACATGACACCACATGATGACACATGACACCACATGACACATGATGACACATGACCCCACATGACCCCACATGGCAACACATGATGGCACATGGCGACACATGACGACACATGACGACACATGACGACACATGATGAAACATGACACCACATGACACATTATGGCACATGACCCCAAATGACCCCACATGGTGACATATGATGACACATGACACCACATCACGACACATGATACATGACACGTGATGACACATGACAACACATGACTCACATGACACATAATGACACATGATGACACATGAGACCACATGACCCATGACACCACATGACACATGACACGTGATGACACATGAGACATGACACCACAAGACACATGACACCACATGACACCATATGACACCACATGATACCACATGACACATGATGACACATGACCCCACATGACACCATATGACACCACATGATACCACATGACACATGATGACACATGACCCCACATGACCCCACATTGCGACACATGACAACACATGATGACACATGATGACACATGACACCACATGACACCACATGATGACACATGACACCACATGGCACCATATGGCACCACATGATACCACATGACACATGATGACACATGACACCACATGACACCACATGGCACATGATGAAGCATGATGACACATGACACCACATGACACCACATGATGACACATGACACCACGACACCACATGATACCACATGACACATGACCCCACATGACCCCATATTGCGACACATGATGACACATGACAACATGATGACACATGACACCACATGACACCACATGACAACACATGACACCAAATGACACATGACACCACACGACACCACATGACACCACATGACACCACATGACACATGATTACGCATGATGACACATGACACCACATGACACCACATGATGACACATGACACCACATGACACCATATGACACCACATGATACCACATGACACATGATGACACATGACCCCACATGACCCCACATTGCGACACAAGACAACACATGATGACACATGATGACACATGATGACACATGACACCACATGACACCACATGATGAAACATGACACCACATGACACCATATGGCACCACATGATACCACATGACACATGATGACACATGACACCACATGACACCACATGGCACATGATGACACATGATGACACATGACAACACATGACACCACATGACACATGACACATGACACCACATGACACCACATGACACATGATGACGCATGATGACACATGACACCACATGACACCACATGATGACACATGACACCACATGACACCACATGACACCACATGATACCACATGACACATGACCCCACATGACCCCATATTGCGACACATGATGACACATGACGACACATGATGACACATGACACCACATGACATCACATGACACCACATGACACATGATGACACATGACCCCACATGACCCCACATGGCAACACATGATGGCACATGGCGACACATGACAACACATGGCGACACATGACAACACATGACGAAACATGACACCACATGACACATTATGGCACATGACCCCAAATGACCCCACATGGTGACATATGACGACACATAACACCACATGACGACACATGATACATGAAACGTGATGACACATGACAACACATGACCCACATGACACATAATGACACATGATGACACATGACACCACATGACCCACATGACACATGATGACACATGACACCACATGACACATGATACCACATGACACCCCATGACACATGACACCACATGACACCACATGACACCACATGACACCACTTGACACCACATGACACCACATGACACATGATGACACATGACGACACATGGCAACATGACACATGATGACACATAATGACACATGACGACACATGACACATGATGACACATGGTGACACATGGCGACACATGGTGACACATGGCGACACATTGCGACACATGGCGACACATGACGACACACGGCAACACATGACGACACATGGCGACACATGGCAACACATGGCAACACATGGCAACACATGATGACACATGACACATGACGACACATGGCGACACATGGCGACACATGATGACATGACGACACATGATGACACATGACAACTCATGGTGACACATGACACCACATGACACATGACACGTGATGACACATGACAACACATGACCCACATGACACATGATGACACATGATACCACATGACACCACATGACACCACATGACACCACAAGACACATGATACGTGACACCACATGAGACATGACACCACAAGACACATGACACCACATGAGACATGACACCACATGACACCACATGACACCACATGACACCACATGACACATGATGACGCAGGATGACACATGACACCACATGACACCACATGATGACACATGACACCACATGACACCATATGACACCACATGATACCACATGACACATGATGACACATGACCCCACATTGCGACACATTGTGAGAAGTTGGCCTGATATGTAGTGTTTCCAATTCTGGAACCACTGGGTATCAGTCCAAACAAACCCCAAAGATGTCTGGTTGTAAGTCAACCTTGTTAGACAAGCTATCCTAGTGGTAGCATGGACTAAGCAGCCTAAAGGCTAAACTTAAGAGGTCGTGTTAAGCGAGCTGTTTTACCACATACAATCCTGTAATCAAATGAAAGGACACCACACAAGTATATATTGTAAAAATATATGTATTTATTTCTAAATTACTCCCCAGTACTCTTTATGAGGAAAGGGGCACAAGCGTTAAATCAAAAGCACTGTTAAACATATAAAGTTGGCACAATTATGGCTGAGGGCGGGGGGCCACTCAGACCATATACTAAAAAAATGGTATAAGTAACACTTATCGAATATTGGTTAGGCCTAGGGCCTAGAGATTCGCTGGGAGCAGTCAGGACAAGCAATGAAGAAGTCGGGAGTAGCCCACAGGATACGGGTGCAGCACGGAAAGTGCGGCGCGCACCAATGTAAAGTCAATGGTGCGTAAAAGTTAGTTAAAGTGAATTAAATGATACTTCCGCTGAACCTAGGAACACAAAACTTCAGACACAGACCCTAGAGGTGTGTGCCAGTGTAAGGACACCGGCGTTGCAAAGTTACCTCACCCACAGGCCGTGGGTGCACAGGGTCGAAGTGGCGTCGGGTTCTGTCACGCAGGTTCTTGGTGCTTGGAGCTGTTGCAGCTGCAGGCGCTGTGAAGCAGAAGTGTCCGGTGCGATCCAAGGGTGGATCGAAGTAGAAAAGTACCTGAAAGCAGAGGGGACAGAGTCTGGGTCACTCAGCAGTGACCAGGGTGGAACCAGGACGGAACCAGGCAATGTCGGGCGCAATCAGGCGGTTGTCGATAGGCTTCTCTCCGCTGTCACGTGGGCTCTGGGGCATCTGCGACGTCCAGGAGCAGGTCACGATCTGTCCCACGTAGGCTCTCGCCGTCAGCACCGTCGGCTTGAAGATTGTAGCAAACAGCACTTGGCAAAAGCAATCCACGCGGAACCGGGAGATTGCTTATCACTCGAACCAGGAGGGTCAGAGTGGGTGCTCCTTTTCACGGGAGCTGGTGCAGATCTGGAGCAACCAGAAAAGCAAGTCGTATTTCGAAGTTCGTCGGCACAGGGGCCACAAGCCAGCTGGCAAGTGACCGGGCCAACGCGTCGAGCACACACAGGCAGAAGGGCCCCACGCAGCACTCGTCGAGTGTGGAGGGGTGAGCTTTGGTGCAAGTGGAGCTCGGGGCTGGGGCTTCTCAAACCCCGGTGTACAGCTTCGAGGGTCACTCGTGGGCTGCACGGTCAGCGTCTCGTGGCCTTTTCAAGATGGCGTGCCCCACGCTTCCGGTTGCCTCCACGGGTCTCAGCTCTGCAGGGACTGTGGATCGGGCAGGTAGAAGGCAGGCAAGCTTGATCTCGTCGATCTCTGTCGCTCGAGTTCCGGCGGGAACTGCAACAAAGCAAGGGTCGAGGGCTGGATGGTGCCTGTTTGCACAGGGTGGTCACTCCTTGACCACAAGGGAGATTCTTCAGTCTTCTCACGTCGTGTAGAAAGTCGAAGGGTCCAGATTTCGTTTCTTATGTTTCTTCAGGATGATCTGCGTTGCATTGGCACTGCTCCCCCTCTTATTCCAATCTGAGGGGTGGATCTCCTGCTAGGTCCCTCCCCTATGGGTGGGACCAGGAAGGGGGGTGGTTACACCCCCTTTCCTTTGTCCAGGTCTCACTGGAGCTGGGGCTGGGCTGCCCCAGAACCGGTTTGACCGGATTATGCAAGGGGAAGCCTTGTGCTCCCCAGGCACTGTCTGGTTTCATTCAAACCTCCCTGCTACAATCCACTATCTCCTGTCTGGGGTGGTGTCACACCTCCCTGTGACAGGAAATCCTTTGTCCAGGCCTCCTCTGCTGAGTTTCGGTCAGCAGCAGGAGGTCAGACATGTGTCTGTGGCAGAAGCATCCATTTTGTGGATCTGAGGCTCTTTTAAAAATCAACCGCGTTTTAGCAAAAGTAACATGTCGTCCCCTCTAGAGGGGTGGAATGCTACCCCCGTCGCCAGGACTGGCGAGGGGGTAGTATTCCAAATCGTATGACACCTTACACGACATGTTTTGATAAAGCCAAACCAAAGTTGACATATAACCGCGAGGATTATAATGCACTTAATAGTATATGGTTTGGCATTATCCCAGAACAGCTAAGGGAATTGGTCCCGACAGCTGCAGACAGGCTCAGCTCATGCTAGAGCACCATCTCACATTAAACCACGCACTCTGCCTTCAGGATTGTTAAGGCCTGCCATAGGAGTGGCTCACAGGTTTATATGTGTCCAGATAGGTTTAGATATAGGCATACTATATCTAAGCAAGGGGTGATTACACCACCTTGCCCCAGCTGAGTGATCAGCCAGTTGTGTCAATTTTAGATAGCCAGCCAGGGGTGGCAAAAGATATGCTGCAGCCCCTGGTAGGCCTTGGATGCACCTATGCCCTGGGCACCTATAGTGCTCTGTACAGGGGCTGATAAGGTGACCCAAGCCAATCTAGTTATGCACCTAGGGTACATGGAATCCATTTTAAAGAGAGAGCAGATAGCCTGGGGCCCTGATTAGCAGGGAACCAGGCCAACTAAGTCGAAAACCAGCTAAACACAAGGCAAAAAATCTGGGGTAACCATAGTCAGGTAGCCACCTTCCTACATAACCCCCCCCCAAACGAAAGGAGATAAGGCTATCCTTGGCCAGGTAAGCCTATATTGCCTGAGTGGCCATATAAGGAAGTACCTGCACTAGCATGGGTACCCCCTGTCTCATGGTCCACTAAGCAGTCCCTCACCCTAGGGGTATTAGAGGGTCTCCACCATAGGGAATCACTACCTTGGGTGTGTTTATGCAAAGTTAAAGGCTGGTTTGGATATGGAGTATTGAAGTGAGGCTCCACTATTTTTGGGCTCAACTTCCTCCAATTATCTTCCACCATATGGGCCTTTCTTTCTTCAACTGAGTTGCACTGAGCTCTCAGGGTCAACCTCTGGCTACCTAAAGCTGGAGGCTGGGTCCCTCTGTTTGGCTTGCTGGAGGGACAGTTCAGGTTTGGGCCCTTTGGGTCCCAGGTTTGGCTGTGCCCAACAGAATCCATCTGGGGGAGGTCCCTAACTATTTTTAAGGGGGCTCCCTCAGGAGTTTTTAAAGTTTTCACCTTACTAGGCCTACTAGTTTTGGTGCCCCTAATCTGTTGATGGGGGTGCTTTATTTGACAGGGGGCCCTCTGGGTCTCACTGTCCTTCTTGTCCTCTGCAGCCCTGGGCTGACTAAGGCAAGGTAGAGAGGGGCAGGTTACCTGCTCCAGACTGGATCCCACCTGAGAAGGGTCCACTGCCATCAGAGGCTCTGTCAGGCCAGGCCTAACAACCTCGGGGGCAGTTCCTTCATCAGGGGTAAGATCAGTTCCCTGAGGAGGCTGATCCTGTCCTACTGTCTGGTGAGGGGGAGATTTCTCTTCCTCCTCCATGCTCTCAGTTTGGGTGGAGTGATCCATCATTTCAGGCTTCACAACACACATATCTGTTTGAGTTTGGGCTGTGGCCATCACAGCCCCACCAACCTTTTCAGGAGGAGACTCAGTTTGGGTTTCTGCTGTTATCATAACAGCTTTGCTATTCTGTCTTTGAAGAGCTTCTGGTAAAGATGGGGCAGAGAGTTGCTCAGCCCTACCAACCTTTTCAGGAAGGACATCTTGGATTGGGGCTATAGCCAGTACAGCCCCACTAACCTTTCCATTGGAATTTACCATTCTAGAATGGATTTCCTGTTCAACCTCAGCCCAGGCTGAGATTTCCAAATCATTACCTAGTAGACAGTCTACAGGCAAGTTTGGTGACACTGCCACTCTCTTTGGGCCAGTGACACCTCCCCAGCTGAGACTTACTACTGCCATGGGATGATTTGTTTGGATGCCATCAATGTTTGTTACCTGGTATGTGGCACCTGGTAAAAGTTGTTTAGAGGGGACTATACAGTCAGCCACCATGGTGATGCTAGCCCCTGTGTCTCTAAAAGCTTCAACTTTCAAACCATTGATGATGGGTTCTTGTCTATATTTGCTCAAGGTATTTGGGCAAACAGAGAAGTTGGCAAACCCCATGCCAGTCTCATGAACAAGATTATTTGGGGATGGGGACCTGGATAGGCCAGGGTCCCCTTGGGCTCCAAAAGTAAACCCACCCAGATTCCTGGGTGTGCTCCCACTTCCTGGGGGATTACTGCTGACAGTAACAGGAGGTGTTGGAGCTGGCTTTGGAGGTATGTTTTCTTTATTGCCATTCTTGGGACAACAGCTGTCTGTTTTGTAATGCCCAACCTGTTTACAGGCATGGCAATAAGGCTTTTTCTCTGTTGAAGAAGTGTCTTGGGACCCACCCCCCTTCTTGGAGTTTTGGGGCCCTGGGGAAGTGTTTTCTTTACTTTTATCCCCACCCTTATCTTGAGGCTTGGTAGACTCCTTCTTCTGGTTATTGTCCTGATTCTTAGGCCTAATCCTGGTTCTGACCCACTTATCTGCCCTCTTTCCCAATTCTTGGGGAGAGGTCAAATCTGAGTCCACCAGGTGCTGGTGTAAGAGCTGGTTCTGACAATTACTAAGGATCTGCTCCCTCATAATCAAATTATACAATCCTGTGAAGTCATGTACTTTGCTGCCATTCAGCCAACCCTCCAGAGCCTTAGTTGCACAATCAACAAAATCAGTCCAGTCCTGAGTCTGTGTCTTCTGGGTATCTCTGAACTTTAACCTGTACTGTTCAGTGGTTAAGCCAAACCCATCTATTAGGACACTCTTCAGGACTTTGTAATTGCTGGCATCCTCATGTCTGACAGTGAGGAGCCTATCTCTCCCTTTCTCTGAAAAGGAGTACCATAAGATTGCTGCCCACTGTTCCTCAGGAACCTGCTGTACCATGCAGGCTCTCTCCAGAGCAGTCATCCATTTGTGGATGTCATCCCCTTCCTGATAGGGGGGCACAATCTTTGTCAGGTTTCTACTATCATAGGACCTGGGTTTCTCTTTAGGAATTTTGCTGCCACCAGTGGCATCTAAGCCACTTATTTTTTTCTCCCTTGCCAAGGTAAGTTTAGCTTGTTCCAAGGTAAGCTTAGCTTGAGCCAGGGCTACCTCTTCCCTCTCTATCTGGAGTTGGACAGCCCTCATTCTGGCCCTATGCTCTTTTCTCTGGGAGGAAGTCATCCCTCTTTGAGATTCTCTTGAGGCACTAGAAAGGTGAGAGTCCCCTGATAGAGATCTCTCCCTTCTATTGCCTGGGAGAATTTGGTTATGAGATCTGGGGTGGTGCTGGCCCTCCCCATTCCCATGTAGGTCCAAGTTGGCCTGGTTAAGGCTGGCAACCTGTACCTGGTTTCCCTGCTGATCCTGATCTTCAGGCTCTTCTAAATCAGAGCCTTCCTCTTCCTCTTCCTCCTCTACTGCATCATCATCGGGAAGATCCTCATTCTCAGGGGAGTTTATCCCTTCACCTGATTCTAAGGGAGCCTGACTCACCTTATCTAGGTCATCCTTTTCTAGGAGAGCTATTAGGGAAGGAATGGTAGGGCCTCTGCCCTTTTTTAGCCCCCTGGCTGTGCACAAGGCACTCAGGTCTTTGTGGCTAAGGTTGTCATATCTGGATGTTGTCCCTATAGGATCAACTTCTACAGGAGCAGAACCTGAGGGTCTACCTGTATCAGACATGACTGCTAGTGAGGTGTAAGTGGTGCACTTACCTACACTAAGTGGTTTCCTACTGTACCTTGCTAGTGAGTTGTAGTCAGGGTGTGCTACTCCCTTTAATCTACAACTACTAAGTTCAGTAGAACTTAATATGCTAAGCTTTTGATTTATATGTACCTAGAGGTACTTGATGTGATCTTTCAATTTGATAAAGATTGCAATGGTAAAACAAACAGCAAGCTCAAATCCGCACCGCTGCACACCAATGTGAGAAGTTGGCCTGATATGTAGTGTTTCCAATTCTGGAACCACTGGGTATCAGTCCAAACAAACCCCAAAGATGTCTGGTTGTAAGTCAACCTTGTTAGACAAGCTATCCTAGTGGTAGCATGGACTAAGCAGCCTAAAGGCTAAACTTAAGAGGTCGTGTTAAGCGAGCTGTTTTACCACATACAATCCTGTAATCAAATGAAAGGACACCACACAAGTATATATTGTAAAAATATATGTATTTATTTCTAAATTACTCCCCAGTACTCTTTATGAGGAAAGGGGCACAAGCGTTAAATCAAAAGCACTGTTAAACATATAAAGTTGGCACAATTATGGCTGAGGGCGGGGGGCCACTCAGACCATATACTAAAAAAATGGTATAAGTAACACTTATCGAATATTGGTTAGGCCTAGGGCCTAGAGATTCGCTGGGAGCAGTCAGGACAAGCAATGAAGAAGTCGGGAGTAGCCCACAGGATACGGGTGCAGCACGGAAAGTGCGGCGCGCACCAATGTAAAGTCAATGGTGCGTAAAAGTTAGTTAAAGTGAATTAAATGATACTTCCGCTGAACCTAGGAACACAAAACTTCAGACACAGACCCTAGAGGTGTGTGCCAGTGTAAGGACACCGGCGTTGCAAAGTTACCTCACCCACAGGCCGTGGGTGCACAGGGTCGAAGTGGCGTCGGGTTCTGTCACGCAGGTTCTTGGTGCTTGGAGCTGTTGCAGCTGCAGGCGCTGTGAAGCAGAAGTGTCCGGTGCGATCCAAGGGTGGATCGAAGTAGAAAAGTACCTGAAAGCAGAGGGGACAGAGTCTGGGTCACTCAGCAGTGACCAGGGTGGAACCAGGACGGAACCAGGCAATGTCGGGCGCAATCAGGCGGTTGTCGATAGGCTTCTCTCCGCTGTCACGTGGGCTCTGGGGCATCTGCGACGTCCAGGAGCAGGTCACGATCTGTCCCACGTAGGCTCTCGCCGTCAGCACCGTCGGCTTGAAGATTGTAGCAAACAGCACTTGGCAAAAGCAATCCACGCGGAACCGGGAGATTGCTTATCACTCGAACCAGGAGGGTCAGAGTGGGTGCTCCTTTTCACGGGAGCTGGTGCAGATCTGGAGCAACCAGAAAAGCAAGTCGTATTTCGAAGTTCGTCGGCACAGGGGCCACAAGCCAGCTGGCAAGTGACCGGGCCAACGCGTCGAGCACACACAGGCAGAAGGGCCCCACGCAGCACTCGTCGAGTGTGGAGGGGTGAGCTTTGGTGCAAGTGGAGCTCGGGGCTGGGGCTTCTCAAACCCCGGTGTACAGCTTCGAGGGTCACTCGTGGGCTGCACGGTCAGCGTCTCGTGGCCTTTTCAAGATGGCGTGCCCCACGCTTCCGGTTGCCTCCACGGGTCTCAGCTCTGCAGGGACTGTGGATCGGGCAGGTAGAAGGCAGGCAAGCTTGATCTCGTCGATCTCTGTCGCTCGAGTTCCGGCGGGAACTGCAACAAAGCAAGGGTCGAGGGCTGGATGGTGCCTGTTTGCACAGGGTGGTCACTCCTTGACCACAAGGGAGATTCTTCAGTCTTCTCACGTCGTGTAGAAAGTCGAAGGGTCCAGATTTCGTTTCTTATGTTTCTTCAGGATGATCTGCGTTGCATTGGCACTGCTCCCCCTCTTATTCCAATCTGAGGGGTGGATCTCCTGCTAGGTCCCTCCCCTATGGGTGGGACCAGGAAGGGGGGTGGTTACACCCCCTTTCCTTTGTCCAGGTCTCACTGGAGCTGGGGCTGGGCTGCCCCAGAACCGGTTTGACCGGATTATGCAAGGGGAAGACTTGTGCTCCCCAGGCACTGTCTGGTTTCATTCAAACCTCCCTGCTACAATCCACTATCTCCTGTCTGGGGTGGTGTCACACCTCCCTGTGACAGGAAATCCTTTGTCCAGGCCTCCTCTGCTGAGTTTCGGTCAGCAGCAGGAGGTCAGACATGTGTCTGTGGCAGAAGCATCCATTTTGTGGATCTGAGGCTCTTTTAAAAATCAACCGCGTTTTAGCAAAAGTAACATGTCGTCCCCTCTAGAGGGGTGGAATGCTACCCCCGTCGCCAGGACTGGCGAGGGGGTAGTATTCCAAATCGTATGACACCTTACACGACATGTTTTGATAAAGCCAAACCAAAGTTGACATATAACCGCGAGGATTATAATGCACTTAATAGTATATGGTTTGGCATTATCCCAGAACAGCTAAGGGAATTGGTCCCGACAGCTGCAGACAGGCTCAGCTCATGCTAGAGCACCATCTCACATTAAACCACGCACTCTGCCTTCAGGATTGTTAAGGCCTGCCATAGGAGTGGCTCACAGGTTTATATGTGTCCAGATAGGTTTAGATATAGGCATACTATATCTAAGCAAGGGGTGATTACACCACCTTGCCCCAGCTGAGTGATCAGCCAGTTGTGTCAATTTTAGATAGCCAGCCAGGGGTGGCAAAAGATATGCTGCAGCCCCTGGTAGGCCTTGGATGCACCTATGCCCTGGGCACCTATAGTGCTCTGTACAGGGGCTGATAAGGTGACCCAAGCCAATCTAGTTATGCACCTAGGGTACATGGAATCCATTTTAAAGAGAGAGCAGATAGCCTGGGGCCCTGATTAGCAGGGAACCAGGCCAACTAAGTCGAAAACCAGCTAAACACAAGGCAAAAAATCTGGGGTAACCATAGTCAGGTAGCCACCTTCCTACACACATGATGACACATGATGACACATGATGACACATGACACCACATGACACCACATGATGACACATGACACCACATGACACCATATGACACCACATGACACCACATGACACATGATGATGCATGATGACACATGACACCACATGACACATGATGACACATGACACCACATGACACATGATGACGCATGATGACACATGACACCACATGACACCACATGATGACACATGACACCACATTACACCATATGATACCACATGACACATGACCCCACATGACCCCATATTGCGACACATGATGACACATGACGACACATGATGACACATGACACCACATGACATCACATGACACCACATGACACAAGATGACACATGACCCCACATGACCCCACAAGGCAACACATGACGGCACATGGCGACACATGATGACACATGATGACACATGACGACACATGACACAACATGACACATTATGACACATGACCCCAAATGACCCCACATGGCGACATATGACAACACATGACGACACATGACAATACATGACGACACATGACACCACATGACACATGACCCCAAATGACCCCACATGGCGACATATGACAACACATGACACCACATGACAACACATGACACGTGATGACACATGACAACACATGACCCACATGACACATGATGACACATGATGACACATGAGACCACATGACCCACATGACACATGATGACACATGACAACACATGACCCACATGACACATGATGACACATGACACCACATGACCAACATGACACATGATGACACATGACACCACATGACACATGATACCACATGACACCACATGACACATGACACCACAGGACACCACATGACACCACATGACACCACATGACACATGATGACACATGGCGACACATGGCAACACATGATGACACATGACGACACACGATGACACATGACAACACATGGCGACACATGACACTACATGACACCACATGACACATGACACGTGATGACACATGAGACATGACAACACAAGACACATGACACCACATGACACCATATGACACCACATGATACCACATGACACATGATGACACATGACCCTACATGACACCATATGACACCACATGATACCACATGACACATGATGACACATGAGACATGACAACACAAGACACATGACACCACATGACACCATATGACACCACATGATACCACATGACACATGATGACACATGACACCACATGACACCACATGATGACACATGACACCACATGACACCATATGGCACCACATGATACCACATGACACATGATGACACATGACACCACATGACACCACATGACACATGATGACGCATGATGACACATGACAACACATGACACCACATGACACATGACACATGACACCACATGACACATGATGAAGCATGATGACACATGACACCACATGACACCACATGATGACACATGACACCACATGATACCACATGACACTACATGATACCACATGACACATGACCCCACATGACCCCATATTGCGACACATGATGTCACATGATGACACATGATGACAAATGACACCACATGACATCACATGACAACACATGACACCAAATGATACATGACACCACACGACACCACATGACACCACATGACACATGATTACGCATGATGACACATGACACCACATGACACCACATGATGACACATGACACCACATGACACCATATGACACCACATGATACCACATGACACATGATGACACATGACCCCACATGACCCCACATTGCGACACATGACAACACATGATGACACATGATGACACATGATGACACATGACACCACATGACACCACATGATGACATATGACACCACATGACACCATATGGCACCACATGATACCACATGACACATGATGACACATGACACCACATGACACATGATGACGCATGACGACACATGACAACACATGACACATGACACATGACACCACATGACACCACATGACACATGATGACGCTTGATGACACATGACACCACATGACACCACATGATGACACATGACACCACATGACACATGATGACACATGACCCCACATGACCCCACATGGCAACACATGATGGCACATGGCGACACATGACGACACATGACGACACATGACGACACATGACGAAACATGACACCACATGACACATTATGGCACATGACCCCAAATGACCCCACATGGTGACATATGATGACACATGACACCACATGACGACACATGATACAAGACACGTGATGACACATGACAACACATGACCCACATGACACATAATGACACATGATGACACATGAGACCACATGACCCACATGACACATGATGACACATGACACCACATGACCCACATGACACATGATGACACATGACACCACATGACCCATGATGACACATCATGACACCACATGACACATGATACCACATGACACCACATGACACATGACACCACATGACACCACATGACACCACATGACACCACATGACACCACATGACACCACATGACACATGATGACACATGACGACACATGGCAACATGACACATGACGACACATGACGACACATGACGACACATGACACATGATGACACATGGTGACACATGGCGACACATGGTGACACATGGCGACACATGGCGACACATGACAAAACACGGCGACACATGACGACACATGGCGACACATGGCAACACATGGCAACACATGGCAACACATGATGACACATTACGACACATGGCGACACATGGCGACACATGGCGACACATGATGAGACATGACGACACATGATGACATATGACAACACATGGCAACACATGACACCACATGACACATGACATGTGATGACAAATGACAACACATGACCCACATGACACATGATGACACATGATACCACATGACACCACATGACACCACATGACACCACAAGACACATGATACGTGACACCACATGAGACATGACACCACAAGACACATGACACCACATGAGACATGACACCACATGACACCACATGACACCACATGACACCAAATGACACATGACACCACATGACACCACATGACACCACATGACACATGATGACGCATGATGACACATGACACCACATGACACCACATGATGACACATGACACCACATGACACCATATGACACCACATTATACCACATGATGACACATGACCCCACATTGCGACACATGACGACACATGATGACACATGATGACACATGATGACACATGACACCACGTGACACCACATGATGACACATGACACCACATGACACCATATGACACATGATGACATATGACACCACATGACCCATGATGACACATCATGACACCACATGACACATGATACCACATGACACCACATGACACATGACACCACATGACACCACATGACACCACATGACACCACATGACACCACTTGACACCACATGACACCACATGACACATGATGACACATGACGACACATGGCAACATGACACATGACGACACATGACGACACATGACGGCACATGACACATGATGACACATGGTGACACATGGCGACACATGGTGACACATGGCGACACATGGCGACACATGACAACACACGGCGACACATGACGACACATGGCGACACATGGCAACACATGGCAACACATGGCAACACATGATGACACATGACGACACATGGCGACACATGGCAACACATGGCGACACATGATGACACATGACGACACATGATGACACATGACAACACATGGCAACACATGACACCACATGACACATGACATGTGATGACAAATGAAAACACATGACCCACATGACACATGATGACACATGATACCACATGACACCACATGACACCACATGACACCACAAGACACATGATACGTGACACCACATGAGACATGACACCACAAGACACATGACACCACATGAGACATGACACCACATGACACCACATGACACCACATGACACCACATGACACCAAATGACACATGACACCACATGACACCACATGACACCACATGACACCACATGACACATGATGACGCATGATGACACATGACACCACATGACACCACATGATGACACATGACACCACATGACACCATATGACACCACATTATACCACATGACACATGATGACACATGACCCCACATTGCGACACATGACGACACATGATGACACATGATGACACATGATGACACATGACACCACATGACACCACATGATGACACATGACACCACATGACACCATATGACACCACATGACACTTGATGACACATGACACCACATGACACATGATGACGCATGATGACACATGACAACACATGACACCACATGACACATGATGACACATGACAACACATGACACATGATGACGCATGATGACACATGACACCACATGACACCACATGATGACACATGACACCACATAACACCATATGATACCACATGACACATGACCCCACATGACCCCATATTGCGACACATGATGACACATGACGACACATGATGACACATGACACCACATGACATCACATGACACCACATGACACAAGATGACACATGACCCCACATGACCCCACATGGCAACACATGACGGCACATGGCAGCACATGATGACACATGACGACACATGACGACACATGACACCACATGACACATTATGACACATGACCCCAAATGACCCCACATGGCAACATATGACGACACATGACGACACATGACGACACATGACACCACATGACACATGACCCCAAATGACCGCACATGGCGACATATGACAACACATGACACCACATGACGACACATGACACGTGATGACACATGACAACACATGACCCACATGACACATGATGACACATGATGACACATGAGACCACATGACCCACATGACACATGATGACACATGACACCACATGACCCACATGACAAATGATGACACATGACACCACATGACCAACATGACACATGATGACACATGACACCACATGACACATGATACCACATGACACCACATGACACATGACACCACATGACACCACAGGACACCACATGACACCACATGACACCACATGACACATGATGACCCATGACGACACATGGCAACATGATACATGATGACACATGACAACACATGACACATGATAACACATGGCGCCACATGGCGACACATGGCGACACATGGCACCACATGATGACACATGACACATGACGGCACATGGCGACACATGGTGACACATGGCGACACATGATGACACATGACGGCACATGATGACACATGACAACACATGGCGACACATGACACCACATGACACATGACACCACATGACACGTGATGACACATGACACGTGATGACACATGACCCACATGACACATGATGACACATGACCCCCCATTACCCGACATGGCAACGCATGACAGCACATGGCGACACATGATGACACATGGCGACACATGATGACACATGACGAAACATGACACCACATGACACATTATGGCACATGACCCCAAATGACCCCACATGGTGACATATGACAACACATGACACCACATGACGACACATGATACATGACACGTGATGACACATGACAACACATGACCCACATGACACATAATGACACATGATGACACATGAGACCACATGACCCACATGACACATGATGACACATGACACCACATGACCCACATGACACATGATGACACATGACACCACATGACCCATGATGACACATGATGACACATGACACCACATGACACATGATACCACATGACACCACATGACACATGACACCACATGACACCACATGACACCACTTGACACCACATGACACCACATGACACATGATGACACATGACGACACATGGCAACATGACACATGATGACACATGACGACACATGACGACACATGACACATGATGACACATGGTGACACATGGTGACACATGGTGACACATGGCGACACATGGCGACACATGGCGACACATGACGGCACACGGCGACACATGACGACACATGGCGACACATGGCAACACATGGCAACACATGACAACACATGATGACACATGACACATGACGACAGATGGCGACACATGGCGACACATGGCGACACATGATGACACATGACGACACATGATGACACATGACAACACATGGCGACACATGACACCACATGACACATGACACGTGATGACACATGACAACACATGACCCACATGACACATGATGACACATGATACTACATGACACCACATGACACCACATGACACCACATGACACCACAAGACACATGATACGTGACACCATGTAGGAGAGTAGGGTCTGCTATCCTATGGTCACCCCAATTTTTGCTTTTTGCTTCACTGGTTTTCGACTTACTGAGGCTGTGGGCCTGCTAATCAGACCCCCAGCCTGCTGTTCTCTCTCTAAATTTATAATACATGTGCTATAGGTACATACCACAATTGGAAATGGACTCCTTGTCAGCCCCTGTACCATGCACTATAGGTGCTCAGGGCATAGGTGCCACCAAGGCCTACCAGGGGCTGAAGCATAGCTTTTGCCACCCCTGGCTGGTTCTTAAATTGACACAACTGGCTGATCACTCAGCTGGGGCAAGTGGGTGTAATCACCCCTTGCTTAGATATAGTATACCTATATCTAAACCTATATCTGGACACATATATAGCCTGTGAGTCACTCCTATGGAAGGCCTCATCAATCCTGGAGGCAGAGTGCGTGGTTTTATGTGAGATGGAGCTCTGGCATGAGCTGAGCCTGTCTGCAGCTGTCGGGAACAACTCCCTAAGCTGATCCGGGATAATGCCATACCATATACTCTTAAGCGCCTTATAATCCTCGCGGTTATATAGCAACTTTGGTTTGGCTTTATCAAAACATGTCGTGTAAGGTGTCATACGAATTGGAATACTACCCCCTCGCCAGTTCTGGCGACGGGGGTAGCATTCCACCCTTCTAGAGGGAGAAGACATGTTACCTTACTGAAACGCGGTTGATTTAAAATGAGCCTCAGATCCACAAAATGGATGCCTGCTGCTGACCGAAACCCGGCAGAGGAGGCCTGGACAAAGAGTTTCCTGTCACAGGGCGGTGTCAAACCACCCCAGACAGGAGATAGTGGATTGGAGTAGGGAGGTTTCAAAGAAACCAGACACTGCCTGGGGAGCACAAGGCTGCCCCTTGCAGGATCCGGCCAAACCGGTTCTGGGGCCTCCCAGCCCCTGTCCCAGCGCGGCCAGGATCAAAGGAGAGGGGTGTAACCACCCCCTTCCTGGGTCCCACCCATAGGAGGGGACCTAGCAGGATGTCCAACCCCCTAGATTCGAATAAGAGGGGGAGCAGTCCCAACGGACTTCAGATCATCCTGAAGAAACATAAGAAACAAAATCTGGACCCTTCGACTTTCTACACGACGTGAGAAGACTGAAGAATCTCCCTTGTGGTCAAGGAGTGACCACCCTGTGCAAACAGGCACCATCCAGCCCTCGACCCTTGCTTTGTTGCAGTTCCCGCCGGAACTCGAGCGACAGAGATCGACGAGATCAAGCTTGCCTGCCTTCTACCTGCCCGATCCACAGTCCCTGCAGATCTGAGACCCGTAGAGGCGACCGGAAGCGTGGGGCACGCCATCTTGAAAAGGCCACGAGACGCTGACCGTGCAGCCCATGAGGGACCCTCGAAGCTGTACACCGGGGTTTGAGAATCCCCAGCCCCGAGCTCCACTTGCACCAAAGCTCACCCCTCCACACTCGACGAGTGCTGCGTGGGGCCCTTCTGCTTGTGTGCGCTCGACGCGTTGGCCCGGTCACTTGCCAGCTGGCTTGTGGCCCCTGTGCCGACGAAACTTGAAATACGACTTGCTTTTCTGGTTGCTCCAGATCTGCACCAGCTCCTGTGAAAAGGAGCCCCCACTCTGACCCTCCTGGTTTGAGTGATAAGCAATCTCCCGGTTCTGCGTGGATTGCTTTTGCCAAGTGCTGTTTGCTGCAATCTTGAAGCCGACGGTGCTGACGGCGAGAGCCTACGTGGGACAGATTGTGACCTGCTCCTGGACGTCGCAGATGCCCCAGAGCCCACGTGACAGCGGAGAGAAGCCTATCGACAACCGCCTGATTGCGCCCGACATTGCCTGGTTCCGTCCTGGTTCCACCCTGGTCACTGCTGAGTGACCCAGACTCTGTCCCCTCTGCTTTCAGGTACTTTTCTACTTCGATCCACCCTTGGATCGCACCGGACACTTCTGCTTCACAGCGCCTGCAGCTGCAACAGCTTCAAGCACCAAGAACCTGCGTGACAGAACCCGACGCCACTTCGACCCTGTGCACCCACGGCCTGTGGGTGAGGTAACTTTGCAACGCCGGTGTCCTTACACTGGTACACACCTCTAGGGTCTGTGTCTAAAGTTTTGTGTTCCTAGGTTCAGCGGAAGTATCATTTAATTCACTTTATCCAAACTTTACGCACCATTGACTTTACATTGGTGCGCGCCGCACTTTCCGTGCTGCACCCGTCTCCTGTGGGCTACTCCCGACTTCATCATTGCTAGTCCCGACTGCTCCCAGCGAATCTCTAGGCCCTAGGCCTAACCATTGTTCGATAAGTGTTCCTTATACCACTTTTTTAATATATGGTCTGAGTGGCCACCCGCCCTCATCCATAACTGTGCAACTTTATATGTTTTACTGTGCTTTTGATTTAACGCTTGTGCCCCTTTCCTCATAAAGAGTACTGGGGAGTAATTTAGAAATAAATACATATATTTTTACAATATATACTTGTGTGGTGTCCTTTCATTTGATTACAGGATTGTATGTGGTAAAACAGCTCGCTTAACACGACCTCTTAAGTTAAGCCTTTAAGGCTGCTTAGTCCATGCTACCACTAGGATAGCTTGTCTACAAGGTTGACTTACAACCTGACATCTTTGGGGTTTGTTTGGACTGATACCCAGTGGTTCCAGAATTGGAAACACTACATATCAGGCCAACTTCTCACATTGGTGTGCAGCGGTGCGGATTTGAGCTTGCTGTTTGTTTTACCATTGCAATCTTTATCAAATTGAAAGATCACATCAAGTACCTCTAGGTACATATAAATCAAAAGCTTAGCATATTAAGTTCTACTGAACTTAGTAGTTGTAGATTAAAGGGATTAGCACACCCTGACTACAACTCACTAGCAAGGTACAGTAGGAAACCACTTAGTGTAGGTAAGTGCACCACTTACACCTCACTAGCAGTCATGTCTGATACAGGTAGACCCTCAGGCTCTGCTCCTGTAGAAGTTGATCCTATAGGGACAACATCCAGATATGACAACCTTAGCCACAAAGACCTGAGTGCCTTGTGCACAGCCAGGGGGCTAAAAAAGGGCAGAGGCCCTACCATTCCTTCCCTAATAGCTCTCCTAGAAAAGGATGACCTAGATAAGGTGAGTCAGGCTCCCTTAGAATCAGGTGAAGGGATAAACTCCCCTGAGAATGAGAATCTTCCAGAAGAAGAGGAGGAGGAAGAGGAAGAGGAAGGCTCTGATGTAGAAGAGCCTGAAGATCAGGATCAGAGGGGAAACCAGGTACAGGTTGCCAGGCTTAACCAGGCCAACTTGGACCTACATGGGAATGGAGAGGGCCAGCACCTCCCCAGATCTCATAACCACATTCTCCCAGGTAATAGGAGGGAGAGATCTCTATCAAGGGACTCTCACCTTTCTAGTGCCTCAAGAGAATCTCAAAGAGGGATGACTTCCTCCCAGAGAAAAGAGCATAGGGCCAGGATGAGGGCTGTCCAACTCCAAATAGAAAGGGAAGAGGTAGCCTTGGCTCAAGCTAAACTTGCTTTAGCAAGAGAAAGAAAATTGTGTGGCTTAGATGCCACTGGTGGCAGCAAAGTTCCTAAAGACAGGGCCTATGACAATAGAAACCTGACAAAAATTGTGCCCCCCTACAAGGAAGGGGATGATATCCACAAATGGATGACTGCTCTTGAGAGGGCCTGCATGGTACAGCAGGTCCCTGAGGATCAGTGGGCAGCAATTTTATGGTACTCCTTTTCTGAGAAAGGGAGGGACAGGCTCCTCACTGTTAGACCTGAGGATGCCAAAAACTACTCTGTTCTGAAGAGTGCTCTTATTGAAGGGTTTGGCCTAACCACTGAGCAATACAGGTTGTTGTTCAGAGACACCCAAAAAGCACAGACTCAGGACTGGACTGATTTTGTAGATTGTGCCACTAAGGCTCTGGAGGGTTGGCTGCAGGGAAGTAAAGTTTCAGACTATACAGGATTGTACAATCTTATGATGAGAGAACAGATCCTTAATAACTGTCAGAACCAGCTGTTGCATCAATACCTTGTTGACTCTGATTTGACCTCTCCCCAAGAATTGGGAAAGAAGGCAGACAAATGGGTCAGAACAAGGATTAAGCAGAAAAACCAGAACCAAGGTGACCAGAAGAAAACAGACCAGAAGGGTGGGAATCAGAAAGATAAAGAAAAGGACCAGAAGTCTTCAGGCCCCCAAACTAGCAATAAGGAGGGGGGTTCCCAAAATGGAAACAAGAAAAAGAAGAATGATGGCCCAAAGAAACCTTGGTGTAATACCTGCAAATCAGTTTCACACTGGGGCAGTGAATGCACTAAGAAAAATCCAGTCCCCACCACTGCAGCTCCTAAAGCACCTGCACCCCCTAGTACAGTTAACAGTGGTGGTACACAGCCAAAGGGTTTAGTAGGGTTGACCCTGGGTACTGAGGTGGAATCTGGCCTAGTTAGAATCCCCACACAGGCAGTTCTCCTATATGATGTGGACTTATCTTTGCCCACTGCAATAAGCCCCAGTAATCTGGGCATGTGAGAAGTTGGCCTGATATGTAGTGTTTCCAATTCTGGAACCACTGGGTATCAGTCCAAACAAACCCCAAAGATGTCAGGTTGTAAGTCAACCTTGTTAGACAAGCTATCCTAGTGGTAGCATGGACTAAGCAGCCTAAAGGCTAAACTTAAGAGGTCGTGTTAAGCGAGCTGTTTTACCACATACAATCCTGTAATCAAATGAAAGGACACCACACAAGTATATATTGTAAAAATATATGTATTTATTTCTAAATTACTCCCCAGTACTCTTTATGAGGAAAGGGGCACAAGCGTTAAATCAAAAGCACTGTTAAACATATAAAGTTGGCACAATTATGGCTGAGGGCGGGGGGCCACTCAGACCATATACTAAAAAAATGGTATAAGTAACACTTATCGAATATTGGTTAGGCCTAGGGCCTAGAGATTCGCTGGGAGCAGTCAGGACAAGCAATGAAGAAGTCGGGAGTAGCCCACAGGATACGGGTGCAGCACGGAAAGTGCGGCGCGCACCAATGTAAAGTCAATGGTGCGTAAAAGTTAGTTAAAGTGAATTAAATGATACTTCCGCTGAACCTAGGAACACAAAACTTCAGACACAGACCCTAGTGGTGTGTGCCAGTGTAAGGACACCGGCGTTGCAAAGTTACCTCACCCACAGGCCGTGGATGCAGAGGGTCGAAGTGGCGTCGGGTTCTGTCACGCAGGTTCTTGGTGCTTGGAGCTGTTGCAGCTGCAGGCGCTGTGAAGCAGAAGTGTCCGGTGCGATCCAAGGGTGGATCGAAGTAGAAAAGTACCTGAAAGCAGAGGGGACAGAGTCTGGGTCACTCAGCAGTGACCAGGGTGGAACCAGGACGGAACCAGGCAATGTCGGGCGCAATCAGGCGGTTGTCGATAGGCTTCTCTCCGCTGTCACGTGGGCTCTGGGGCATCTGCGACGTCCAGGAGCAGGTCACGATCTGTCCCACGTAGGCTCTCGCCGTCAGCACCGTCGGCTTGAAGATTGTAGCAAACAGCACTTGGCAAAAGCAATCCACGCAGAACCGGGAGATTGCTTATCACTCGAACCAGGAGGGTCAGAGTGGGTGCTCCTTTTTACAGGAGCTGGAGCAGATCTGGAGCAACCAGAAAAGCAAGTCGTATTTCGAAGTTCGTCGGCACAGGGGCCACAAGCCAGCTGGCAAGTGACCGGGCCAACGCGTCGAGCACACACAGGCAGAAGGGCCCCACGCAGCACTCGTCGAGTGTGGAGGGGTGAGCTTTGGTGCAAGTGGAGCTCGGGGCTGGGGCTTCTCAAACCCCGGTGTACAGCTTCGAGGGTCACTCGTGGGCTGCACGGTCAGCGTCTCGTGGCCTTTTCAAGATGGCGTGCCCCACGCTTCCGGTCGCCTCCACGGGTCTCAGCTCTGCAGGGACTGTGGATCGGGCAGGTAGAAGGCAGGCAAGCTTGATCTCGTCGATCTCTGTCGCTCGAGTTCCGGCGGGAACTGCAACAAAGCAAGGGTCGAGGGCTGGATGGTGCCTGTTTGCACAGGGTGGTCACTCCTTGACCACAAGGGAGATTCTTCAGTCTTCTCACGTCGTGTAGAAAGTCGAAGGGTCCAGATTTCGTTTCTTATGTTTCTTCAGGATGATCTGAGTTGCATTGGCACTGCTCCCCCTCTTATTCCAATCTGAGGGGTGGATCTCCTGCTAGGTCCCTCCCCTATGGGTGGGACCAGGAAGGGGGGTGGTTACACCCCCTTTCCTTTGTCCAGGTCTCACTGGAGCTGGGGCTGGGCTGCCCCAGAACCGGTTTGACCGGATTATGCAAGGGGAAGCCTTGTGCTCCCCAGGCACTGTCTGGTTTCTTTCAAACCTCCCTGCTACAATCCACTATCTCCTGTCTGGGGTGGTGTCACACCTCCCTGTGACAGGAAAGCCTTTGTCCAGGCCTCCTCTGCTGAGTTTCGGTCAGCAGCAGGAGGTCAGACATGTGTCTGTGGCAGAAGCATCCATTTTGTGGATCTGAGGCTCTTTTAAAAATCAACCGCGTTTTAGCAAAAGTAACATGTCGTCCCCTCTAGAGGGGTGGAATGCTACCCCCGTCGCCAGGACTGGCGAGGGGGTAGTATTCCAATTCGTATGACACCTTACACGACATGTTTTGATAAAGCCAAACCAAAGTTAACATATAACCGCGAGGATTATAATGCACTTAATAGTATATGGTTTGGCATTATCCTGGAACAGCTAAGGGAATTGGTCCCGACAGCTGCAGACAGGCTCAGCTCATGCTAGAGCACCATCTCACATTAAACCACGCACTCTGCCTTCAGGATTGTTAAGGCCTGCCATAGGAGTGGCTCACAGGTTTATATGTGTCCAGATAGGTTTAGATATAGGCATACTATATCTAAGCAAGGGGTGATTACACCACCTTGCCCCAGCTGAGTGATCAGCCAGTTGTGTCAATTTTAGATAGCCAGCCAGGGGTGGCAAAAGATATGCTGCAGCCCCTGGTAGGCCTTGGATGCACCTATGCCCTGGGCACCTATAGTGCTCTGTACAGGGGCTGATAAGGTGACCCAAGCCAATCTAGTTATGCACCTAGGGTACATGGAATCCATTTTACAGAGAGAGCAGATAGCCTGGGGCCCTGATTAGCAGGGAACCAGGCCAACTAAGTCGAAAACCAGCTAAACACAAGGCAAAAAATCTGGGGTAACCATAGTCAGGTAGCCACCTTCCTACATAACCCCCCCCCAAACGAAAGGAGATAAGGCTATCCTTGGCCAGGTAAGCCTTTATTGCCTGAGTGGCCATATAAGGAAGTACCTGCACTAGCATGGGTACCCCCTGTCTCATGGTCCACTAAGCAGTCCCTCACCCTAGGGGTATTAGAGGGTCTCCACCATAGGGAATCACTACCTTGGGTGTGTTTATGCAAAGTTAAAGGCTGGTTTGGATATGGAGTATTGAAGTGAGGCTCCACTATTTTTGGGCTCAACTTCCTCCAATTATCTTCCACCATGTGTGCCTTTCTTTCTTCAACTGAGTTGCACTGAGCTCTCAGGGTCAACCTCTGGCTACCTAAAGCTGGAGGCTGGGTCCCTCTGTGTGGCTTGCTGGAGGGACAGTTCAGGTTTGGGCCCTTTGGGTCCCAGGTTTGGCTGTGCCCAACAGAATCCATCTGTGGGAGGTCCCTAACTACTTTTAAGGGGGCTCCCTCAGGAGTTTTTAAAGTTTTCACCTTACAAGGGCTACTAGTTTTGGTGCCCCTAATCTGTTGATGGGGGTGCTTTATTTGACAGGGGGCCCGCTGGGTCTCACTGTCCTTCTTGTCCTCTGCAGCCCTGGGCTGACTAAGGCAAGGTAGAGAGGGGCAGGTTACCTGCTCCAGACTGGATCCCACCTGAGAAGGGTCCACTGCCATCAGAGGCTCTGTCAGGCCAGGCCTAACAACCTCTGGGGCAGTTCCTTCATCAGGGGTAAGATCAGTTCCCTGAGGAGGCTGATCCTGTCCTACTGTCTGGTGAGGGGGAGATTTCTCTTCCTCCTCCATGCTCTCAGTTTGGGTGGAGTGATCCATCATTTCAGGCTTCACAACACACATATCTGTTTGAGTTTGGGCTGTGGCCATCACAGCCCCACCAACCTTTTCAGGAGGAGACTCAGTTTGGGTTTCTGCTGTTATCATAACAGCTTTGCTATTCTGTTTGGGAAGAGCTTCTGTTAAAGATGGGGCAGAGAGTTGCTCAGCCCTACCAACCTTTTCAGGAAGGACATCTTGGATTGGGGCTATAGCAAGTACAGCCCCACTAACCTTTCCATTAGAGTTTACCATTCTAGAATGGATTTCCTGTTCAACCTCAGCCCAGGCTGAGATTTCTAAATCATTGCCCAGTAGGCAGTCTACAGGCAAGTTTGGTGACACTGCCACTCTCTTTGGGCCAGTGACACCTCCCCAGCTGAGACTTACTACTGCCATGGGATGATTTGTTTGGATACCATCAATGTTTGTTACCTGGTATGTGGCACCTGGTAAAAGTTGCTTAGAGGGGACTATACAGTCAGCCACCATGGTGATGCTAGCCCCTGTGTCTCTAAAAGCTTCAACTTTCAAACCATTGATGATGGGTTCTTGTTTATATTTGCTCAAGGTATTTGGGCAAACAGAGAAGTTGGCAAACCCCATGCCAGTCTCATAAACAAGATCATTTGGGGATGGGGACCTGGATAGGCCAGGGTCCCCTTGGGCTCCAAAAGTAAACCCACCCAGATTCCTGGGTGTGCTCCCACTTCCTGGGGGATTACTGCTGACAGTAACAGGAGGTGTTGGAGCTGGCTTTGGAGGTATGTTTTCTTTATTGCCATTCTTGGGACAACAGCTGTCTGTTTTGTAATGCCCAACCTGTTTACAGGCATGGCAATAAGGCTTTTTCTCTGTTGAAGAAGTGTCTTGGGACCCACCCCCCTTCTTGGAGTTTTGGGGCCCGGGGGAAGTGTTTTCTTTACCTTTATCCCCACCCTTATCTTGAGGCTTGGTAGACTCCTTCTTCTGGTTATTGTCCTGATTCTTAGGCCTAATCCTGGTTCTGACCCACTTATCTGCCCTCTTTCCCAATTCTTGGGGAGAGGTCAAATCTGAGTCCACCAGGTGCTGGTGTAAGAGCTGGTTCTGACAATTACTAAGGATCTGCTCCCTCATAATCAAATTATACAATCCTGTGAAGTCATGTACTTTGCTGCCATTCAGCCAACCCTCCAGAGCCTTAGTTGCACAATCAACAAAATCAGTCCAGTCCTGAGTCTGTGTCTTCTGGGTATCTCTGAACTTTAACCTGTACTGTTCAGTGGTTAAGCCAAACCCATCTATCAGAACACTCTTCAGGACTTTGTAATTGCTGGCATCCTCATGTCTGACAGTGAGGAGCCTATCCCTCCCTTTCTCTGAAAAGGAGTACCATAAGATTGCTGCCCACTGTTCCTCAGGAACCTGCTGTACCATGCAGGCTCTCTCCAGAGCAGTCATCCATTTGTGGATGTCATCCCCTTCCTGATAGGGGGGCACAATCTTTGTCAGGTTTCTACTATCATAGGATCTGGGTTTCTCTTTAGGAACTTTGCTGCCACCAGTGGCATCTAAGCCACACATTTTTTTTTCTCTTGCTAAAGCAAGTTTAGCTTGAGCCAAGGCTACCTCTTCCCTTTCTATTTGGAGTTGGACAGCCCTCATCCTGGCCCTATGCTCTTTTCTCTGGGAGGAAGTCATTCCTCTTTGAGATTCTCTTGAGGCACTAGAAAGATGAGAGTCCCTTGATAGAGATCTCACCCTCCTGTTGCCTGGGAGAATTTGGTTATGAGATCTGGAGTGGTGCTGGCCCTCTCCATTCCCATGTAGGTCCAAGTTGGCCTGGTTAAGCCTGGCAACCTGTACCTGGTTTCCCTCCTGATCCTGATCTTCAGGCTCTTCTACATCAGAGCCTTCCTCTTCTTCTTCCTCCTCCACTACATCATCATCTGGAAGATTCTCATTCTCAGGGGAGTTGTTCCCTTCACCTGATTCTAAGGGAGCCTGACTCACCTTATCTAGGTCATCCTTTTCTAGGAGAGCTATTAGGGAAGGAATGGTAGGGCCTCTGCCCTTTTTTAGCCCCCTGGCTGTGCACAAGGCACTCAGGTCTTTGTGGCTAAGGTTGTCATATCTGGATGTTGTCCCTATAGGATCAACTTCTACAGGAGCAGAACCTGAGGGTCTACCTGTATCAGACATGACTGCTAGTGAGGTGTAAGTGGTGCACTTACCTACACTAAGTGGTTTCCTACTGTACCTTGCTAGTGAGTTGTAGTCAGGGTGTGCTACTCCCTTTTATCTACAACTACTAAGTTCAGTAGAACTTAATATGCTAAGCTTTTGATTTATATGTACCTAGAGGTACTTGATGTGATCTTTCAATTTGATAAAGATTGCAATGGTAAAACAAACAGCAAGCTCAAATCCGCACCGCTGCACACCAATGTGAGAAGTTGGCCTGATATGTAGTGTTTCCAATTCTGGAACCACTGGGTATCAGTCCAAACAAACCCCAAAGATGTCAGGTTGTAAGTCAACCTTGTTAGACAAGCTATCCTAGTGGTAGCATGGACTAAGCAGCCTAAAGGCTAAACTTAAGAGGTCGTGTTAAGCGAGCTGTTTTACCACATACAATCCTGTAATCAAATGAAAGGACACCACACAAGTATATATTGTAAAAATATATGTATTTATTTCTAAATTACTCCCCAGTACTCTTTATGAGGAAAGGGGCACAAGCGTTAAATCAAAAGCACTGTTAAACATATAAAGTTGGCACAATTATGGCTGAGGGCGGGGGGCCACTCAGACCATATACTAAAAAAATGGTATAAGTAACACTTATCGAATATTGGTTAGGCCTAGGGCCTAGAGATTCGCTGGGAGCAGTCAGGACAAGCAATGAAGAAGTCGGGAGTAGCCCACAGGATACGGGTGCAGCACGGAAAGTGCGGCGCGCACCAATGTAAAGTCAATGGTGCGTAAAAGTTAGTTAAAGTGAATTAAATGATACTTCCGCTGAACCTAGGAACACAAAACTTCAGACACAGACCCTAGTGGTGTGTGCCAGTGTAAGGACACCGGCGTTGCAAAGTTACCTCACCCACAGGCCGTGGATGCAGAGGGTCGAAGTGGCGTCGGGTTCTGTCACGCAGGTTCTTGGTGCTTGGAGCTGTTGCAGCTGCAGGCGCTGTGAAGCAGAAGTGTCCGGTGCGATCCAAGGGTGGATCGAAGTAGAAAAGTACCTGAAAGCAGAGGGGACAGAGTCTGGGTCACTCAGCAGTGACCAGGGTGGAACCAGGACGGAACCAGGCAATGTCGGGCGCAATCAGGCGGTTGTCGATAGGCTTCTCTCCGCTGTCACGTGGGCTCTGGGGCATCTGCGACGTCCAGGAGCAGGTCACGATCTGTCCCACGTAGGCTCTCGCCGTCAGCACCGTCGGCTTGAAGATTGTAGCAAACAGCACTTGGCAAAAGCAATCCACGCAGAACCGGGAGATTGCTTATCACTCGAACCAGGAGGGTCAGAGTGGGTGCTCCTTTTTACAGGAGCTGGTGCAGATCTGGAGCAACCAGAAAAGCAAGTCGTATTTCGAAGTTCGTCGGCACAGGGGCCACAAGCCAGCTGGCAAGTGACCGGGCCAACGCGTCGAGCACACACAGGCAGAAGGGCCCCACGCAGCACTCGTCGAGTGTGGAGGGGTGAGCTTTGGTGCAAGTGGAGCTCGGGGCTGGGGCTTCTCAAACCCCGGTGTACAGCTTCGAGGGTCACTCGTGGGCTGCACGGTCAGCGTCTCGTGGCCTTTTCAAGATGGCGTGCCCCACGCTTCCGGTCGCCTCCACGGGTCTCAGCTCTGCAGGGACTGTGGATCGGGCAGGTAGAAGGCAGGCAAGCTTGATCTCGTCGATCTCTGTCGCTCGAGTTCCGGCGGGAACTGCAACAAAGCAAGGGTCGAGGGCTGGATGGTGCCTGTTTGCACAGGGTGGTCACTCCTTGACCACAAGGGAGATTCTTCAGTCTTCTCACGTCGTGTAGAAAGTCGAAGGGTCCAGATTTCGTTTCTTATGTTTCTTCAGGATGATCTGAGTTGCATTGGCACTGCTCCCCCTCTTATTCCAATCTGAGGGGTGGATCTCCTGCTAGGTCCCTCCCCTATGGGTGGGACCAGGAAGGGGGGTGGTTACACCCCCTTTCCTTTGTCCAGGTCTCACTGGAGCTGGGGCTGGGCTGCCCCAGAACCGGTTTGACCGGATTATGCAAGGGGAAGCCTTGTGCTCCCCAGGCACTGTCTGGTTTCTTTCAAACCTCCCTGCTACAATCCACTATCTCCTGTCTGGGGTGGTGTCACACCTCCCTGTGACAGGAAAGCCTTTGTCCAGGCCTCCTCTGCTGAGTTTCGGTCAGCAGCAGGAGGTCAGACATGTGTCTGTGGCAGAAGCATCCATTTTGTGGATCTGAGGCTCTTTTAAAAATCAACCGCGTTTTAGCAAAAGTAACATGTCGTCCCCTCTAGAGGGGTGGAATGCTACCCCCGTCGCCAGGACTGGCGAGGGGGTAGTATTCCAATTCGTATGACACCTTACACGACATGTTTTGATAAAGCCAAACCAAAGTTAACATATAACCGCGAGGATTATAATGCACTTAATAGTATATGGTTTGGCATTATCCTGGAACAGCTAAGGGAATTGGTCCCGACAGCTGCAGACAGGCTCAGCTCATGCTAGAGCACCATCTCACATTAAACCACGCACTCTGCCTTCAGGATTGTTAAGGCCTGCCATAGGAGTGGCTCACAGGTTTATATGTGTCCAGATAGGTTTAGATATAGGCATACTATATCTAAGCAAGGGGTGATTACACCACCTTGCCCCAGCTGAGTGATCAGCCAGTTGTGTCAATTTTAGATAGCCAGCCAGGGGTGGCAAAAGATATGCTGCAGCCCCTGGTAGGCCTTGGATGCACCTATGCCCTGGGCACCTATAGTGCTCTGTACAGGGGCTGATAAGGTGACCCAAGCCAATCTAGTTATGCACCTAGGGTACATGGAATCCATTTTACAGAGAGAGCAGATAGCCTGGGGCCCTGATTAGCAGGGAACCAGGCCAACTAAGTCGAAAACCAGCTAAACACAAGGCAAAAAAATCTGGGGTAACCATAGTCAGGTAGCCACCTTCCTACAGGGCAAATATAGGCAGACTCCCTTAATTAATGAGAAACTGGCTCAGGCCTACAGGGACACTTGTGCCAGTGTCACTATGGTGACACCTGGCTTTGTGGACCCTGGTCAGATTGTACTAGGTGAAAGTTACCTAGTGACCAATGCAAGCAACTCCACTACTTCACATAGTGTGGCTGTTGTGAACTTCTCCTGGGGAGGGGTAGATGGCCTAAAGAAAGTTGTTGTGAGTGCAGACCTCCCAGTAGACTGTCTGTTAGGCAATGATCTTGAAAGCTCAGTTTGGTCAGAAGTGGAGTACAGGACTCATGCAGAAATGCTAGGGATTTCAGCTCATGTCCTTGCAGTGACAAGGTCTCAGGCTAAGAAGTGCCTTCCTGAACCAGTGGTGGATCTTGAAACAATAGACCAACCACAACCCAAGAGGAGGAGCAAGAGGGTTAAGGCTGTGCCTTCCCACTTGCCCCAGGTTGAGGATCAAGTTTCACAGGAAACTGATTCTGCAGTCCAAGAGGAGACTGTCTCAGATGAGCTTGAACCTGAACAGGTTGAGTTTCTGGGGACAGGGGGACCCTCAAGGGCAGACCTGGGGCAGGCTCAATTAGATTGCCCTTCACTTGAACCCCTCAGACAGCAAGCTGCTGCTGAGGCTGCAGGGAATGCTCAAGGTACCCATAAGGTGTATTGGGATGAAGGGCTCCTTTATTCAGAGGCTAGAGACCCCAAGCCTGGCACAACCAGGAGGTTGGTCATACCTTTGAAGTTTAGGGGCTTCCTTCTTACCTTGGCCCATGATATTCCCCTTGCAGGACACTTAGGCCAGAATAAGACTTGGGACAGGCTTGTTCCACACTTTCACTGGCCTCACATGTCAGAAAATGTCAAGGAGTTTTGTCGCTCCTGTGTCACTTGCCAAGCCAGTGGTAAGTCAGGTGGCACAACAAAGGCCCCCCTGATACCACTACCTGTGGTGGGGGTACCCTTTGAAAGAGTTGGAATAGACATTGTGGGTCCCATGGATCCTCAAACAGCATCTGGGCACAGATTTATACTGGTGGTAGTGGATCATGCCACCAGGTACCCAGAGGCAATTCCCCTGAGGACCACCACAGCTCCTGTGGTGGCAAAAGCCCTCATTGCAGTTTTCTCAAGAGTGGGCTTTCCAAAGGAGGTTCTTTCAGACAGAGGTACTAACTTTATGTCTGGATACTTAAAAGCAATGTGGAAAGAGTGTGGAGTAAACTATAAGTTTACCACACCTTACCATCCACAGTGCAATGGGCTTGTGGAAAGGTTCAACAAGACCCTAAAGGGAATGATAAAAGGTTTACCAGAGAAGCTCAGGCGGAAATGGGACATCCTTTTACCCTGCTTGCTCTTTGCTTACAGAGAGGTCCCACAGAAGGGGGTTGCCTACAGCCCTTTTGAACTTTTGTTTGGCCACCCTGTAAGAGGTCCATTGAGTTTGGTGAAGGAAGGATGGGAGTTACCTCTCAAAAAGCCTAAACTAGACATTGTGGACTATGTACTTGGTCTCCGCTCCAGGATGGCTGAATACATGGAGAGAGCATCCAAAAACCTTGAGGCCAGTCAGGAATTACAGAAAGCCTGGCATGACCAAAAGGCTGTTATGGTTGAGTTCCAGCCAGGACAGAAGGTGTGGGTGTTGGACCCAGTGGGGCCAGCAGCTCTCCAGGACAAATGGACTGGACCCTACCCTATCATTGAAATGAAGGGAGAAGTCACCTACTTGGTTGACTTTGGTACCCCTAGGAGCCCCCACAGGGTGCTCCATGTGAACAGATTGAAAGCATTTGTTGACAGGGAGGACATGAGTCTCCTCATGGCCACAGATGGGGAACAGGAGGAAGAGAGTGACCCTCTCCCAGACCTGCTTTCCCAGAACCCTGATGATGGTTCAGTTGATGGAGTAGCCTTGGCAGGCAGCCTCACTGAGCAGCAACAGGTGGACTGCAGACAGGTGTTGCAGGCCCACAGACAATTGTTTTCACTCACACCCAGTCAGACTAACTGGTGCACCCATGAGGTGGACACTGGTGACAATCTGCCTGTGAAGAATAAGATCTACAGGCAACCTGACCATGTCAGGGATTGTATAAAGGCTGAGGTGCAAAAGATGTTGGAGCTTGGAGTGATTGAGCCATCAGAGAGCCCATGGGCTAGCCCAGTGGTCCTTGTGCCAAAACCTCATACCAAAGATGGGAAGAGAGAAATGAGGTTTTGTGTGGACTACAGAGGTCTCAATGCTGTCACTAGGACAGATGCTCATCCCATTCCAAGAGCAGATGAGCTCATTGATAAATTGGCTTCTGCCAAGTTTCTGAGCACATTTGATTTGACAGCTGGCTACTGGCAAATCAGACTAGCTGAGGAGTCAAAAGCCAAAACAGCATTTTCGACCCCCTAGTGGACATTATCAGTTTGTGGTAATGCCCTTTGGCTTGAAGAATGCACCTGCCACTTTCCAAAGGTTGGTGAACCAAGTCCTTGCTGGGTTGGATGACTTTTGTGCAGCATATCTAGATGATATTGCTGTCTTTAGCTCCACCTGGGAGGATCACCTGATCCACCTGAAGAAGGTTCTGGAGGCCCTGCAAAAGGCAGGCCTGACTATCAAGGCTACTAAGTGCCAGATAGGGCAGAGCAAGGTTGTGTACTTGGGCCACCTAGTAGGTGGGGGTCAAGTTCAACCACTGGAGAGCAAGATCCAGACCATACAGGACTGGGCTCCTCCAACTACCCAGACACAAGTCAGAGCCTTCTTGGGCCTGACTGGGTATTACAGAAAATTTGTAAAGAACTATGGGTCCATTGTGACACCATTGAATGACTTGACATCCAAGAAGATGCCCAAAAAAGTTCAGTGGACAGTTAGCTGTCAAAAGGCATTTGATGACCTGAAGAAGGCCATGTGCTCTGCACCTATCCTGAAGAGTCCTGACTACTCCAAACAGTTCATTGTACAGACAGATGCTTCTGAGTTGGGGGTGGGAGCTGTGCTTTCACAACTTAATCAAGATGGTCAAGACCAGCCCATTGCTTTTATTAGCAGAAGGCTGACCCCCAGGGAGAAACGTTGGTCAGCTATTGAGAGGGAGGCCTTTGCTGTGGTTTGGGCCCTGAAGAAGTTGAGGCCATACTTGTTTGGTACTCACTTCCTAATTCAGACAGACCATAAGCCCCTCTTGTGGCTAAATCAGATGAAGGGTGAAAATCCCAAACTGCTCAGGTGGTCCATTTCCCTACAGGGGATGGACTTTACAGTGGAGCACCGCCCAGGGACTGACCATGGTAATGCAGATGGTCTCTCCAGGTACTTCCACTTAGAACATGAAGACTTATCTGGTCACGGTTAAGTTTAATGTCCCTGCGTTTGGGGGGGGGGTTATGTAGGAGAGTAGGGTCTGCTATCCTATGGTCACCCCAATTTTTGCTTTTTGCTTCACTGGTTTTCGACTTACTGAGGCTGTGGGCCTGCTAATCAGACCCCCAGCCTGCTGTTCTCTCTCTAAATTTATAATACATGTGCTATAGGTACATACCACAATTGGAAATGGACTCCTTGTCAGCCCCTGTACCATGCACTATAGGTGCTCAGGGCATAGGTGCCACCAAGGCCTACCAGGGGCTGAAGCATAGCTTTTGCCACCCCTGGCTGGTTCTTAAATTGACACAACTGGCTGATCACTCAGCTGGGGCAAGTGGGTGTAATCACCCCTTGCTTAGATATAGTATACCTATATCTAAACCTATATCTGGACACATATATAGCCTGTGAGTCACTCCTATGGAAGGCCTCATCAATCCTGGAGGCAGAGTGCGTGGTTTTATGTGAGATGGAGCTCTGGCATGAGCTGAGCCTGTCTGCAGCTGTCGGGAACAACTCCCTAAGCTGATCCGGGATAATGCCATACCATATACTCTTAAGCGCCTTATAATCCTCGCGGTTATATAGCAACTTTGGTTTGGCTTTATCAAAACATGTCGTGTAAGGTGTCATACGAATTGGAATACTACCCCCTCGCCAGTTCTGGCGACGGGGGTAGCATTCCACCCTTCTAGAGGGAGAAGACATGTTACCTTACTGAAACGCGGTTGATTTAAAATGAGCCTCAGATCCACAAAATGGATGCCCCTGCCACAGACACGGGTCTGGCCTCCTGCTGCTGACCGAAACCCGGCAGAGGAGGCCTGGACAAAGAGTTTCCTGTCACAGGGCGGTGTCAAACCACCCCAGACAGGAGATAGTGGATTGGAGTAGGGAGGTTTCAAAGAAACCAGACACTGCCTGGGGAGCACAAGGCTGCCCCTTGCAGGATCCGGCCAAACCGGTTCTGGGGCCTCCCAGCCCCTGTCCCAGCGCGGCCAGGATCAAAGGAGAGGGGTGTAACCACCCCCTTCCTGGGTCCCACCCATAGGAGGGGACCTAGCAGGATGTCCAACCCCCTAGATTCGAATAAGAGGGGGAGCAGTCCCAACGGACTTCAGATCATCCTGAAGAAACATAAGAAACGAAATCTGGACCCTTCGACTTTCTACACGACGTGAGAAGACTGAAGAATCTCCCTTGTGGTCAAGGAGTGACCACCCTGTGCAAACAGGCACCATCCAGCCCTCGACCCTTGCTTTGTTGCAGTTCCCGCCGGAACTCGAGCGACAGAGATCGACGAGATCAAGCTTGCCTGCCTTCTACCTGCCCGATCCACAGTCCCTGCAGATCTGAGACCCGTGGAGGCGACCGGAAGCGTGGGGCACGCCATCTTGAAAAGGCCACGAGACGCTGACCGTGCAGCCCACGAGGGACCCTCGAAGCTGTACACCGGGGTTTGAGAAGCCCCATCCCCGAGCTCCACTTGCACCAAAGCTCACCCCTCCACACTCGACGAGTGCTGCGTGGGGCCCTTCTGCTTGTGTGCGCTCGACGCGTTGGCCCGGTCACTTGCCAGCTGGCTTGTGGCCCCTGTGCCGACGAAACTTGAAATACGACTTGCTTTTCTGGTTGCTCCAGATGTGCACCAGCTCCTGTGAAAAGGAGCCCCCACTCTGACCCTCCTGGTTTGAGTGATAAGCAATCTCCCGGTTCTGCGTGGATTGCTTTTGCCAAGTGCTGTTTGCTGCAATCTTGAAGCCGACGGTGCTGACGGCGAGAGCCTACGTGGGACAGATCGTGACCTGCTCCTGGATGTCGCAGATGCCCCAGAGCCCACGTGACAGCGGAGAGAAGCCTATCGACAACCGCCTGATTGCGCCCGACATTGCCTGGTTCCGTCCTGGTTCCACCCTGGTCACTGCTGAGTGACCCAGACTCTGTCCCCTCTGCTTTCAGGTACTTTTCTACTTCGATCCACCCTTGGATCGCACCGGACACTTCTGCTTCACAGCGCCTGCAGCTGCAACAGCTTCAAGCACCAAGAACCTGCGTGACAGAACCCGACGCCACTTCGACCCTGTGCACCCACGGCCTGTGGGTGAGGTAACTTTGCAACGCCGGTGTCCTTACACTGGTACACACCTCTAGGGTCTGTGTCTAAAGTTTTGTGTTCCTAGGTTCAGCGGAAGTATCATTTAATTCACTTTATCCAAACTTTACGCACCATTGACTTTACATTGGTGCGCGCCGCACTTTCCGTGCTGCACCCGTCTCCTGTGGGCTACTCCCGACTTCATCATTGCTAGTCCCGACTGCTCCCAGCGAATCTCTAGGCCCTAGGCCTAACCATTGTTCGATAAGTGTTCCTTATACCACTTTTTTAATATATGGTCTGAGTGGCCACCCGCCCTCATCCATAACTGTGCAACTTTATATGTTTTACTGTGCTTTTGATTTAACGCTTGTGCCCCTTTCCTCATAAAGAGTACTGGGGAGTAATTTAGAAATAAATACATATATTTTTACAATATATACTTGTGTGGTGTCCTTTCATTTGATTACAGGATTGTATGTGGTAAAACAGCTCGCTTAACACGACCTCTTAAGTTAAGCCTTTAAGGCTGCTTAGTCCATGCTACCACTAGGATAGCTTGTCTACAAGGTTGACTTACAACCTGACATCTTTGGGGTTTGTTTGGACTGATACCCAGTGGTTCCAGAATTGGAAACACTACATATCAGGCCAACTTCTCACACACCACATGAGACATGACACCACAAGACACATGACACCACATGAGACATGACACCACATGACACCACATGACACCACATGACACCACATGACACCAAATGACACATGACACCTCATGACACCACATGACACCACATGACACCACATGACATCACATGACACATGATGACGCATGATGACGCTTCTTCCTTCAGGAAGAAGCTGAAGACCTGGCTGTTCGAGCAGTAGCGGCACCCCCCCCCACCCCCAGCGCCTTGAGACCCTACGGGTATGTAGTACGCTTTATAAATGTCATTGATTGATTGATTGATGACACATGACACCACATGACACCACATGATGACACATGACACCACATGACACCATATGACACCACATGATACCACATGACACATGATGACACATGACCCCACATTGCGACACATGACGACACATGATGACACATGATGACACATGACACCACATGACACATCATGATGACACATGACACCACATGACACCATATGACACCACATGACACTTGATGACACATGACGCCACATGACACCACATGACACCACATGACACATGATGACACATGATGACACATGACAACACATGACACCACATGACACATGATGACACATGACACCACATGACACATGATGACGCATGATGACACATGACACCACATAACACCACATGATGACACATGACACCACATAACACCATATGATACCACATGACACATGACCCCACATGACCCCATATTGCGACACATGATGACACATGATGACACATGACACCACATGACATCAGATGACACCACATGACACAAGATGACACATGACCCCACATGACCCCAAATGGCAACACATGACGGCACATGGCGACACATGATGACACATGACGACACATGACGACACATGACACCACATGACACATTATGATACATGACCCCAAATGACCCCACATGGCGACATATGACGACACATGACGACACATGACACATGACGACACATGACACCACATGACACATGACCCCAAATGACCCCACATGGCGACATATGACAACACATGACACCACATGACAACACATGACACGTGATGACACATGACAACACATGACCCACATGACACATGATGACACATGATGACACATGAGACCACATGACCCACATGACACATGATGACACATGACACCACATGACCCACATGACACATGATGACACATGACACCACATGACCAACATGACACATGACACCACATGACACATGATACCACATGACACCACATGACACCACATGACACCACATGACACCACAGGACACCACATGACACCATATGACACCACATGACACATGATGACACATGACGACACATGGCAACATGATACATGATGACACATGACAACACATGACACATGATGACACATGGCGACACATGGCGACACATTGCGACACATGGCAACACATAGCAACACATGGCAACACATGATGACACATGACGGCACATGGCGACACATGGTGACACATGGCGACACATGATGACACATGACGACACATGATGACACATGACAACACATGGCAACACATGACACCACATGACACATGACACCACATGACACATGACACGTGATGACACATGACACGTGATGACACATGACCCACATGACACTTGATGACACATAATACCACATGACACCACATGACACCACATGACACATGATACGTGACACCACATGAGACATGACACCACAAGACACATGACACCACATGAGACATGACACCACATGACACCACATGACACCACATGACAACACATGTCACCAAATGACACATGACACCACACGACACCACATGACACCACATGACACCACATGACACCACATGACACATGATTACGCATAATGACACATGACACCACATGACACCACATGATGACACATGACACCACATGACACCATATGACACCACATGATACCACATGACACATGATGACACATGACCCCACATGACCCCACATTGCGACACATGATGACACATGTTGACACATGATGACACATGACACCACATGACACCACATGATGACACATGACACCACATGACACCATATGACACCACATGACACATGATGACACATGACACCACATGACACCACATGACACATGATGACGCATGATGACACATGCCAACACATGACACCACATGACACATGATGACACATAACACCACATGACACCACATGACACATGATGACGCATGGTGACACATGACACCACATGACAGCACATGACAGCACATGACACCACATGACACCACATGACACCACATGACACCACATGACACCACATGATACCACATGACACATGACCCCACATGACCCCATATTGCGACACATGATGACACATGACAACACATGATGACACGACACCACATGAAATCACATGACACCACATGACACATGATGACACATGACCCCACATGACCCCACATGGCAACACATGACGGCACATGGCGACACATGACGACACATGACGAAACATGACAACACATGACACCACATGACACATTATGACACATGACCCCAAATGACCCCACATGGCGACATATGACGACACATGACGACACACGATGACACACAATGACACATGACACATGACGACACATGACACCAAATGATGAGACATGACACATGATGACACATGAGACCACATGACCCACATGACACATGATGACACATGACACCACATGACCCACATGACACATGATGACACATGACACCACATGACACATGATACCACATGACACCACATGACACCACATGACACCACATGACACCACTTGACACCACATGACACCACATGACACATGATGACACATGACGACACATGGCAACATGAAACATGATGACACATGACGACACATGACAACACATGACACATGATGACACATGGCGACACATGGCGACACATGGCGACACATGGTGACACATGGCGACACATGGCGACACATGGCAACACATGGCAACACATGGCAACACATGATGACACATGACACATGACAACACATGGCGACACATGGCGACACATGGCGACACATGACGACACATGATGACATGACAACACATGGCGACACCTGACACCACATGACACATGACACCACATGACACGTGATGACACATGACAACACATGACCCACATGACACATGATGACACATGATACCACATGACACCACATGACACCAGATGACACCACAAGACACATGATACGTGACACCACATGAGACATGACACATGACACCACATGAGACATGACACCACATGACACCTCATGACACCACATGACACCACATGACACCAAATGACACGACACCACACGACACCACATGACACCACATGACACATGATGACGCATGACACATGACGACACATGACACCACATGATGACACATGACACCACATGACACCATATGACACCACATGATACCACATGACACATGATGACACATGACCCCACATGACCCCACATTGCGACACATGACGACACATGATGACACATGATGACACATGACACCACATGCCATCGCATGACACCACATGACACATGATACCACATGACACCACATGACACATGACACCACATGACATCACAGGACACCACATGACACCACATGACACTACATGACACATGATGACACATGATGACACATGGCAACACATGACACATGATGACACATGGCGACACATGGCGACACGTGGCGGCACATGGCGACACATGGTGACACATGGCAACACATGATGACACATGACACATGACGGCACATGGCAACACATGGTGACACATGGCGACACATGTTGACACATGATGACACATGATGACACATGACAACGCATGGCGACACATGACACCACATGACACATGACACCACATGACACATGACACATGATGACACATGACCCACATGACACTTGATGACACATGATACCACATGACACCACATGACACCACATGACACCACATGACACCACATGACACATGATACGTGACACCACATGAGACATGACACCACAAGACACATGACACCACATGAGACATGACACCACATGACACCACATGACAACACATGTCACCAAATGACACATGACACCACACGACACCACATGACACCACATGACACCACATGACACCACATGACACATGATTACGCATGATGACACATGACACCTCATGACACCACATGATGACACATGACACCACATGACACCATATGACACCACATGATACCACATGACACATGATGACACATGACCCCACATGACCCCACATTGCGACACATGATGGCACATGATGACACATGATGACGCATGATGACACATGACACCACATGACACCACATGATGACACATGCCACCACATGACACCATATGACACCACATGATACCACATGACACATGATGACACATGACACCACATGACACCACATGACACATGATGACGCATGATGACACATGACAACACATGACACCACATGACACATGATGACACATAACACCACATGACACCACATGACACATGATGACGCATGATGACACATGACACCACATGACAGCACATGACACCACATGACACCACAAGACACATGATACGTGACACCACATGAGACATGACACCACAAGACACATGACACCACATGAGATATGACACCACATGACACCACATGACACCACATGACACCAAATGACACATGACACCACATGACACCACATGACACCACATGACACCACATGACACATGATGATGCATGATGACACATGACACCACATGACACCACATGACACATGACACCACATGACACCATATGACACCACATGATACCACATGACACATGATGACACATGACCCCACATTGCGACACATGACGACACATGATGACACATCATGACACATGATGACACATGACACCACATGACACCACATGATGACACATGACACCACATGACACCATATGACACCACATGACACTTGATGACACATGACACCACATGACACCACATGACACATGATGACGCATGATGACACATGACAACACATGACACCACATGATGACACATGACACCACATAACACCATATGATACCACATGACACATGACCCCACATGACCCCATATTGCGACACATGATGACACATGACGACACATGACCCCACATGACCCCACATGGCAACACATGACGGCACATGGCAACACATGATGACACATGACGACACATGACAACACATGACACCACATGACACTTTATGACACATGACCCCAAATGACCCCACATGGCGACATATGACGACACATGACGACACATGACGACACATGACACCACATGACACATGACCCCAAATGACCCCACATAGCGACATATGACAACACATGACACCACATGACGACACACGACACGTGATGACACATGACAACACATGACCCACATGACACATGATGACACATGATGACACATGAGACCACATGACCCACATGATGACACATGACACCACATGACCCACATGACACATGATGACACATGACACCACATGACCAACATGACACATGATGACACATGACACCACATGACACATGATACCACATAACACCACATGACACATGACACCACATGACACCACAGGACACCACATGACACCACATGACACCACATGACACATGATGACACATGACGACACATGGCAACATGATACATGATGACACATGACTACACATGACACATGATGACACATGGCGACACATGGCGACACATGGCGACACATGGTGACACATGGCACCACATGATGACACATGACACATGACGGCACATGGCGACACATGGTGACACATGGCGACACATGATGACACATGACGACACATGATGACACATGAGGACACATGATGACACATGACAACACATGGCGACACATGACACCACATGACACATGACACCACATGACACATGACACGTGTTGACACATGACACGTGATGACACATGACCCACATGACACATGATGACACATGACCCCACATGGCAACACATGACGGCACATGGCGACACATGATGACACATGGCGACACATGACGACACATGACGAAACATGACACCACATGACACATTATGGCACATGACCCCAAATGACCCCACATGGTGACATATGACAACACATGACACCACATGACGACACATGATACATAACACGTGATGACACATGACAACACATGACCCACATGACACATAATGACACATGATGACACATGAGACCACGTGACCCACATGACACATGATGACACATGACACCACATGACCCACATGACACATGACACCACATGACCCATGATGACACATGATGACACATGACACCACATGACACATGATACCACATGACACCACATGACACATGACACCACATGACACCACATGACACCACATGACACCACTTGACACCACATGACACCACATGACACATGATGACACATTACGACACATGGCAACATGACACATGATGACACATGACGACACATGATGACACATGACACATGATGACACATGGTGACACATGGCGACACATGGTGACACATGGCGACACATGGCGACACATGGCGACACATGACGGCACACGGCGACACATGACGACACATGGCGACACATGGCAACACATGGCAACACATGACAACACATGATGACACATGATGACACATGGCGACACATGGCGACACATGGCGACACATGATGACACATGACGACACATGATGACACATGACAACACATGGCGACACATGACACCACATGACACATGACATGTGATGACACATGACAACACATGACCCACATGACACATGATGACACATGATACCACATGACACCACATGACACCACATGACACCACAAGACACATGATACGTGTCACCACATAAGACATGACACCACAAGACACATGACACCACATGAGACATGACACCACATGACACCACATGACACCACATGACACCAAATGACACATGACACCTCATGACACCACATGACACCACATGACACCACATGACACCACATGACACCACATGACACATGATGACGCATGATGACACATGACACCACATGACACCACATGATGACACATGATACCACATGACACCATATGACACCACATGATACCACATGATACATGATGACACATGACCCCACATGGCGACACATGACGACACATGATGACACATGATGACACATGACACCACATGACACCACATGATGACACATGACACCACATGACACCATATGACACCACATGACACTTGATGACACATGACACCACATGACACCACATGACACATGATGACGCATGATGACACATGACAACACATGACACCACATGACACATGATGACACATGACACCACATGACACATGATGATGCATGATGACACATGACACCACATGACATCACATGATGACACATGACACCACATAACACCATATGATACCACATGACACATGACCCCATATTGCGACACATGATGACACATGATGACACTTGACACCACATGACATCACATGACACCACATGACACAAGATGACACATGACCCCACATGACCCCACATGGCAACACATGACGGCACATGGCGACACATGATGACACATGACGACACATGACGACACATGACACCACATGACACATTATGACACATGACCCCAAATGACCCCACATGGCGACATATGATGACACATGACGACACACGACGACACATGACGACACATGACACCACATGACACATGACCCCAAATGACCCCACATGGCGACATATGACAACACATGACACCACATGATGACACATGACACGTGATGACACATGACAACACATGACCCACATGACACATGATGACACATGATGACACATGAGACCACATGACCCACATGACACATGATGACACATGACACCACATGACCCACATGACACATGATGACACATGACACCACATGACCAACATGACACATGATGACACATGACACCACATGACACATGATACCACATGACACCACATGACACATGACACCACATGACACCACAGGACACCACATGACACCACATGACACATGATGACACATGACGACACATGGCAACATGATACATGATGACACATGACAACACATGACACATAATACAAAACAACAGGAGAGTAAGGGTCTAAATAGACACTCCCATGCCCCTCATCAAATCAATATTTCAAACAACAAGAGAGTGTTAAATATAAACATTCAACATAATAGGCTGATAAACAAACAATGCTATGCCCAGCACTAGTAAACAATTTGAAGAAGAATGTTAATAAAGAAAGAAGACAGAGTGCACGTGCTCAAAGTACTGGCTAAAAAGAACCCTCAGGCCCCAGTGAGCCACTGGTAGCCGGTTGTCTTCATTGGGTTCTTATGATTAGCTAGACAGGGTGAAAGTGAATTAAAAAGAGTGTGGACTACTCCTCGAAGTAATTTTAATAAGAGGGTAGCTCTAACTCTGTTAAAACCAGAAAATAGAAAATATGATAATTTTCGGACTATTGCGAGGTTATGTGAATTTGAACCAAACAGTCCCTTAGTAAGGTGAAAAAGACAGAATTAAGAGAATGGTCAACATGTTTCTGCTATGTGAGCCCTACTCCGCTCAGCATTCATCAGGACCAGAATATGATACCACTCACTGGTCCGGGCACTCTAAAGTGCTCTGACCCAGTGGTGGAAACTGGGAAACATACGACCTGAAAGTGTCGAAGCTCCTGTGGGAAGTTTTCCCCAGAACGGATTCAATCCTTGTTGCAGTTCACGGGCGGCGGACGTGGCTGCTTGTAGGTTACCGAGCAGGGAGTCGTTTGGAGCAATAGAACCCAAACGTGAAGATTTCCTCCTGCCGTCTTGCCCATGGGGCACTTGACCTCATGTTATTAAATTCAACTGCAACAAGGATTGAATCCGTTCTGGGGAAAACTTCCCACAGGAGCTTCGACACTTTCAGGTCGTATGTTTCCCAGTTTCCACCACTGGGTCAGAGCACTTTAGAGTGCCCGGACCAGTGAGTGGTATCATATTCTGGTCCTGATGAATGCTGAGCGGAGTAGGGCTCACATAGCAGAAACATGTTGACCATTCTCTTAATTCTGTCTTTTTCACCTTACTAAGGGACTGTTTGGTTCAAATTCACATAACCTCGCAATAGTCCGAAAATTATCATATTTTCTATTTTCTGGTTTTAACAGAGTTAGAGCTACCCTCTTATTAAAATTACTTCGAGGAGTAGTCCACACTCTTTTTAATTCACTTTCACCCTGTCTAGCTAATCATAAGAACCCAATGAAGACAACCGGCTACCAGTGGCTCACTGGGGCCTGAGGGTTCTTTTTAGCCAGTACTTTGAGCACGTGCACTCTGTCTTCTTTCTTTATTAACATTCTTCTTCAAATTGTTTACTAGTGCTGGGCATAGCATTGTTTGTTTATCAGCCTATTATGTTGAATGTTTATATTTAACACTCTCTTGTTGTTTGAAACACATGACACATGACACATGGCGACACATGGCGACACATGGCAACACATGGCAACACATGATGACACATGACACATGACGGCACATGGCGACACATGGTGACACATGGCGACACATGATGACACATGACGACACATGATGACACATGACAACACATGGCAACACATGACACCACATGACACATGACACCACATGACACATGACACGTGATGACACATGACATGTGATGACACATGACCCACATGACACTTGATGACACATGATACCACATGACACCACATGACACCACATGACACCACATGACACATGATACGTGACACCACATGAGACATGACACCACAAGACACATGACACCACATGAGACATGACACCACATGACACCACATGACACCACATGACAACACATGTCACCAAATGACACATGACACCACACGACACCACATGACACCACATGACCCCACATGACACCAAGAGACACCACATGACACATGATTACGCATGATGACACATGACACCACATGACACCACATGATGACACATGACACCACATGACACCATATGACACCACATGATACCACATGACACATAATGACACATGACCCCACATGACCCCACATTGCGACACATGATGACACATGATGACACATGATGACGCATGATGACACATGACACCACATGACACCACATGATGACACATGACACCACATGACGCCATATGACACCACATGATACCACATGACACATGATGACACATGACACCACATGACACCACATGACACATGATGACTGTAGGAAGGTGGCTACCTGACTATGGTTACCCCAGATTTTTTGCCTTGTGTTTAGCTGGTTTTCGACTTAGTTGGCCTGGTTCCCTGCTAATCAGGGCCCCAGGCTATCTGCTCTCTCTGTAAAATGGATTCCATGTACCCTAGGTGCATAACTAGATTGGCTTGGGTCACCTTATCAGCCCCTGTACAGAGCACTATAGGTGCCCAGGGCATAGGTGCATCCAAGGCCTACCAGGGGCTGCAGCATATCTTTTGCCACCCCTGGCTGGCTATCTAAAATTGACACAACTGGCTGATCACTCAGCTGGGGCAAGGTGGTGTAATCACCCCTTGCTTAGATATAGTATGCCTATATCTAAACCTATCTGGACACATATAAACCTGTGAGCCACTCCTATGGCAGGCCTTAACAATCCTGAAGGCAGAGTGCGTGGTTTAATGTGAGATGGTGCTCTAGCATGAGCTGAGCCTGTCTGCAGCTGTCGGGACCAATTCCCTTAGCTGTTCCGGGATAATGCCAAACCATATACTATTAAGTGCATTATAATCCTCGCGGTTATATGTCAACTTTGGTTTGGCTTTATCAAAACATGTCGTGTAAGGTGTCATACGATTTGGAATACTACCCCCTCGCCAGTCCTGGCGACGGGGGTAGCATTCCACCCCTCTAGAGGGGACGACATGTTACTTTTGCTAAAACGCGGTTGATTTTTAAAAGAGCCTCAGATCCACAAAATGGATGCTTCTGCCACAGACACATGTCTGACCTCCTGCTGCTGACCGAAACTCAGCAGAGGAGGCCTGGACAAAAGATTTCCTGTCACAGGGAGGTGTGACACCACCCCAGACAGGAGATAGTGGATTGTAGCAGGGAGGTTTGAATGAAACCAGACAGTGCCTGGGGAGCACAAGGCTTCCCCTTGCATAATCCGGTCAAACCGGTTCTGGGGCAGCCCAGCCCCAGCTCCAGTGAGACCTGGACAAAGGAAAGGGGGTGTAACCACCCCCCTTCCTGGTCCCACCCATAGGGGAGGGACCTAGCAGGAGACCACCCCTCAGATTGGAATAAGAGGGGGAGCAGTGCCAATGCAACTCAGATCATCCTGAAGAAACATAAGAAACGAAATCTGGACCCTTCGACTTTCTACACGACGTGAGAAGACTGAAGAATCTCCCTTGTGGTCAAGGAGTGACCACCCTGTGCAAACAGGCACCATCCAGCCCTCGACCCTTGCTTTGATGCAGTTCCCGCCAGAACTCGAGCGACAGAGATCGACGAGATCAAGCTTGCCTGCCTTCTACCTGCCCGATCCACAGTCCCTGCAGAGCTGAGACCCGTGGAGGCGACCGGAAGCGTGGGGCACGCCATCTTGAAAAGGCCACGAGACGCTGACCGTGCAGCCCACGAGTGACCCTCGAAGCTGTACACCGGGGTTTGAGAAGCCCCAGCCCCGAGCTCCACTTGCTCCAAAGCTCACCCCTCCACACTCGACGAGTGCTGCGTGGGGCCCTTCTGCTTGTGTGCGCTCGACGCGTTGGCCCGGTCACTTGCCAGCTGGCTTGTGGCCCCTGTGCCGACGAAACTTGAAATACGACTTGCTTTTCTGGTTGCTCCAGATCTGCACCAGCTCCTGTGAAAAGGAGCACCCACTCTGACCCTCCTGGTTCGAGTGATAAGCAATCTCCCGGTTCTGCGTGGATTGCTTTTGCCAAGTGCTGTTTGCTGCAATCTTGAAGCCGACGGTGCTGACGGCGAGAGCCTACGTGGGACAGATCGTGACCTGCTCCTGGACGTCGCAGATGCCCCAGAGCCCACGTGACAGCGGAGAGAAGCCTATCAACAACCGCCTGATTGCGCCCGACATTGCCTGGTTCCGTCCTGGTTCCACCCTGGTCACTGCTGAGTGACCCAGACTCTGTCCCCTCTGCTTTCAGGTACTTTTCTACTTCGATCCACCCTTGGATCGCACCGGACACTTCTGCTTCACAGCGCCTGCAGCTGCAACAGCTCCAAGCACCAAGAACCTGCGTGACAGAACCCGACGCCACTTCGACCCTGTGCACCCACGGCCTGTGGGTGAGGTAACTTTGCAACGCCGGTGTCCTTACACTGGTACACACCTCTAGGGTCTGTGTCTAAAGTTTTGTGTTCCTAGGTTCAGCGGAAGTATCATTTAATTCACTTTATCCAACTTTTACGCACCATTGACTTTACATTGGTGCGCGCCACACTTTCCGTGCTGCACCCGTCTCCTGTGGGCTACTCCCGACTTCATCATTGCTAGTCCTGACTGCTCCCAGCGAATCTCTAGGCCCTAGGCCTAACCATTGTTCGATAAGTGTTCCTTATACCACTTTTTTAATATATGGTCTGAGTGGCCACCCGCCCTCATCCATAACTGTGCAACTTTATATGTTTTACTGTGCTTTTGATTTAACGCTTGTGCCCCTTTCCTCATAAAGAGTACTGGGGAGTAATTTAGAAATAAATACATATATTTTTACAATATATACTTGTGTGGTGTCCTTTCATTTGATTACAGGATTGTATGTGGTAAAACAGCTCGCTTAACACGACCTCTTAAGTTAAGCCTTTAAGGCTGCTTAGTCCATGCTACCATTAGGATAGCTTGTCTACAAGGTTGACTTACAGCCTGACATCTTTGGGGTTTGTTTGGACTGATACCAAGTGGTTCCAGAATTGGAAACACTACATATCAGGCCAACTTCTCACATTGGTGGCAGCGGTGGGATTTGAGCTTGCTGTTTGTTTTACCATTGCAATCTTTATCAAATTGAAAGATCACATCAAGTACCTCTAGGTACATATAAATCAAAAGCTTAGCATATTAAGTTCTACTGAACTTAGTAGTTGTAGATTAAAGGGATTAGCACACCCTGACTACAACTCACTAGCAAGGTACAGTAGGAAAACACTTAGTGTAGGTAAGTGCATCACTTACACCTCACTAGCAGTCATGTCTGATACAGATAGAGCCTCAGGCTCTGCTCCTGTAGAAGTTGATCCTATAGGGACAACATCCAGATATGACAACCTTAGCCACAAAGACCTGAGTGCCTTGTGCACAGCCAGGGGGCTAAAAAAGGGCAGAGGCCCTACCATTCCTTCCCTAATAGCTCTCCTAGAAAAGGATGACCTAGATAAGGTGAGTCAGGCTCCCTTAGAATCAGGTGAAGGGATAAACTCCCCTGAGAATGAGGATCTTCCTGAAGATGAAGTAGTAGAGGAAGAGGAAGACTCAGATTTAGAAGAACCTGAAGATCAGGATCAGAGGGGAAACCAGGTACAGGTTGCCAGGCTTAACCAGGCCAACCTAGACCTACATGGGAATGGAGAGGGCCAGCACCTCCCCAGATCTCATAACCAAATTCTCCCAGGTAACAGAAGGGAGAGATCTCTATCAAGGGACTCTCACCTTTCTAGTGCCTCAAGAGAATCTCAGAGAGGGATGACTCCCTCCCAGAGGAAAGAGCATAGGGCCAGAATGAGGGCTGTCCAACTCCAGATAGAGAGGGAGGAGGTAGCTCTGGCTCAAGCTAAACTTACCTTGGCTCAAGCTAAACTTACCTTGGCTAGGGAACAGAAATTAAGTGGCTTAGATGCCACTGGTGGCAGCAAAATTCCTAAAGAGAAACCCAGGTCCTATGATAGTAGAAACCTGACAAAGATTGTGCCCCCCTATCAGGAAGGGGATGACATCCACAAATGGATGACTGCTCTGGAGAGAGCCTGCATGGTACAGCAGGTTCCTGAGGAACAGTGGGCAGCAATCTTATGGTACTCCTTTTCAGAGAAAGGGAGAGATAGGCTCCTCACTGTCAGACATGAGGATGCCAGCAATTACAAAGTCCTGAAGAGTGTCCTAATAGATGGGTTTGGCTTAACCACTGAACAGTACAGGTTAAAGTTCAGAGACACCCAGAAGACACAGACTCAGGACTGGACTGATTTTGTTGATTGTGCAACTAAGGCTCTGGAGGGTTGGCTAAATGGCAGCAAAGTACATGACTTCAAAGGATTGTATAATTTGATTATGAGGGAGCAGATCCTAAGTAATTGTCAGAACCAGCTCTTACACCAGCACCTGGTGGACTCAGATTTGACCTCTCCCCAAGAATTGGGAAAGAGGGCAGATAAATGGGTCAGAACCAGGATTAGGCCTAAGAATCAGGACAGTAACCAGAAGAAGGAGTCTACCAAGCCTCAAGATAAGGGTGGGGATAAAAGTAAAGAAAAGACTTCCCCAGGGCCCCAAAACTCCAAGAATGGGGGTGGGTCCCAAGACACTTCATCAAATGAGAAAAAGCCTTATTGTCATGCCTGTAAACAGGTTGGGCATTACAAAACAGACAGCTGTTGTCCCAAGAATGGCAATAAAGAAAACATACCTCCAAAGCCAGCTCCAACACCTCCTGTTACTGTCAGCAGTAATCCCCCAGGAAGTGGGAGCACACCCAGGAATCTGGGTGGGTTTACTTTTGGAGCCCAGGAGGACCCTGGCCTATCCAGGTCCCCATCCCCAAATGATCTTGTTTATGAGACTGGCATGGGGTTTGCCAACTTCTCTGTTTGCCCAAATACCTTGAGCAAATATAGACAAGAACCCATCATCAATGGTTTGAAAGTTGAAGCTTTCAGAGACACAGGGGCTAGCATCACCATGGTGGCTGACTGTATAGTCCCCTCTAAGCAACTTTTACCTGGTGCCAGATACCAGGTAACAAACATTGATGGCATCCAAACAAATCATCCCATGGCAGTAGTAAGTCTCAGCTGGGGAGGTGTCATTGGCCCAAAGAGAGTGGCAGTGTCACCAAACTTGCCTGTAGACTGTCTACTGGGTAATGATTTGGAAATCTCAGCCTGGGCTGAGGTTGAACAGGAAATCCATTCTAGAATGGTAAACTCCAATGGAAAGGTTAGTGGGGCTGTACTGGCTATAGCCCCAATTCAAGATGTCCCTCCTGAAAGGGTTGGTAGGGCTGAGCAACTCTCTGCCCCATCTTTACCAGAAGCTCTTCCAAAACAGAATAGCAAAGCTGTTATGATAACAGCAGAAACCCAAACTGAGTCTCCTCCTGAAAAGGTTGGTGGGGCTGTGACGGCCACAGCCCAAACTCAAACAGATATGTGTGTTGTGAAGCCTGAAATGATGGATCACTCCACCCAAACTGAGAGCATGGAGGAGGAAGAGAAATCTCCCCCTCACCAGACAGTAGGACAGGATCAGCCTCCTCAGGGAACTGATCTTACCCCTGATGAAGGAACTGCCCCAGAGGTTGTTAGGCCTGGCCTGGCAGAGCCTCTGATGGCAGTGGACCCTTCTCAGGTGGGATCCAGTCTGGAGCAGGTAACCTGCCCCTCTCTACCTTGCCTTAGTCAGCCCAGGGCTGCAGAGGACAAGAAGGACAGTGAGACCCAGAGGGCCCCCTGTCAAATAAAGCACCCCCATCAACAGATTAGGGGCACCAAAACTAGTAGGCCTAGTAAGGTGAAAACTTTAAAAACTCCTGAGGGAGCCCCCTTAAAAACAGTTAGGGACCTCCCACAGATGGATTCTGTTGGGCACAGCCAAACCTGGGACCCAAAGGGCCCAAACCTGAACTGTCCCTCCAGCAAGCCAAACAGAGGGACCCAGCCTCCAGCTTTAGGTAGCCAGAGGTTGACCCTGAGAGCTCAGTGCAACTCAGTTGAAGAAAGAAAGGCACACATGGTGGAAGATAATTGGAGGAAGTTGAGCCCAAAAATAGTGGAGCCTCACTTCAATGCTCCATATCCAAACCAGCCTTTAACTTTGCATAAACACACCCAAGGTAGTGATTCCCTATGGTGGAGACCCTCTAATACCCCTAGGGTGAGGGACTGCTTAGTGGACCATGAGACAGGGGGTACCCATGCTAGTGCAGGTACTTCCTTATATGGCCACTCAGGCAATAAAGGCTTACCTGGCCAAGGATAGCCTTATCTCCTTTCGTTTGGGGGGGGGTTATGTAGGAAGGTGGCTACCTGACTATTGTTACCCCAGATTTTTTGCCTTGTGTTTAGCTGGTTTTCGACTTAGTTGGCCTGGTTCCCTGCTAATCAGGGCCCCAGGCTATCTGCTCTCTCTGTAAAATGGATTCCATGTACCCTAGGTGCATAACTAGATTGGCTTGGGTCACCTTATCAGCCCCTGTACAGAGCACTATAGGTGCCCAGGGCATAGGTGCATCCAAGGCCTACCAGGGGCTGCAGCATATCTTTTGCCACCCCTGGCTGGCTATCTAAAATTGACACAACTGGCTGATCACTCAGCTGGGGCAAGGTGGTGTAATCACCCCTTGCTTAGATATAGTATGCCTATATCTAAACCTATCTGGACACATATAAACCTGTGAGCCACTCCTATGGCAGGCCTTAACAATCCTGAAGGCAGAGTGCGTGGTTTAATGTGAGATGGTGCTCTAGCATGAGCTGAGCCTGTCTGCAGCTGTCGGGACCAATTCCCTTAGCTGTTCCGGGATAATGCCAAACCATATACTATTAAGTGCATTATAATCCTCGCGGTTATATGTCAACTTTGGTTTGGCTTTATCAAAACATGTCGTGTAAGGTGTCATACGATTTGGAATACTACCCCCTCGCCAGTCCTGGCGACGGGGGTAGCATTCCACCCCTCTAGAGGGGACGACATGTTACTTTTGCTAAAACGCGGTTGATTTTTAAAAGAGCCTCAGATCCACAAAATGGATGCTTCTGCCACAGACACATGTCTGACCTCCTGCTGCTGACCGAAACTCAGCAGAGGAGGCCTGGACAAAAGATTTCCTGTCACAGGGAGGTGTGACACCACCCCAGACAGGAGATAGTGGATTGTAGCAGGGAGGTTTGAATGAAACCAGACAGTGCCTGGGGAGCACAAGGCTTCCCCTTGCATAATCCGGTCAAACCGGTTCTGGGGCAGCCCAGCCCCAGCTCCAGTGAGACCTGGACAAAGGAAAGGGGGTGTAACCACCCCCCTTCCTGGTCCCACCCATAGGGGAGGGACCTAGCAGGAGACCACCCCTCAGATTGGAATAAGAGGGGGAGCAGTGCCAATGCAACTCAGATCATCCTGAAGAAACATAAGAAACGAAATCTGGACCCTTCGACTTTCTACACGACGTGAGAAGACTGAAGAATCTCCCTTGTGGTCAAGGAGTGACCACCCTGTGCAAACAGGCACCATCCAGCCCTCGACCCTTGCTTTGTTGCAGTTCCCGCCGGAACTCGAGCGGCAGAGATCGACGAGATCAAGCTTGCCTGCCTTCTACCTGCCCGATCCACAGTCCCTGCAGAGCTGAGACCCGTGGAGGCGACCGGAAGCGTGGGGCACGCCATCTTGAAAAGGCCACGAGACGCTGACCGTGCAGCCCACGAGTGACCCTCGAAGCTGTACACCGGGGTTTGAGAAGCCCCAGCCCCGAGCTCCACTTGCTCCAAAGCTCACCCCTCCACACTCGACGAGTGCTGCGTGGGGCCCTTCTGCTTGTGTGCGCTCGACGCGTTGGCCCGGTCACTTGCCAGCTGGCTTGTGGCCCCTGTGCTGACGAAACTTGAAATACGACTTGCTTTTCTGGTTGCTCCAGATCTGCACCAGCTCCTGTGAAAAGGAGCACCCACTCTGACCCTCCTGGTTCGAGTGATAAGCAATCTCCCGGTTCTGCGTGGATTGCTTTTGCCAAGTGCTGTTTGCTGCAATCTTGAAGCCGACGGTGCTGACGGCGAGAGCCTACGTGGGACAGATCGTGACCTGCTCCTGGATGTCGCAGATGCCCCAGAGCCCACGTGACAGCGGAGAGAAGCCTATCAACAACCGCCTGATTGCGCCCGACATTGCCTGGTTCCGTCCTGGTTCCACCCTGGTCACTGCTGAGTGACCCAGACTCTGTCCCCTCTGCTTTCAGGTACTTTTCTACTTCGATCCACCCTTGGATCGCACCGGACACTTCTGCTTCACAGCGCCTGCAGCTGCAACAGCTCCAAGCACCAAGAACCTGCGTGACAGAACCCGACGCCACTTCGACCCTGTGCACCCACGGCCTGTGGGTGAGGTAACTTTGCAACGCCGGTGTCCTTACACTGGTACACACCTCTAGGGTCTGTGTCTAAAGTTTTGTGTTCCTAGGTTCAGCGGAAGTATCATTTAATTCACTTTATCCAACTTTTACGCACCATTGACTTTACATTGGTGCGCGCCGCACTTTCCGTGCTGCACCCGTCTCCTGTGGGCTACTCCCGACTTCATCATTGCTAGTCCTGACTGCTCCCAGCGAATCTCTAGGCCCTAGGCCTAACCATTGTTCGATAAGTGTTCCTTATACCACTTTTTTAATATATGGTCTGAGTGGCCACCCGCCCTCATCCATAACTGTGCAACTTTATATGTTTTACTGTGCTTTTGATTTAACGCTTGTGCCCCTTTCCTCATAAAGAGTACAGGGGAGTAATTTAGAAATAAATACATATATTTTTACAATATATACTTGTGTGGTGTCCTTTCATTTGATTACAGGATTGTATGTGGTAAAACAGCTCGCTTAACACGACCTCTTAAGTTAAGCCTTTAAGGCTGCTTAGTCCATGCTACCATTAGGATAGCTTGTCTACAAGGTTGACTTACAACCTGACATCTTTGGGGTTTGTTTGGACTGATACCAAGTGGTTCCAGAATTGGAAACACTACATATCAGGCCAACTTCTCACATTGGTGGCAGCGGTGGGATTTGAGCTTGCTGTTTGTTTTACCATTGCAATCTTTATCAAATTGAAAGATCACATCAAGTACCTCTAGGTACATATAAATCAAAAGCTTAGCATATTAAGTTCTACTGAACTTAGTAGTTGTAGATTAAAGGGATTAGCACACCCTGACTACAACTCACTAGCAAGGTACAGTAGGAAAACACTTAGTGTAGGTAAGTGCATCACTTACACCTCACTAGCAGTCATGTCTGATACAGATAGAGCCTCAGGCTCTGCTCCTGTAGAAGTTGATCCTATAGGGACAACATCCAGATATGACAACCTTAGCCACAAAGACCTGAGTGCCTTGTGCACAGCCAGGGGGCTAAAAAAGGGCAGAGGCCCTACCATTCCTTCCCTAATAGCTCTCCTAGAAAAGGATGACCTAGATAAGGTGAGTCAGGCTCCCTTAGAATCAGGTGAAGGGATAAACTCCCCTGAGAATGAGGATCTTCCTGAAGATGAAGTAGTAGAGGAAGAGGAAGACTCAGATTTAGAAGAACCTGAAGATCAGGATCAGAGGGGAAACCAGGTACAGGTTGCCAGGCTTAACCAGGCCAACCTAGACCTACATGGGAATGGAGAGGGCCAGCACCTCCCCAGATCTCATAACCAAATTCTCCCAGGTAACAGAAGGGAGAGATCTCTATCAAGGGACTCTCACCTTTCTAGTGCCTCAAGAGAATCTCAGAGAGGGATGACTCCCTCCCAGAGGAAAGAGCATAGGGCCAGAATGAGGGCTGTCCAACTCCAGATAGAGAGGGAGGAGGTAGCTCTGGCTCAAGCTAAACTTACCTTGGCTCAAGCTAAACTTACCTTGGCTAGGGAACAGAAATTAAGTGGCTTAGATGCCACTGGTGGCAGCAAAATTCCTAAAGAGAAACCCAGGTCCTATGATAGTAGAAACCTGACAAAGATTGTGCCCCCCTATCAGGAAGGGGATGACATCCACAAATGGATGACTGCTCTGGAGAGAGCCTGCATGGTACAGCAGGTTCCTGAGGAACAGTGGGCAGCAATCTTATGGTACTCCTTTTCAGAGAAAGGGAGAGATAGGCTCCTCACTGTCAGACATGAGGATGCCAGCAATTACAAAGTCCTGAAGAGTGTCCTAATAGATGGGTTTGGCTTAACCACTGAACAGTACAGGTTAAAGTTCAGAGACACCCAGAAGACACAGACTCAGGACTGGACTGATTTTGTTGATTGTGCAACTAAGTCTCTGGAGGGTTGGCTAAATGGCAGCAAAGTACATGACTTCAAAGGATTGTATAATTTGATTATGAGGGAGCAGATCCTAAGTAATTGTCAGAACCAGCTCTTACACCAGCACCTGGTGGACTCAGATTTGACCTCTCCCCAAGAATTGGGAAAGAGGGCAGATAAATGGGTCAGAACCAGGATTAGGCCTAAGAATCAGGACAGTAACCAGAAGAAGGAGTCTACCAAGCCTCAAGATAAGGGTGGGGATAAAAGTAAAGAAAAGACTTCCCCAGGGCCCCAAAACTCCAAGAATGGGGGTGGGTCCCAAGACACTTCATCAAATGAGAAAAAGCCTTATTGTCATGCCTGTAAACAGGTTGGGCATTACAAAACAGACAGCTGTTGTCCCAAGAATGGCAATAAAGAAAACATACCTCCAAAGCCAGCTCCAACACCTCCTGTTACTGTCAGCAGTAATCCCCCAGGAAGTGGGAGCACACCCAGGAATCTGGGTGGGTTTACTTTTGGAGCCCAGGAGGACCCTGGCCTATCCAGGTCCCCATCCCCAAATGATCTTGTTTATGAGACTGGCATGGGGTTTGCCAACTTCTCTGTTTGCCCAAATACCTTGAGCAAATATAGACAAGAACCCATCATCAATGGTTTCAGAGACACAGGGGCTAGCATCACCATGGTGGCTGACTGTATAGTCCCCTCTAAGCAACTTTTACCTGGTGCCAGATACCAGGTAACAAACATTGATGGCATCCAAACAAATCATCCCATGGCAGTAGTAAGTCTCAGCTGGGGAGGTGTCATTGGCCCAAAGAGAGTGGCAGTGTCACCAAACTTGCCTGTAGACTGTCTACTGGGTAATGATTTGGAAATCTCAGCCTGGGCTGAGGTTGAACAGGAAATCCATTCTAGAATGGTAAACTCCAATGGAAAGGTTAGTGGGGCTGTACTGGCTATAGCCCCAATTCAAGATGTCCCTCCTGAAAGGGTTGGTAGGGCTGAGCAACTCTCTGCCCCATCTTTACCAGAAGCTCTTCCAAAACAGAATAGCAAAGCTGTTATGATAACAGCAGAAACCCAAACTGAGTCTCCTCCTGAAAAGGTTGGTGGGGCTGTGACGGCCACAGCCCAAACTCAAACAGATATGTGTGTTGTGAAGCCTGAAATGATGGATCACTCCACCCAAACTGAGAGCATGGAGGAGGAAGAGAAATCTCCCCCTCACCAGACAGTAGGACAGGATCAGCCTCCTCAGGGAACTGATCTTACCCCTGATGAAGGAACTGCCCCAGAGGTTGTTAGGCCTGGCCTGGCAGAGCCTCTGATGGCAGTGGACCCTTCTCAGGTGGGATCCAGTCTGGAGCAGGTAACCTGCCCCTCTCTACCTTGCCTTAGTCAGCCCAGGGCTGCAGAGGACAAGAAGGACAGTGAGACCCAGAGGGCCCCCTGTCAAATAAAGCACCCCCATCAACAGATTAGGGGCACCAAAACTAGTAGGCCTAGTAAGGTGAAAACTTTAAAAACTCCTGAGGGAGCCCCCTTAAAAACAGTTAGGGACCTCCCACAGATGGATTCTGTTGGGCACAGCCAAACCTGGGACCCAAAGGGCCCAAACCTGAACTGTCCCTCCAGCAAGCCAAACAGAGGGACCCAGCCTCCAGCTTTAGGTAGCCAGAGGTTGACCCTGAGAGCTCAGTGCAACTCAGTTGAAGAAAGAAAGGCACACATGGTGGAAGATAATTGGAGGAAGTTGAGCCCAAAAATAGTGGAGCCTCACTGCAATGCTCCATATCCAAACCAGCCTTTAACTTTGCATAAACACACCCAAGGTAGTGATTCCCTATGGTGGAGACCCTCTAATACCCCTAGGGTGAGGGACTGCTTAGTGGACCATGAGACAGGGGGTACCCATGCTAGTGCAGGTACTTCCTTATATGGCCACTCAGGCAATAAAGGCTTACCTGGCCAAGGATAGCCTTATCTCCTTTCGTTTGGGGGGGGGGGTTATGTAGGAAGGTGGCTACCTGACTATGGTTACCCCAGATTTTTTGCCTTGTGTTTAGCTGGTTTTCGACTTAGTTGGCCTGGTTCCCTGCTAATCAGGGCCCCAGGCTATCTGCTCTCTCTGTAAAATGGATTCCATGTACCCTAGGTGCATAACTAGATTGGCTTGGGTCACCTTATCAGCCCCTGTACAGAGCACTATAGGTGCCCAGGGCATAGGTGCATCCAAGGCCTACCAGGGGCTGCAGCATATCTTTTGCCACCCCTGGCTGGCTATCTAAAATTGACACAACTGGCTGATCACTCAGCTGGGGCAAGGTGGTGTAATCACCCCTTGCTTAGATATAGTATGCCTATATCTAAACCTATCTGGACACATATAAACCTGTGAGCCACTCCTATGGCAGGCCTTAACAATCCTGAAGGCAGAGTGCGTGGTTTAATGTGAGATGGTGCTCTAGCATGAGCTGAGCCTGTCTGCAGCTGTCGGGACCAATTCCCTTAGCTGTTCCGGGATAATGCCAAACCATATACTATTAAGTGCATTATAATCCTCGCGGTTATATGTCAACTTTGGTTTGGCTTTATCAAAACATGTCGTGTAAGGTGTCATACGATTCGGAATACTACCCCCTCGCCAGTCCTGGCGACGGGGGTAGCATTCCACCCCTCTAGAGGGGACGACATGTTACTTTTGCTAAAACGCGGTTGATTTTTAAAAGAGCCTCAGATCCACAAAATGGATGCTTCTGCCACAGACACATGTCTGACCTCCTGCTGCTGACCGAAACTCAGCAGAGGAGGCCTGGACAAAAGATTTCCTGTCACAGGGAGGTGTGACACCACCCCAGACAGGAGATAGTGGATTGTAGCAGGGAGGTTTGAATGAAACCAGACAGTGCCTGGGGAGCACAAGGCTTCCCCTTGCATAATCCGGTCAAACCGGTTCTGGGGCAGCCCAGCCCCAGCTCCAGTGAGACCTGGACAAAGGAAAGGGGGTGTAACCACCCCCCTTCCTGGTCCCACCCATAGGGGAGGGACCTAGCAGGAGACCACCCCTCAGATTGGAATAAGAGGGGGAGCAGTGCCAATGCAACTCAGATCATCCTGAAGAAACATAAGAAACAAAATCTGGACCCTTCGACTTTCTACACGACGTGAGAAGACTGAAGAATCTCCCTTGTGGTCAAGGAGTGACCACCCTGTGCAAACAGGCACCATCCAGCCCTCGACCCTTGCTTTGTTGCAGTTCCCGCCGGAACTCGAGTGTGAGAAGTTGGCCTGATATGTAGTGTTTCCAATTCTGGAACCACTGGGTATCAGTCCAAACAAACCCCAAAGATGTCTGGTTGTAAGTCAACCTTGTTAGACAAGCTATCCTAGTGGTAGCATGGACTAAGCAGCCTAAAGGCTAAACTTAAGAGGTCGTGTTAAGCGAGCTGTTTTACCACATACAATCCTGTAATCAAATGAAAGGACACCACACAAGTATATATTGTAAAAATATATGTATTTATTTCTAAATTACTCCCCAGTACTCTTTATGAGGAAAGGGGCACAAGCGTTAAATCAAAAGCACTGTTAAACATATAAAGTTGGCACAATTATGGCTGAGGGCGGGGGGCCACTCAGACCATATACTAAAAAAATGGTATAAGTAACACTTATCGAGCAATGGTTAGGCCTAGGGCCTAGAGATTCGCTGGGAGCAGTCAGGACAAGCAATGAAGAAGTCGGGAGTAGCCCACAGGATACGGGTGCAGCACGGAAAGTGCGGCGCGCACCAATGTAAAGTCAATGGTGCGTAAAAGTTAGTTAAAGTGAATTAAATGATACTTCCGCTGAACCTAGGAACACAAAACTTCAGACACAGACCCTAGAGGTGTGTGCCAGTGTAAGGACACCGGCGTTGCAAAGTTACCTCACCCACAGGCCGTGGGTGCACAGGGTCGAAGTGGCGTCGGGTTCTGTCACGCAGGTTCTTGGTGCTTGGAGCTGTTGCAGCTGCAGGCGCTGTGAAGCAGAAGTGTCCGGTGCGATCCAAGGGTGGATCGAAGTAGAAAAGTACCTGAAAGCAGAGGGGACAGAGTCTGGGTCACTCAGCAGTGACCAGGGTGGAACCAGGACGGAACCAGGCAATGTCGGGCGCAATCAGGCGGTTGTCGATAGGCTTCTCTCCGCTGTCACGTGGGCTCTGGGGCATCTGCGACGTCCAGGAGCCGGTCACGATCTGTCCCACGTAGGCTCTCGCCGTCAGCACCGTCGGCTTGAAGATTGTAGCAAACAGCACTTGGCAAAAGCAATCCACGCGGAACCGGGAGATTGCTTATCACTCGAACCCGGAGGGTCAGAGTGGGTGCTCCTTTTCACAGGAGCTGGTGCAGATCTGGAGCAACCAGAAAAGCAAGTCGGATTTCAAGTTTCGTCGGCACAGGGGCCACAAGCCAGCTGGCAAGTGACCGGGCCAACGCGTCGAGCACACACAGGCAGAAGGGCCCCACGCAGCACTCGTCGAGTGTGGAGGGGTGAGCTTTGGTGCAAGTGGAGCTCGGGGCTGGGGCTTCTCAAACCCCGGTGTACAGCTTCGAGGGTCACTCGTGGGCTGCACGGTCAGCGTCTCGTGGCCTTTTCAAGATGGCGTGCCCCACGCTTCCGGTCGCCTCCACGGGTCTCAGCTCTGCAGGGACTGTGTATCGGGCAGGTAGAAGGCAGGCAAGCTTAATCTCGTCGATCTCTGTCGCTCGAGTTCCGGCGGGAACTGCAACAAAGCAAGGGTCGAGGGCTGGATGGTGCCTGTTTGCACAGGGTGGTCACTCCTTGACCACAAGGGAGATTCTTCAGTCTTCTCACGTCGTGTAGAAAGTCGAAGGGTCCAGATTTCGTTTCTTATGTTTCTTCAGGATGATCTGAAGTCCGTTGGGACTGCTCCCCCTCTTATTCGAATCTAGGGGGTTGGACATCCTGCTAGGTCCCCTCCTATGGGTGGGACCCAGGAAGGGGGTGGTTACACCCCTCTCCTTTGATCCTGGCCGCACTGGGACAGGGGCTGGGAGGCCCCAGAACCGGTTTGGCCGGATCCTGCAAGGGGCAGCCTTGTGCTCCCCAGGCAGTGTCTGGTTTCTTTGAAACCTCCCTACTCCAATCCACTATCTCCTGTCTGGGGTGGTTTGACACCGCCCTGTGACAGGAAACTCTTTGTCCAGGCCTCCTCTGCCGGGTTTCGGTCAGCAGCAGGAGGCCAGACCCGTGTCTGTGGCAGGGGCATCCATTTTGTGGATCTGAGGCTCATTTTAAATCAACCGCGTTTCAGTAAAGTAACATGTCTTCTCCCTCTAGAAGGGTGGAATGCTAACCCCGTCGCCAGAACTGGCGAGGGGGTAGTATTCCAATTCGTATGACACCTTACACGACATGTTTTGATAAAGCCAAACCAAAGTTGCTATATAACCGCGAGGATTATAAGGCGCTTAAGAGTATATGGTATGGCATTATCCCGGATCAGCTTAGGGAGTTGTTCCCGACAGCTGCAGACAGGCTCAGCTCATGCCAGAGCTCCATCTCACATAAAACCACGCACTCTGCCTCCAGGATTGATGAGGCCTTCCATAGGAGTGGCTCACAGGCTATATATGTGTCCAGATATAGGTTTAGATATAGGTATACTATATCTAAGCAAGGGGTGATTACACCCACTTGCCCCAGCTGAGTGATCAGCCAGTTGTGTCAATTTAGATAGCCAGCCAGGGGTGGCAAAAGATATGCTGCAGCCCCTGGTAGGCCTTGGATGCACCTATGCCCTGGGCACCTATAGTGCTCTGTACAGGGGCTGATAAGGTGACCCAAGCCAATCTAGTTATGCACCTAGGGTACATGGAATCCATTTTACAGAGAGAGCAGATAGCCTGGGGCCCTGATTAGCAGGGAACCAGGCCAACTAAGTCGAAAACCAGCTAAACACAAGGCAAAAAATCTGGGGTAACCATAGTCAGGTAGCCACCTTCCTACATCGAGCGACAGAGATCGACGAGATCAAGCTTGCCTGCCTTCTACCTGCCCGATCCACAGTCCCTGCAGAGCTGAGACCCGTGGAGGCGACCGGAAGCGTGGGGCACGCCATCTTGAAAAGGCCACGAGACGCTGACCGTGCAGCCCACGAGTGACCCTCGAAGCTGTACACCGGGGTTTGAGAAGCCCCGAGCTCCACTTGCTCCAAAGCTCACCCCTCCACACTCGACGAGTGCTGCGTGGGGCCCTTCTGCTTGTGTGCGCTCGACGCGTTGGCCCGGTCACTTGCCAGCTGGCTTGTGGCCCCTGTGCCGACGAAACTTGAAATACGACTTGCTTTTCTGGTTGCTCCAGATCTGCACCAGCTCCTGTGAAAAGGAGCACCCACTCTGACCCTCCTGGTTCGAGTGATAAGCAATCTCCCGGTTCTGCGTGGATTGCTTTTGCCAAGTGCTGTTTGCTGCAATCTTGAAGCCGACGGTGCTGACGGCGAGAGCCTACGTGGGACAGATCGTGACCTGCTCCTGGACGTCGCAGATGCCCCAGAGCCCACGTGACAGCGGAGAGAAGCCTATCGACAACCGCCTGATTGCGCCCGACATTGCCTGGTTCCGTCCTGGTTCCACCCTGGTCACTGCTGAGTGACCCAGACTCTGTCCCCTCTGCTTTCAGGTACTTTTCTACTTCGATCCACCCTTGGATCGCACCGGACACTTCTGCTTCACAGCGCCTGCAGCTGCAACAGCTCCAAGCACCAAGAACCTGCGTGACAGAACCCGACGCCACTTCGACCCTGTGCACCCACGGCCTGTGGGTGAGGTAACTTTGCAACGCCGGTGTCCTTACACTGGTACACACCTCTAGGGTCTGTGTCTAAAGTTTTGTGTTCCTAGGTTCAGCGGAAGTATCATTTAATTCACTTTATCCAACTTTTACGCACCATTGACTTTACATTGGTGCGCGCCGCACTTTCCGTGCTGCACCCGTCTCCTGTGGGCTACTCCCGACTTCATCATTGCTAGTCCTGACTGCTCCCAGCGAATCTCTAGGCCCTAGGCCTAACCATTGTTCGATAAGTGTTCCTTATACCACTTTTTTAATATATGGTCTGAGTGGCCACCCGCCCTCATCCATAACTGTGCAACTTTATATGTTTTACTGTGCTTTTGATTTAACGCTTGTGCCCCTTTCCTCATAAAGAGTAATGGGGAGTAATTTAGAAATAAATACATATATTTTTACAATATATACTTGTGTGGTGTCCTTTCATTTGATTACAGGATTGTATGTGGTAAAACAGCTCGCTTAACACGACCTCTTAAGTTAAGCCTTTAAGGCTGCTTAGTCCATGCTACCATTAGGATAGCTTGTCTACAAGGTTGACTTACAACCTGACATCTTTGGGGTTTGTTTGGACTGATACCAAGTGGTTCCAGAATTGGAAACACTACATATCAGGCCAACTTCTCACAATGACGCATGATGACACATGACAACACATGACACCACATGACACATGATGACACATAACACCACATGACACCACATGACACATGATGATGCATGATGACACATGACACCACATGACAGCACATGACACCACATGACACCACATGACACCACATGACACCACATGACACCACATGTAGGAAGGTGGCTACCTGACTATGGTTACCCCAGATTTTTTGCCTTGTGTTTAGCTGGTTTTCGACTTAGTTGGCCTGGTTCCCTGCCAATCAGGGCCCCAGGCTATCTGCTCTCTCTGTAAAATGGATTCCATGTACCCTAGGTGCATAACTAGATTGGCTTGGGTCACCTTATCAGCCCCTGTACAGAGCACTATAGGTGCCCAGGGCATAGGTGCATCCAAGGCCTACCAGGGGCTGCAGCATATCTTTTGCCACCCCTGGCTGGCTATCTAAAATTGACACAACTGGCTGATCACTCAGCTGGGGCAAGTGGGTGTAATCACCCCTTGCTTAGATATAGTATACCTATGTCTAAACCTATATCTGGACACATATATAGCCTGTAAGCCACTCCTATGGAAGGCCTCATCAATCCTTGAGGCAGAGTGCGTGGTTTTATGTGAGATGGAGCTCTGGCATGAGCTGAGCCTGTCTGCAGCTGTCGGGAACAACTCCCTAAGCTGATCCGGGATAATGCCATACCATATACTCTTAAGCGCCTTATAATCCTCGCGGTTATATAGCAACTTTGGTTTGGCTTTATCAAAACATGTCGTGTAAGGTGTCATACGAATTGGAATACTACCCCCTCGCCAGTTCTGGCGACGGGGGTAGCATTCCACCCTTCTAGAGGGATAAGACATGTTACTTTACTGAAACGCGGTTGATTTAAAATGAGCCTCAGATCCACAAAATGGATGCCTCTGCCACAGACACGGGTCTGGCCTCCTGCTGCTGACCGAAACTCAGCATATGGTGGCCTGGACAAAGAGTTTCCTGTCGCAGGGCGGTGTCAAACCACCCCAGACAGGAGATAGTGGATTGTAGTAGGGAGGTTTCAAAGAAACCAGACACTGCCTGGGGAGCACCAGGCTGCCCCTTGCATAATCCGGCCAAACCGGTTCTGGGGCCTTCCAGCCCCCGTCCCAGCGCGGCCTGGATCAAAGGAAAGGGGTGTAACCACCCCCTTCCTGGGTCCCACCCATAGGAGGGGACCTAGCAGGATGTCCAGCCCACCAGATTCGAATAAGAGTGGGAGCAGTGCCAATGCAACTCAGATCATCCTGAAGAAACATAAGAAACGAATTCTGGACCCTTCGACTTTCTACTCAACGCAGAAGACTGAAGAATCTCCCTTGTGGTCAAGGAGTGACCACCCTGTGCAAACAGGCAACATCCAGCCCTCGACCCTTGCTTTGTTGCAGTTCCCGCCGGAACTCGAGCGACAGAGATCGACGAGATCAAGCTTGCCTGCCTTCTCCCTGCCCGATCCACAGTCCCTGCAGAGCTGAGACCAGTGGAGGCAACCGGAAGTGTGGGGCACGCCATCTTGAAAAGGCCACAAGACGCTGACCGTGCAGCCCACGAGTGATCCTTGAAGCTGTGCACCGGGGTTTGAGAAGCCCCCACCCCGAGCTACACTTGCACCAAAGCTACCCCCTCCACACTCGACGAGTGCTGCGTGGGGCCCTTCTGCTTGTGGCGGCTTGACGCGTTGGCCCGGTCACTTGCCAGCTGGCTTGTGGCCCCTGTGCCGACGAAACTTCAAATACGACTTGCTTTTCTGGTTGCTCCAGATCTGCACCAGCTCTTGTGAAAAGGAGCCCCCACTCTGACCCTCCTGGTTTGAGTGATAAGCAATCTCCCGGTTCCGCGTGGATTGCTTTTGCCAAGTGCTGTTTGCTGCAATCTTGAAGCCGACAGTGCTGACGGCGAGAGTCTTTGTGGGACAGATCGTGACCTGCTCCTGGACATCGCAGATGCCCCAGAGCCCACGTGACAGCGGAGAGAAGCCTATCGACAACCACCTGATTGCGCCCGACATTGCCTGGTTCCGTCCTGGTTCCACCCTGGTCACTGCTGAGTGACCCAGACTCTGCTTTCAGGTACTTTTCTACTTCGATCCACCCTTGGATCGCACCGGACACTTCTGCTTCACATCGCCTGCAGCTGCAACAGCTTCAAGCACCAAGAGCCTGCGTGTCAAAACCCGACGCCACTTCGACCCTGTGCACCCACGGCCTGTGGGTGAGGTAACATTGCAACGCCGGTGTTACCACACTGGTACACACCTCTAGGGTCTGTGTCTAAAGTTTTGTTCCTCTAGGTTCAGCGGAAGTATCTTTTAATTCACTTTATCTAACTTTTACGCACCATTGACATTGCATTGGTGCGAGCCGCACTTTCCGTGCTGCACCCGTCTCCTGTGGGCTACTCCCGACTTCAGCATTGCTAGTCCTGACTGCTCCCAGCGAATCTCTAGGCCATAGGCCTAACCACTGTTCGATTGGTATCTCTTATACCACTTTTTTTAGTATATGGTTTAAGTGGCCACCGGCCCTTATCCAAAATTGTGCAACTTTGTATGTTATACTGTGCTTTTGATTTAACGCTTGTGCCCCTTTCCTCATAAAGAGTACTGGGGAGTAATTTAGAAATAAATACATATATTTTTATAATATATACTTGTGTGGTGTCCTTTCATTTGATTACAGGATTGTATGTGGTAAAACAGCTCGCTTAACACGACCTCTTAAGTTAAGCCTTTAAGGCTGCTTAGTCCATGCTACCTCTAGGATAGCTTGTCTAACAAGGTTGACTTACAACCAGACATCTTTGGGGCTTGTTTGGACTGATACCCAGTGGTTCCAGAATTGGAAACACTACATATCAGGCCAACTTCTCACATTGGTGTGCAGCGGTGCGGATTTGAGCTTGCTGTTTGTTTTACCATTGCAATCTTTACATCAAATTGAAAGATCACATCAAGTACCTTAGGTACATATTGTAGGAGAGTAGGGTCTGCTATCCTATGGTCACCCCAATTTTTGCTTTTTGCTTCACTGGTTTTCGACTTACTGAGGCTGTGGGTCTGCTAATCAGACCCCCAGCCTGCTGTTCTCTCTCTAAATTTATAATACATGTGCTATAGGTACATACCACAATTGGAAATGGACTCCTTGTCAGCCCCTGTACCATGCACTATAGGTGCTCAGGGCATAGGTGCCACCAAGGCCTACCAGGGGCTGAAGCATAGCTTTTGCCACCCCTGGCTGGTTCTTAAATTGACACAACTGGCTGATCACTCAGCTGGGGCAAGTGGGTGTAATCACCCCTTGCTTAGATATAGTATACCTATATCTAAACCTATATCTGGACACATATATAACCTGTGAGCCACTCCTATGGAAGGCTTCATCAATCCTGGAGGCAGAGTGCGTGGTTTTATGTGAGATGGAGCTCTGGCATGAGCTGAGCCTGTCTGCAGCTGTCGGGAACAACTCCCTAAGCTGATCCGGGATAATGCCATACCATATACTCTAAAGCGCCTTATAATCCTCGCGGTTATATAGCAACTTTGGTTTGGCTTTATCAAAACATGTCGTGTAAGGTGTCATACGAATTGGAATACTACCCCCTCGCCAGTTCTGGCGACGGGGGTAGCATTCCACCCTTCTAGAGGGAGAAGACATGTTACTTTACTGAAACGCGGTTGATTTAAAATGAGCCTCAGATCCACAAAATGGATGCCCCTGCCACAGACACGGGTCTGGCCTCCTGCTGCTGACCGAAACCCGGCAGAGGAGGCCTGGACAAAGAGTTTCCTGTCACAGGGCGGTGTCAAACCACCCCAGACAGGAGATAGTGGATTGGAGTAGGGAGGTTTCAAAGAAACCAGACACTGCCTGGGGAGCACAAGGCTACCCCTTGCAGGATCCGGCCAAACCGGTTCTGGGGCCTCCCAGCCCCTGTCCCAGCGCGGCCAGGATCAAAGGAGAGGGGTGTAACCACCCCCTTCCTGGGTCCCACCCATAGGAGGGGACCTAGCAGGATGTCCAACCCCCTAGATTCGAATAAGAGGGGGAGCAGTCCCAACGGACTTCAGATCATCCTGAAGAAACATAAGAAACGAAATCTGGACCCTTCGACTTTCTACACGACGTGAGAAGACTGAAGAATCTCCCTTGTGGTCAAGGAGTGACCACCCTGTGCAAACAGGCACCATCCAGCCCTCGACCCTTGCTTTGTTGCAGTTCCCGCCGGAACTCGAGCGACAGAGATTGACGAGATCAAGCTTGCCTGCCTTCTACCTGCCCGATCCACAGTCCCTGCAGAGCTGAGACCCGTGGAGGCGACCGGAAGCGTGGGGCACGCCATCTTGAAAAGGCCACGAGACGCTGACCGTGCAGCCCACGAGTGACCCTCGAAGCTGTGCACCGGGGTTTGAGAAGCCCCAGCCCCGAGCTCCACTTGCACCAAAGCTCACCCCTCCACACTCGACGAGTGCTGCGTGGGGCCCTTCTGCTTGTGTGCGCTCGACGCGTTGGCCCGGTCACTTGCCAGCTGGCTTGTGGCCCCTGTGCCGACGAACCTTGAAATCCGACTTGCTTTTCTGGTTGCTCCAGATCTGCACCAGCTCCTGTGAAAAGGAGCACCCACTCTGACCCTCCTGGTTCGAGTGATAAGCAATCTCCCGGTTCCGCGTGGATTGCTTTTGCCAAGTGCTGTTTGCTGCAATCTTGAAGCCGACGGTGCTGACGGCGAGAGCCTACGTGGGACAGATCGTGACCTGCTCCTGGACGTCGCAGATGCCCCAGAGCCCACGTGACAGCGGAGAGAAGCCTATCGACAACCGCCTGATTGCGCCCGACATTGCCTGGTTCCGTCCTGGTTCCACCCTGGTCACTGCTGAGTGACCCAGACTCTGTCCCCTCTGCTTTCAGGTACTTTTCTACTTCGATCCACCCTTGGATCGCACCGGACACTTCTGCTTCACAGCGCCTGCAGCTGCAACAGCTCCAAGCACCAAGAACCTGCGTGACAGAACCCGACGCCACTTCGACCCTGTGCACCCACGGCCTGTGGGTGAGGTAACTTTGCAACGCCGGTGTCCTTACACTGGCACACACCTCTAGGGTCTATGTCTAAAGTTTTGTGTTCCTAGGTTCAGCGGAAGTATCATTTAATTCACTTTAACTAACTTTTACGCACCATTGACATTACATTGGTGCGCGCCGCACTTTCCGTGCTGCACCCGTATCCTGTGGGCTACTCCCGACTTCTTCATCGCTTGTCCTGACTGCTCCCAGCGAATCTCTAGGCCCTAGGCCTAACCATTGCTCGATAAGTGTTACTTATACCATTTTTTTAGTATATGGTCTGAGTGGCCCCCCGCCCTCAGCCATAATTGTGCCAACTTTATATGTTTAACAGTGCTTTTGATTTAACGCTTGTGCCCCTTTCCTCATAAAGAGTACTGGGGAGTAATTTAGAAATAAATACATATATTTTTACAATATATACTTGTGTGGTGTCCTTTCATTTGATTACAGGATTGTATGTGGTAAAACAGCTCGCTTAACACGACCTCTTAAGTTAAGCCTTTAAGGCTGCTTAGTCCATGCTACCATTAGGATAGCTTGTCTACAAGGTTGACTTACAACCTGACATCTTTGGGGTTTGTTTGGACTGATACCCAGTGGTTCCAGAATTGGAAACACTACATATCAGGCCAACTTCTCACATTGGTGTGCAGCGGTGCGGATTTGAGCTTGCTGTTTGTTTTACCATTGCAATCTTTATCAAATTGAAAGATCACATCAAGTACCTCTAGGTACATATAAATCAAAAGCTTAGCATATTAAGTTCTACTGAACTTAGTAGTTGTAGATAAAAGGGATTAGCACACCCTGACTACAACTCACTAGCAAGGTACAGTAGGAAACCACTTAGTGTAGGTAAGTGCACCACTTACACCTCACTAGCAGTCATGTCTGATGCAGATAGAGCCTCAGGCTCTGCTCCTGTAGAAGTTGATCCTATAGGGACAACATCCAGATATGACAACCTTAGCCACAAAGACCTGAGTGCCTTGTGCACAGCCAGGAGGCTAAAAAAGGGCAGAGGCCCTACCATTCCTTCCCTAATAGCTCTCCTAGAAAAGGATGATCTAGATAAGGTGAGTCAGGCTCCCTTAGGTGCAGGTGAAGGGATAAACTCCCCTGAGAATGAGGATCTTCCAGATGATGATGTAGTGGAGGAGGAAGAGGAAGAGGAAGGCTCTGATTTAGAAGAGCCTGAAGATCAGGATCAGAGGGGAAACCAGGTACAGGTTGCCAGCCTTAACCAGGCCAACTTGGACCTACATGGGAATGGGGGGGGGCAGCACCACCCCAGATCTCATAACCAAATTCTCCCAGGTAATAGGAGGGAGAGATCTCTATCAGGGGACTCTCACCTTTCTAGTGCCTCAAGAGAATCTCAAAGAGGAATGACTTCCTCCCAGAGAAAAGAGCATAGGGCCAGGATGAGGGCTGTCCAACTCCAAATAGAAAGGGAAGAGGTAGCCTTGGCTCAAGCTAAACTTGCTTTAGCAAGAGAGAGAAAATTGTGTGGCTTAGATGCCACTGGTGGCAGCAAAGTTCCTAAAGAAAAAGACAGGGCCTATGACAATAGAAACCTGACAAAAATTGTGCCCCCCTTCAAGGAAGGGGATGATATCCACAAATGGATGACTGCTCTTGAGAGGGCCTGCATGGTACAGCAGGTCCCTGAGGATCAGTGGGCAGCAATTTTATGGTACTCCTTTTCTGAGAAAGGGAGGGACAGGCTCCTCACTGTTAGACCTGAGGATGCCAAAAACTACTCTGTTCTGAAGAGTGCTCTTATTGAAGGGTTTGGCCTAACCACTGAGCAATACAGGTTGTTGTTCAGAGACACCCAAAAAGCACAGACTCAGGACTGGACTGATTTTGTAGATTGTGCCACTAAGGCTCTGGAGGGTTGGCTGCAGGGAAGTAAAGTTTCAGACTATACAGGATTGTACAATCTTATGATGAGAGAACAGATCCTTAATAACTGTCAGAACCAGCTGTTGCATCAATACCTTGTTGACTCTGATTTGACCTCTCCCCAAGAATTGGGAAAGAAGGCAGACAAATGGGTCAGAACAAGGATTAAGCAGAAAAACCAGAACCAAGGTGACCAGAAGAAAACAGACCAGAAGGGTGGGAATCAGAAAGATAAAGAAAAGGACCAGAAGTCTTCAGGCCCCCAAACTAGCAATAAGGAGGGGGGTTCCCAAAATGGAAACAAGAAAAAGAAGAATGATGGCCCAAAGAAACCTTGGTGTAATACCTGCAAATCAGTTTCACACTGGGGCAGTGAATGCACTAAGAAAAATCCAGTCCCCACCACTGCAGCTCCTAAAGCAACTGCACCCCCTAGTACAGTCAGCAGTGGTGGTACACAGCCAAAGGGTTTAGTAGGGTTGACCCTGGGTACTGAGGTGGAATCTGGCCTAGTCAGAATCCCCACACAGGCAGTTCTCCTATATGATGTGGACTTATCTTTGCCCACTGCAGTAAGCCCCAGTAACCTGGGCAAATATAGGCAGACTCCCTTAATTAATGAGAAACTGGCTCAGGCCTACAGGGACACTTGTGCCAGTGTCACAATGGTGACACCTGGCTTTGTGGACCCTGGACAGATTGTACTAGGTGAAAGTTACCTAGTGACCAATGCAAGCAACTCCACTACTTCCCATAGTGTGGCTGTTGTGAACTTCTCCTGGGGAGGGGTAGATGGCCTAAAGAAAGTTGTTGTGAGTGCAGACCTCCCAGTAGACTGTCTGTTAGGCAATGATCTTGAAAGCTCAGTTTGGTCAGAAGTGGAGTACAGGACTCATGCAGAAATGCTAGGGATTTCAGCTCATGTCCTTGCAGTGACAAGGTCTCAGGCTAAGAAGTGCCTTCCTGAACCAGTGGTGGATCTTGAAACAATAGACCAACCACAACCCAAGAGGAGGAGCAAGAGGGTTAAGGCTGTGCCTTCCCACTTGCCCCAGGTTGAGGATCAAGTTTCACAGGAAACTGATTCTGCAGTCCAAGAGGAGACTGTCTCAGATGAGCTTGAACCTGAACAGGTTGAGTTTCTGGGGACAGGGGGACCCTCAAGGGCAGACCTGGGGCAGGCCCAATTAGATTGCCCTTCACTTGAACCCCTCAGACAGCAGGCTGCTGCTGAGGCTGCAGGGAATGCTCAAGGTACCCATAAGGTGTATTGGGATGAAGGGCTCCTTTATTCAGAGGCTAGAGACCCCAAGCCTGGCACCACCAGGAGGTTGGTTATACCTTTGAAGTTTAGGGGCTTCCTTCTTACCTTGGCCCATGATATTCCCCTTGCAGGACACTTAGGCCAGAATAAGACTTGGGACAGGCTTGTTCCACACTTTCACTGGCCTCACATGTCAGAAAATGTCAAGGAGTTTTGTCGCTCCTGTGTCACTTGCCAAGCCAGTGGTAAGTCAGGTGGCACAACAAAGGCCCCCCTGATACCACTACCTGTGGTGGGGGTACCCTTTGAAAGAGTTGGAATAGACATTGTGGGTCCCATGGATCCTCAAACAGCATCTGGGCACAGATTTATACTGGTGGTAGTGGATCATGCCACCAGGTACCCAGAGGCAATTCCCCTGAGGACCACCACAGCTCCTGTGGTGGCAAAAGCCCTCATTGCAGTTTTCTCAAGAGTGGGCTTTCCAAAGGAGGTTCTTTCAGACAGAGGTACTAACTTTATGTCTGGATACTTAAAAGCAATGTGGAAAGAGTGTGGAGTAAACTATAAGTTTACCACACCCTACCATCCACAGTGCAATGGGCTTGTGGAAAGGTTCAACAAGACCCTAAAGGGAATGATAAAAGGTTTACCAGAGAAGCTTAGGCGGAAATGGGACATCCTTTTACCCTGCTTGCTCTTTGCTTACAGAGAGGTCCCACAGAAGGGGGTTGGCTACAGCCCTTTTGAACTTTTGTTTGGCCACCCTGTAAGAGGTCCATTGAGTTTGGTGAAGGAAGGATGGGAGTTACCTCTCAAAAAGCCTAAACTAGACATTGTGGACTATGTACTTGGTCTCCGCTCCAGGATGGCTGAATACATGGAGAGAGCATCCAAAAACCTTGAGGCAAGTCAGGAATTACAGAAAGCCTGGCATGACCAAAAGGCTGTTATGGTTGAGTTCCAACCAGGACAGAAGGTGTGGGTGTTGGACCCAGTGGGGCCAGCAGCTCTCCAGGACAAATGGACTGGACCCTACCCTATCATTGAAAAGAAGGGAGAAGTCACCTACTTGGTTGACTTTGGTACCCCTAGGAGCCCCCACAGGGTGCTCCATGTGAACAGATTGAAAGCATTTGTTGACAGGGAGGACATGAGTCTCCTCATGGCCACAGATGGGGAACAGGAGGAAGAGAGTGACCCTCTCCCAGACCTGCTTTCCCAGAACCCTGATGATGGTTCAGTTGATGGAGTAGCCTTGGCAGGCAGCCTCACTGAGCAGCAACAGGTGGACTGCAGACAGGTGTTGCAGGCCCACAGACAATTGTTTTCACTCACACCCAGTCAGACTAACTGGTGCACCCATGAGGTGGACACTGGTGACAATCTGCCTGTGAAGAATAAGATCTACCGGCAACCTGACCATGTCAGGGATTGTATAAAGGCTGAGGTGCAAAAGATGTTGGAGCTTGGAGTGATTGAGCCATCAGAGAGCCCATGGGCTAGCCCAGTGGTCCTTGTGCCAAAACCTCATACCAAAGATGGGAAGAGAGAAATGAGGTTTTGTGTGGACTACAGAGGTCTCAATGCTGTCACTAGGACAGATGCTCATCCCATTCCAAGAGCAGATGAGCTCATTGATAAATTGGCTTCTGCCAAGTTTCTGAGCACATTTGATTTGACAGCTGGCTACTGGCAAATCAGACTAGCTGAGGAGTCAAAAGCCAAAACAGCATTTTCGACCCCTAGTGGACATTATCAATTTGTGGTAATGCCCTTTGGCTTGAAGAATGCACCTGCCACTTTCCAAAGGTTGGTGAACCAAGTCCTTGCTGGGTTGGATGACTTTTGTGCAGCATATCTAGATGATATTGCTGTCTTTAGCTCCACCTGGGAGGATCACCTGATCCACCTGAAGAAGGTTCTGGAGGCCCTGCAAAAGGCAGGCCTGACTATCAAGGCTACTAAGTGCCAGATAGGGCAGAGCAAGGTTGTGTACTTGGGCCACCTAGTAGGTGGGGGTCAAGTTCAACCACTGGAGAGCAAGATCCAGACCATACAGGACTGGGCTCCTCCAACTACCCAGACACAAGTCAGAGCCTTCTTGGGCCTGACTGGGTATTACAGAAAATTTGTAAAGAACTATGGGTCCATTGTGACACCATTGAATGACTTGACATCCAAGAAGATGCCCAAAAAGGTTCAGTGGACAGTTAGCTGTCAAAAGGCATTTGATGACCTGAAGAAGGCCATGTGCTCTGCACCTATCCTGAAGAGTCCTGACTACTCCAAACAGTTCATTGTACAGACAGATGCTTCTGAGTTGGGGGTGGGAGCTGTGCTTTCACAACTTAATCAAGATGGTCAAGACCAGCCCATTGCTTTTATTAGCAGAAGGCTGACCCCCAGGGAGAAACGTTGGTCAGCTATTGAGAGGGAGGCCTTTGCTGTGGTTTGGGCCCTGAAGAAGTTGAGGCCATACTTGTTTGGTACTCACTTCCTAATTCAGACAGACCATAAGCCCCTCTTGTGGCTAAATCAGATGAAGGGTGAAAATCCCAAACTGCTCAGGTGGTCCATTTCCCTACAGGGTATGGACTTTACAGTGGAGCACCGCCCAGGGACTGACCATGGTAATGCAGATGGTCTCTCCAGGTACTTCCACTTAGAACATGAAGACTTATCTGGTCAAGGTTAAGTTTAATGTCCCTGCGTTTGGGGGGGGGTTATGTAGGAGAGTAGGGTCTGCTATCCTATGGTCACCCCAATTTTTGCTTTTTGCTTCACTGGTTTTCGACTTACTGAGGCTGTGGGTCTGCTAATCAGACCCCCAGCCTGCTGTTCTCTCTCTAAATTTATAATACATGTGCTATAGGTACATACCACAATTGGAAATGGACTCCTTGTCAGCCCCTGTACCATGCACTATAGGTGCTCAGGGCATAGGTGCCACCAAGGCCTACCAGGGGCTGAAGCATAGCTTTTGCCACCCCTGGCTGGTTCTTAAATTGACACAACTGGCTGATCACTCAGCTGGGGCAAGTGGGTGTAATCACCCCTTGCTTAGATATAGTATACCTATATCTAAACCTATATCTGGACACATATATAACCTGTGAGCCACTCCTATGGAAGGCTTCATCAATCCTGGAGGCAGAGTGCGTGGTTTTATGTGAGATGGAGCTCTGGCATGAGCTGAGCCTGTCTGCAGCTGTCGGGAACAACTCCCTAAGCTGATCCGGGATAATGCCATACCATATACTCTTAAGCGCCTTATAATCCTCGCGGTTATATAGCAACTTTGGTTTGGCTTTATCAAAACATGTCGTGTAAGGTGTCATACGAATTGGAATACTACCCCCTCGCCAGTTCTGGCGACGGGGGTAGCATTCCACCCTTCTAGAGGGAGAAGACATGTTACTTTACTGAAACACGGTTGATTTAAAATGAGCCTCAGATCCACAAAATGGATGCCCCTGCCACAGACACGGGTCTGGCCTCCTGCTGCTGACCGAAACCCGGCAGAGGAGGCCTGGACAAAGAGTTTCCTGTCACAGGGCGGTGTCAAACCACCCCAGACAGGAGATAGTGGATTGGAGTAGGGAGGTTTCAAAGAAACCAGACACTGCCTGGGGAGCACAAGGCTACCCCTTGCAGGATCCGGCCAAACCGGTTCTGGGGCCTCCCAGCCCCTGTCCCAGCGCGGCCAGGATCAAAGGAGAGGGGTGTAACCACCCCCTTCCTGGGTCCCACCCATAGGAGGGGACCTAGCAGGATGTCCAACCCCCTAGATTCGAATAAGAGGGGGAGCAGTCCCAACGGACTTCAGATCATCCTGAAGAAACATAAGAAACGAAATCTGGACCCTTCGACTTTCTACACGACGTGAGAAGACTGAAGAATCTCCCTTGTGGTCAAGGAGTGACCACCCTGTGCAAACAGGCACCATCCAGCCCTCGACCCTTGCTTTGTTGCAGTTCCCGCCGGAACTCGAGCGACAGAGATCGACGAGATCAAGCTTGCCTGCCTTCTACCTGCCCGATCCACAGTCCCTGCAGAGCTGAGACCCGTGGAGGCGACCGGAAGCGTGGGGCACGCCATCTTGAAAAGGCCACGAGACGCTGACCGTGCAGCCCACGAGTGACCCTCGAAGCTGTGCACCGGGGTTTGAGAAGCCCCAGCCCCGAGCTCCACTTGCACCAAAGCTCACCCCTCCACACTCGACGAGTGCTGCGTGGGGCCCTTCTGCTTGTGTGCGCTCGACGCGTTGGCCCGGTCACTTGCCAGCTGGCTTGTGGCCCCTGTGCCGACGAACCTTGAAATCCGACTTGCTTTTCTGGTTGCTCCAGATCTGCACCAGCTCCTGTGAAAAGGAGCACCCACTCTGACCCTCCTGGTTCGAGTGATAAGCAATCTCCCGGTTCCGCGTGGATTGCTTTTGCCAAGTGCTGTTTGCTGCAATCTTGAAGCCGACGGTGCTGACGGCGAGAGCCTACGTGGGACAGATCGTGACCTGCTCCTGGACGTCGCAGATGCCCCAGAGCCCACGTGACAGCGGAGAGAAGCCTATCGACAACCGCCTGATTGCGCCCGACATTGCCTGGTTCCGTCCTGGTTCCACCCTGGTCACTGCTGAGTGACCCAGACTCTGTCCCCTCTGCTTTCAGGTACTTTTCTACTTTGATCCACCCTTGGATCGCACCGGACACTTCTGCTTCACAGCGCCTGCAGCTGCAACAGCTCCAAGCACCAAGAACCTGCGTGACAGAACCCGACGCCACTTCGACCCTGTGCACCCACGGCCTGTGGGTGAGGTAACTTTGCAACGCCGGTGTCCTTACACTGGCACACACCTCTAGGGTCTATGTCTAAAGTTTTGTGTTCCTAGGTTCAGCGGAAGTATCATTTAATTCACTTTAACTAACTTTTACGCACCATTGACATTACATTGGTGCGCGCCGCACTTTCCGTGCTGCACCCGTATCCTGTGGGCTACTCCCGACTTCTTCATCGCTTGTCCTGACTGCTCCCAGCGAATCTCTAGGCCCTAGGCCTAACCATTGCTCGATAAGTGTTACTTATACCATTTTTTTAGTATATGGTCTGAGTGGCCCCCCGCCCTCAGCCATAATTGTGCCAACTTTATATGTTTAACAGTGCTTTTGATTTAACGCTTGTGCCCCTTTCCTCATAAAGAGTACTGGGGAGTAATTTAGAAATAAATACATATATTTTTACAATATATACTTGTGTGGTGTCCTTTCATTTGATTACAGGATTGTATGTGGTAAAACAGCTCGCTTAACACGACCTCTTAAGTTAAGCCTTTAAGGCTGCTTAGTCCATGCTACCATTAGGATAGCTTGTCTACAAGGTTGACTTACAACCTGACATCTTTGGGGTTTGTTTGGACTGATACCCAGTGGTTCCAGAATTGGAAACACTACATATCAGGCCAACTTCTCACACATATAAATCAAAAGCTTAGCATATTAAGTTCTACTGAACTTAGTAGTTGTAGAGAAAAGGGATTAGCACACCCTGACTACAACTCATAAGCAAGGTACAGTAGGAAAACACTTAGTGTAGGTAAGTGCATCACTTACACCTCACTAGCAGTCATGTCTGATACAGGTAGAGCCTCAGGCTCTGCTCCTGTAATAGTTGATCCTATAGGGACAACATCCAGATATGACAACCTTAGCCACAAAGACCTGAGTGCCTTGTGCACAGCCAGGGGGCTAAAAAAGGGCAGAGGCCCTACCATTCCTTCCCTAGTAGCTCTCCTAGAAAAGGATGACTTAGATAAGGTGAGTCAGGCTCCCTTAGAATCAGGTGAAGGGATACACTCCCCTGAGAATGAGAATCTTCCAGAAGATGAAGAAGAGGAGGAGGAAGAGGAAGAGGAAGGCTCAGATGTAGAAGAGCCTGAAGATCAGGATCAGAGGGTGACCCAGGTACAGGTTGCCAGGCTTAACCAGGCCAACCTAGACCTACATGGGAATGGAGAGGGCCAGCACCACTCCAGATCTCATAACCAAATTCTCCCAGGTAACAGGAGGGTGAGATCTCCATCAGGGGACTCTCATCTTTCTAGTGCCTCAAGAGAATCTCAAAGAGGGATGACTCCCTCCCAGAGGAAAGAGCATAGGGCCAGAATGAGGGCTGTCCAACTCCAGATAGAGAGGGAAGAGGTAGCCTTGGCTCAAGCTAAACTTGCTTTAGCAAGAGAAAGAAAATTGTGTGGCTTAGATGCCACTGGTGGCAGCAAAATTCCTAAAGAGAAACCCAGGTCCTATGATAGTAGAAAGCTGACAAAGATTGTGCCCCCCTGCAAGGAAGGGGGTGACATCCACAAATGGATGACTGCTCTGAAGAGAGCCTGCATGGTACAGCAGGTTCCTGAGGAACAGTGGGCAGCAATCTTATGGTACTCCTTTTCAGAGAAAGGGAGAGATAGGCTCCTCACTGTCAGACATGAGGATGCCAGCAATTACAAAGTCCTGAAGAGTGTTCTAATAGATGGGTTTGGCTTAACCACTGAACAGTACAGGTTAAAGTTCAGAGATACCCAGAAGACACAGACTCAGGACTGGACTGATTTTGTTGATTGTGCAACTAAGGCCCTGGAGGGTTGGCTAAATGGCAGCAAAGTACATGACTTCACAGGATTGTATAATTTGATTATGAGGGAGCAGATCCGTAGTAATTGTCAGAACCAGCTCTTACACCAGCACCTGGTGGACTCAGATTTGACCTCTCCCCAAGAATTGGGAAAGAGGGCAGATAAATGGGTCAGAACCAGGATTAGGCCTAAGAATCAGGACAATAACCAGAAGAAGGAGTCTACCAAGCCTCAAGATAAGGGTGGGGATAAAAGTAAAGAAACCACTTCCCCAGGGCCCCAAAACTCCAAGAATGGGGGTGGGTCCCAAGACACTTCTTCAACAGAGAAAAAGCCTTATTGTCATGCCTGTAAACAGGTTGGGCATTACAAAACAGACAACTGTTGTCCCAAGAATGGCAATAAAGAGAACATACCTCCAAAGCCAGCTCCAACACCTCCTGTTACTGTCAGCAGTAATCCCCCAGGAAGTGGGAGCACACCCAGGAATCTGGGTGGGTTTACTTTTGGAGCCCAGGAGGACCCTGGCCTATCCAGGTCCCCATCCCCAAATGATCTTGTTTATGAGACTGGCATGGGGTTTGCCAACTTCTCTGTTTGCCCAAATACCTTGAGCAAATATAGACAAGAACCCATCATCAATGGTTTGAAAGTTGAAGCCTTTAGAGACACAGGGGCTAGCATCACCATGGTGGCTGACTGTATAGTCCCCTCTAAGCAACTTTTACCAGGTGCCACATACCAGGTGTAGGAAGGTGGCTACCTGACTATGGTTACCCCAGATTTTTTGCCTTGTGTTTAGCTGGTTTTCGACTTAGTTGGCCTGGTTCCCTGCTAATCAGGGCCCCAGGCTATCTGCTCTCTCTGTAAAATGGATTCCATGTACCCTAGGTGCATAACTAGATTGGCTTGGGTCACCTTATCAGCCCCTGTACAGAGCACTATAGGTGCCCAGGGCATAGGTGCATCCAAGGCCTACCAGGGGCTGCAGCATATCTTTTGCCACCCCTGGCTGGCTATCTAAATTGACACAACTGGCTGATCACTCAGCTGGGGCAAGTGGGTGTAATCACCCCTTGCTTAGATATAGTATACCTATATCTAAACCTATATCTGGACACATATATAACCTGTGAGCCACTCCTATGGAAGGCCTCATCAATCCTGGAGGCAGAGTGCGTGGTTTTATGTGAGATGGTGCTCTGGCATGAGCTGAGCCTGTCTCCAGCTGTCGGGAACAACTCCCTAAGCTGATCCGGGATAATGCCATACCATATACTCTTAAGCGCCTTATAATCCTCGCGGTTATATAGCAACTTTGGTTTGGCTTTATCAAAACATGTCGTGTAAGGTGTCATACGAATTGGAATACTACCCCCTCGCCAGTTCTGGCGACGGGGGTAGCATTCCACCCTTCTAGAGGGAGAAGACATGTTACTTTACTGAAACGCGGTTGATTTAAAATGAGCCTCAGATCCACAAAATGGATGCCCCTGCCACAGACACGGGTCTGGCCTCCTGCTGCTGACCGAAACTCAGCATATGGTGGCCTGGACAAAGGGTTTCCTGTAGCAGGGCGGTGTCAAACCACCCCAGACAGGAGATAGTGGATTGTAGTAGGGAGGTTTCAAAGAAACCAGACACTGCCTGGGGAGCACAAGGCTGCCCCTTGCATAATCCGGCCAAACCGGTTCTGGGGCCTCCCAGCCCCTGTCCCAGCGCGGCCAGGATCAAAGGAGAGGGGTGTAACCACCCCCTTCCTGGGTCCCACCCATAGGAGGGGACCTAGCAGGATGTCCAACCCCCCAGATTCGAATAAGGGGGGGAGCAGTGCCAATGCAACTCAGATCATCCTGAAGAAACATAAGAAACGAATTCTGGACCCTTCGACTTTCTACACGACGTGAGAAGACTGAAGAATCTCCCTTGTGGTCAAGGAGTGACCACCCTGTGCAAACAGGTACCATCCAGCCCTCGACCATTGCTTTGTTGCAGTTCCCGCCGGAACTCGAGCGACAGAGATCGACGAGATCAAGCTTGCCTGCCTTCTACCTGCCCGATCCACAGTCCCTGCAGAGCTGAGACCCGTGGAGGCGACCGGAAGCGTGGGGCACGCCATCTTGAAAAGGCCACAAGACGCTGACCGTGCAGCCCACGAGTGACCCTCGAAGCTGTACACCGGGGTTTGAGAAGCCCCAGCCCCGAGCTCCACTTGCACCAAAGCTCACCCCTCCACACTCGACGAGTGCTGCGTGGGGCCCTTCTGCCTGTGTGTGCTCGACGCGTTGGCCCGGTCACTTGCCAGCTGGCTTGTGGCCCCTGTGCCGACGAAACTTGAAATACGACTCGCTTTTCTGGTTGCTCCAGATCTGCACCAGCTCCTGTAAAAAGGAGCCCCCACTCTGACCCTCCTGGTTCGAGTGATAAGCAATCTCCCGGTTCTGCGTGGATTGCTTTTGCCAAGTGCTGTTTGCTGCAATCTTGAAGCCGACGGTGCTGACGGCGAGAGCCTACGTGGGACAGATCGTGACCTGCTCCTGGACGTCGCAGATGCCCCAGAGCCCACGTGACAGCGGAGAGAAGCCTATCGACAACCGCCTGATTGCGCCCGACATTGCCTGGTTCCGTCCTGGTTCCACCCTGGTCACTGCTGAGTGACCCAGACTCTGTCCCCTCTGCTTTCAGGTACTTTTCTACTTCGATCCACCCTTGGATCGCACCGGACACTTCTGCTTCACAGCGCCTGCAGCTGCAACAGCTCCAAGCACCAAGAACCTGCGTGACAGAACCCGACGCCACTTCGACCCTGTGCACCCACGGCCTGTGGGTGAGGTAACTTTGCAACGCCGGTGTCCTTACACTGGTACACACCTCTAGGGTCTGTGTCTAAAGTTTTGTGTTCCTAGGTTCAGCGGAAGTAGCTTTTAATTCACTTTATCCAACTTTTACGCACCATTGACTTTGCATTGGTGCGAGCCGCACTTTCCGTGCTGCACCCGTCTCCTGTGGGCTACTCCCGACTTCAGCATTGCTAGTCCTGACTGCTCCCAGCGAATCTCTAGGCCCTAGGCCTAACCACTGTTCGAGAAGTGTTACTTATACCACTTTTTTAGTATATGGTCTGAGTGGCCACCCGCCCTCATCCATAATTGTGCAACTTTATATGTTTTACTGTGCTTTTGATTTAACGCTTGTGCCCCTTTCCTCATAAAGAGTACTGGGGAGTAATTTAGAAATAAATACATATATTTTTACAATATATACTTGTGTGGTGTCCTTTCATTTGATTACAGGATTGTATGTGGTAAAACAGCTCGCTTAACACGACCTCTTAAGTTAAGCCTTTAAGGCTGCTTAGTCCATGCTACCACTAGGATAGCTTGTCTACAAGGTTGACTTACAACCTGACATCTTTGGGGTTTGTTTGGACTGATACCCAGTGGTTCCAGAATTGGAAACACTACATATCAGGCCAACTTCTCACATTGGTGTGCAGCGGTGCGGATTTGAGCTTGCTGTTTGTTTTACCATTGCAATCTTTATCAAATTGAAAGATCACATCAAGTACCTCTAGGTACATATAAATCAAAAGCTTAGCATATTAAGTTCTACTGAACTTAGTAGTTGTAGATTAAAGGGATTAGCACACCCTGACTACAACTCACTAGCAAGGTACAGTAGGAAAACACTTAGTGTAGGTAAGTGCATCACTTACACCTCACTAGCAGTCATGTCTGATACAGGTAGAGCCTCAGGCTCTGCTCCTGTAGAAGTTGATCCTATAGGGACAACATCCAGATATGACAACCTTAGCCACAAAGACCTGAGTGCCTTGTGCACAGCCAGGGGGCTAAAAAAGGGCAGAGGCCCTACCATTCCTTCCCTAATAGCTCTCCTAGAAAAGGATGACCTAGATAAGGTGAGTCAGGCTCCCTTAGACTCAGGTGAAGGGATAAACTCCCCTGAGAATGAGAATCTTCCAGAAGAAGAAGAGGAGGAGGAAGAGGAAGAGGAAGGCTCTGATGTAGAAGAGCCTGAAGATCAGGATCAGAGGGGAAACCAGGTACAGGTTGCCAGGCTTAACCAGGCCAACCTAGACCTACATGGGAATGGAGAGGGCCAGCACCTCCCCAGATCTCATAACCAAATTCTCCCTGGTAACAGAAGGGAGAGATCTCTATCAGGGGACTCTCACCTTTCTAGTGCCTCAAGAGAATCTCAGAGAGGGATGACTCCCTCCCAGAGGAAAGAGCATAGGGCCAGAATGAGGGCTGTCCAACTCCAGATAGAGAGGGAGGAGGTAGCTCTGGCTCAAGCTAAACTTACCTTGGCTCAAGCTAAACTTACCTTGGCAAGGGAACAGAAATTAAGTGGCTTAGATGCCACTGGTGGCAGCAAAATTCCTAAAGAGAAACCCAGGTCCTATGATAGTAGAAACCTGACAAAGATTGTGCCCCCCTATCAGGAAGGGGATGACATCCACAAATGGATGACTGCTCTGGAGAGAGCCTGCATGGTACAGCAGGTTCCTGAGGAACAGTGGGCAGCAATCTTATGGTACTCCTTTTCAGAGAAAGGGAGAGATAGGCTCCTCACTGTCAGACATGAGGATGCCAGCAATTACAAAGTCCTGAAGAGTGTTCTGATAGATGGGTTTGGCTTAACCACTGAACAGTACAGGTTAAAGTTCAGAGATACCCAGAAGACACAGACTCAGGACTGGACTGATTTTGTTGATTGTGCAACTAAGGCTCTGGAGGGTTGGCTAAATGGCAGCAAAGTACATGACTTCACAGGATTGTATAATTTGATTATGAGGGAGCAGATCCTAAGTAATTGTCAGAACCAGCTCTTACACCAGCACCTGGTGGACTCAGATTTGACCTCTCCCCAAGAATTGGGAAAGAGGGCAGATAAGTGGGTCAGAACCAGGATTAGGCCTAAGAATCAGGACAATAACCAGAAGAAGGAGTCTACCAAGCCTCAAGATAAGGGTGGGGATAAAAGTAAAGAAAACACTTCCCCAGGGCCCCAAAACTCCAAGAAGGGGGGTGGGTCCCAAGACACTTCATCAACTGACAAAAAGCCTTATTGTCATGCCTGTAAACAGGTTGGGCATTACAAAACAGACAGCTGTTGTCCCAAGAATGGCAATAAAGAAAACATACCTCCAAAGCCAGCTCCAACACCTCCTGTTACTGTCAGCAGTAATCCCCCAGGAAGTGGGAGCACACCCAGGAATCTGGGTGGGTTTACTTTTGGAGCCCAAGGGGACCCTGGCCTATCCAGGTCCCCATCCCCAAATGATTTTGTTTATGAGACTGGCATGGGGTTTGCCAACTTCTCTGTTTGCCCAAATACCTTGAGCAAATATAGACAAGAACCCATCATCAATGGTTTGAAAGTTGAAGCTTTTAGAGACACAGGGGCTAGCATCACCATGGTGGCTGACTGTATAGTCCCCTCTAAGCAACTTTTACCAGGTGCCACATACCAGGTAACAAACATTGATGGCATCCAAACAAATCATCCCATGGCAGTAGTAAGTCTCAGCTGGGGAGGTGTCATTGGCCCAAAGAGAGTGGCAGTGTCACCAAACTTGCCTGTAGACTGTCTACTGGGTAATGATTTGGAAATCTCAGCCTGGGCTGAGGTTGAACAGGAAATCCATTCTAGAATGGTAAACTCCAATGGAAAGGTTAGTGGGGCTGTACTGGCTATAGCCCCAATTCAAGATGTCCTTCCTGAAAAGGTTGGTAGGGCTGAGCAACTCTCTGCCCCCTCTTTACCAGAAGCTCTTCCAAGACAGAATAGCAAAGCTGTTATGATAACAGCAGAAACCCAAACTGAGTCTCCTCCTGAAAAGGTTGGTGGGGCTGTGATGGCCACAGCCCAAACTCAAACAGATATGTGTGTTGTGAAGCCTGAAATGATGGATCACTCCACCCAAACTGAGAGCATGGAGGAGGAAGAGAAATCTCCCCCTCACCAGACAGTAGGACAGGATCAGCCTCCTCAGGGAACTGATCTTACCCCTGATGAAGGAACTGCCCCAGAGGTTGTTAGGCCTGGCCTGACAGAGCCTCTGATGGCAGTGGACCCTTCTCAGGTGGGATCCAGTCTGGAGCAGGTAACCTGCCCCTCTCTACCTTGCCTTAGTCAGCCCAGGGCTGCAGAGGACAAGAAGGACAGTGAGACCCAGAGGGCCCCCTGTCAAATAAAGCACCCCCATCAACAGATTAGGGGCACCAAAACTAGTAGGCCTAGTAAGGTGAAAACTTTAAAAACTCCTGAGGGAGCCCCCTTAAAAACAGTTAGGGACCTCCCACAGATGGATTCTGTTGGGCACAGCCAAACCTGGGACCCAAAGGGCCCAAACCTGAACTGTCCCTCCAGCAAGCCAAACAGAGGGACCCAGCCTCCAGCTTTAGGTAGCCAGAGGTTGACCCTGAGAGCTCAGTGCAACTCAGTTGAAGAAAGAAAGGCACACATGGTGGAAGATAATTGGAGGAAGTTGAGCCCAAAAATAGTGGAGCCTCACTTCAATGCTCCATATCCAAACCAGCCTTTAACTTTGCATAAACACACCCAAGGTAGTGATTCCCTATGGTGGAGACCCTCTAATACCCCTAGGGTGAGGGACTGCTTAGTGGACCATGAGACAGGGGGTACCCATGCTAGTGCAGGTACTTCCTTATATGGCCACTCAGGCAATAAAGGCTTACCTGGCCAAGGATAGCCTTATCTCCTTTCGTTTGGGGGGGGGGTTATGTAGGAAGGTGGCTACCTGACTATGGTTACCCCAGATTTTTTGCCTTGTGTTTAGCTGGTTTTCGACTTAGTTGGCCTGGTTCCCTGCTAATCAGGGCCCCAGGCTATCTGCTCTCTCTGTAAAATGGATTCCATGTACCCTAGGTGCATAACTAGATTGGCTTGGGTCACCTTATCAGCCCCTGTACAGAGCACTATAGGTGCCCAGGGCATAGGTGCATCCAAGGCCTACCAGGGGCTGCAGCATATCTTTTGCCACCCCTGGCTGGCTATCTAAATTGACACAACTGGCTGATCACTCAGCTGGGGCAAGTGGGTGTAATCACCCCTTGCTTAGATATAGTATACCTATATCTAAACCTATATCTGGACACATATATAACCTGTGAGCCACTCCTATGGAAGGCCTCATCAATCCTGGAGGCAGAGTGCGTGGTTTTATGTGAGATGGAGCTCTGGCATGAGCTGAGCCTGTCTGCAGCTGTCGGGAACAACTCCCTAAGCTGATCCGGGATAATGCCATACCATATACTCTTAAGCGCCTTATAATCCTCGCGGTTATATAGCAACTTTGGTTTGGCTTTATCAAAACATGTCGTGTAAGGTGTCATACGAATTGGAATACTACCCCCTCGCCAGTTCTGGCGACGGGGGTAGCATTCCACCCTTCTAGAGGGAGAAGACATGTTACTTTACTGAAACGCGGTTGATTTAAAATGAGCCTCAGATCCACAAAATGGATGCCCCTGCCACAGACACGGGTCTGGCCTCCTGCTGCTGACCGAAACTCAGCATATGGTGGCCTGGACAAAGGGTTTCCTGTCGCAGGGCGGTGTCAAACCACCCCAGACAGGAGATAGTGGATTGTAGTAGGGAGGTTTCAAAGAAACCAGACACTGCCTGGGGAGCACAAGGCTGCCCCTTGCATAATCCGGCCAAACCGGTTCTGGGGCCTCCCAGCCCCTGTCCCAGCGCGGCCAGGATCAAAGGAGAGGGGTGTAACCACCCCCTTCCTGGGTCCCACCCATAGGAGGGGACCTAGCAGGATGTCCAACCCCCCAGATTCGAATAAGAGGGGGAGCAGTGCCAATGCAACTCAGATCATCCTGAAGAAACATAAGAAACGAATTCTGGACCCTTCGACTTTCTACACGACGTGAGAAGACTGAAGAATCTCCCTTGTGGTCAAGGAGTGACCACCCTGTGCAAACAGGTACCATCCAGCCCTCGACCCTTGCTTTGTTGCAGGTCCCGCCGGAACTCGAGCGACAGAGATCGACGAGATCAAGCTTGCCTGCCTTCTACCTGCCCGATCCACAGTCCCTGCAGAGCTGAGACCCGTGGACGCGACCGGCAGCGTGGGGCACGCCATCTTGAAAAGGCCACGAGATGCTGACCGTGCAGCCCACGAGTGACCCTCGAAGCTGTACACCGGGGTTTGAGAAGCCCCAGCCCCGAGCACGACTTGCACCAAAGCTCACCCCTCCACACTCGACGAGTGCTGCGTGGGGCCCTTCTGCCTGTGTGTGCTCGACGCGTTGGCCCGGTCACTTGCCAGCTGGCTTGTGGCCCCTGTGCCGACGAAACTTGAAATACGACTCGCTTTTCTGGTTGCTCCAGATCTGCACCAGCTCCTGTAAAAAGGAGCCCCCACTCTGACCCTCCTGGTTCGAGTGATAAGCAATCTCCCGGTTCTGCGTGGATTGCTTTTGCCAAGTGCTGTTTGCTGCAATCTTGAAGCCGACGGTGCTGACGGCGAGAGCCTACGTGGGACAGATCGTGACCTGCTCCTGGACGTCGCAGATGCCCCAGAGTCCACGTGACAGCGGAGAGAAGCCTATCGACAACCGCCTGATTGCGCCCGACATTGCCTGGTTCCGTCCTGGTTCCACCCTGGTCACTGCTGAGTGACCCAGACTCTGTCCCCTCTGCTTTCAGGTACTTTTCTACTTCGATCCACCCTTGGATCGCACCGGACACTTCTGCTTCACAGCGCCTGCAGCTGCAACAGCTCCAAGCACCAAGAACCTGCGTGACAGAACCCGACGCCACTTCGACCCTGTGCACCCACGGCCTGTGGGTGAGGTAACTTTGCAACGCCGGTGTCCTTACACTGGTACACACCTCTAGGGTCTGTGTCTAAAGTTTTGTGTTCCTAGGTTCAGCGGAAGTATCTTTTAATTCACTTTATCCAACTTTTACGCACCATTGACTTTGCATTGGTGCGAGCCGCACTTTCCGTGCTGCACCCGTCTCCTGTGGGCTACTCCCGACTTCAGCATTGCTAGTCCTGACTGCTCCCAGCGAATCTCTAGGCCCTAGGCCTAACCACTGTTCGAGAAGTGTTACTTATACCACTTTTTTAGTATATGGTCTGAGTGGCCACCCGCCCTCATCCATAATTGTGCAACTTTATATGTTTTACTGTGCTTTTGATTTAACGCTTGTGCCCCTTTCCTCATAAAGAGTACTGGGGAGTAATTTAGAAATAAATACATATATTTTTACAATATATACTTGTGTGGTGTCCTTTCATTTGATTACAGGATTGTATGTGGTGAAACAGCTCGCTTAACACGACCTCTTAAGTTAAGCCTTTAAGGCTGCTTAGTCCATGCTACCACTAGGATAGCTTGTCTACAAGGTTGACTTACAACCTGACATCTTTGGGGTTTGTTTGGACTGATACCCAGTGGTTCCAGAATTGGAAACACTACATATCAGGCCAACTTCTCACACCAGGTAACAAACATTGATGGTATCCAAACAAATCATCCCATGGCAGTAGTAAGTCTCAGCTGGGGAGGTGTCACTGGCCCAAAGAGAGTGGCAGTGTCACCAAACTTGCCTGTAGACTGCCTACTGGGCAATGATTTAGAAATCTCAGCCTGGGCTGATGTTGAACAGGAAATCCATTCTAGAATGGTAAACTCTAATGGAAAGGTTAGTGGGGCTGTACTTGCTATAGCCCCAATCCAAGATGTCCTTCCTGAAAAGGTTGGTAGGGCTGAGCAACTCTCTGCCCCATCTTTACCAGAAGCTTTTCGAAAACAGAATAGCAAAGCTGTTATGATAACAGCAGAAACCCAAACTGAGTCTCCTCCTGAAAAGGTTGGTGGGGCTGTGATGGCCACAGCCCAAACTCAAACAGATATGTGTGTTGTGAAGCCTGAAATGATGGATCACTCCACCCAAACTGAGAGCATTGAGGAGGAAGAGAAATCTCCCCCTCACCAGACATTTGGACAGGATCAGCCTCCTCAGGGAACTGATCTTACCCCTGATGAAGGAATTGCCCCAGAGGTTGTTAGGCCTGGCCTGACAGAGCCTCTGATGGCAGTGGACCCTTCTCAGGTGGGATCCAGTCTGGAGCAGGTAACCTGCCCCTCTCTACCTTGCCTTAGTCAGCCCAGGGCTGCAGAGGACAAGAAGGACAGTGAGACCCAGAGGGCCCCCTGTCAAATAAAGCACCACCATCAACAGATTAGGGGCACCAAAACTAGTAGGCCTAGTAAGGTGAAAACTTTAAAAACTCCTGAGGGAGCCCCCTTAAAAACAGTTAGGGACCTCCCACAGATGGATTCTGTTGGGCACAGCCAAACCTGGGACCCAAAGGGCCCAAACCTGAACTGTCCCTCCAGCAAGCCACACAGAGGGACCCAGCCTCCAGCTTTAGGTAGCCAGAGGTTGACCCTGAGAGCTCAGTGCAACTCAGTTGAAGAAAGAAAGGCACACATGGTGGAAGATAATTGGAGGAAGTTGAGCCCAAAATTAGTGGGGCCTCACTTCAATACTCCATATCCAAACCAGCCTTTAACTTTGCATAAACACACCCAAGGTAGTGATTCCCTATGGTGGAGACCCTCTAATACCCCTAGGGTGAGGGACTGCTTAGTGGACCATGAGACAGGGGGTACCCATGCCAGTGCAGGCACTTCCTTATATGGCCACTCAGGCAATATAGGCTTACCTGACCAAGGATAGCCTTATCTCCTTTCGTTTGGGGGGGGGTTATGTAGGAAGGTGGCTACCTGACTATGGTTACCCCAGATTTTTTGCCTTGTGTTTAGCTGGTTTTCGACTTAGTTGGCCTGGTTCCCTGCCAATCAGGGCCCCAGGCTATCTGCTCTCTCTGTAAAATGGATTCCATGTACCCTAGGTGCATAACTAGATTGGCTTGGGTCACCTTATCAGCCCCTGTACAGAGCACTATAGGTGCCCAGGGCATAGGTGCATCCAAGGCCTACCAGGGGCTGCAGCATATCTTTTGCCACCCCTGGCTGGCTATCTAAAATTGACACAACTGGCTGATCACTCAGCTGGGGCAAGTGGGTGTAATCACCCCTTGCTTAGATATAGTATACCTATGTCTAAACCTATATCTGGACACATATATAGCCTGTAAGCCACTCCTATGGAAGGCCTCATCAATCCTGGAGGCAGAGTGCGTGGTTTTATGTGAGATGGAGCTCTGGCATGAGCTGAGCCTGTCTGCAGCTGTCGGGAACAACTCCCTAAGCTGATCCGGGATAATGCCATACCATATACTCTTAAGCGCCTTATAATCCTCGCGGTTATATAGCAACTTTGGTTTAGCTTTATCAAAACATGTCGTGTAAGGTGTCATACGAATTGGAATACTACCCCCTCGCCAGTTCTGGCAACGGGGGTAGCATTCCACCCTTCTAGAGGGATAAGACATGTTACTTTACTGAAACGCGGTTGATTTAAAGTGAGCCTCAGATCCACAAAATGGATGCCTCTGCCACAGACACGGGTCTGGCCTCCTGCTGCTGACCGAAACTCAGCATATGGTGGCCTGGACAAAGAGTTTCCTGTCGCAGGGCGGTGTCAAACCACCCCAGACAGGAGATAGTGGATTGTAGTAGGGAGGTTTCAAAGAAACCAGACACTGCCTGGGGAGCACCAGGCTGCCCCTTGCATAATCCGGCCAAACCGGTTCTGGGGCCTTCCAGCCCCCGTCCCAGCGCGGCCTGGATCAAAGGAAAGGGGTGTAACCACCTCCTTCCTGGGTCCCACCCATAGGAGGGGACCTAGCAGGATGTCCAGCCCACCAGATTCGAATAAGAGTGGGAGCAGTGCCAATGCAACTCAGATCATCCTGAAGAAACATAAGAAACGAATTCTGGACCCTTCGACTTTCTACTCAACGCAGAAGACTGAAGAATCTCCCTTGTGGTCAAGGAGTGACCACCATGTGCAAACAGGCAACATCCAGCCCTCGACCCTTGCTTTGTTGCAGTTCCCGCCGGAACTCGAGCGACAGAGATCGACGAGATCAAGCTTGCCTGCCTTCTCCCTGCCTGATCCACAGTTCCTGCAGAGCTGAGACCAGTGGAGGCGACCGGAAGCGTGGGGCACGCCATCTTGAAAAGGCCAAGAGATGCTGACCGTGCAGCCCACGAGTGATCCTCGAAGCTGTGCACCGGGGTTTGAGAAGCCCCTACCCCGAGCTACACTTGCACCAAAGCTACCCCCTCCACACTCGACGAGTGCTGCGTGGGGCCCTTCTGCTTGTGGCGGCTCGACGCGTTGGCCCGGTCACTTGCCAGCTGGCTTGTGGCCCCTGTGCCAACGAAACTTTAAATACGACTTGCTTTTCTGGTTGCTCCAGATCTGCACCAGCTCCTGTGAAAAGGAGCCCCCACTCTGACCCTCCTGGTTCGAGTGATAAGCAATCTCCCGGTTCCGCGTGGATTGCTTTTGCCAAGTGCTGTTTGCTGCAATCTTGAAGCCGACGGTGCTGACGGCGAGAGCCTACATGGGACAGATCGTGACCTGCTCCTGGACGTCGCAGATGCCCCAGAGCCCATGTGACAGCGGAGAGAAGCCTATCAACAACCACCTGATTGCCCCCGACATTGCCTGGTTCCGTCCTGGTTCCACCCTGGTCACTGCTGAGTGACCCAGACTCTGTCCCCTCTGCTTTCAGGTACTTTTCTACTTCGATCCACCCTTGGATCGCACCGGACACTTCTGCTTCACATCGCCTGCAGCTGCAACAGCTTCAAGCACCAAGAGCCTGCGTGGCAAAACCCGACGCCACTTCGACCCTGTGCACCCATGGCCTGTGGGTGAGGTAACATTGCAACGCCGGTGTTCCCTCACTGGTACACACCTCTAGGGTCTGTGTCTAAAGTTTTGTTCCTCTAGGTTCAGCGGAAGTATCTTTTAATTCACTTTATCTAACTTTTACGCACCATTGACATTGCATTGGTGCGAGCCGCACTTTCCGTGCTGCACCCGTCTCCTGTGGGCTACTCCCGACTTCAGCATTGCTAGTCCTGACTGCTCCCAGCGAATCTCTAGGCCCTAGGCCTAACCACTGTTCGATTGGTATCTCTTATACCACTTTTTTTAGTATATGGTTTAAGTGGCCACCGGCCCTTATCCAAAATTGTGCAACTTTGTATGTTATACTGTGCTTTTGATTTAACGCTTGTGCCCCTTTCCTCATAAAGAGTACTGGGGAGTAATTTAGAAATAAATACATATATTTTTATAATATATACTTGTGTGGTGTCCTTTCATTTGATTACAGGATTGTATGTGGTAAAACAGCTTGCTTAACACGACCTCTTAAGTTAAGCCTTTAAGGCTGCTTAGTCCATGCTACCTCTAGGATAGCTTGTCTAACAAGGTTGACTTACAACCAGACATCTTTGGGGCTTGTTTGGACTGATACCCAGTGGTTCCAGAATTGGAAACACTACATATCAGGCCAACTTCTCACACCACATGATACCACATGACACATGACCCCATATTGCGACACATGATGACACATGACGACACATGATGACACATGACACCACATGAAATCACATGACACCACATGACACATGACCCCACATGACCCCACATGGCAACACATGACGGCACATGGCGACACATGACGACACATGACGAAACATGACAACACATGACACCACATGACACATTATGACACATGACCCCAAATGACCCCACATGGCGACATATGACGACACATGACGACACACGATGACACACAATGACACATGACGACACATGACACCAAATGATGAGACATGACACCACATGATGACACATGACTCCACATGATGACACATGACACATGACATGTGATGACACATGACAGGTGATGACACATGACAACACATGACCCACATGACACATGATGACACATGATGACACATTAGACCACATGACACATGATGACACATGACACCACATGACCCACATGACACATGATGACACATGACACCACATGACACATGATACCACATGACACCACATGACACCACATGACACCACATGACACCACATGACACCACTTGACACCACATGACACCACATGACACATGATGACACATGACGACACATGGCAACATGACACATGATGACACATGACAACACATGACACATGATGACACATGGCGACACATGGCGACACATGGCGACACATGGCGACACATGGCGACACATGACGACACATGGCGACACATGGCAACACATGGCAACACATGGCAACACATAATGACACATGACACATGACGACACATGGCGACACATGGCGACACATGGCGACACATGACGACACATGATGACATGACAACACATGGCAACACATGACACCACATGACACCACATGACACATGACACGTGATGACACATGACAACACATGACCCACATGACACATGATGACACATGATACCACATGACACCACATGACACCAGATGACACCACAAGACACATGATACGTGACACCACATGAGACATGACACATGACACCACATGAGACATGACACCACATGACACCTCATGACACCACATGACACCACATGACACCAAATGACACGACACCACACGACACCACATGACACCACATGACACCACATGACACCACATGACACATGATGATGCATGATGACACATGACGACACATGACACCACATGATGACACATGACACCACATGACACCATATGACACCACATGATACCACATGACACATGATGACACATGACCCCACATGACCCCACATTGCGACACATGATGACACATGATGACACATGATGACACATGACACCATATGCCATCACATGACACCACATAAAACATGATACCACATGACACCACATGACACATGACACCACATGACATCACAGGACACCACATGACACCACATGACACCACATGACACATGATGACACATGATGACACATGGCAACATGATACATGATGACACATGACAACACATGACACATGATGACACATGGTGACACATGGCGACACGTGGCGACACATGGTGACACATGGCGACACATGGCAACACATGATGACACATGACACATGACGGCACATGGCGACACATGGTGACACATGGCGACACATGACGACACATGATGACACATGACAACACATGGCGACACATGAAACCACATGACACATGACACCACATGACACATGACACATGATGACACATGACCCACATGACACTTGATGACACATGATACCACATGACACCACATGACACCACATGACACCACATGACACCACATGACACATGATACGTGACACCACATGAGACATGACACCACAAGACACATGACACCACATGAGACATGACACCACATGACACCACATGACAACACATGTCACCAAATGACACATGACACCACATGACACCACATGACACCACATGACACCACATGACACCACATGACACATGATTACGCATGATGACACATGACACCACATGACACCACATGATGACACATGACACCACATGACACCATATGACACCACATGATACCACATGACACATGATGACACATGACCCCACATGACCCCACATTGCGACACATGATGACACATGATGACACATGATGACGCATGATGACACATGACACCACATGACACCACATGATGACACATGACACCACATGACACCATATGACACCACATGATACCACATGACACATGATGACACATGACACCACATGACACCACATGACACATGATGACGCATGATGACACATGACAACACATGACACCACATGACACATGATGACACATACCACATGACACCACATGACACATGATGACGCATGATGACACATGACACCACATGACAGCACATGACACCACATGACACCATATGATACCACATGACATATGACCCCACATGACCCCATATTGTGACACATGATGACACATGACAACACATGACAACACATGACATCACATGACACCACATGACACATGATGACACATGACCCCACATGACCCCACATGGCAACACATGACGGCACATGGCGACACATGACGACACATGACGAAACATGACAACACATGACACCACATGACACATTATGACACATGACCCCAAATGACCCCACATGGCGACATATGATGACACATGACGACACACGATGACACACAATGACACATGACACATGATGACACATGACACCAAATGATGAGACATGACACCACATGATGACACATGACACCACATGATGACACATGACACATGACATGTGATGACACATGACACGTGATGACACATGACAACACATGACCCACATGACACATGATGACACATGATGACACATGAGACCACATGACCCACATGACACATGATGACACATGACACCACATGACCCACATGACACATGATGACGCATGACACCACATGACACATGACACCACATGACACCACATGACACCACATGACACCACTTGACACCACTTGACACCACATGACACCACATGACACATGATGACACATGACGACACATGGCAACATGACACATGATGACACATGACGACACATGACAACACATGACACATGATGACACATGGCGACACATGGCAACACAAGGCGACACAAGGCGACACATGACGACACATGGCAACACATGACGACACATGGCAACACATGGCAACACATGGCAACACATGGCAACACATGATGACACATGACGACACATGGCGACACATGGCGACACATGGCGACACATGGCGACACATGACGACACATGATGACACATGACAACACATGGCGACACATGACACATGAAACCACATGACACATGACACGTGATGACACATGACAACACATGACCCACATGACACATGATGACACATGATACCACATGACACCACATGACACCAGATGACACCACAAGACACATGATACGTGACACCACATGAGACATGACACATGACACCACATGATGACACATGACTCCACATGATGACACATGACACATGACATGTGATGACACATGACAGGTGATGACACATGACAACACATGACCCACATGACACATGATGACACATGATGACACATGAGACCACATGACACATGATGACACATGACACCACATGACCCACATGACACATGATGACACATGACACCACATGACACATGATACCACATGACACCACATGACACCACATGACACCACATGACACCACATGACACCACTTGACACCACATGACACCACATGACACATGATGACACATGACGACACATGGCAACATGACACATGATGACACATGACAACACATGACACATGATGACACATGGCGACACATGGCGACACATGGCGACACATGGCGACACATGGTGACACATGGCGACACATGACGACACATGGCGACACATGGCAACACATGGCAACACATGGCAACACATAATGACACATGACACATGACGACACATGGCGACACATGGCGACACATGACGACACATGATGACATGACAACACATGGCAACACATGACACCACATGACACCACATGACACATGACACGTGATGACACATGACAACACATGACCCACATGACACATGATGACACATGATACCACATGACACCACATGACACCAGATGACACCACAAGACACATGATACGTGACACCACATGAGACATGACACATGACACCACATGAGACATGACACCACATGACACCTCATGACACCACATGACACCACATGACACCAAATGACACGACACCACACGACACCACATGACACCACATGACACCACATGACACCACATGACACATGATGATGCATGATGACACATGACGACACATGACACCACATGATGACACATGACACCACATGACACCATATGACACCACATGATACCACATGACACATGATGACACATGACCCCACATGACCCCACATTGCGACACATGATGACACATGATGACACATGATGACACATGACACCATATGCCATCACATGACACCACATAAAACATGATACCACATGACACCACATGACACATGACACCACATGACATCACAGGACACCACATGACACCACATGACACATGATGACACATGATGACACATGGCAACATGATACATGATGACACATGACAACACATGACACATGATGACACATGGTGACACATGGCGACACGTGGCGACACGTGGCGACACATGGTGACACATGGCGACACATGGCAACACATGATGACACATGACACATGACGGCACATGGCGACACATGGTGACACATGGCGACACATGACGACACATGATGACACATGACAACACATGGCGACACATGAAACCACATGACACATGACACCACATGACACATGACACATGATGACACATGACCCACATGACACTTGATGACACATGATACCACATGACACCACATGAAACCACATGACACCACATGACACCACATGACACATGATACGTGACACCACATGAGACATGACACCACAAGACACATGACACCACATGAGACATGACACCACATGACACCACATGACAACACATGTCACCAAATGACACATGACACCACACGACACCACATGACACCACATGACACCACATGACACCACATGACACATGATTACACATGATGACACATGACACCACATGACACCACATGATGACACATGACACCACATGACACCATATGACACCACATGATACCACATGACACATGATGACACATGACCCCACATGACCCCACATTGCGACACATGATGACACATGATGACACATGATGACGCATGATGACACATGACACCACATGACACCACATGATTACACATGACACCACATGACACCATATGACACCACATGATACCACATGACACATGATGACACATGACACCACATGACACCACATGACACATGATGACGCATGATGACACATGACAACACATGACACCACATGACACATGATGACACATACCACATGACACCACATGACACATGATGACGCATGATGACACATGACACCACATGACAGCACATGACACCACATGACACCATATGATACCACATGACATATGACCCCACATGACCCCATATTGTGACACATGATGACACATGACAACACATGACAACACATGACATCACATGACACCACATGACACATGATGACACATGACCCCACATGACCCCACATGGCAACACATGACGGCACATGGCGACACATGACGACACATGACGAAACATGACAACACATGACACCACATGAGACATGACACCACATGACACCACATGACAACACATGTCACCAAATGACACATGACACCACACGACACCACATGACACCACATGACACCACATGACACCACATGACACATGATTACGCATGATGACACATGACACCACATGACACCACATGATGACACATGACACCACATGACACCATATGACACCACATGATACCACATGACACATGATGACACATGACCCCACATGACCCCACATTGCGACACATGATGACACATGATGACACATGATGACGCATGATGACACATGACACCACATGACACCACATGATGACACATGACACCACATGACACCATATGACACCACATGATACCACATGACACATGATGACACATGACACCACATGACACCACATGACACATGATGACGCATGATGACACATGACAACACATGACACCACATGACACATGATGACACATACCACATGACACCACATGACACATGATGACGCATGATGACACATGACACCACATGACAGCACATGACACCACATGACACCATATGATACCACATGACATATGACCCCACATGACCCCATATTGTGACACATGATGACACATGACAACACATGACAACACATGACATCACATGACACCACATGACACATGATGACACATGACCCCACATGACCCCACATGGCAACACATGACGGCACATGGCGACTGTAGGAAGGTGGCTACCTGACTATGGTTACCCCAGATTTTTTGCCTTGTGTTTAGCTGGTTTTCGACTTAGTTGGCCTGGTTCCCTGCTAATCAGGGCCCCAGGCTATCTGCTCTCTCTGTAAAATGGATTCCATGTACCCTAGGTGCATAACTAGATTGGCTTGGGTCACCTTATCAGCCCCTGTACAGAGCACTATAGGTGCCCAGGGCATAGGTGCATCCAAGGCCTACCAGGGGCTGCAGCATATCTTTTGCCACCCCTGGCTGGCTATCTAAAATTGACACAACTGGCTGATCACTCAGCTGGGGCAAGGTGGTGTAATCACCCCTTGCTTAGATATAGTATGCCTATATCTAAACCTATCTGGACACATATAAACCTGTGAGCCACTCCTATGGCAGGCCTTAACAATCCTGAAGGCAGAGTGCGTGGTTTAATGTGAGATGGTGCTCTAGCATGAGCTGAGCCTGTCTGCAGCTGTCAGGACCAATTCCCTTAGCTGTTCCGGGATAATGCCAAACCATATACTATTAAGTGCATTATAATCCTCGCGGTTATATGTCAACTTTGGTTTGGCTTTATCAAAACATGTCGTGTAAGGTGTCATACGATTTGGAATACTACCCCCTCGCCAGTCCTGGCGACGGGGGTAGCATTCCACCCCTCTAGAGGGGACGACATGTTACTTTTGCTAAAACGCGGTTGATTTTTAAAAGAGCCTCAGATCCACAAAATGGATGCTTCTGCCACAGACACATGTCTGACCTCCTGCTGCTGACCGAAACTCAGCAGAGGAGGCCTGGACAAAGGATTTCCTGTCACAGGGAGGTGTGACACCACCCCAGACAGGAGATAGTGGATTGTAGCAGGGAGGTTTGAATGAAACCAGACAGTGCCTGGGGAGCACAAGGCTTCCCCTTGCATAATCCGGTCAAACCGGTTCTGGGGCAGCCCAGCCCCAGCTCCAGTGAGACCTGGACAAAGGAAAGGGGGTGTAACCACCCCCCTTCCTGGTCCCACCCATAGGGGAGGGACCTAGCAGGAGATCCACCCCTCAGATTGGAATAAGAGGGGGAGCAGTGCCAATGCAACGCAGATCATCCTGAAATCAACTTTAAACTAAGAAGAAGACTGGACTTCGACATTCTGATGATAGAAGACTGAAGAGCATCTCCCTTGTGGCCTAGGAGGGGCCACCCTGTGAACACAGGCATCACCCAGCACCTCGACGTCTGCTTTGCCGCCGCCTCCCGCCGGAGCCCGAGTGCAGAGCCTGACAAGACACAGCTTCCCAGACTTCTCCCAGCCGGATCCACAGTCCCTGCAAAGAAGGGACCTGTGGAGGCACCGAGAGATGTGGGAGCGGCCATCTTGAAAGACCCCCGAGACGCTGACTGCGCAGCACCCGAGGCACCCTCGACTCTGTGCTTTGGGGTTTGAGAAGCCCCATAACCGAGCAGCATTTGCACCAAAGATCAGCCCTCCAGCCTCTCCACGATCTGCGTGGGGCCCTTTTATTTTGTGCCACTCGACTCGCCATCCCGTCCGCTTGTCACGTGGTCAGCGGCCATCTTGGCGACGAAACCTACAATTTACACTGTGGGTCTGGTTGCTTCAGACCTGCCCTCGCTCCTGTAGAAAGGAGTATCCGCTCTGACCTTGCTGGTCCGAGTAATAAGCCTTTTTCACTTTCCCCGTGGCTTGCATTAGCCAAGGCTTGTTTGCTTCAATCGAGTTGCCGACACCGCCATCAGCTAGAGCCTTCGAGGAACAGCTCGTGATCGACTCCTGGACGTCTTTGACCTCTTCGTGTCTACGCAGCTGCAGAGAGAAGCAACCCCTGATCACCTGTTTGCACCCGACTTTGCCTGGTTCCAATCTGGTTCCACGGTGGTTACTGGTCAGTGACTTTGAACATTGTCCCCTCTGCTTTCAGGTCTTCACCACTTCAGATCCACCCTTGGATCCACCGGACACTTCTGCTTCACATCGCCTGCAGCTGCAACAGCTCCAAGCACCAAGAGCCTGCGTGTCAAGACCCGACGCCACTTCGACCCTGTGCACCCACGGACTGTGGGTGAGGTAAACATTGCAACGCCGGTGTTCCCACACTGGTACACACCTCTAGGGTCTGTGTCTAAAGTTTTGTTCCTCTAGGTTCAGCGGAAGTATCTTTTAATTCACTTTATCTAACTTTTACGCACCATTGACATTGCATTGGTGCGAGCCGCACTTTCCGTGCTGCACCCGTCTCCTGTGGGCTACTCCCGACTTCAGCATTGCTAGTCCTGACTGCTCCCAGCGAATCTCTAGGCCCTAGGCCTAACCACTGTTCGATAAGTGTTCCTTATACCACTTTTTTAGTATATGGTCTGAGTGGCCACCCGCCCTCATCCATAATTGTGCAACTTTATATGTTTTACTGTGCTTTTGATTTAACGCTTGTGCCCCTTTCCTCATAAAGAGTACTGGGGAGTAATTTAGAAATAAATACATATATTTTTACAATATATACTTGTGTGGTGTCCTTTCATTTGATTACAGGATTGTATGTGGTAAAACAGCTCGCTTAACACGACCTCTTAAGTTAAGCCTTTAAGGCTGCTTAGTCCATGCTACCATTAGGATAGCTTGTCTACAAGGTTGACTTACAACCTGACATCTTTGGGGTTTGTTTGGACTGATACCCAGTGGTTCCAGAATTGGAAACACTACATATCAGGCCAACTTCTCACAGCGACACATGACGACACATGACGAAACATGACAACACATGACACCACATGACACATTATGACACATGACCCCAAATGACCCCACATGGCGACATATGATGACACATGACGACACACGATGACACACAATGACACATGACACATGATGACACATGACACCAAATGACACCACATGATGACACATGACACCACATGACACCATATGACACCACATGATACCACATGACACATGATGACACATGACCCCACATGACCCCACATTGCGACACATGATGACACATGATGACACATGATGACGCATGATGACACATGACACCACATGACACCACATGATGACACATGACACCACATGACACCATATGACACCACATGATACCACATGACACATGATGACACATGACACCACATGACACCACATGACACATGATTACGCATGATGACACATGATGACGCATGATGACACATGACACCACATGACACCACATGATGACACATGACACCACATGACACCATATGACACCACATGATACCACATGGCACATGATGACACATGACCCCACATGACCCCACATTGCGACACATGATGACACATGATGACACATGATGACGCATGATGACACATGACACCACATGACACCACATGATGACACATGACACCACATGACACCATATGACACCACATGATACCACATGACACATGATGACACATGACACCACATGACACCACATGACACATGATTACGCATGATGACACATGACACCACATGACACCACATGATGACACATGACACCACATGACACCATATGACACCACATGATACCACATGACACATGATGACACATGACCCCACATGACCCCACATTGCGACACATGATGACACATGATGACACATGATGACGCATGATGACACATGACACCACATGACACCACATGATGACACATGACACCACATGACACCATATGACACCACATGATACCACATGACACATGATGACACATGACACCACATGACACCACATGACACATGATGACGCATGATGACACATGACAACACATGACACCACATGACACATGATGACACATACCACATGACACCACATGACACATGATGACGCATGATGACACATGACACCACATGACAGCACATGACACCACATGACACCATATGATACCACATGACATATGACCCCACATGACCCCATATTGTGACACATGATGACACATGACAACACATGACAACACATGACATCACATGACACCACATGACACATGATGACACATGACCCCACATGACCCCACATGGCAACACATGACGGCACATGGCGACACATGACGACACATGACGAAACATGACAACACATGACACCACATGACACATTATGACACATGACCCCAAATGACCCCACATGGCGACATATGATGACACATGACGACACACGATGACACACAATGACACATGACACATGATGACACATGACACCAAATGATGAGACATGACACCACATGATGACACATGACACCACATGATGACACATGACACATGACATGTGATGACACATGACACGTGATGACACATGACAACACATGACCCACATGACACATGATGACACATGACACCACATGACCCACATGACACATGATGACGCATGACACCACATGACACATGACACCACATGACACCACATGACACCACATGACACCACTTGACACCACTTGACACCACATGACACCACATGACACATGATGACACATGACGACACATGGCAACATGACACATGATGACACATGACGACACATGACAACACATGACACATGATGACACATGGCGACACATGGCAACACAAGGCGACACAAGGCGACACATGACGACACATGGCAACACATGACGACACATGGCAACACATGGCAACACATGGCAACACATGATGACACATGACGACACATGGCGACACATGGCGACACATGGCGACATATGGCGACACATGACGACACATGATGACACATGACAACACATGGCGACACATGACACCACATGACACATGAAACCACATGACACATGACACGTGATGACACATGACAACACATGACCCACATGACACATGATGACACATGATACCACATGACACCACATGACACCAGATGACACCACAAGACACATGATACGTGACACCACATGAGACATGACACATGACACCACATGAGACATGACACCACATGACACCTCATGACACCACATGACACCACATGACACCACATGACAACACATGACACCAAATGACACATGACACCACACGACACCACATGACACCACATGAGACCACATGACACATGATGACGCATGATGACACATGACGACACATGATGACACATGACACCACATGACACCATATGACACCACATGATACCACATGACACATGATGACACATGACCCCACTTGACCCCACATTGCGACACATGACGACACATGATGACACATGATGACACATGACACCACATGACATCACATGACACCACATGACACATGATGACACATGACCCCACATGACCCCACATGGTGACACATGACGACACATGGCGACACATGATGACACATGACACCATATGACACATGATGACACATGACCCCAAATGACCCCACATGGCGACATATGACGACACATGACGACACATGATGACACATGAGGACACATGACACATGACACCACATGATGAGATATGACACCACATGATGACACATGACACCTCATGATGACACATGACACATGACACGTGGTGACACATGACAACACATGACCCACATGACACATGATGGCACATGATGACACTTGACACCACATGACCCACATGACACATGATGACACATGACACCACATGACCCACATGACACATGATGACACATGACACCACATGACACATGACACCACATGACACCACATGACACAACTTGACACCACATGACACCACATGACACCACATGACACATGATAACACATGACGACACATGATGACACATGGCAACATGACACATGATGACACATGACGACACATGATGACACATGACGACACATGGCGGCACATGGCAACACATGGCAACACATGGCGACACATGACGACACATGGCAACACATGACGACACATGACAACACATGACGACACATGACACATGATGACACATGATGACACATGGCAACATGACACATGATGACACATGACGACACATGGCGGCACATGGCAACACATGGCAACACATGGCAACACATGACGACACATGGCAACACATGACGACACATGAAAACACATGACGACACATGACGACACATGGCAACACATGGCAACGCATGATGACACATGACGACACATGGCGACACCTGGAGACACATGATGACACATGACGACACATGACAACACATGGCGACACATGACACCACATGACACATGACACCACATGACACATGACATCACATGACACCACATGACACTTGACACATGATGACACATGATACCACATGACACCACATGACACCACATGACACCACATGACACCACAAAACACATGATACGTGACACCACATGAGACATGACACCACAAGACACATGACACCACATGAGACATGACACCATATGACATCACATGACACCACATGACACATGACACCACACGACACCACATGACACCACATGACACCACATGACACATGACACAACATGACACCACATGACACATGACACATGATGACACATGACACCACATGACAGCACATGACACCACATGAAACCACATGACACATGACACCACATGACACCACATGACACCACATGACACCACTTGACACCACATGACACCACATGACACCACTTGACACATGATGACACCACATGACACCACTTGATGCATGAAGACAATGACAACACATGTGTAGGAGAGTAGGGTCTGCTATCCTATGGTCACCCCAATTTTTGCTTTTTGCTTCACTGGTTTTCGACTTACTGAGGCTGTGGGCCTGCTAATCAGACCCCCAGCCTGCTGTTCTCTCTCTAAATTTATAATACATGTGCTATAGGTACATACCACAATTGGAAATGGACTCCTTGTCAGCCCCTGTACCATGCACTATAGGTGCTCAGGGCATAGGTGCCACCAAGGCCTACCAGGGGCTGAAGCATAGCTTTTGCCACCCCTGGCTGGTTCTTAAATTGACACAACTGGCTGATCACTCAGCTGGGGCAAGTGGGTGTAATCACCCCTTGCTTAGATATAGTATACCTATATCTAAACCTATATCTGGACACATATATAACCTGTGAGCCACTCCTATGGAAGGCCTCATCAATCCTGGAGGCAGAGTGCGCGGTTTTATGTGAGATGGAGCTCTGGCATGAGCTGAGCCTGTCTGCAGCTGTCGGGAACAACTCCCTAAGCTGATCCGGGATAATGCCATACCATATACTCTTAAGCGCCATATAATCCTCGCGGTTATATAGCAACTTTGGTTTGGCTTTATCAAAACATGTCGTGTAAGGTGTCATACGAATTGGAATACTGCCCCCTCGCCAGTTCTGGCGACGGGGGTAGCATTCCACCCTTCTAGAGGGAGAAGACATGTTACTTTACTGAAACGCGGTTGATTTAAAATGAGCCTCAGATCCACAAAATGGATGCCCCTGCCACAGACACGGGTCTGGCCTCCTGCTGCTGACCGAAACCCGGCAGAGGAGGCCTGGACAAAGAGTTTCCTGTCACAGGGCGGTGTCAAACCACCCCAGACAGGAGATAGTGGATTGGAGTAGGGAGGTTTCAAAGAAACCAGACACTGCCTGGGGAGCACAAGGCTGCCCCTTGCAGGATCCGGCCAAACCGGTTCTGGGGCCTCCCAGCCCCTGTCCCAGTGCGGCCAGGATCAAAGGAGAGGGGTGTAACCACCCCCTTCCTGGGTCCCACCCATAGGAGGGGACCTAGCAGGATGTCCAACCCCCTAGATTCGAATAAGAGGGGGAGCAGTCCCAACGGACTTCAGATCATCCTGAAGAAACATAAGAAACAAAATCTGGACCCTTCGACTTTCTACACGACGTGAGAAGACTGAAGAATCTCCCTTGTGGTCAAGGAGTGACCACCCTGTGCAAACAGGCACCATCCAGCCCTCGACCCTTGCTTTGTTGCAGTTCCCGCCGGAACTCGAGCGACAGAGATCGACGAGATCAAGCTTGCCTGCCTTCTACCTGCCCGATCCACAGTCCCTGCAGAGCTGAGACCCGTGGAGGCGACCGGAAGCGTGGGGCACGCCATCTTGAAAAGGCCACGAGACGCTGACCGTGCAGCCCACGAGTGACCCTCGAAGCTGTACACCGGGGTTTGAGAAGCCCCAGCCCCGAGCTCCACTTGCACCAAAGCTCACCCCTCCACACTCGACGAGTGCTGCGTGGGGCCCTTCTGCCTGTGTGTGCTCGACGCGTTGGCCCGGTCACTTGCCAGCTGGCTTGTGGCCCCTGTGCCGACGAAACTTGAAATCCGACTTGCTTTTCTGGTTGCTCCAGATCTGCACCAGCTCCTGTGAAAAGGAGCACCCACTCTGACCCTCCTGGTTCGAGTGATAAGCAATCTCCCGGTTCCGCGTGGATTGCTTTTGCCAAGTGCTGTTTGCTACAATCTTCAAGCCGACGGTGCTGACGGCGAGAGCCTACGTGGGACAGATCGTGACCTGCTCCTGGACGTCGCAGAGGCCCCAGAGCCCACGTGACAGCGGAGAGAAGCCTATCGACAACCGCCTGATTGCGCCCGACATTGCCTGGTTCCGTCCTGGTTCCACCCTGGTCACTGCTGAGTGACCCAGACTCTGTCCCCTCTGCTTTCAGGTACTTTTCTACTTCGATCCACCCTTGGATCGCACCGGACACTTCTGCTTCACAGCGCCTGCAGCTGCAACAGCTCCAAGCACCAAGAACCTGCGTGACAGAACCCGACGCCACTTCGACCCTGTGCACCCACGGCCTGTGGGTGAGGTAACTTTGCAACGCCGGTGTCCTTACACTGGCACACACCTCTAGGGTCTGTGTCTGAAGTTTTGTGTTCCTAGGTTCAGCGGAAGTATCATTTAATTCACTTTAACTAACTTTTACGCACCATTGACTTTACATTGGTGCGCGCCGCACTTTCCGTGCTGCACCCGTATCCTGTGGGCTACTCCCGACTTCTTCATTGCTTGTCCCGACTGCTCCCAGCGAATCTCTAGGCCCTAGGCCTAACCATTGCTCGATAAGTGTTACTTATACCATTTTTTTAGTATATGGTCTGAGTGGCCCCCCGCCCTCAGCCATAATTGTGCCAACTTTATATGTTTAACAGTGCTTTTGATTTAACGCTTGTGCCCCTTTCCTCATAAAGAGTACTGGGGAGTAATTTAGAAATAAATACATATATTTTTACAATATATACTTGTGTGGTGTCCTTTCATTTGATTACAGGATTGTATGTGGTAAAACAGCTCGCTTAACACGACCTCTTAAGTTTAGCCTTTAGGCTGCTTAGTCCATGCTACCACTAGGATAGCTTGTCTACAAGGTTGACTTACAACCTGACATCTTTGGGGTTTGTTTGGACTGATACCCAGTGGTTCCAGAATTGGAAACACTACATATCAGGCCAACTTCTCACATTGGTGTGCAGCGGTGCGGATTTGAGCTTGCTGTTTGTTTTACCATTGCAATCTTTATCAAATTGAAAGATCACATCAAGTACCTCTAGGTACATATAAATCAAAAGCTTAGCATATTAAGTTCTACTGAACTTAGTAGTTGTAGATTAAAGGGATTAGCACACCCTGACTACAACTCACTAGCAAGGTACAGTAGGAAACCACTTAGTGTAGGTAAGTGCATCACTTACACCTCACTAGCAGTCATGTCTGATACAGGTAGACCCGCAGGTTCTGCTCCTGTAGAAGTTGATCCTATAGGGACAACATCCAGATATGACAACCTTAGCCACAAAGACCTGAGTGCCTTGTGCACAGCCAGGGGGCTAAAAAAGGGCAGAGGCCCTACCATTCCTTCCCTAATAGCTCTCCTAGAAAAGGATGACCTAGATAAGGTGAGTCAGGCTCCCTTAGAATCAGGTGAAGGGATAAACTCCCCTGAGAATGAGGATCTTCCAGATGATGATGTAGTAGAGGAGGAAGAGGAAGAGGAAGGCTCTGATTTAGAAGAGCCTGAAGATCAGGATCAGAGGGGAAACCAGGTACAGGTTGCCAGCCTTAACCAGGCCAACTTGGACCTACATGGGAATGGGGGGGGGCCAGCACCACCCCAGATCTCATAACCAAATTCTCCCAGGTAATAGGAGGGAGAGATCTCTATCAGGGGACTCTCACCTTTCTAGTGCCTCAAGAGAATCTCAAAGAGGAATGACTTCCTCCCAGAGAAAAGAGCATAGGGCCAGAATGAGGGCTGTCCAACTCCAAATAGAAAGGGAAGAGGTAGCCTTGGCTCAAGCTAAACTTGCTTTAGCAAGAGAAAGAAAATTGTGTGGCTTAGATGCCACTGGTGGCAGCAAAGTTCCTAAAGAAAAAGACAGGGCCTATGACAATAGAAACCTGACAAAAATTGTGCCCCCCTACAAGGAAGGGGATGATATCCACAAATGGATGACTGCTCTTGAGAGGGCCTGCATGGTACAGCAGGTCCCTGAGGATCAGTGGGCAGCAATTTTATGGTACTCCTTTTCTGAGAAAGGGAGGGACAGGCTCCTCACTGTTAGACCTGAGGATGCCAAAAACTACTCTGTTCTGAAGAGTGCTCTTATTGAAGGGTTTGGCCTAACCACTGAGCAATACAGGTTGTTGTTCAGAGACACCCAAAAAGCACAGACTCAGGACTGGACTGATTTTGTAGATTGTGCCACTAAGGCTCTGGAGGGTTGGCTGCAGGGAAGTAAAGTTTCAGACTATACAGGATTGTACAATCTTATGATGAGAGAACAGATCCTTAATAACTGTCAGAACCAGCTGTTGCATCAATACCTTGTTGACTCTGATTTGACCTCTCCCCAAGAATTGGGAAAGAAGGCAGACAAATGGGTCAGAACAAGGATTAAGCAGAAAAACCAGAACCAAGGTGACCAGAAGAAAACAGACCAGAAGGGTGGGAATCAGAAAGATAAAGAAAAGGACCAGAAGTCTTCAGGCCCCCAAACTAGCAATAAGGAGGGGGGTTCCCAAAATGGAAACAAGAAAAAGAAGAATGATGGCCCAAAGAAACCTTGGTGTAATACCTGCAAATCAGTTTCACACTGGGGCAGTGAATGCACTAAGAAAAATCCAGTCCCCACCACTGCAGCTCCTAAAGCAACTGCACCCCCTAGTACAGTCAGCAGTGGTGGTACACAGCCAAAGGGTTTAGTAGGGTTGACCCTGGGTACTGAGGTGGAATCTGGCCTAGTCAGAATCCCCACACAGGCAGTTCTCCTATATGATGTGGACATATCTTTGCCCACTGCAGTAAGCCCCAGTAACCTGGGCAAATATAGGCAGACTCCCTTAATTAATGAGAAACTGGCTCAGGCCTACAGGGACACTTGTGCCAGTGTCACAATGGTGACACCTGGCTTTGTGGATCCTGGACAGATTGTACTAGGTGAAAGTTACCTAGTGACCAATGCAAGCAACTCCACTACTTCCCATAGTGTGGCTGTTGTGAACTTCTCCTGGGGAGGGGTAGATGGCCTAAAGAAAGTTGTTGTGAGTGCAGACCTCCCAGTAGACTGTCTGTTAGGCAATGATCTTGAAAGCTCAGTTTGGTCAGAAGTGGAGTACAGGACTCATGCAGAAATGCTAGGGATTTCAGCTCATGTCCTTGCAGTGACAAGGTCTCAGGCTAAGAAGTGCCTTCCTGAACCAGTGGTGGATCTTGAAACAATAGACCAACCACAACCCAAGAGGAGGAGCAAGAGGGTTAAGGCTGTGCCTTCCCACTTGCCCCAGGTTGAGGATCAAGTTTCACAGGAAACTGATTCTGCAGTCCAAGAGGAGACTGTCTCAGATGAGCTTGAACCTGAACAGGTTGAGTTTCTGGGGACAGGGGGACCCTCAAGGGCAGACCTGGGGCAGGCCCAATTAGATTGCCCTTCACTTGAACCCCTCAGACAGCAAGCTGCTGCTGAGGCTGCAGGGAATGCTCAAGGTACCCATAAGGTGTATTGGGATGAAGGGCTCCTTTATTCAGAGGCTAGAGACCCCAAGCCTGGCACCACCAGGAGGTTGGTTATACCTTTGAAGTTTAGGGGCTTCCTTCTTACCTTGGCCCATGATATTCCCCTTGCAGGACACTTAGGCCAGAATAAGACTTGGGACAGGCTTGTTCCACACTTTCACTGGCCTCACATGTCAGAAAATGTCAAGGAGTTTTGTCGCTCCTGTGTCACTTGCCAAGCCAGTGGCAAGTCAGGTGGCACAACAAAGGCCCCCCTGATACCACTACCTGTGGTGGGGGTACCCTTTGAAAGAGTTGGAATAGACATTGTGGGTCCCATGGATCCTCAAACAGCATCTGGGCACAGATTTATACTGGTGGTAGTGGATCATGCCACCAGGTACCCAGAGGCAATTCCCCTGAGGACCACCACAGCTCCTGTGGTGGCAAAAGCCCTCATTGCAGTTTTCTCAAGAGTGGGCTTTCCAAAGGAGGTTCTTTCAGACAGAGGTACTAACTTTATGTCTGGATACTTAAAAGCAATGTGGAAAGAGTGTGGAGTAAACTATAAGTTTACCACACCCTACCATCCACAGTGCAATGGGCTTGTGGAAAGGTTCAACAAGACCCTAAAGGGAATGATAAAAGGTTTACCAGAGAAGCTTAGGCGGAAATGGGACATCCTTTTACCCTGCTTGCTCTTTGCTTACAGAGAGGTCCCACAGAAGGGGGTTGGCTACAGCCCTTTTGAACTTTTGTTTGGCCACCCTGTAAGAGGTCCATTGAGTTTGGTGAAGGAAGGATGGGAGTTACCTCTCAAAAAGCCTAAACTAGACATTGTGGACTATGTACTTGGTCTCCGCTCCAGGATGGCTGAATACATGGAGAGAGCATCCAAAAACCTTGAGGCAAGTCAGGAATTACAGAAAGCCTGGCATGACCAAAAGGCTGTTATGGTTGAGTTCCAGCCAGGACAGAAGGTGTGGGTGTTGGACCCAGTGGGGCCAGCAGCTCTCCAGGACAAATGGACTGGACCCTACCCTATCATTGAAAAGAAGGGAGAAGTCACCTACTTGGTTGACTTTGGTACCCCTAGGAGCCCCCACAGGGTGCTCCATGTGAACAGATTGAAAGCATTTGTTGACAGGGAGGACATGAGTCTCCTCATGGCCACAGATGGGGAACAGGAGGAAGAGAGTGACCCTCTCCCAGACCTGCTTTCCCAGAACCCTGATGATGGTTCAGTTGATGGAGTAGCCTTGGCAGGCAGCCTCACTGAGCAGCAACAGGTGGACTGCAGACAGGTGTTGCAGGCCCACAGACAATTGTTTTCACTCACACCCAGTCAGACTAACTGGTGCACCCATGAGGTGGACACTGGTGACAATCTGCCTGTGAAGAATAAGATCTACAGGCAACCTGACCATGTCAGGGATTGTATAAAGGCTGAGGTGCAAAAGATGTTGGAGCTTGGAGTGATTGAGCCATCAGAGAGCCCATGGGCTAGCCCAGTGGTCCTTGTGCCAAAACCTCATACCAAAGATGGGAAGAGAGAAATGAGGTTTTGTGTGGACTACAGAGGTCTCAATGCTGTCACTAGGACAGATGCTCATCCCATTCCAAGAGCAGATGAGCTCATTGATAAATTGGCTTCTGCCAAGTTTCTGAGCACATTTGATTTGACAGCTGGCTACTGGCAAATCAGACTAGCTGAGGAGTCAAAAGCCAAAACAGCATTTTCGACCCCTAGTGGACATTATCAATTTGTGGTAATGCCCTTTGGCTTGAAGAATGCACCTGCCACTTTCCAAAGGTTGGTGAACCAAGTCCTTGCTGGGCTGGATGACTTTTGTGCAGCATATCTAGATGATATTGCTGTCTTTAGCTCCACCTGGGAGGATCACCTGATCCACCTGAAGAAGGTTCTGGAGGCCCTGCAAAAGGCAGGCCTGACTATCAAGGCTACTAAGTGCCAGATAGGGCAGAGCAAGGTTGTGTACTTGGGCCACCTAGTAGGTGGGGGTCAAGTTCAACCACTGGAGAGCAAGATCCAGACCATACAGGACTGGGCTCCTCCAACTACCCAGACACAAGTCAGAGCCTTCTTGGGCCTGACTGGGTATTACAGAAAATTTGTAAAGAACTATGGGTCCATTGTGACACCATTGAATGACTTGACATCCAAGAAGATGCCCAAAAAGGTTCAGTGGACAGTTAGCTGTCAAAAGGCATTTGATGACCTGAAGAAGGCCATGTGCTCTGCACCTATCCTGAAGAGTCCTGACTACTCCAAACAGTTCATTGTACAGACAGATGCTTCTGAGTTGGGGGTGGGAGCTGTGCTTTCACAACTTAATCAAGATGGTCAAGACCAGCCCATTGCTTTTATTAGCAGAAGGCTGACCCCCAGGGAGAAACGTTGGTCAGCTATTGAGAGGGAGGCCTTTGCTGTGGTTTGGGCCCTGAAGAAGTTGAGGCCATACTTGTTTGGTACTCACTTCCTAATTCAGACAGACCATAAGCCCCTCTTGTGGCTAAATCAGATGAAGGGTGAAAATCCCAAACTGCTCAGGTGGTCCATTTCCCTACAGGGGATGGACTTTACAGTGGAGCACCGCCCAGGGACTGACCATGGTAATGCAGATGGTCTCTCCAGGTACTTCCACTTAGAACATGAAGACTTATCTGGTCAAGGTTAAGTTTAATGTCCCTGCGTTTGGGGGGGGGTTATGTAGGAGAGTAGGGTCTGCTATCCTATGGTCACCCCAATTTTTGCTTTTTGCTTCACTGGTTTTCGACTTACTGAGGCTGTGGGCCTGCTAATCAGACCCCCAGCCTGCTGTTCTCTCTCTAAATTTATAATACATGTGCTATAGGTACATACCACAATTGGAAATGGACTCCTTGTCAGCCCCTGTACCATGCACTATAGGTGCTCAGGGCATAGGTGCCACCAAGGCCTACCAGGGGCTGAAGCATAGCTTTTGCCACCCCTGGCTGGTTCTTAAATTGACACAACTGGCTGATCACTCAGCTGGGGCAAGTGGGTGTAATCACCCCTTGCTTAGATATAGTATACCTATATCTAAACCTATATCTGGACACATATATAACCTGTGAGCCACTCCTATGGAAGGCCTCATCAATCCTGGAGGCAGAGTGCGCGGTTTTATGTGAGATGGAGCTCTGGCATGAGCTGAGCCTGTCTGCAGCTGTCGGGAACAACTCCCTAAGCTGATCCGGGATAATGCCATACCATATACTCTTAAGCGCCTTATAATCCTCGCGGTTATATAGCAACTTTGGTTTGGCTTTATCAAAACATGTCGTGTAAGGTGTCATACGAATTGGAATACTACCCCCTCGCCAGTTCTGGCGACGGGGGTAGCATTCCACCCTTCTAGAGGGAGAAGACATGTTACTTTACTGAAACGCGGTTGATTTAAAATGAGCCTCAGATCCACAAAATGGATGCCCCTGCCACAGACACGGGTCTGGCCTCCTGCTGCTGACCGAAACCCGGCAGAGGAGGCCTGGACAAAGAGTTTCCTGTCACAGGGCGGTGTCAAACCACCCCAGACAGGAGATAGTGGATTGGAGTAGGGAGGTTTCAAAGAAACCAGACACTGCCTGGGGAGCACAAGGCTGCCCCTTGCAGGATCCGGCCAAACCGGTTCTGGGGCCTCCCAGCCCCTGTCCCAGCGCGGCCAGGATCAAAGGAGAGGGGTGTAACCACCCCCTTCCTGGGTCCCACCCATAGGAGGGGACCTAGCAGGATGTCCAACCCCCTAGATTCGAATAAGAGGGGGAGCAGTCCCAACGGACTTCAGATCATCCTGAAGAAACATAAGAAACGAAATCTGGACCCTTCGACTTTCTACACGACGTGAGAAGACTGAAGAATCTCCCTTGTGGTCAAGGAGTGACCACCCTGTGCAAACAGGCACCATCCAGCCCTCGACCCTTGCTTTGTTGCAGTTCCCGCCGGAACTCGAGCGACAGAGATCGACGAGATCAAGCTTGCCTGCCTTCTACCTGCCCGATCCACAGTCCCTGCAGAGCTGAGACCCGTGGAGGCGACCGGAAGCGTGGGGCACGCCATCTTGAAAAGGCCACGAGACGCTGACCGTGCAGCCCACGAGTGACCCTCGAAGCTGTACACCGGGGTTTGAGAAGCCCCAGCCCCGAGCTCCACTTGCACCAAAGCTCACCCCTCCACACTCGACGAGTGCTGCGTGGGGCCCTTCTGCCTGTGTGTGCTCGACGCGTTGGCCCGGTCACTTGCCAGCTGGCTTGTGGCCCCTGTGCCGACGAAACTTGAAATCCGACTTGCTTTTCTGGTTGCTCCAGATCTGCACCAGCTCCTGTGAAAAGGAGCACCCACTCTGACCCTCCTGGTTCGAGTGATAAGCAATCTCCCGGTTCCGCGTGGATTGCTTTTGCCAAGTGCTGTTTGCTACAATCTTCAAGCCGACGGTGCTGACGGCGAGAGCCTACGTGGGACAGATCGTGACCTGCTCCTGGACGTCGCAGAGGCCCCAGAGCCCACGTGACAGCGGAGAGAAGCCTATCGACAACCGCCTGATTGCGCCCGACATTGCCTGGTTCCGTCCTGGTTCCACCCTGGTCACTGCTGAGTGACCCAGACTCTGTCCCCTCTGCTTTCAGGTACTTTTCAACTTCGATCCACCCTTGGATCGCACCGGACACTTCTGCTTCACAGCGCCTGCAGCTGCAACAGCTCCAAGCACCAAGAACCTGCGTGACAGAACCCGACGCCACTTCGACCCTGTGCACCCACGGCCTGTGGGTGAGGTAACTTTGCAACGCCGGTGTCCTTACACTGGCACACACCTCTAGGGTCTGTGTCTGAAGTTTTGTGTTCCTAGGTTCAGCGGAAGTATCATTTAATTCACTTTAACTAACTTTTACGCACCATTGACTTTACATTGGTGCGCGCCGCACTTTCCGTGCTGCACCCGTATCCTGTGGGCTACTCCCGACTTCTTCATTGCTTGTCCCGACTGCTCCCAGCGAATCTCTAGGCCCTAGGCCTAACCATTGCTCGATAAGTGTTACTTATACCATTTTTTTAGTATATGGTCTGAGTGGCCCCCCGCCCTCAGCCATAATTGTGCCAACTTTATATGTTTAACAGTGCTTTTGATTTAACGCTTGTGCCCCTTTCCTCATAAAGAGTACTGGGGAGTAATTTAGAAATAAATACATATATTTTTACAATATATACTTGTGTGGTGTCCTTTCATTTGATTACAGGATTGTATGTGGTAAAACAGCTCGCTTAACACGACCTCTTAAGTTTAGCCTTTAGGCTGCTTAGTCCATGCTACCACTAGGATAGCTTGTCTACAAGGTTGACTTACAACCTGACATCTTTGGGGTTTGTTTGGACTGATACCCAGTGGTTCCAGAATTGGAAACACTACATATCAGGCCAACTTCTCACAACATGTTGACACAACACCACATGACATATGACACCACAAGACACATGACACCACATGACACCACATGACACATGAGACATGACACCACAACACACATGATACGTGACACCACATGACACATGAGACATGACACCACATGACACATGAGCGTTGACACCACAAGACACATGATACATGACACAACATGACACATGACACATGACACATGACACCACATGACACATGACATCACAAGACACATGATATGTGACACCACATGACACCACATGACACATGACACCACATGATATGACACCACATGACACTTGACACATGATGACACATGACACCACATGACACCACAAGATACCACATGACACTGAGGTTCCGTGACGATTCGAACCAGTGTTTTCAACATTGTCGTAAACCTATAATTCCGGTACCAGTGAACCGCAAATGATCTATATAGTATACCCCGGTGTTTTCGCTATGCTACGAGCAAGAGCACTCTTGTTATGGGCACACTTCCGGTACACCAATGGCATCCATTTCGGAATACGGCATCCATCTTGTATTCTTGCCCTCACATAGTCAATGAACAAACAGTGACCTCTGATCAATTCATTTCGCTAAAAGACACGTAGGCTTTAGCCTGGCGATGCATCTTGTTAATGACACGTAAACCTTAGTTCAGAAACGCTGTGGCTGTATGACTCGACAAAAGCTGTCTCCTCTGCCTGAGGCCAGTCCTGCTATACTGGTTCTCGTGCTCGTTGGCCTGATCATGAATAGGCAGCCGAAGACAGTAGCCTTGCCCATTTACGACCCACAAACATCTCTTATCCTGCTTTCCTATCTCCTACACCTGGCTCTGCTCCTTTCCTTCTGGGCTTTTACTATGGGGAGGTAACGAAATTTATGATGAGGCGGTCCGGCTCTTGAATGAGAAGATGACACGGGATTATGATTGAACAGTGGAAATCCCTCATTTTGTAATGTTTGACATCAGAACTTCGTTGACTGTTACTGTTTGACGCCAAATATTTATTATTTAGGATACAAAGTTTAAGAAATGTACGAGTAATGTGAAGAATGTTGCCTACAGCTAAAAATTGTGTATTTAAGGAGCAACCCACTTAATACAAATCGAACAGGCTCCTAGAACCTGCCCGTGTGTAGTTTCTGTGACTTCTGTATCCCTGCAGTAATAAACCTTTGGTCTTTGACGCCACCATCGAGAAGCCCGTGTTTCTGTTTATCTGTGCACCGAGACAGGTAGAACTCAGGGGTCTTCGGGTGTTGTATTCCCTGGCACCTCTGGACCTTATTCAGTCCAGAACTCCAATTGGCGCCCAATGTGGGGCGACGTCATTCGGTACCGGTCCAAAAGCCTGAAGATTTCGAGAAGCTTTGTGTGAAGATTCCAGAGGGAGGCACCCCACTTCATCGATCCCGGTATATCGCAAAAGTGGCCAGACGTTCTCTTCCACGAGGGTTCCCGCTCAGACGGCTGCAGTGGACCGCTGCCTTGACTGTCGCCCTGTCTTGGACACGAGGTGCAGACCTTAGTACGGCGAGACCTAGACGGGTTTCTCCTTGGTGACGTCTTCAGTGCCTCAGTTAAGTATTAAGTGGTTGCTAGTTGTTTTTGGTTACTTTGTAAGGATTTATCAATCGGTTGCTTCTGTGCGGATAAACCTTTCAGCTCTCTGACTTGACTTGGTTTTGTAGATTATCACTGGTTGTTTTTGTTAAGATAATCTTTGGTTTGGTTTGGGTATCGATACATTTGTTCATTTGGTAGGCCTAAGTTCTAAGTTCGATTGCGCATCTTTGTTTGTGTTTGTTCTGTGTTCCAGTTTGTCAAAATGGTAAGTCGGAATAACTGTATGTTTTCGTGTTTTGGTTGCAACAGGGATTCCCGGTTGGAGGACTCATGTCCGGTTCCTCCGATTGGAACTCCTACTTACGAGCTCTATTGCAAACACGGTGTGGGTCCTATATCTTATAATGAGGTGTGGGTCCGTTACACGAAAAAGGATGGTGTCCTTAGTTGGCCACTACATGGTAGTTTTGAACCTGAAATCCTTGATAATTTGGAAATAAAACTGTTTAAAAAGAAAACCCGGCCGGCAATGTTTGATTCTTTCCGTTGTTGGCGAAAAGAATCCAAACAAAGAGAGCTTAGGAAATTAAAGAAAGAGCAAAAAGAGCAAGGGTTGACCCTAATGCAGTCTACTAGGCAGCTGCAACTCAATGAAACTGAGAAGGCGATAGAGATATCTGATAGAGAACATAATTTGGCGATTGACAAGTGCTACCCTGCCTTGCCATCATGCGCCGCTAAGCCAGTGGAGGACCCTGAAAAGGATCCCCTGTTGTCTTATTTGTTGAGGTCACCTCCACCGTATGCTCAGGGTGCTACGGCTCCACCTTTGCCACATGTTTTGTTACCGGCTGCTGGACAGCCTGGGATACCTGCTCCTGTTCCCTTGAATCCAGTTCCTGCACTCCTTGTGGTTAACAACATTCCTCCGGCACCCCCTCTTCCAGGGTTGCCTGCTCCTCTGCCTATGCCTGCTCTGCCTATACCTGTTATTTCGCAAGTTGCTTTGCCTGCTACCCCTCCTCTTACCGTTTCATCTGTTCCAACTACTACTCTACTCAAAACTTCTGCAAGCTTTATGTCGCCGCTTTCTGTTCGTCGGAAAATCACCGAATCTGTCACTAATATTCTATCTCCTTTTTACAAAACTCTAATTAAGACTCCTGCCTCTGAATCTACTCAGAGACGTAGTCAGCTTCCTAATGTTGAAGAACGAGGAATATTAGATTCTACAGCCCTTAGGTGGATTTCGAAAGTTGGAAGGTATGATGTACGAGATGTATTGGAAACATTTATGCAATGGAATGAACCGACACAGCGCTATGTGTTCGATGTAATGTGTTCCCTTTTGCGTGAGGATTGGGATGAGGACGACTCTGAATCAGTTCCGGATGATTTAATTCATGTTCAGCAAAAATTCGCTGCAGGTATGGTAGTAGGTCAGGACGTAAAAGAAGCGATGGAACTAATTTTAGGCTATAGGTCTGATCCTTCTCTCCGCTCACCAAGGGACCTAGAGAAACGTAGCACAAAACAAGGTCGTCAGTACCCGATGAGGGAGGTTCCGCCAATATGGCGCGAAGCCATTCAAGCTGATGCGGTCAATGGTATTGCAGCCGCTCCAGCACAGTTCCAGAGAGTGTGGATACACATTCCGTGGAAACGAGCTGAAGTGTTAGCAGTAAAACAGGCTTTGCCAGACCCGCGTAAAAATCCAGCCGGATATTATACAGAGCTGACTCAGACGGTTCAAGCTTGTGTTATGAACTTAGCAGATATCCACATGCTATTTGGCAATGTAGTGCCACAACCTAATTGGGCTAAAATTCGTAACGAAAATCATCAAGTTGCCCTAGGTGGTGATTGGGCAGCTATAGTAGCGGCAGATGGTCAACAAATTGGTGGTTCTAAGCCCGAACCTCTAATTGCTAATTTACCTGGCAGGATAATCGATTTAATGAAAACTTTGATGCCAGCATTGCGCGTTAATTGGGACAAACTGTCCGCATGCAAGCAAAAGAAAGACGAAAGCGTCTCTGTAGGAAGGTGGCTACCTGACTATGGTTACCCCAGATTTTTTGCTTTGTGTTTAGCTGGTTTTCGACTTAGTTGGCCTGGTTCCCTGCTAATCAGGGCCCCAGGCTATCTGCTCTCTCTGTAAATGGATTCCATGTACCCTAGGTGCATAACTAGATTGGCTTGGGTCACCTTATCAGCCCCTGTACAGAGCACTATAGGTGCCCAGGGCATAGGTGCCTCCAAGGCCTACCAGGGGCTGCAGCATATCTTTTGCCACCCCTGGCTGGCTATCTAAATTGACACAACTGGCTGATCACTCAGCTGGGGCAAGTGGGTGTAATCACCCCTTGCTTAGATATAGTATACCTATATCTAAACCTATATCTGGACACATATATAACCTGTGAGCCACTCCTATGGAAGGCCTCATCAATCCTGGAGGCAGAGTGCGTGGTTTTATGTGAGATGGAGCTCTGGCATGAGCTGAGCCTGTCTGCAGCTGTCGGGAACAACTCCCTAAGCTGATCCGGGATAATGCCATACCATATACTCTTAAGCGCCTTATAATCCTCGCGGTTATATAGCAACTTTGGTTTGGCTTTATCCAAACATGTCGTGTAAGGTGTCATACGAATTGGAATACTACCCCCTCGCCAGTTCTGGCGACGGGGGTAGCATTCCACCCTTCTAGAGGGAGAAGACATGTTACTTTGCTGAAACGCGGTTGATTTAAACTGAGCCTCAGATCCACAAAATGGATGCCCCTGCCACAGACACGGGTCTGGCCTCCTGCTGCTGACCGAAACCCGGCAGAGGAGGCCTGGACAAAGAGTTTCCTGTCACAGGGCGGTGTCAAACCACCCCAGACAGGAGATAGTGGATTGGAGTAGGGAGGTTTCAAAGAAACCAGACACTGCCTGGGGAGCACAAGGCTGCCCCTTGCAGGATCCGGCCAAACCGGTTCTGGGGCCTCCCAGCCCCTGTCCCAGCGCGGCCAGGATCAAAGGAGAGGGGTGTAACCACCCCCTTCCTGGGTCCCACCCATAGGAGGGGACCTAGCAGGATGTCCAACCCCCTAGATTCGAATAAGAGGGGGAGCAGTCCCAACGGACTTCAGATCATCCTGAAGAAACATAAGAAACGAAATCTGGACCCTTCGACTTTCTACACGACGTGAGAAGGCTGAAGAATCTCCCTTGTGGTCAAGGAGTGACCACCCTGTACAAACAGGCACCATCCAGCCCTCGACCCTTGCTTTGTTGCAGTTCCCGCCGGAACTCGAGCGACAGAGATCGACGAGATCAAGCTTGCCTGCCTTCTACCTGCCCGATCCACAGTCCCTGCAGAGCTGAGACCCGTGGAGGCGACCGGAAGCGTGGGGCACGCCATCTTGAAAAGGCCACGAGACGCTGACCGTGCAGCCCACGAGTGACCCTCGAAGCTGTACACCGGGGTTTGAGAAGCCCCAGCCCCGAGCTCCACTTGCACCAAAGCTCACCCCTCCACACTCGACGAGTGCTGCGTGGGGCCCTTCTGCCTGTGTGTGCTCGACGCATTGGCCCGGTCACTTGCCAGCTGGCTTGTGGCCCCTGTGCCGACGAAACTTGAAATCCGACTTGCTTTTCTGGTTGCTCCAGATCTGCACCAGCTCCTGTGAAAAGGAGCACCCACTCTGACCCTCCTGGTTCGAGTGATAAGCAATCTCCCGGTTCCGCGTGGATTGCTTTTGCCAAGTGCTGTTTGCTACAATCTTCAAGCCGACGGTGCTGACGGCGAGAGCCTACGTGGGACAGATCGTGACCGGCTCCTGGACGTCGCAGATGCCCCAGAGCCCACGTGACAGCGGAGAGAAGCCTATCGACAACCGCCTGATTGCGCCCGACATTGCCTGGTTCCGTCCTGGTTCCACCCTGGTCACTGCTGAGTGACCCAGACTCTGTCCCCTCTGCTTTCAGGTACTTTTCTACTTCGATCCACCCTTGGATCGCACCGGACACTTCTGCTTCACAGCGCCTGCAGCTGCAACAGCTCCAAGCACCAAGAACCTGCGTGACAGAACCCGACGCCACTTCGACCCTGTGCACCCACGGCCTGTGGGTGAGGTAACTTTGCAACGCCGGTGTCCTTACACTGGCACACACCTCTAGGGTCTGTGTCTGAAGTTTTGTGTTCCTAGGTTCAGCGGAAGTATCATTTAATTCACTTTAACTAACTTTTACGCACCATTGACTTTACATTGGTGCGCGCCGCACTTTCCGTGCTGCACCCGTATCCTGTGGGCTACTCCCGACTTCTTCATTGCTTGTCCTGACTGCTCCCAGCGAATCTGTAGGCCCTAGGCCTAACCATTGCTCGATAAGTGTTACTTATACCATTTTTTTAGTATATGGTCTGAGTGGCCCCCCGCCCTCAGCCATAATTGTGCCAACTTTATATGTTTAACAGTGCTTTTGATTTAACGCTTGTGCCCCTTTCCTCATAAAGAGTACTGGGGAGTGATTTAGAAATAAATACATATATTTTTACAATATATACTTGTGTGGTGTCCTTTCATTTGATTACAGGATTGTATGTGGTAAAACAGCTCGCTTAACACGACCTCTTAAGTTTAGCCTTTAGGCTGCTTAGTCCATGCTACCACTAGGATAGCTTGTCTAACAAGGTTGACTTACAACCAGACATCTTTGGGGTTTGTTTGGACTGATACCCAGTGGTTCCAGAATTGGAAACACTACATATCAGGCCAACTTCTCACATTGGTGTGCAGCGGTGCGGATTTGAGCTTGCTGTTTGTTTTACCATTGCAATCTTTATCAAATTGAAAGATCACATCAAGTACCTCTAGGTACATATAAATCAAAAGCTTAGCATATTAAGTTCTACTGAACTTAGTAGTTGTAGATTAAAGGGATTAGCACACCCTGACTACAACTCACTAGCAAGGTACAGTAGGAAAACACTTAGTGTAGGTAAGTGCATCACTTACACCTCACTAGCAGTCATGTCTGATACAGGTAGAGCCTCAGGCTCTGCTCCTGTAATAGTTGATCCTATAGGGACAACATCCAGATATGACAACCTTAGCCACAAAGACCTGAGTGCCTTGTGCACAGCCAGGGGGCTAAAAAAGGGCAGAGGCCCTACCATTCCTTCCCTAGTAGCTCTCCTAGAAAAGGATGACCTAGATAAGGTGAGTCAGGCTCCCTTAGAATCAGGTGAAGGGATACACTCCCCTGAGAATGAGAATCTTCCAGAAGAAGAAGAGGAGGAGGAAGAGGAAGAGGAAGGCTCTGATGTAGAAGAGCCTGAAGATCAGGATCAGAGGGGAAACCAGGTACAGGTTGCCAGCCTTAACCAGGCCAACTTGGACCTACATGGGAATGGGGAGGGCCAGCACCACCCCAGATCTCATAACCAAATTCTCCCAGGTAATAGGAGGGAGAGGTCTCTATCAGGGGACTCTCACCTTTCTAGTGCCTCAAGAGAATCTCAAAGAGGGATGACTTCCTCCCAGAGAAAAGAGCATAGGGCCAGAATGAGGGCTGTCCAACTCCAGATAGAGAGGGAAGAGGTAGCCCTGGCTCAAGCTAAGCTTACCTTGGAACAAGCTAAACTTACCTTGGCAAGGGAGAAAAAAATAAGTGGCTTAGATGCCACTGGTGGCAGCAAAATTCCTAAAGAGAAACCCAGGTCCTATGATAGTAGAAACCTGACAAAGATTGTGCCCCCCTATCAGGAAGGGGATGACATCCACAAATGGATGACTGCTCTGGAAAGAGCCTGCATGGTACAGCAGGTTCCTGAGGAACAGTGGGCAGCAATCTTATGGTACTCCTTTTCAGAGAAAGGGAGGGATAGGCTCCTCACTGTCAGACATGAGGATGCCAGCAATTACAAAGTCCTGAAGAGTGTTCTGATAGATGGGTTTGGCTTAACCACTGAACAGTACAGGTTAAAGTTCAGAGATACCCAGAAGACACAGACTCAGGACTGGACTGATTTTGTTGATTGTGCAACTAAGGCTCTGGAGGGTTGGCTGAATGGCAGCAAAGTACATGACTTCACAGGATTGTATAATTTGATTATGAGGGAGCAGATCCTTAGTAATTGTCAGAACCAGCTCTTACACCAGCACCTGGTGGACTCAGATTTGACCTCTCCCCAAGAATTGGGAAAGAGGGCAGATAAGTGGGTCAGAACCAGGATTAGGCCTAAGAATCAGGACAATAACCAGAAGAAGGAGTCTACCAAGCCTCAAGATAAGGGTGGGGATAAAAGTAAAGAAAACACTTCCCCAGGGCCCCAAAACTCCAAGAAGGGGGGTGGGTCCCAAGACACTTCTTCAACAGAGAAAAAGCCTTATTGCCATGCCTGTAAACAGGTTGGGCATTACAAAACAGACAGCTGTTGTCCCAAGAATGGCAATAAAGAAAACATACCTCCAAAGCCAGCTCCAACACCTCCTGTTACTGTCAGCAGTAATCCCCCAGGAAGTGGGAGCACACCCAGGAATCTGGGTGGGTTTACTTTTGGAGCCCAAGGGGACCCTGGCCTATCCAGGTCCCCATCCCCAAATGATCTTGTTTATGAGACTGGCATGGGGTTTGCCAACTTCTCTGTTTGCCCAAATACCTTGAGCAAATATAAACAAGAACCCATCATCAATGGTTTGAAAGTTGAAGCTTTTAGAGACACAGGGGCTAGCATCACCATGGTGGCTGACTGTATAGTCCCCTCTAAGCAACTTTTACCAGGTGCCACATACCAGGTAACAAACATTGATGGTATCCAAACAAATCATCCCATGGCAGTAGTAAGTCTCAGCTGGGGAGGTGTCACTGGCCCAAAGAGAGTGGCAGTGTCACCAAACTTGCCTGTAGACTGCCTACTGGGCAATGATTTAGAAATCTCAGCCTGGGCTGAGGTTGAACAGGAAATCCATTCTAGAATGGTAAACTCTAATGGAAAGGTTAGTGGGGCTGTACTTGCTATAGCCCCAATCCAAGATGTCCTTCCTGAAAAGGTTGGTAGGGCTGAGCAACTCTCTGCCCCATCTTTAACAGAAGCTCTTCCCAAACAGAATAGCAAAGCTGTTATGATAACAGCAGAAACCCAAACTGAGTCTCCTCCTGAAAAGGTTGGTGGGGCTGTGATGGCCACAGCCCAAACTCAAACAGATATGTGTGTTGTGAAGCCTGAAATGATGGATCACTCCACCCAAACTGAGAGCATGGAGGAGGAAGAGAAATCTCCCCCTCACCAGACAGTAGGACAGGATCAGCCTCCTCAGGGAACTGATCTTACCCCTGATGAAGGAACTGCCCCAGAGGTTGTTAGGCCTGGCCTGACAGAGCCTCTGATGGCAGTGGACCCTTCTCAGGTGGGATCCAGTCTGGAGCAGGTAACCTGCCCCTCTCGACCTTGCCTTAGTCAGCCCAGGGCTGCAGAGGACAAGAAGGACAGTGAGACCCAGCGGGCCCCCTGTCAAATAAAGCACCCCCATCAACAGATTAGGGGCACCAAAACTAGTAGCCCTTGTAAGGTGAAAACTTTAAAAACTCCTGAGGGAGCCCCCTTAAAAGTAGTTAGGGACCTCCCACAGATGGATTCTGTTGGGCACAGCCAAACCTGGGACCCAAAGGGCCCAAACCTGAACTGTCCCTCCAGCAAGCCAAACAGAGGGACCCAGCCTCCAGCTTTAGGTAGCCAGAGGTTGACCCTGAGAGCTCAGTGCAACTCAGTTGAAGAAAGAAAGGCACACATGGTGGAAGGTAATTGGAGGAAGTTGAGCCCAAAAATAGTGGAGCCTCACTTCAGTACTCCATACCCAAACCAGCCTTTAACTTTGCATAAACACACCCAAGGTAGTGATTCCCTATGGTGGAGACCCTCTAATACCCCTAGGGTGAGGGACTGCTTAGTGGACCATGAGACAGGGGGTACCCATGCTAGTGCAGGTACTTCCTTATATGGCCACTCAGGCAATAAAGGCTTACCTGGCCAAGGATAGCCTTATCTCCTTTCGTTTGGGGGGGGGGGTTATGTAGGAAGGTGGCTACCTGACTATGGTTACCCCAGATTTTTTGCCTTGTGTTTAGCTGGTTTTCGACTTAGTTGGCCTGGTTCCCTGCTAATCAGGGCCCCAGGCTATCTGCTCTCTCTGTAAATGGATTCCATGTACCCTAGGTGCATAACTAGATTGGCTTGGGTCACCTTATCAGCCCCTGTACAGAGCACTATAGGTGCCCAGGGCATAGGTGCCTCCAAGGCCTACCAGGGGCTGCAGCATATCTTTTGCCACCCCTGGCTGGCTATCTAAATTGACACAACTGGCTGATCACTCAGCTGGGGCAAGTGGGTGTAATCACCCCTTGCTTAGATATAGTATACCTATATCTAAACCTATATCTGGACACATATATAACCTGTGAGCCACTCCTATGGAAGGCCTCATCAATCCTGGAGGCAGAGTGCGTGGTTTTATGTGAGATGGAGCTCTGGCATGAGCTGAGCCTGTCTGCAGCTGTCGGGAACAACTCCCTAAGCTGATCCGGGATAATGCCATACCATATACTCTTAAGCGCCTTATAATCCTCGCGGTTATATAGCAACTTTGGTTTGGCTTTATCCAAACATGTCGTGTAAGGTGTCATACGAATTGGAATACTACCCCCTCGCCAGTTCTGGCGACGGGGGTAGCATTCCACCCTTCTAGAGGGAGAAGACATGTTACTTTGCTGAAACGCGGTTGATTTAAACTGAGCCTCAGATCCACAAAATGGATGCCCCTGCCACAGACACGGGTCTGGCCTCCTGCTGCTGACCGAAACCCGGCAGAGGAGGCCTGGACAAAGAGTTTCCTGTCACAGGGCGGTGTCAAACCACCCCAGACAGGAGATAGTGGATTGGAGTAGGGAGGTTTCAAAGAAACCAGACACTGCCTGGGGAGCACAAGGCTGCCCCTTGCAGGATCCGGCCAAACCGGTTCTGGGGCCTCCCAGCCCCTGTCCCAGCGCGGCCAGGATCAAAGGAGAGGGGTGTAACCACCCCCTTCCTGGGTCCCACCCATAGGAGGGGACCTAGCAGGATGTCCAACCCCCTAGATTCGAATAAGAGGGGGAGCAGTCCCAACGGACTTCAGATCATCCTGAAGAAACATAAGAAACGAAATCTGGACCCTTCGACTTTCTACACGACGTGAGAAGGCTGAAGAATCTCCCTTGTGGTCAAGGAGTGACCACCCTGTACAAACAGGCACCATCCAGCCCTCGACCCTTGCTTTGTTGCAGTTCCCGCCGGAACTCGAGCGACAGAGATCGACGAGATCAAGCTTGCCTGCCTTCTACCTGCCCGATCCACAGTCCCTGCAGAGCTGAGACCCGTGGAGGCGACCGGAAGCGTGGGGCACGCCATCTTGAAAAGGCCACGAGACGCTGACCGTGCAGCCCACGAGTGACCCTCGAAGCTGTACACCGGGGTTTGAGAAGCCCCAGCCCCGAGCTCCACTTGCACCAAAGCTCACCCCTCCACACTCGACGAGTGCTGCGTGGGGCCCTTCTGCCTGTGTGTGCTCGACGCGTTGGCCCGGTCACTTGCCAGCTGGCTTGTGGCCCCTGTGCCAACGAAACTTGAAATCCGACTTGCTTTTCTGGTTGCTCCAGATTTGCACCAGCTCCTGTGAAAAGGAGCACCCACTCTGACCCTCCTGGTTCGAGTGATAAGCAATCTCCCGGTTCCGCGTGGATTGCTTTTGCCAAGTGCTGTTTGCTACAATCTTCAAGCCGACGGTGCTGACGGCGAGAGCCTACGTGGGACAGATCGTGACCGGCTCCTGGACGTCGCAGATGCCCCAGAGCCCACGTGACAGCGGAGAGAAGCCTATCGACAACCGCCTGATTGCGCCCGACATTGCCTGGTTCCGTCCTGGTTCCACCCTGGTCACTGCTGAGTGACCCAGACTCTGTCCCCTCTGCTTTCAGGTACTTTTCTACTTCGATCCACCCTTGGATCGCACCGGACACTTCTGCTTCACAGCGCCTGCAGCTGCAACAGCTCCAAGCACCAAGAACCTGCGTGACAGAACCCGACGCCACTTCGACCCTGTGCACCCACGGCCTGTGGGTGAGGTAACTTTGCAACGCCGGTGTCCTTACACTGGCACACACCTCTAGGGTCTGTGTCTGAAGTTTTGTGTTCCTAGGTTCAGCGGAAGTATCATTTAATTCACTTTAACTAACTTTTACGCACCATTGACTTTACATTGGTGCGCGCCGCACTTTCCGTGCTGCACCCGTATCCTGTGGGCTACTCCCGACTTCTTCATTGCTTGTCCTGACTGCTCCCAGCGAATCTCTAGGCCCTAGGCCTAACCATTGCTCGATAAGTGTTACTTATACCATTTTTTTAGTATATGGTCTGAGTGGCCCCCCGCCCTCAGCCATAATTGTGCCAACTTTATATGTTTAACAGTGCTTTTGATTTAACGCTTGTGCCCCTTTCCTCATAAAGAGTACTGGGGAGTGATTTAGAAATAAATACATATATTTTTACAATATATACTTGTGTGGTGTCCTTTCATTTGATTACAGGATTGTATGTGGTAAAACAGCTCGCTTAACACGACCTCTTAAGTTTAGCCTTTAGGCTGCTTAGTCCATGCTACCACTAGGATAGCTTGTCTAACAAGGTTGACTTACAACCAGACATCTTTGGGGTTTGTTTGGACTGATACCCAGTGGTTCCAGAATTGGAAACACTACATATCAGGCCAACTTCTCACAGTCTCCGACTTCTTCACTAGATTTGAAGAAACTTTCGTAGACCACAGTGGTCAGGATATGAGCACGGAGGGAGGCCAGAGATTGTTTGTCGATAAATTTGTGCATAATTTGTTACCAGAGCTTAGTAATAAATTAAAAGATTCTGAAAGTGCGTGGGCTGTCTCTACGACTGCGCAAATCCTTGCAACCGCTCAGTACTATGAAAATAGGAATAAGAAGAGAAAGAAAAATCAGAAAAGAAAACAAAAGATTTAAAAACTAAAGTCCTTTTGCAGCAGGCATATCCACCTCGCACGAATCAGACAAACTCACAGCAAGGACCATATCAGAGGACTGATTACGGTTACCAAAGACAGCAGGTACAATGGAATCAGTGTGCTTACTGTAAAAAGGAAGGTCATTATAAGAATGAGTGTCCAGTCCTAAATGCGCAAGCTAGTGGTGTTCCGGCTCAGAGAGGTCGTGGTGGTTTTACGCAAACCCCTAGAGGCCGAGGATGAGGTACTATGCCTCCGCAGACTAATGATCGTCTTTCTAATTATTTCGATCAGCGAAACGGACAATATGTACTGCCTGGTAGATCTCAACAATACCATGTTGAAGATTATTGTGAGGTTAGCGAGGAAATTCGACAAAATGAGTACTAGGACAGCCATGGACAAAGAGAGGGAGTAGTATCAGTTCCAGTAGATCAGAGTGGGCCTTATGTCGCAGTAGCTACATCAGGTGTGGTCGAACCGTTTCTGTTGGATACTGGTGCAGCAAAAAGTTCTATCATGCATGCGAAACTCCCTGGCGCACCTTTGTCTGGCTTAACGAACGTTTCAGTAGGTTTTTCAGGCGCCCCTGTTCACAATCTTGTTTCTGGTCCTTTATCTATTTCTGTTGGGCCTTGTCAATTAAAAGCACCCCTGATTTTGACGACTGGTTGCAATGAAAATCTGCTTGGTTTAGATCTGTTAAAACGTCTGTATGCGACACTGTACTGTTCTCCTTCAGGAGTACAGCTTACGTTGGGTAAGAGAGTCATCTCTCCAATGTACTTGTCAAAGGATGCGCTCCCACTGGAGCTGCGTTCTCTCCCTGATACTCTTTGGGCGACTGGTCCTAATGATGTAGGTCTTTTGGAAATTCCTCCTTATGTAGTAAGTTTGAAAGCAAATGTTAAATTCCCACGAATTCCACAATATAGGATCTCTAGCGAAGGTGAACGTGCACTTTTATTGATAGTGCAAGATTTGATCCAGAAAGACGTAATAGAAGAAACTAGAGGTAATATCTGTAACAGTCCTGTCCTGCCAATTCTGAAACGCACTGATCCTTCAAAACCTCCAGTCTACAGATTTGTGATTGACCTTAGAAAGGTTAACAAAATTGTGATTCCACAGTTTCCTGTGGTTCCAGACATTACTGCATTATTGACGTTGATTCCTGCTACAGCCACGTGGTTTTCAGTGATCGACTTGAAGAATGCCTTTTTCAGCATTCCGATAGCCGAGGAAAGCAGGGATATTTTCGGCTTCTCTCTAGGAGGTCATAGTTTTAAGTTTAAGCGCGCTCCACAAGGCTATTGTGAAAGCCCATCCATTTACAGTCAGGCATTAAAAAGTCAGTTAGATTCTTTTGTGCTTCCAACTGGTTCTGCCTTGGTGCAATATGTAGATGACCTTCTAGTGGCTGCTGATGACGAGGAATCTTGCAAAACAACTACAATTTCCCTACTGCATCATTTGTCGGATTTACCTCACAAGGTGTCACCTTCCAAACTGCAATATTGTTGCCAAGAAGTGACCTACTTAGGTCATCTCTTGTCAAAGGAGGGAAGAAGGTTGACCCCGGAGAGAATAAAAGCAATTACGCAGATGAATGCTCCTAACACACAGAGAGAAGTGCGTGCGTTTTTAGGTATTACTTCATACTGCAGGCAATGGATCCCAAATTTTTCCCTCTTGGCAAAACCATTGGTGGCCTTAACTGGAAAAGGTATTCCGAGTCCGGTGCCATGGTCTGACGAATGTCAGCAGAGTTTCTCTGAGTTACGAAATGCACTGTGTTCAGCTCCTGTGTTGGGTACGCCTGACTACAGCAAGCCATTTACACTCTATGTTCATGAAAGAGAAGGTTGTGCGTTGAGTGTTTTGACGCAACGATTTGGTGATAAACAACGTCCTTGTGCGTATTTTTCATCAACATTAGACCCGGTAGCCAGAGCGTTGCCGAATTGCTTAAGAGCTACAGCAGCAGCTGCAGTGTCCATTCGACAATCTGCCGGTCTGGTCATGAACAATATGCTAGTAGTCATGGTTCCACATGCCGTGGATACACTCATGAACCGAACGAAAACTCAGCACCTCACCAGTGCTAGATTATCAGGCTATGAGCTGACACTTCTAGCGAGTCACATTCAGATTAATAGATGCAACGTACTGAATCCAGCAACACTATTGCCGACTAACCAGGAGTCGAGTGATTCTGAACCTCATGACTGTTGTTTTAGAACCGAGGAGGAGACAAAAGGACAGATTGATCTTAAGGACACTCCGTTACTAAATCCAGATGGCACGTTATACGTTGACGGGTCTTGTTTTAAATTGGAGAATGGTGATGTGACAGCTGCCTACGCAGTAACGACTTTGAGTACGATTGTGGAGACTGCAAGAGTGAGTCAGAATTCTGCCCAAGCTGCAGAATTAATTGCATTGACTAGAGCGTGTGTTTTAGCTAAGGGAAAGAGAGTGAATGTGTTTACAGATAGTCTGTATGCGTTCGGCGTAGCGCATAGTTTTGGTCGACTATGGAAGGAAAGAGGTTTTATTACGTCCCATGGGACTGATCCAGCATGGTCAGTTAGTCAATGACTTGTTGGAATCTCTAACCTTACCGACTGAAGTTGCGATTGTAAAGTGCAGGGCTCATCGAGCGGTTACGGATGATGTTGGTCGTGGAAATGCTTTTGCTGATGAGATAGCTAAAAAGACAGCCAGAAATATGATGAGTAGGTTGTACGTTGCGACGTCTGCGAGATGGATTGCTGAATCGGGAATGTGTGAGGACACAGTGGAAAGTGTGAAAGCAATTCAGAAAGAAGCGACTGAAGAAGAAAAGATTGCATGAAAAGAGAAAATGGGTAAATTGGACTCGAGTGGATGTTGGATTGACTTGTCGGAGCATCAGCGTTGGATGTTGCCTGATGCGTATGTGCTTGCGGTGGTAACGATGGCGCATGGAGCAGCGCACATCAGTTCAAAAGGGATTTGTAAAATGTTGGCCCCAGTCTGGAGGAATGATGGAATCAGTAAGTGTGCAGAAAGAGTGGTTAGGAACTGCATGGTATGCCTGATGCATAATCCTGGCAAGGGAACCCCCACACCCGTGGGACTTTTCGCTCCTCCTTCTTGTCCCTTCAAAGTGATTCAGTTGGATTTTATCCACATGGACCGATGTAATAACCTTAAATATGTCCTAGTGGTAGTCTGTGCTTTTTCGAGGTGGATTGAAGCATATCCGTTAAAGGATAACACTGCTTTGTCCACTGCTAAAATCCTCCTAAAAGAATACTTCCCCAGATATGGAATGCCACGGATTGTATGGTCAGACAATGAGAGTGAGTTCGTAGGGAAAGTTATGCAAAGTGTGTGTGCAGGATTAGGGATTAAACAAAAATTTCATAGTGCGAACCACCCCCAGTCAGCAGGTTTAGTTGAGGGGTACAATGGTACTCTTAAACTGAAACTTGCTAAGATCCAAGCTTCCACGGGTTTGTCCTGGCCAGACGCACTGCCGTTGGCTTTGTTGTCCACTAGAGCGACTGTGCACTCTCGAGTAGGGCTTAGCCCATATGAGATTGTATTCGGTCGCCCTGCAAATGTCTGGGGGGTACCAAGACCACGAGAATTTAAGCAGCTAGAGTACCCAATGTTAATTGATTACCTTTGTGACTTGACTGCTAAATTGAGTCTCATTCACTAACAGGTTTTCGATGCATTGCCAAAGCCTCCGGAAAGTCCAGGTCACCAGCTGAAACCCGGAGATTTCATCCTCATCCGGAATTTCGGACGGACCAGGAATCTCCAACCAAAGTTTGTGGGCCCCTTTCAGGTGCTCTTGGCGACAAGGACTGCTGTACGTGTGACTGGCCGAAAAAATTGGGTCCACGCCACTCACACTAAGCGTGTACCCCTTCCACTCCCTTATGACAATTGGGTTAGACAAGGAATTGGTGCCTCTGACACAGAACCTGTTCCTAGATATGTTCCCTTTAGTGATGCAGAACTAACAACTGATTCACCGAACTCTGACTTCCCCCCTGAAGCTGTTTCTTTGATTACTGACCAGAACATTGCATCGAACGAACATTTGCCACCTGCGAATTCGAACATTGTTGCTCCTGCTGGAAATAGACTATTCCCGGATCAAACGAAGCCAGGAAGACTGAGATACAACCTTCGTTCTCATTCTAAGGACAAATAAAAGCAGGAAACTGCATTTTTCATATTCGATCTATTACATTACCTCCGGCCAGGAAGTTTACTAAACATTTTTTGTATTTCTCAGTTTTTTTCTGTTGTTTCTGTTACCTTGCCGTCTGGGTCGCCGTAGGGTCGTGGCTTTGTGCCTAGCTGAATCTGCGGGGGCCAGACACAAGGTCGGTCTTTCTGTTGGTTTTGGGAACTCCCAGGGCTGATAGAGGCATTTTCAACTACGTACAAATCATCAGTGGTCACGAGCGGTTGTAGAAGATGGAGCTTCCAGAGCTGCGTCGAGAGAATGTAATTTATGCTCGCAGGAATAGATTATACAAAATTTTGCATAACAAATGCTTTCTGATGCAATGTGCAATTACATTTTTGATTGTTTTAATAACGTTGGTGGGTGGAATTGTCTTTGGTATTCATTTAATTTTTGCACCGATCACGACTACAGTACCTCCCCATGTTCCTGTTTCTCCTACTGTTGTTTCTCTCCATTCCTTTCATCCGTTTCCTGAACATGAGCAAGCTTGACGCTCAGAATTTATAAATAACACTTTTGTACAGCTCTTGCACCAACACCAACTGGTAGTTAACACAACGGACTGCTGGGTGTGTGGTTTGATACCACATACCATGGATAAGGGCATACCCTACCTGGTCTTGCCTTTTGGCTATAATGGATCACATCAAGCCTTTCAGACTGTATTTGTCTATGCCCTCGAGACCTATCCCCCGCGTCCTCCACGTTCCACCAAGTATAACTCCGCTAATAAAGCCTTGATGAAGGGAATAACTGACATGAATAAAGACGTCAATAACACCCCATTTATTCCTAAGGATGAGCTACGAGTTTATTTGAGTTGGAATGCTACGGAGTATAGCATTAGTTTGGGTGAAAACAAGCGTAAGAGCTCCACTCCAGTTTGGGTCGCACCTCACCGAGGTCAAGTCTGTTTGCAAGGTAATGGGAGGAATCCAAGAGCCCGGCTAGGGAAGAGTGACTGTGTTGAAACTTATGTGTATCCATCAAACTCTTCCCCTGCCTTCCTAACTGCTAAGGGTACCTACTTCATCTGTCGAGATAGAGCATATACATGGTTGCCTGCTGACTTTTCAGGTTCATGTTATATTGCTCGATTGTTGCCTCCGACATACACAGCTGCCCCAAATTATCACAAAACCAGAGTTGTAAGAGGTGTCTTTGACAAGGAAGATACTGCTGGTCAGGAAGCAGGAGACTTCTTCAAAGGTTTCCTTCCGTTTTGGGGGCCTATGGCCAATAGTAGAAATTTACGTCAGCTAACACGGGTAGTTGAGTCTACTATTACAGAAACTGCTGGTGCCCTTAGTAACTTAACAGCTGAGCTCCAGGCGGATCGTCTCATGACATTACAGAATTGTATGGTTCTTGATGTGATACTTGCAGATCGAGGTGGGGTATGCAAAATGATTCAATCGAGCTGCTGTGTTTATATCCCTAATAATCCTCCAACAGAGTACGAAGCGATCTCTAAGCTACACAAGATCTCCGACTCTATTCATGTAGACAAGGGAAATTGGTCATTAATGGAATGGCTTTGGACTCTGTTATCAGCGTGGGGATGGAAGGTTCTGAATGTCATCGGTATTGTCTTAGTGTTCCTGTTCTCATGCTGTCTTGTTATCCAGTGTGGTCCTGCCTTGTGTAGCCTCTGTGCTGCAACCTGTTTAAGGAAACCGCCTGTGTTGGGAGACAAGATACGAGAAAGAATAATGCTACAGCAACATATCACTGACCTGATGAACATCGAGATAGACCCTGACCTAGAGTGAGTAATTGCCTATGTAAGGGCAAAAGAAGGGTCTGAGGTTCCGTGACGATTCGAACCAGTGTTTTCGACATTGTCGTAAACCTATAATTCCGGTACCAGTGAACCGCAAATGATCTATATAGTATACCCCGGTGTTTTCGCTATGCTACGAGCAAGAGCACTCTTGTTTTGGGCACACTTCCGGTACACCAATGGCATCCATTTCGGAATACGGCATCCATCTTGTATTCTTGCCCTCACATAGTCAATGAACAAACAGTGACCTCTGATCAATTCATTTCGCTAAAAGACACGTAGGCTTTAGCCCGGCGATGCACCTTGTTAATGACACGTAAACCTTAGTTCAGAAACGCTGTGGCTGCATGACTCGACAGAAGCTGTCTCCTCTGCCTGAGGCCAGTCCTGCTATACTGGTTCTCGTGCTCGTTGGCCTGATCATGATTAGGCGGCCGAAGACAGTAGCCTTGCCCATTTACGACCCACAAACATCTCTTATCCTGTGGGGAGGTAACGAAATTTACGATGAGGCGGTCCGGCTCTTGAATAAGAAGATGACACAGGATTATGATTGAACAGTGGAAACCCCTCATTTTGTAATGTTTGACATCAGAACTTCGTTGACTGTTAATGTTTGACGCCAAATATTTATTATTTAGGATACAAAGTTTAAGAAATGTACGAGTAATGTGAAGAATGTTGCCTACAGCTAAAAATTGTGTATTTAAGGAGCAACCCACTGAATACAAATCGAACAGGCTCCTAGAACCTGCCCGTGTGTAGTTTCTGTGACTTCTGTATCCCTGCAGTAATAAACCTTTGGTCTTTGACGCCACCATCGAGAAGCCCGTGTTTCTGTTTATCTGTGCACCGAGACAGGTAGAACTCAGGGGTCTTCGGGTGTTGTATTTCCTGGCACCTCTGGACCTTATTCAGTCCAGAACTGCAACACCACATGACACATGACACCACATGACACCACATGATACCACATGACACCACATGACTCCACATGACTCCACATGATACATGACACCACGACACCACATGACACCACATGACACCACATGACACCACATGACAATTAATGACACCACATGATACATGACACCACATGACACCACATGACACTTGACACATGATGACACATGACACCACATGACTCCACATGACACATGATGACACATGACACCACACAACACCACATGACACATGACACCACATGATACCACTTGACACCACAACGCACATGATGACACATGACACCACATGACTCCACATGTCACAACATGACACCACATTACACATGACACAACATGAAACCACATTACACATGACACCACAAGATACCACATGACATATGATGACACATGACACCACATGACACCACATGACACATGATGACACATGATGACACATGACAACACATGACCCCACATGACCCCACATGACGACACATGCTGACTGTGAGAAGTTGGCCTGATATGTGGTGTTTCTAATTCTGGAACCGCCTTGTATCAGTCCAAACAATCCCTTATGGTGTCTGGTTGTAAGTCAACCTTGTAGACAAGCTATCCTAGGGGTAGCATGGACTAAGCAGCCTTAAAGGCTTAACTTAAGAGGTCGTGTTAAGCGAGCTGTTTTACCACATACAATCCTGTAATACCAAATGAAAGGACACCACTCAGATATATATTATAAAAATATATGTGTTTATTTCTAAATTAATCCCCAGTACTCTTTATGAGCAAAGGGGCACACGCGTTAAATCAAAAGCACAGTATAACATACAAAGTTGCACAATTATGGATGAGGGCGGGTGGCCACTCAAACCATATACTAAGAAAGTGGTATAAGAGATACCAATCGAACAGTGGTTAGGCCTAGGGCCTAGAGAATCGCTGGGAGCAGTCAGGACTAGCAATGCTGAAGTCGGGAGTAGCCCACGGAATTCGGGTGCAGCACGTAAAGTGCGGCTTGCACCAATGCAATGTCAATGGTGCGTAAAAGTTACACAAAGTTAGTTTAAAGATACTTCCGCTGAACCTAGAGGAACAAAACTTAAGACACAGACCCTAGAGGTGTGTACCAGTGTAGGGACACCGGTGTTGCAATGTTACCTCACCCACAGGAAGTGGGTGCACAGGGTCGAAGAGGCGTCGGATTTTGACTAAGGGTGGGCGGGCAGCTACGCTCCATGCACGGAGTGTGCTTAGTGCCGGCTTCTACGCATTTTGCGTAGCAGGCGTAGAATTCGGCACTACGAACGCTCCGCAGACGGAGCGTAGCTGGCCGCCACCCGCCTCCCTCCCGCCCTCCCTAAATACTTTAATTCAAATGTGTAAAAGAATTAAAAGGCACTTACCTTGCCCGCCGCGTCCCCGGGGCTCGCTCTCTTCATTGCTGCCATCTTGTGTACTAATGCGCATGCGCGGGCGGCCGCGCATGCGCATTAGTACACAAGACAGCAGCAATGAAGAGAGCGAGCCCCGGGGACACGGCGGGCAGCGGCGGGCAAGGTAAGTGCCTTTTAATTCTTTTACACATTTAATTTAAAGTATTTAGGGAGGGCGGGAGGGAGGCCTGCGGTGCGTAGTGGGGCTACGCGGAGTGCGGAGGTGGGTGTAGTTTCTCTCCCACTTCACGTAGCTCCGCGAAGCCCCACTATGCCCACTACGCCCAGGGTTAGTTTTGGCATGCAGGCTCTTGGTGCTTGGAGCTGAAGATGCTGCAAGCGATGGGAAGCAGAAATGTCCGGTGTGATCCAAGGGTGGATCTGAAGTGGTGAAGACCTGAAAGCAGAGGGGACAATGTTCAAAGTCACTGACCAGTGACCACCGTGGAACCAGATTGGAACCAGGCAAAGTCGGGTGCAAACAGGTGATGAGGTGTTGCTTCTCTCTGCAGCCACGTGAACACGAAGAGGTCAAGGACGTCCAGACGTCGATCACGAGCTGAGTATAAAAAGCTCAAGCTGATGGCAGTGTCAGCAACTCGATTGAAGCAAACAAGCCTTGGCTAATGCAAGCCAGGGGGAAAGTGAAAAAGGCTTATTACTCGGACCAGCAAAATCAGAGCGGGTACTCCTTTCTACAGGAGCAAGGGCAGTTCTGGAGCAACCAGACCCATAGTGTAAATTGTAGGTTTCATCACCAAGATGGCCGCTGAGCATGTGGCAAGCGAACTGGATGGCGAGTCGAGTGGCACAAAACAAAAGGGCCCCACGCAGATCCTGGAGCTGCTGGAGGGCTGATCTTTAGAGCAAATGCTGCTCCATTGTAGGGATTTTCAAACCCCAAAGCACAGAGTCGAGGGTGCCTTGGGTGTTGCGCAGTCAGCGTCTCGGGGGTCTTTCAGGATGTCCGCTCCCACGTCTCTCGGTGCCTCCATGGGTCCCTTCTTTGCAGGGACTGTGGATCGGGCTGTGAGAAGTCTGGGAAGCTGGGTCTTGTTAGGCTCTGCACTCAGGCTTGGGCGGGAGGCGGCGGGAGGCAGCGGCAAAGCAGATGTTGAGGGGCTGGGTGGTGCCTGTGTTCACAGGGTGGCCCCTCCTAGGCCACAAGGGAGATGCTCTTCAGTCTTCTATTCATCAGAATGTCGAAGTCCAGTCGTCTTCTTAGTTTAAAGGTGATTTCAGGATGATCTGAGTTGCATTGGCACTGCTCCCACTCTTATTCCAATCCGAGGGGTGGATCTCCTGCTAGGTCCCTCCCTATGGGTGGGACCAGGAAGGGGGGTGGTTACACCCCCTTTCCTTTGTCCAGGTCACACTGGAGCTGGGGCTGGTGTGCCCCAGAACCGGTTTGACCGGATTATGCAAGGGGAAGCCTGGTGCTCCCCAGGCACTGTCTGGTTTCTTTCAAACCTCCCTGCTACAATCCACTATCTCCTGTCTGGGGTGGTGTGACACCTCCCTGCGACAGGAAAGCCGTTGTCCAGGCCTCCTCTGCTGAGTTTCGGTCAGCAGCAGGAGGTCAGACATATGTCTGTGGCAGAGGCATCCATTTTGTGGATCTGAGGCTCTTTTAAAAATCAACCGCGTTTTAGCAAAAGTAACATGTCGTCCCCTCTAGAGGGGTGAAATGCTACCCCGTCGCCAGGACTGGCGAGGGGGTAGTATTCCAATTCGTATGACACATGACTCCACATGACCCCACATGGCGACACATGACGACACATGGCGACATATGACAACACATGATGACACATAACACATGACACCACATGATACCACATGACACCACATGATACCACATGACACCACATGACACCACATGACACATGAGACATGACACCACAAGACACATGATATGTGACACCACATGAGACATGACCCCACAAGACACATGACACCACATGACACCACATGACACCACATGACACCACATGACACCACATGACACCACACAACACCACATGACACCACATGACACCACATGACACATGACACCACATGACACCACATGACACCACATGATACCACATGACACCACATGATACCACATGACACCACTTGACACCACATGACACCACTTGACACATGATGACACCAAATGACACCACTTAATGCATGAAGACCATGACAACACATGTTGACACAACACCACATGACATATGACACCACAAGACACATGACACCAGATGACACCACATGACACAACATGACACCACATGACACATGAGACATGACACCACAAGACACATGATACGTGACACCACATGACACCACATGAAATGACACCACATGATATGACACCACATGATACCACATGACACCACATGACACATGACACCACATGATATGACACCACATGACACCACATGACACTTGACACATGATGACAGGACACCACATGACTCCACATGATACATGACACCACATGACACCACAAGATACCACATGACACTACATGACACATGGCACATGATAACATATGACATCACATGACTCCACATGATACATGACACCACATGACACCACATGACAACTCATGACACCACATGACAACTCATGACACCACATGACACATGACACCACATGACACCACATGACACTTGACACATGACGACACATGACACCACATGACTCCACATGACACATGATGACACATGACACCACACGACACCACATGACACATGACACCACATGATAACACTTGACACCACATGACACATGATGACACATGACTCCACATGTCACAAAATGACACCACATTACACATGACACAACATGACACCACATTACACATGACACCACATGACACCACATGACATGATGACACATGATGACACATGACACCACATGACCCCACATGATGACATGTGCTGACACATGATGACACATGACGACACATGATGACACATGACAACACATGACCCCACATGACCCCACATGACCCACATGACACATGATGACACATGACAACACATGACACCACATGACCCACATGACACATGACACCACATGACACCACATGACCCACATGACACATGATGACACAAGACACATGACACCACATGACACATGATAATATATGACCCCACATGACCCCACATGGCGACACATGACTACACATGATGACTCATGATGACACATGCCACATGACGACACATGACAACACATGACACCACATGACCCACATGACACATGATGACACATGATGACACATGACACCACATGCCCCACATGATACATGATGACATATGACACCACATGACCCACATGACACATGATAACACATGAAACCACATGACACCACATGACACACATGACACATGATGGCATGACACCACATGACACCACATGACACCACATGATGAGGAAATAGAAATTTTATGGTCAGGAATGTTCCCTAACGTGTACCCCACCGTCTCCATGTACCAGCTTAAAGTGCATGTAACTTCCCTCCTGTGCCAGCTATGAAGACGCAAATACATTTGCGTCCAACGTTAACATGTCCTCTTTCAGATCCACCCTGAATGGGTCGGATATTCCGTTCCTAAGTATGCCTTGCCACCGTCTTTGTATGGTGCACTTTCTGTATTTCTGGCTCTGTGTGAGCTAGGCCCCGATTTCTGTCATCGAGCCTTTTCTTTTACAAAGTCATCTCTGCCTCCTGAAACTGCAACGTGGGATGCCCCCATGAACTCTGTCCTACTCCCTGCGAGGCGAGCGGGGCCTGGCTCGGCCTGCTTGCCTGCCAAAGACAGTATTTTACCTTCACGTTATCAGCATAGCCAAGCTCAGCTTCCCGAAAACACATTCCAGTCTAGCAGGGTAGATAAACAACCCCTCAGCTGCAGAGCAAAGGGCCCGGCCTTTCTGTTTCCATGCAAGTAATTCATAGCTCCCGTTACCATGGTAGGCCCATGGCCCCCTCGCTTTACACACAGACACGTAGGCACATATGCACGCATTCATAGTCAGTATAGGATAGCCTCTGCCCAAGAGACCTTTCCTTCTAGATAATATGGTTCCCAAACATCAGATATCAGATATGATATAGGAACGAGTTGATCTGACATGCCAGACTTCTGTCTCTTTCCTCTAGTGTAAATGTCAAGTCCCCTGCACCCTCCAGCTTCACGTCAATCACACGTCATGCAGCTGCGCGCGCATCCAGACCCCAGATTTCTGCTGACATTGCAAGATTCTGCTATGTACCCACCCACTTGTGACACTTTCATGTGACGTTTTTAGCACACACCCCTGTGTACGCCCTAGTTCACGCCTTCTGATTACGTATTGCTAACACGTGTGTGTTCTTATCTCATTTCTCTCAGCTGTTACGCCTTCTGTATTGGTTACCATTCTGTACATTAACTATAAATGTTGTGTTTTGTCAAAAAAGTATGCTCTATCCCTTCCTGAACCCCAGCGGTGTCAGGAACATGATATCCGGTTCAGAACCATTCCTTTTTAAGGAATAAAACCCCTTAGAACTCTAACACCACGGACTCTGTCTCTTTCTTTCCGACTGAGTTATTTTATAGTACTTACCTGCATAGAAATTAGGACGGTAATTAAATATTTCCCACATTAATTTGGCGCCCGAATAGGGCACCCTCCCCCACCCCACGCGCCGGTAGGTGCGTTGCAGCCTTTGCCCCCTGCCACAGTCAAGACGGACAATTACGCGTACCCGCAGGATTTCCTGTATCTCCCTCAGGCCTACGGAGGTGACGGAGACTGCGATCAGCACCCAGACGAGGCGGTGAGGAGTGCGGAGGATCCCGACCAGAGCCTAGCCGAAAGAAACAAGGTCCGAGGTGTCAAGAGGCCCACCAATTCCGAAGTATTCACGTATCGAGTCGAGTCCAGTCCAGTCTGGTCCAGTCCAGTCGAGTTGTCCGAGGCCTTCCGTTCCGTGCTTCCCGGTGAGTACCGTTGCTGGGGACGCATCTAGACGGGTGCATTATTATGTATCCGGTAAAGACGGGTTTGGGTACACAAACACGGTCTGCACTGTTTTAGACAGTGTATCTGTACTGTTTAGCAGTACATCAAGTATCCAAGGGTTCGATTTTTGTTCTCGTTTTCTGGAGTTCAAGGGTAGTCCATATGTGTTCAAAATGTTTCATGTGATTAATGTCGTGGTATGAGTGATTGTTTTGATGTACATTACTGTGTTTTTGTATATTAACTGTGTTCGAGTTAGAGTAAGTAACAAGTATCGAGTATCAAGTACCAAGCAACAGGATGCCATTATTCAATAAATTAAGACAGTTAGGAACTAGGAAAGGGATACTAGAGGAAGCGATTCCTGTCCCACCTAGGGACACTCCCGGAAATTTTATGTACCATAAACATGGCCTAGATGCCATACTGTATCTAGATTTATGGGCCGATTATACCAAGCACCTAGAAGAGAAACATAGGTGGCCTGTTACAGGGACATGGGATGCCGAGTGCATCATGAGAGTAGAGGAAGCACTATGGAAAAAGAAAGCCAGACAATCTCAGAAAGACGCTATAGAATTGTGGCGTAAAGAATCGCATAAACGTGCAGAAAAAGCATTCCGAAAAGCAGAAAAACATAGAGAAGAGTCGGATGAGGTCCGAGAAAACGAATTAGTTGCTGAAGGTATCCGAGTACAAGCAGAACAAGTAGACCGTATACGAAACACTCTTGCAAATGGCATGTATCTAGTGGCCGAGGGTTCGCCTAAGGCCACTCCAGAAATACCGAAAGATCTGCCGCCACCATTGGTTCCGACTAAAGTAAGGCACAAGACCACAAAAGACATATTCCTTTCTTCCTATCTAGACGATGTAGCTCCCGCTTATACAAATCCACGTGCCCACGTACCGCCTACTGACGGTGACGGAGATGGCAACCTACCCCAAGACAATGCCCAGCCAGTACCGCAACAAGCTACACCCGTTCAACATCCTGTACCACCTATTCCCCCACCACTTCCCGCTCCTACTATTAATCCACTAAATCCTTTTGGGCCTGACCCTGGTAAAAGACAAGTTCCGTTACACATACAGACTCCACAGACAAGCCATGTTCAAGCCTCCGCCTCAGGAGGTGCGACAGGAGGTTACCAGACCCCGCCACAAACACACAGATTGACCCTTAGGGACCTAGCAAAGCAACGTACACCCCGAATACAGAGTTACGACCTACTTAAAGAACCCCTTCCAGATTGCAGATACGATCCAGTACCCGGTAAAGCCGATAGAATGGAGCTAGCATCACTACGTCTACGACGAGTTACAGATTATTTAATGTTATTACCAGGAATGACTGATCATCTAGACAGAATATATCATTTTATCCAGACAGGGGAAGGTCCTGAAAGTATTAAAGAGGCCATGGCTCACCAGAAAACTGACACTCAAGGTTGTATATTACGCTTCTTCATAAATTGTCTAATAAGAGAACGAGACAGGCCTGGTGTAGACAAGGACGAGATGGATGCACTAAACAAGTGGGGCCAGAATATAGCCGACGGAAAGCATGATAAACAGAGTTGTATAGCAAATATGTACAAAAGAATCAGGAAAGCAGTAATAGAAATACATGAAAGAAAGGAACCAGAAAGGGAAGGAGATAGCGACAAGATTGAATCCTCAGAGGAGGAAGAACCAGAGGATAACGACACGACCAAAGAAATGATAGCATATGTAGGTAAGGGAAATTACCTTAAGAAAAGCATTCGTCCAGAAAGCAAGAGAGTTTTTCTCTCTGGCATCTCAAAAACGAGCTCTCCTGAATATCTGTTTCAGGTTACCGATAAAATACTTCAAGAACGAATGGGGTACCATGTACTCAATTCTATGGATGAACAAGAACTAGCCCGGTCAGCAGTACAATGGGCTGACAATCCTAGCACATATAATGATGATACAGTAGCTCAGACATTTTTAAATCTTTCCCCAGACGAGCAGAAATTAGCTGGTATATACATGATTCAGCATCTCATTACGTTATACAGAAATCAACATTCTGATCCAGGTCCCCTACCTGATACATTAGAAGCACTACTATTAAATAGATGGAGAGGCCTAAGTACCAATTTAATTAGAATAATTCTAGAACAACGGCACAGATATAACGCTTTCTTAGGCCCACAATATGTTTCAGCTCCGCCCCCAGAAAGAAAAATGTTTTACCTCGACAGACAGAATCCTTTACGAGAAGTACATCCAGTCAGAAAAGATGATAACACGCTAGAACGCGTATTTGTATACACACCTTTAACTAAAATGGAATTACTAGAAATGAAGAAACTAGTACCCTGCCACGATAAAGACCCGGCAGGTTTCCACCGAGAAATTAAAGACATGTTACTCATGGGAGATTACACGTATACGGATATTATGAAAATGTTAAAAGTACTGTTGCCCACAGGCATTTACGAGAAACTCAAGGAAAAAGAATGGGAGGTGGGAGATAAAAAGATTATTTGGACTGAAATAGAAGACGAGGAAAAAGGTCGCACTCTAGGGCTGGGCCTTGGGGAAAAAGCTAAAGCATTACCAGGTTTAATAGTACAGGTTTTGCCAAGACTATTGACAACTAAAAAGGAAGACTGGGACGCAATCTCAGCCTGTAAACAGAAACACGATGAAGATACTAGTGATTTCTATTCAAGATTCGAGAAATGTTTTATTATTAATAGTGGCCTGAAACCAAGTAGCGAGTCATACCTGCACCTTTTTGTAACAAAATTAGTCGAGAATTCCCTGACACAGGTTAAGAATCGTGTATATAAAGTCGAAAGCACTTGGCAGGCAAATACGCCATCCCAGATGTTACAAATGTTACAATATCACCAGAACAGAATTAGAGAAGAACAAGATCACGAACAGAGACGTATGAAAGACACGAAAATGAAAATGCTAGTTGCCCAGTCAGTTCCAGCTGACGGTCAGAAAAAGGGTGTGACACAGACAAGTAATGCAGCGGCTCCCGTTAAAGGGACATGCAACTATTGCAAGCAGCCAGGTCACTACGTACATGAATGTTCGGTCCTAAAGCAGAATATAGCAACAGGTAAAACTAAAGAAAGACCACGTCAGCCTAGACAAGATCAGGTCCAGCAACAGACTTCACAGAACATACAGCCTATGCATGCTCCACCACAGACAGTACAGACCGTAGCGGTATCACAGCCTATTGCCGCGACGCCGCAAGTTTCACAGCAGATGTACCAGTATGCCCAATCTGATTATCCCGATTATCAGCGATACACATGAAACAGCCTAGAGAGGGAGGTTGGCTTGCCTCTTATTGAAATTCCTGTAGATCAAGAGGGTCCTTATGTACATAGTCAAGTATTGGGAAAAGACAGAAAGTTTCTAATTGACACAGGGGCAAGTCGCACCACGATCAGTCATGACGAAGTTCCAGGGGCACCCCTCTCAGGCTCACTGAATGTTTCCCTTGGTTTTTCAGGTCAGCCTATTGTAAATGAAGTATCAAAACCTGTCCCCCTAGCAGTAGGTCCATTATCACGTCTTACAGACCTGTTACTCACGAAATCATGTCCAGAAAACTTGCTAGGTATCAAGACACTGAAGGCTCTAGGAGCAGTGATATGTTGTTCTCCGGAGGGAGTTAGACTTTTCTTACGTGACTTTAAGGGTCACTATGTACTGCGAGAGTTTGATGTCAGATTGAAAAATGTACCGAAACACCTGTGGGCACAAGGCCCAACCGATGTAGGTTGTATGCACATCACACCATACCGTGTTACACTCAAGCCAGGAGTTGTATTACCCCGAATCAGACAATACAAGTTACCACCCGATGCTGTAGTGGCTTTACTGGAAATCATTGAAGAGCTCATTGCCCAAGGAGTGGTCGTAGAAACCGACTCCAATATCTGTAATTCCCCTATCATTCCGATTCTTAAACGTACTAATCCCAATGCACCGCCTGTATATCGGCTGGTGATTGATTTACGAGAACTAAATAAATGCATTGTACCACAGTATCCTGTGGTTCCCGACATCTCATCATTATTGACTGCTATTGATTCAGAGGCGACGTTCTTTACTGTAATTGACCTCAAGAACGCCTTCTTCAGTGTACCCATTGATCCGGAGAGCCAATATCTCTTCGGATTCTGTTTAAATGGCCGAAGCTTCAAATTTTCACGCGCACCTCAAGGATTCACAGAAAGCCCCAGCATCTATAGCCAAGCACTGAAAAGACAACTTGACTGTATCCAAATGCCAGTTAACACTGCCTTACTACAGTACGTCGATGATCTGCTGATCACCGCACGAAGCGAACCCGAATGTGAACAAGCATCACTGACAGTTTTACATTTTCTGGCTGACAAGGGACACAAGGTGTCTCCTTCGAAGCTACAATTCTGTGTTCAGCAAGTGGTGTACCTTGGGCACTTGCTGTCCAAGTGGGGGAGACAGCTCACACCTGATCGCATTCAGTTAATTGCACAGTTACCGCAACCCAAGACACAAAAGGAAGTGCAGGCCTTTATAGGCCTCACCTCGTACTGCAGACAATGGATTCCTCAGTATGCATTTCTAGCTAAACCACTGATACAGTTGACAACACAGGAGGCAGCGACTTCGACTGTCCTCCCTTGGACTCAGGAACATACACAGGCTTTTGAGGAATTAAAGAAAGCTTTATGTCAAGCACCAGTTTTAGCGACACCATGTTACAGCAAACCTTTTACACTTTTTGTTACAGAACGTGATGGTACAGCGTTGTCTGTCCTCACACAAGATCAAGCAGGTTCACATAAGCCTTGCGCTTATTTTTCAAGTACATTAGATCCAGTGGCCCAGGCTCTGCCTGCGTGCTTAAAATCAGTTGCAGCGACAGCTCTAGCAATCAGACAAAGCGATTCAATAGTATTAGGACATCCATTGACAGTACAAGTTCCACATTCTGTAGAAGTCCTGCTAAATAGAACACAGACTCAACACCTGACTATAGCACGACTGACAGGTTATGAATTGACGTTATTCCAGCCACACATAGAAATCAGACGCTGTAACATACTCAATCCTGCCACATTGTTACCCTCGATTATGACAGATTCAGCCCCGCATGATTGTATAGAGATCATTAATGCAGTAACAAAGCCCCGACGAGACTTGACAGATGTTGCACTGACTAATCCAGACCTGACACTTTACGTGGACGGTTCATGTATGAGAACAAGCACAGGAGAATTAGTGGCCGCATATGCAGTGACCACTGAAACTCAAGTCAAAGAAACACACCGTATTGATATACTGTCCGCTCAAGCAGCAGAGCTTATCGCTCTGACCCGAGCCTGTATACTAGCCAAGAACAGGAATGTTAACATATACACAGATTCACGTTATGCCTTCGGAGTTGTACACGACTTCGGAATGTTATGGCAAGAACGAGGTTTCTTGACCTCTCACGGAGCCAAGATCCAACACGGTCCCCTCATTCAAGCACTGTTAGAAGCAATACATCTGCCTTCAGGCATATCCATCATGAAGTGTAAAGCACATACTAGAGTTACAGATTCTATTTCCCAGGGTAACGACCTGGCAGACCAAACAGCAAAACATACAGCATTGACTCACACCCAGACAACTGATGTGACAAAGACAATAGTACCGACACATTGTATGACAGTTAGGGATCCCACACTAGATGTAATTGATATTCATACGCATGCTACTCCAGACGAAATCAAGAAATGGACTGAACTAGGAGGGATCCAGACAGACCAGGGATGGGTGACAAAAGGGAAAGCCACATGGTTTCTCCCCGACTCTATGGTTCAAGTCATAATTAATACAGCACATAGTCCAGCACACTTAGGAGAAAAAGCTATGTTAGACAGTTTACAGAATCTCTGGTACAACAAACATTTACGAGCAGCAGCAAAACAGAAAGTGCGTACTTGCATGATCTGTTGTCAGTTCAATCCAGGTAAAAGCGTCCCTGTAGAGCAAGGTGGATTTCATCCTCCCGATCACCATTTTGAAGTCCTCCAGATGGATTATATCCAGATGGAACGTTGTCGAGGATTCAAGTACGTCCTCGTAGTTGTTTGTGCACTTTCCCGTTGGACAGAAGCATATCCAGTCCCAGATTACACTGCTCCGACCACTGCCAAGCAGCTGGTTCGAGAATTCTTCCCACGGTACGGCTTGCCTCGTATCGTGTACTCAGATAACGGACAGCCATTCTCATCCGAGCTTATGAAGCAGGTTTCACTCTTGCTAGGATATCAGTGGAAATTCAATTGCGTCCGACATCCCGAGGCAGCTGGCCTTGTAGAGAGGCACAATCAGACACTGAAAACACGTCTTGCTAAAATCTGTAAAGAGAAAGGGGTCGACTGGATAGTCGCCCTGCCAGTTGCACTATTCTATATGAGAATGGTCCCACATTCGAGATCAGGACTATCCCCGTATGAAGTGGTCTTCGGCAGGCCACCAAATATGTGGGGGACGCCCATGCCTAAGAGAATAACTGATGTTGATTGTAATATGCTGACGGATTACCTTGCCTCCTTGATGTCTGCACTCCAATCATGTCGTTCACAGGTTGCTGCAGCTTTTCCCGACAACACTGATGTAAAGCCACACGATGTCCGTCCCGGTGATACTGTCCTAGTGCGAAATTTCGATAGAAGGAGTCCGCTGGAGCCCCGCTGGCAGGAGCCGAAGCTCGTCCTTCTGACCAAGAGGACTGCAATCAAAGTTGAAGGCCGTAAGGGGTGGATCCATTCGAGTCACGTAAAGAAATGTAATGAACTGTTGCCAGAGACTGACTCTTCCACCCCCTCAAAGGACTGCCCAGATTCTAGTGACTCTAAACATCCCATGGTAGAGAAAACTCCGCAAGAGGAGTATAAATCAAAGTTGCGGTCTAGCAAGTCAGACAGTTTAATTGTTTAAGTCCTCCCCTAGGTGAATCGGTTAAATAGTTTCTGACATATATCCCCTAGACCCCAATGGAGAGAGAGATAGAGAGAAACAGATCAAGAAGCAACGATATTGCAAATCTCTCAAAAGTTACTGTATTGTTACCTTATGGATCATGTTTTCTTTAAGTCTTACGATTATTGTCACAAGTGTAATTTTGCATATCTATTTTCCTATTGCTACACGTGCACATTCTTCTTCTAATAACACTGCCGAGCATTCTTTCAGCGAATTACCGCCTCACGAGTTGTCTTACCGACTTGCGCTGCGCAACAATACATTCATTAGTATGTTACATCACTCTCATCAGACCAGCAATGCTACAAATTGTTGGATATGTGGCCGACTCCCTCCCTACCAGAAATATAAGGGAGTTCTTCCCCTTTTCCCGTACCCGTTCACACACAATGGTTCATGTGGTGCATGGTTTAGTTTGATTAATTCTTTAGATTCAAATTCCGTAGTTTATCAGGGTAACTGGGTATGGGGAAACCTGAACACAGTTCTGCATAAAGTATGTTATCCTGACAAGGAGGGACTTCCCAAAAGGACCGGGACTGATCTAGAAAATGAAGTATATGGACTAGGAAATTTTACACTTAACCTCATGATTCTGAATGTTGAATCCGAAACCGAGCCAGACTTGCCCACTATGTCAGTATTACCAGTCAAGGGTGAATTATGTGTCAGAAAGAATGGTTCAGTACACCTGGGTCATAGTAAATGTACTACTGTGATCGAATTTAGTGATAAGGGCAAGTCCACATTCAAAGCTACCCGTCATTCCTATTTCATTTGTGGTCAGACAGCATACATACGTTTGCCACTAGATTGGGATGGTACCTGTTACATTGGATTCTTACTGCCACCTGTTTTCCTAGCTCCACCCGATTATCATAAAAATTCCCGTCTAGTTCACAGACACAAAAGAAATCTCCCAATTGTCGACTATACTGAGACAGCATGGGAACAGTACTAGGTATGGGCGGAAAATCCGTTCCGCTCGCGGATTTTGCGGATTTTCGGGAAATCCGCAATCCGCGAGATTCGCGAATCTCCCGCAAAATCCGCAAATCCGCGAGCAGCGGATTTTGCTCGCACTGCTCGCACTGTTCGCGTGAGTTCGCGGCTTCCCAGTACAACTTCCCCGCGAATAAGTGCTAAATTGCAGAAATACGATCTTAGCAAAACTGAAACTACTTGCCAGGTTCAAAAGTTCAGGCTCATCATTAGTAGCCATTTCCTGTAGTGCTTCCTGAGGGGCCCCTCCAGAGTTCAGTTGCCAGTTGCAACTATTATGTGACCCTGCTCTGAACCTCAGAATAGTTACACATATGCCACAAAGGTCCTGAATTACAGCTAAGGGAGACAAGCAGGAGCCAGGCTGGAAGTTAAAATCCATTAATCCGCCCCTAATTCATTATTGTCAGTTGGGGCAGGGCAGGTGTTGTAACTAATTTTGCAACAATAAAAGCACTTAGCAAGTGCAAAAGATCACTAATCAGGGCGCACTAAGGAAGCAGGTGCCTGCTAAAAAAATATTCTGTGACACATTAATCAGCCCCAAATTAATTCAGGTCACTTGAGGCAGGGAAGGTGTGCTTTGCTTTGCCGAAAATAATGTACACTGGACAACCAGAGGGTGTGGTGATGAAACAGAGGGTGGCATGGGTGGGCCAGAGGGTGGCATGAGTAGTCAGAGAGTGGCAGTGGTGACAGAGAGTGGCAGTGATGAAAAAGAGTGTCCCAAACAGGCTGGACACGTAGAAACAACAAGTTCGCAAAACTTGCGACCCGACAGGTAAGTTCGCAAATTGCGAAATTGTAAAAACCCTCGCGAACTGGCAGAAACACGGGCAAACACAAAAAAAAAATCCGCAAATTCGCGGGAATTCACGGATTTTGCGGATTGCGAGTTCGCAAATCCGCAAAATTCGCGAACGCGAGATCCGCAAAATTCGCCCATGCTTAAACAGTACACAGATTTCAATAAAGGTTTCTTTCCCTATTTGGGTGCTATCTTTAATAGTAAGTCTATCCGTCACTTGACCAGAACTCTCGAAGCAGTAGTGAAAGAGACTACTTCCGCCCTAGGTAACTTGACCGAAGAACAGTCTGCTATGAGACTTGTCGTTCTTCAAAATCGTCTTGTTCTTGACGTCATACTAGCCGATCGAGGAGGAGCCTGTAGGGTCCTCGGGTCAGCTTGTTGTGTTTTCATTCCAGATAATGCTCCGTCCGTATATAAGGCTATTACCCGTCTCCATAAGATAGCTAGTCAGATACATCAGAACCCAGGCACCTGGACTTGGTCCGGTTGGCTCTGGACTACTATTTCAGCTTGGGGATGGAAAATACTGTCACTCCTTGGAATAATACTACTTATAGTATTCAGTTGCTGTCTATGTTTACAATGTGGGCCAGCGATTTGCGGCTTGTGCGCCACATCCTGCACTCCCCATTCAAGTCAACGTTCTAAATCCCGTTTGAGAAAGGATGAGCAGATGATGCTCACTACACAGATAAATGGATTAATGAAGATTGATGTATCATGAAGGGTCCGTAGGGAACAAGGAGGGAATGAGGAAATAGAAATTTTATGGTCAGGAATGTGCCCTAACGTGTACCCCACCGTCTCCATGTACGAGCTTAAAGTGCATGTAACTTCCCTCCTGTGCCAGCTATGAAGACGCAAATACATTTGCATCCAACGTTAACATGTCCTCTTTCAGATCCACCCTGAATGGGTCGGATATTCCGTTCCTAAGTATGCCTTGCCACCGTCTTTGTATGGTGCACTTTCTGTATTTCTGGCTCTGTGTGAGCTAGGCCCCGATTTCTGTCATCGAGCCTTTTCTTTTACAAAGTCATCTCTGCCTCCTGAAACTGCAACGTGGGATGCCCCCATGAACTCTGTCCTACTCCCTGCGAGGCGAGCGGGGCCTGGCTCGGCCTGCTTGCCTGCCAAAGACAGTATTTTACCTTCACGTTATCAGCATAGCCAAGCTCAGCTTCCCGAAAACACATTCCAGTCTAGCAGGGTAGATAAACAACCCCTCAGCTGCAGAGCAAAGGGCCCGGCCTTTCTGTTTCCATGCAAGTAATTCATAGCTCCCGTTACCATGGTAGGCCCATGGCCCCCTCGCTTTACACACAGACACGTAGGCACATATGCACGCATTCATAGTCAGTATAGGATAGCCTCTGCCCAAGAGACCTTTCCTTCTAGATAATATGGTTCCCAAACATCAGATATCAGATATGATATAGGAACGAGTTGATCTGACATGCCAGACTTCTGTCTCTTTCCTCTAGTGTAAATGTCAAGTCCCCTGCACCCTCCAGCTTCACGTCAATCACACGTCATGCAGCTGCGCGCGCATCCAGACCCCAGAATTCTGCTGACATTGCAAGATTCTGCTATGTACCCACCCACTTGTGACACTTTCATGTGACGTTTCTAGCACACACCCCTGTGTACGCCCTAGTTCACGCCTTCTGATTACGTATTGCTAACACGTGTGTGTTCTTATCTCATTTCTCTCAGCTGTTACGCCTTCTGTATTGGTTACCATTCTGTACATTAACTATAAATGTTGTGTTTTGTCAAAAAAGTATGCTCTATCCCTTCCTGAACCCCAGCAGTGTCAGGAACATGATATCCGGTTCAGAACCATTCCTTTTTAAGGAATAAAACCCCTTAGAACTCTAACACCACGGACTCTGTCTCTTTCTTTCCGGCTGAGTTATTTTATAGTACTTACCTGCATAGAAATTAGGACGGTAATTAAATATTTACCACATTAATTTGGCGCCCGAATAGGGACCCCTCCCCCACCCCACGCGCCGGTAGGTGCGTTGCAGCCTTTGCCCCCTGCCACAGTCAAGACGTACAATTACGCGTACCCGCAGGATTTCCTGTATCTCCCTCAGGCCTACGGAGGTGACGGAGACTGCGATCAGCACCCAGACGAGGCGGTGAGGAGTGCGGAGGATCCCGACCAGAGCCTAGCCGAAAGAAACAAGGTCCGAGGTGTCAAGAGGCCCACCAGTTCCGAAGTATTCACGTATCGAGTCGAGTCTGGTCCAGTCCAGTCGAGTTGTCCGAGGCCTTCCGTTCCGTGCTTCCCGGTGAGTACCGTTGCTGGGGACGCATCTAGACGGGTGCATTACTATGTATCCGGTAAAGACGGGTTTGGGTACACAAACACGGTCTGCACTGTTTTAGACAGTGTATCTGTACTGTTTAGCAGTACATCAAGTATCCAAGGGTTCGATTTTTGTTCTCGTTTTCTGGAGTTCAAGGGTAGTCCATATGTGTTCAAAATGTTTCATGTGATTAATGTCGTGGTATGAGTGATTGTTTTGATGTACATTACTGTGTTTTTGTATATTAACTGTGTTCGAGTTAGAGTAAGTAACAAGTATCGAGTATCAAGTACCAAGCAACAGGATGCCATTATTCAATAAAGTAAGACAGTTAGGAACTAGGAAAGGGATACTAGAGGAAGCGATTCCTGTCCCACCTAGGGACACTCCCGGAAATTTTATGTACCATAAACATGGCCTAGATGCCATACTGTATCTAGATTTATGGGCCGATTATACCAAGCACCTAGAAGAGAAACATAGGTGGCCTGTTACAGGGACATGGGATGCCGAGTGCATCATGAGAGTAGAGGAAGCACTATGGAGAAAGAAAGCCAGACAATCTCAGAAAGACGCCATAGAATTGTGGCGTAAAGAATCGCATAAACGTGCAGAAAAAGCATTCCGAAAAGCAGAAAAACATAGAGAAGAGTCGGATGAGGTCCGAGAAAACGAATTAGTTGCTGAAGGTATCCGAGTACAAGCAGAACAAGTAGACCGTATACGAAACACTCTTGCAAATGGCATGTATCTAGTGGCCGAGGGTTCGCCTAAGGCCACTCCAGAAATACCGAAAGATCTGCCGCCACCATTGGTTCCGACTAAAGTAAGGCACAAGACCACAAAAGACATATTCCTTTCTTCCTATCTAGACGATGTAGCTCCCGCTTATACAAATCCACGTGCCCACGTACCGCCTACTGACGGTGACGGAGATGGCAACCTACCCCAAGACAATGCCCAGCCAGTACCGCAACAAGCTACACCCGTTCAACATCCTGTACCACCTACTCCCCCACCACTTCCCGCTCCTACTATTAATCCACTAAATCCTTTTGGGCCTGACCCTGGTAAAAGACAAGTTCCGTTACACATACAGACTCCACAGACAAGCCATGTTCAAGCCTCCGCCTCAGGAGGTGCGACAGGAGGTTACCAGACCCCGCCACAAACACACAGATTGACCCTTAGGGACCTAGCAAAGCAACGTACACCCCGAATACAGAGTTACGACCTACTTAAAGAACCCCTTCCAGATTGCAGATACGATCCAGTACCCGGTAAAGCCGATAGAATGGAGCTAGCATCACTACGTCTACGACGAGTTACAGATTATTTAATGTTATTACCAGGAATGACTGATCATCTAGACAGAATATATCATTTTATCCAGACAGGGGAAGGTCCTGAAAGTATTAAGGAGGCCATGGCTCACCAGAAAACTGACACTCAAGGTTGTATATTACGCTTCTTCATAAATTGTCTAATAAGAGAACGAGACAGGCCTGGTGTAGACAAGGACGAGATGGATGCACTAAACAAGTGGGGCCAGAATATAGCCGACGGAAAGCATGATAAACAGAGTTGTATAGCAAATATGTACAAAAGAATCAGGAAAGCAGTAATAGAAATACATGAAAGAAAGAAACCAGAAAGGGAAGGAGATAGCGACAAGATTGAATCCTCAGAGGAGGAAGAACCAGAGGATAACGACACGACCAAAGAAATGATAGCATATGTAGGTAAGGGAAATTACCTTAAGAAAAGCATTCGTCCAGAAAGCAAGAGAGTTTTTCTCTCTGGCATCTCAAAAACGAGCTCTCCTGAATATCTGTTTCAGGTTACCGATAAAATACTTCAAGAACGAATGGGGTACCATGTACTCAATTCTATGGATGAACAAGAACTAGCCCGGTCAGCAGTACAATGGGCTGACAATCCTAGCACATATAATGATGATACAGTAGCTCAGACATTTTTAAATCTTTCCCCAGACGAGCAGAAATTAGCTGGTATATACATGATTCAGCATCTCATTACGTTATACAGAAATCAACATTCTGATCCAGGTCCCCTACCTGATACATTAGAAGCACTACTTTTAAATAGATGGAGAGGCCTAAGTACCAATTTAATTAGAATAATTCTAGAACAACGGCACAGATATAACGCTTTCTTAGGCCCACAATATGTTTCAGCTCCGCCCCCAGAAAGAAAAATGTTTTACCTCGACAGACAGAATCCTTTACGAGAAGTACATCCAGTCAGAAAAGATGATAACACGCTAGAACGCGTATTTGTATACACACCTTTAACTAAAATGGAATTACTAGAAATGAAGAAACTAGTACCCTGCCACGATAAAGACCCGGCAGGTTTCCACCGAGAAATTAAAGACATGTTACTCATGGGAGATTACACGTATACGGATATTATGAAAATGTTAAAAGTACTGTTGCCCACAGGCATTTACGAGAAACTCAAGGAAAAAGAATGGGAGGTAGGAGATAAAAAGATTATTTGGACTGAAATAGAAGACGAGGAAAAAGGTCGCACTCCAGGGCTGGGCCTTGGGGAAAAAGCTAAAGCATTACCAGGTTTAATAGTACAGGTTTTGCCAAGACTATTGACAACTAAAAAGGAAGACTGGGACGCAATCTCAGCCTGTAAACAGAAACACAATGAAGATACTAGTGATTTCTATTCAAGATTCGAGAAATGTTTTATTATTAATAGTGGCCTGAAACCAAGTAGCGAGTCATACCCGCACCTTTTTGTAACAAAATTAGTCGAGAATTCCCTGACACAGGTTAAGAATCGTGTATATAAAGTCAAAAGCACTTGGCAGGCAAATACGCCATCCCAGATGTTACAAATGTTACAATATCACCAGAACAGAATTAGAGAAGAACAAGATCACGAACAGAGACGTATGAAAGACACGAAAATGAAAATGCTAGTTGCCCAGTCAGTTCCAGCTGACGGTCAGAAAAAGGGTGTGACACAGACAAGTAATGCAGCGGCTCCCGTTAAAGGGACATGCAACTATTGCAAGCAGCCAGGTCACTACGTACATGAATGTTCGGTCCTAAAGCATAATATAGCAACAGGTAAAACTAAAGAAAGACCACGTCAGCCTAGACAAGATCAGGTCCAGAAACAGACTTCACAGAACATACAGCCTATGCATGCTCCACCACAGACAGTACGGACCGTAGCGGTATCACAGCCACAACCTATTGCCGCGACGCAGCAAGTTTCACAGCAGATGTACCAGTATGCCCAATCTGATTATCCCGATTATCAGCGATACACATGAAACAGCCTAGAGAGGGAGGTTGGCTTGCCTCTTATTGAAATTCCTGTAGATCAAGAGGGTCCTTATGTACATAGTCAAGTATTGGGAAAAGACAGAAAGTTTCTAATTGACACAGGGGCAAGTCGCACCACGATCAGTCATGACGAAGTTCCAGGGGCACCCCTCTCAGGCTCACAGAATGTTTCCCTTGGTTTTTCAGGTCAGCCTATTGTAAATGAAGTATCAAAACCTGTCCCCCTAGCAGTAGGTCCATTATCACGTGTTACAGACCTGTTACTCACGAAATCATGTCCAGAAAACTTGCTAGGTATCAAGACACTGAAGGCTCTAGGAGCAGTGATATGTTGTTCTCCGGAGGGAGTTAGACTTTTCTTACGTGACTTTAAGGGTCACTATGTACTGCGAGAGTTTGATGTCAGATTGAAAAATGTACCGAAACACCTGTGGGCACAAGGCCCAACCGATGTAGGTTGTATGCACATCACACCATACCGTGTTACACTCAAGCCAGGAGTTGTATTACCCCGAATCAGACAATACAAGTTACCACCCGATGCTGTAGTGGCTTTACTGGAAATCATTGAAGAGCTCATTGCCCAAGGAGTGGTCGTAGAAACCGACTCCAATATCTGTAATTCCCCTATCATTCCGATTCTTAAACGTACTAATCCCAATGCACCGCCTGTATATCGGCTGGTGATTGATTTACGAGAACTAAATAAATGCATTGTACCACAGTATCCTGTGGTTCCCGACATCTCATCATTATTGACTGCTATTGATTCAGAGGCGACGTTCTTTACTGTAATTGACCTCAAGAACGCCTTCTTCAGTGTACCCATTGATCCGGAGAGCCAATATCTCTTCGGATTCTGTTTAAATGGCCGAAGCTTCAAATTTTCACGCGCACCTCAAGGATTCACAGAAAGCCCCAGCATCTATAGCCAAGCACTGAAAAGACAACTTGACTGTATCCAAATGCCAGTTAACACTGCCTTACTACAGTACGTCGATGATCTGCTGATCACCGCACGAAGCGAACCCGAATGTGAACAAGCATCACTGACAGTTTTACATTTTCTGGCTGACAAGGGACACAAGGTGTCTCCTTCG